>NC_090939.1:126633333-127833333 GCF_040938575.1 Ambystoma mexicanum | reverse complement strand
ACTCTACATCGCGCTTCATAGAAGGCCACCAACACCAACGCTTGAGAAGATCCAAAGTGCGCTCTTGTCCGGGATGGGCATTAAAGGGAGCGTCATGAGACCACTCAAGGGCTAGGTTACGTGTATCAGGTGTAGGAAGAAACAGGCGTTCATGTACGAAAGGTAGACCATCTGAATATACAGGATCCCATTCTCGCAACTGGTCAGAATGATTGCTAGTCCAGGACCGGACCGAATCTAATAGTGACAATGAGGGTGTACAGAGACAGATCACATGGCTTTTACCGAGAACAGTGTCGGGGAATGTAGGCAACTGGACCCCACGCGGAGAACGTGACAAGGCATCCGCCTTCCCATGTGAAGTGCCAGGACGGTGCATGATATGGAAATCAAAGGCGGAAAAGAAAAGATGCCATCGGACCTGTCTGCTATTGATGCATTTCAAAGAAGCCAGATCCTGTAGGTTCCGATGATCGGAGTATACCGTGACGGGATGTCTAGCCCCCAGAAGATGATGACGCCAGACGCGGAAAGCATCCATGACAGCCAAGAGTTCTTTCTCCGTGACGGTATAATGAGACTCAGTACTGGAAAACTTACGGGAATGATATGCAACCGGATGTAATTTGCCTGTATTTGGACATGTCTGTGATAACACCGCACCGAGGGCAAAGGAAGAGGCATCCGCCTCAACAATGAACGGAAGATCAGGATTAGGATGTTGGAGTACCGGTGCGGTAGTAAAGGCGATTTTCAAAGCCTCAAAAGCCTCCTGCTGTTCTCTCTGCCATTGATAAGATACCTGAGGACTAGTCAGGGCCGTAAGCGGGGCTACAATTGTGGAAAAGGAAGAAATGAAACGTCTGTAAAAGTTGGCGAACCCTAAAAAAGCCTGCAAGGATTTGAGTGTACGAGGTACTGGCCAATCTAATACTGCTTTGACCTTAGATTCATTCATGGATAACGCCCCAGGGGTGATGTGAAAACCCAAAAACTCGACAGTTGTCTTATGGAACTGACATTTCTCAGGTTTGGCAAACAAGGAATGTTCTCTCAAACGGGTCAATATTTCTCGGACATGTATCACGTGTTCATCAAGGTCACGAGAAAAGATTAGGATATCGTCCAAGTACACAACCATATATACATCCAATATATCCCTGAATATGTCGTTCATGAATCGTTGGAAAGTGGCCGGGGCGTTACATAGGCCAAAGGGCATGACCAGATATTCGTACAAGCCATACCGAGTGCAGAAAGCGGTCTTCCACTCGTCTCCCTCGCGGACGCGTACTAAGTTGTATGCGCCGCGTAGGTCGAGCTTAGTGAAAACGGAAGCGTGTGTTAAATGGTCTAGAAGCGGAGTGATTAACGGGATGGGATACCTATCCTTTTTAGTGATAGCGTTAAGACGCCGATAATCTACACAAGGGCGTAAATCCCCCTCCTTCTTAGGTACAAAGAAGATAGGACTTGCCGCGGGTGAAGTGGAGGGGCGGATGTGTCCTAGTCGCAGGGCGTTCTGTACATAGTCTTTCAATGCCAGTTCTTCCGAAGGGGACAAAGAATAGATCCTGCCCGAAGGAATATTGGAATCGGGAAGCAGTTCGATTGGGCAGTCATATGGTCTGTGTGGAGGGAGTACCTCAGACGAGCCCCGGTCGAACACTGACTCGAATTCTCTGTATTCTGGCGGAATCCCAGATACCAACCCCCCAACAGTATGTGTATGAACAAGCTCCGGATCGTCGACAGTCAGTGCGAGTTGGGCTACGGCCCCCAAAGCCCGGGAAGGTGTGTCAGGGGCTTGATGGACCGGAAGACAATAATTCTGACAGATATCAGACTCAAAGACTACAGTACCTGACTGCCAATTGATCAACGGATTATGTTCATGTAACCATGGAATCCCTAGGATGATGCCGAATTGGGGTGTGGTGATCAAATCAAAACTCAGGGTTTCGGTGTGTACTTCTTGTATGGTTAACAAGAGGGGTGCGGTTTGCTGTTTGACAGGACCAGAAACCAGTGCAGAGCCGTCCACGGCTTGGACATGTTCTGGTCGTGTTTTCACCACTAAAGGTAGGTTGAGGGAATGGGCCAAATCAATATCTATGTAATTACCAGTGGCACCTGAATCGATAATGATATTGACTGCATGAAGAAGGCCTGTAGAGGGACATAGGGTAGCCTTTACAGAAATGGGTTGAACACGAGTAAAGGCAAGGGAGGTACCCGGAGAAGATGACGGAACACTCGACCTGTTCTCCGGTTCTAAGGTCGAGCCGTCCGAAAAACCTGACTCTTCCTGGGCCGTCGAGGACACTCTTTCACGAAATGTCCAGTGGTACCACAATAAAAGCATGCATTATCCACCCTTCTACGTTCTCTCTCAGATGATGTAATAGGACTACGTAACCCTCCCACTTGCATAGGTTCTTCGGTACTGGAAGCAGGAGTGCCAACAAGAGTGGGAGAGGAAGTGGCCCCCAATTCTGCTCTACGCTCCGATCGTCGTGCATCTACCTGCAAGACCAGATCAACCAATTCCTGGAACTGAGTAGGCATAGAAGGGATCACTGCTAGTGCATCTTTCATGGTGTTACTCAACCCCCTATAGAAAACCACCGCCCTCTTGTTTTCTGGCCATGATGTTTCCGCAACTAGCTGATTGAATCGGGTGATGTAATCTATCAGAGACCTTTTACCCTGAGTCAATTCCAACAACTCCAAATCCCTAGACTGTACTTTGTGTCGGGTATCGAATACTCGGGCCATTTCTAGGACCAGCAAATCAAAGTCGTAGAGAACTGGGCTGTTGTTCTCTAACAGGGGATTAGCCCAAGCGGCTGCTGTTCCGGCCAAATGGGAAAGGGCGAAGGCAGCTTTAGCAGTGGTGGTGGAAAAAGCCAAAGGTCTGCATAGGAAATGTAACTTGCACTGATTAATAAAGGTTCTGAACTTCTTGGGATCCCCTTGATAGCGTTCAGGAGCAGCTAGGGGGGAAGGGGTTGGAAGTATCATCGGAGTTGGGACTACAGGAGCAATAACGGGAGAGGGCGTAGTGGAGGTGCTGGCATCGCCAAACTCAGGGTCTGCAGGAAGGGAATGTTGAACACTTTGTATGGAATCTAACCTTTGATGGATCACAGCGTTTGCGGCGGCCATATCTGCCCTTAATATTGTAATTGCCTGAACCAAAGCAGCTATGGGTTCATCCGTGGATCCCTGCATCGTCTGACACGACTATACGGCTTCTCAGTCTGTTCTGACTTGAGTGTCGTGTAGACCGATGAGACCTCCGTCCCCAAGTGACGCACAGGGGAACTAAATAGAAACCCGCTGTACGACCTTTGAGGCCACAGGTGAGAGATGTCTTCTCGGATCCACGGAGCCTCTAGGAACACCGATGCTGCTGTCAAGAGGGAATGAGGTTAAGCACCAGGCAAGCACAATACAATAAGGAAAACAAGTAACTAAAGTGTCTTACCTATCTGGTGTAATGGAGACCCAGGTGACCTAGTAGGGAGGTTCGAGGCTCATTAGATGCGGCGGTCCCTGGAATGGTAGAACCGCAGGTTCAGCGTGGATGAAGAGTAGCCACCTGTGGGAGTCAGGGCTGGACTTGAATCCCCAGTAGGGAAAAGGCGTAGAAGATCAGCAAGGTACCAAGGGATGATCCAAAGACAAGTCGAGGTGCAGTCCAAATATCCGGCAACAGGTAAAGAGTTCCAAGCAAAAGTACCAAGGGGTGTCCGAGGGAGTCCGTGATAGATTTCCGTGGTCAAGGTAAACAAGGAGCAAGTTGTAACGCCAAACAGTGTCCGAAGCCAGCTGAGAAGCAATGAGCGTTCTGTCTCTCAGTACTTTATACTGATCGCCCCTGGGTCACGTGATTTCTCTGGATCATGTGACGTCCACCAAGATCACATGGGGAACGCCGTAGTGTATCACGTGACTGGCGTGAGGACGTGAGGCCGCCCTTTCTGCTATACGTTCTCCAAGGCAGTTGCCAATGCAGAAAAGGTTGCAATCGAGCCCGTACACTGGTACGGAGTTTTCGGTTCTGTGGGTTCACCGAATCACTTGAGCCTCGAAGCTTGGGAGGAGGTGTTGGGGGAATGTGGGCAGTGTTCTGACGTGTCGTGACCTGGTGTGCAGAGGATCGCCTAACACTTTCCCAGGCCTGGAATAAAGTGAGTGTGCCCGAACTAGAGTATACGTTGTTACCGTGCCGCCCAGCCGTCATGACAAACTTTGCAAGTTCATTGCTGCTGTGGTCCTCTGTGTCCTGAAGCCTACTACAGTAGAACTGTCCTGCTCCATCCACCAGGAGTGGAGAAATTGCCACTTTCCTGTTTGGGAATCAACAATGTATCTTCAACACTGAAAGCTGCAAAGCCGCGAGATTGTCGCATTTGAACCTGCAACCAAAGTGGACTCGACTGCCAAAGTTTCATCCAGAGTGCGCCAGGGGTCAGTGAGTAATTGCAATCCTTGCTGGTGGCCCCTAGTGCATCCATCCATTTTTACACACAAGTGACCTCTGAGGGTCCCTCTTCTTTCCACTGTTAGTGCGAACTAGCGAACTAAACCCAAACTATGGAACCTGCTCTGCTCTGTTGGGATGACCCTCCATGAATAGTGGGAACTTATTCTGCATCACCTCACCCACCTTTCCGAGCTGCTCTAGACCCTTGAAGAGACCCTGTTTTGCCCATCTGCATTACTACGTGCACCAGTATTACAAGTACATTTGAGCAATAGGCTCCACTCCTCTTAGGGATTGGACTGCTTTTCAGTTAGGATTGTGTTTGATGCAGAAGGGACTAAATACTATTTGCACTGCCTGTCTTCTTCCCCTTTTAGGTTGTGGACCCATTATGTGCATTAACCCTTTAGACCCCATTGGTCTTGTATACATGTATATTGATAGGATTGTGTTGGATTAGAAGTAGTATTGCAATTTTATTTGTGTGTTGGAACCCAAAGGCCTGAAATAAATGTATTTGTATTTTTAATAGATCTACACCTGACTGGGAGTGATATGAAAGTGTCCTCTACTCTGTGTGCTCATTGAGGTCTTTCAGTCACCCTCACCTCTCTGGAGACCTAGTCTTGACCACCGCCCATGCTACCTTGATTGGTCTGGCTTGTCCAGAAGGTTCCCTGTTCCAAGAAACTAGGCTGGCCTTCTGAACCTCTGCCCACCAGGTCAGAGTTCAGAATTCTGTCTTTACAAATTGGTGTGCAGCAGTGGGATAGGACTGAAGGTATCCAGTGTTGCACACTAGTGAAGGCATTTCAGACTAGCCCTACCTAGAACACATAGTGACTTTGTAGTGATAACTATAAAATGCCATAGACCTATCTAATATAATGGAAACAAGTACCCTTATAACCTTAAATGCTTCTAAGTCAGAAACATTGAGAAAGATGTGTACTGAGAGAGGTTTACCTGCTCAAGGTACACAATTCGAAATTATTCAGAGAATTATGGAATTTCAAGAGTTGCAACTCAGTGCCATAGCCTCCGATGAGAGTGCAGAAGGAGGTGGGGCTCCTCCCACTGGCAGAACTGACAGTTCTGTCTCTGCCCTCATCCATGGTGCCCTTGAGGACCTGGATGATGTAATGTCTAATGTTTCCTCTGCCAGTTCTGATGCTGAGGGCATACTGGAATTCAAGAAGCAAGAGCTGCTGTTTAGGCAGAAGGAGCTTGAATTTCACATGGCTAAGCTGAAAGTATAGCAGACAGAAAAACAGAAGGACAGAGATCACCAGTTGAAACTGGCCAATCTTCACGTTTCCAATGGATCCAAGGGATCTGGACATGGGTCTGGGTCCTCCTCTCATCCAAGATTTCCTAAAGATCTGATTAGCCTGTATAATGAGAAGAATGACATTATGGATTGGTTCAATGCCATTGAGCATGCATGTGAAGTTCAAGAGGTTGTGAATGCTGATAAGATTGCATGGTTGCTCAGCAGACTACCCCATTCCGGCTGCAGTGCTATTATGAAAATGTCAAAAGCTAAAAGAATAGATTTTGCAACGTTGAAGCAAACTCTGATCTTAAAGTTTGGGAAGACTCCTGCCCAATACTTGAAGAGGTTTAGAGAGTATAAAAATAAAAAAGTAGTACTTGGGTGTCATATGTGACTGATTATTTGAAGAACTTGACTGGCTAGGTTGAAGGCTGTAAAGTCTCCACCTTTGAGTGTATGATATGTCATGTCATGCTTGAACATATTTTTGCATCTTGTTCCACTGAGCTTAAGCAGCATTTGACAGATTCAAAGAAGTTAGATTCTAAGAAGCTGGCCACAGCAGCAGATTTGTGGGTGTCACATAGAGTGCCCCATAAGGAAAATACTCACTCTGGTAAGCAGGAGGAGGGAAAAAGTCCAACGATAAGGAGGGTGGGGGATCTGAGAAAACGTCCTCCCAAAAGAGCCACAAAAAGAAATGTAAGGGTAAGTCACACGAGAACACACACGGTAGTGAGGTTATCCTCCAAAACAGAACTCTGGTTACAGTAAGCCTGCCTATGTCCCAAGACCGAGTGGATCTTGTGTGGCTTGTGGAGCAAGTGACCATGTGAAGAGGGACCCCAGATGTAAGGTCAAAACCTTGGGGGTCCACTCTGCTAATCTGGCCTTCTTCTCCTATGAGGAAGAAAATATTACAGCGGGCATCCTTCTCCTCAGACTCCTTCACCATTGGGATAGATTCTGGGGTAGTTTTAGTTTCCATGGATTCCCGAGAGCCTAAAGTCTCAGAGGCTTCTGCTAGGATTCCAGATAATACCAAGCACTACCTTAAGGACAATGTGCTGATTAATGCAATATATACTCCTGCCCTTAGAGATAGTGGGTGGAGCAGAACTGCAGTCGATTGTACCTTAATAGAGCCAGAGGAAGTTGCCAGAGCTATTCTGTTACCCACTAAATTGGCTGATGGCCCACCTCTCAAGGTCCCAGTTATGCCTGTAAATCTTACTATAAATGGTACTGTGGTCAGAATTCCAGTGAGCATTCAGAGAGATGCCCCAGGAACGGTCTTGCTGGGGAATTATCTTAGCGCTTTAGAGTTTATGGGAGACACAGCAGAGAGACACTACACAAGGTCACAAACAAGGGCTGCACTGGCCAAGTCCACTGCCTTGCCCAAGCCTAAAGGAGTCAAGAAAGACAAAAGAGGGAAAGAAAATATTCCTCCTAACTTAACTACCACTGAGGTGGAGGTAGTTGGTGAAACAGCTGAAACTAATGAGGTTGAGGTTTCAACTGATGTGTTTGATGCCAGTGACCATCCTGAACTACAAGACTTGTTAGTAGAAGTTTGTCCTGACAGGATTGAATTCAGTAAGGGCCAATGTGAGTGCCCATCTCTGAAAGGCCTAAGGAGATAGGGTTGCTCTCAGCTTAGAGGTGTGCCTCCTGAGAAGCAAATAATTTATTGGGACGATGGGCTCCTCTACAGTGAGCCTACAGAGTCTACAGAAGAAAACCATAGGGGTTTTGTGGTTCCCCTTGCTGTAAGACCCTTCCTCCTGCAGCTGGCACATGAAGTGCCCCTTCCTAGTCACTTTGGCATCAAGAGAACCAATCAAAGGATATCCAAGCATTTCTACTGGCCTAAGATGGGGGTGCAAGTTGAAAGTCACTGCAGGAGTTGTGCCACCTTCCAGATATCTGGAAAAGTGGCACGACAATCCAAGTTCCATTGGTACCAATCCCAGTTGTGGGAGTACCATTTGTGAGGGTAGGGATTGATATTGTTGTACACCTTGACCCCCAATCATCCTCAGGAAATAGGTTTATCTTGGTGCTGGTCGACCATGCCACCAGGTATCCTGAGGTCATCCCATTGAAAACTGTGACTGCTAAGTCAGTTGCAAAAGCTTTACCTGGTGTATATACTAGGGTTGGCATCCCTAAAGAAGTTGTGTCTGATAGGGGCAGCAAATGTATGTAAAAGTACATGCAGGCCATTTGGAAAGAATGTGGTGTCACCTATAAGTTTTCATCTGCATATCACCCACAAGCCGATGGTCTTGTAGTCTTGTAGAAAGGTTTGATAGAACCTTAAAAAGCATGACCAAAGAAGAAAATGGGATCTTCTATTGCTATGCTTACTGTTTGCCAACAGAGAGGCACCTCAGAAGGGTGTTGGCTTCAGCCCCTTGAGGCTTCTGTTTGGTTACCATGTGAGTGGACCCTTAGCAATAGTCAAGAAGGGATGGGAGATGCCCACCCCCGCATCATTCCCAAAGTAGTAGACTAGTAGGGCTCAGAAAGGGAATTGTCCTCCTGATGGGTCTGGCTAGTGAGAGAATGAAGGCAGGGCAAGCACCCAAGCACTGGTGAAGCATTGGTATGACCAGAAGGTTGCCCTCATCAATTTCTCAATTTCACACAAGGTCAGCAAGTCCTGATCATCAATCCTATAAGGCTTAGAGCTTCACATGACAACTGGTCAGGCCTGTACACAGTGGTGGAGTCACTGGGTGAGGTCAACTATTTAGTGGACCTTGGGAGGGCTGGACAGGCTCCAAAAGTGTTCCATGTAAATAGATTGAAGGCTTTCATCCCAACAGTTGCAATCGCTACACTGCTGCTGGCTTTAGATTTTGAGGAGGAGGAGTAAGAACCTCTACCTGACCAGTTCGAGGGCAGTCCTTCAGATAGCTCCATTGAGGGTGTCCAAGTGGCCCTTCATCTTACTTCCGATCAACAAGCTGAGGTGAAGTTTGCTGAGGCAATTTTCCTCCTTGTTCTCACAATCTCCTAGTTTGACACCTTGGTGCAAACATAACTTTGACACAGGAGACAGTGTACCTGCTAAAAGAAGGGTATATAGAATGTCAGACAAAGTAAGATCTTACATTAAGATGGAGGACAACAAAATATTGGATCTTGGGGTGATTGAACCCTCCAGTCATCTTTGGTCCAACCCTGCGGTTTTGGTTCCAAAGGCAGGCACCTCTGAGTTGAGGTTATGTGTGGATTACAGGGCTCTGAATGCTGTCACCAAGACAGATGCACACCCCTTGCCTAGAACAGATGAGCTGGGAGATAGTTTGGATGCTTCCAAATACCTCAGCACATTTGACCTCACTGCACGCTATTGGCAAATAGCCCTTGCAGAACATTTCTAAACACCAGAGAACCTTTACCAGTTCAGGGTAATGCCTTTTGGGTTGAAGAATGTCCCTGCCACTTTCTAGAGGTTTGTGAATCATGTCCTTAATTGGTTGGATGAATGAATTCTGTCTTGCATATCTGTATGATATAGCAGTTTTCAGTGCTACCTGGGAGGATAATTTGAAACACCTTAGGATTGTGTTACAGGCTCTTCACAAGGCCCACTTGAACATAAAGGCCAGTAAGTCGTTGAAGGGAGGATAAAGCCTCTTCCCAATAAAGTACAAGCAGTACACGCCTGGCCTACTCCCACTACTCAAATCCAAGTGAGAGCCTTTTCAGGGTGCACTGAGTACTACAGACATTTCATGGCAGACTACGGCACCATAGCTGCCCCTCTGATGGTTCTCACGCCAAGGTAACTTGGTTTGAAGAGTGTGGGAATGCCTTCACTGGCTTAAAAGACTCCTTGTGCCAGGTCTCTGTTCTCAGGGCCCCTGATTACCAAAGACCTTTTATTGTGCAGACAGATGCCTCTGACACTGGGATAGGAGATGTACTATCACAAGTAGATGAGAAGGGAAAGAAACACCCTATTGGCTTCATTAGTTGCCAGATTAAGGACAGAAAGCTCAGACGGTCCACAGTAGAGATGGAATGCTTCTCTGTTGTGTGGGCCCTAAGGAAGATAAACCCTACCTCTATGGGACCGACTTCATTGTGCAAACTGACCATAAGCCCTTAAAGTGGCTAATTAACATGAAGGGAGAGAATCCAAAGTTGCTCAGGTTGTCCACAAGCCGTCAAGGACTTGACTTCACTATTGAGCATGGGCCAGGTGTCCAACATAGCAATGTTCATGGGTTGTCCAGAATGCTTAACCAACCTGAACATGAGACTCATCCAGGGGTGGATTAATTCCCCCTTTCCTTGGTCTGGGAGTAGTGAGTGTTAGGAAAGATTACCATTCCATGTGTAATTTTCCCTCCAGTTGTGTACCCCGTGAACTTTTTGGTTTGTTTAAACACCACAGTCTGACTTTGCTAGAGGAGCTGCACTCCTCTGGGCTTTCTGCTCACTTTCTTATGGGGACACTCACATGCCCTTAAATACAGTCAGTACTGGGAGACTTTGTTTCCCTTAGTCCTTGACAATGTTGCAACTTTTTCTGCAACCTGTTGCAAGTGCACAAAGTACCTTTCGGTACAGTGCACGTGGGTCTTCCTGTAATTTCTAAAGGCCTTAATTACTCTCAAAGGATTATTTAGGAGAAGTGCAGATGTGCCTTTTACCGGGCTGGTGGCAGCTTACCTTTTTTTCTATTTCTAACCCTTTCCTGCCTGGTAAACCGTGGTTACCCCATTTGGCACAGTTAGGTGGCCTGGCTCCAAAATGGCCAAGCCACGAGGTTCTTGTCCTGTCCTTTGACCATCTTGCCCCTTCACCTTCCCCGGGTCGAGCCAACCTGGCTCAGTCCTTATTTGGGCATGCATTTTCCCATGTAGCGACAAGCTTTTGCAGGCTTCTATATGCCTTGAGTGTGCGCCCCCAGGATGTGGGCTGGACTATCTACTTCCAATGCACATATTGGGTGCCAGAGAGTTTGGTGTGCTGTGAATGCCTGGGACCACCATGATCCATGATTGGTCCATGTATGGTATGCCTGTATGTGACCAGATCTCCCATTGGGACTTCTTCGTTTTGGCATGAAGGAGATTTTGGATAAGAGAAAGCTCCAATCATCCATAACATGTCAATCTCTGGAGTTCTCACTGAACCAAGGATAGGATCCAAGTATGTGAACCAAGGATAGGATCCAAGTATATTGAAACTAAGCCGCTGAGTCGAGGAACCACTGGTGAACCGCTGGAAGGTTTGGCACCTAAGCACGCTATCTTCCTTTGGGACCCCTCTGCATCTGATTTTCCTAGACAGTTTGTGAAGACACTTCAACCCATTGGAATAATGGCATTTCTATATTCGGCACCTTCATCAAAACCTGCAAGTAAGCCTTTACGGAAGTGTCCCTAGGCCAACCAGTGCGCTGACCAGCTTGCTCAGGACCTTTACCCTAATACCGCAGCCATTTGGAGGAGGCCCTTGTAACTTGGTACATCGCATGATCAGTGTTCACAGCACTCTCACATCAAATTTTGTAAACTTGGTATTCCCAGGTCTTGAGTAAAGTGACTGCGCCCGAACCGAAATATACGTGGTTACTGTGTCTCCCAGCCGTGGTGACAAACTTTGCAAGTTAATTGCAGAGGTGGTCCTCTGTGCCCTGAACACTGCTACAGCAGAACTGGCCTGATCCATTCACCAGGAGCGGAGAAATCGCCACTGTCTCATTTGGGATTCAAAGCTGTATCTTCGTCGCTGAAAGCCGAAGAGCAGCGAGATTGCTGCAATTGAACCTGCAACCAAACTGGACTCGACTGCCGAAGTTTGGTCCGGAGTGCACCGAGGGTCGGTGAGTAATTGCAACCCTTACTGGTGGCCCCTAGTGCATCCTTCCATTTTTACACATGAGAGGCCCCTGAGGGCCCCTCTCCTTTCAACTGCTATTGCAAACTAGCAGACTATTCCCTAACTCTGGAACCTGCTCTGCCCTGTTTGGGAGACCCTCCACGAATAGTGGGAACTTATTCTGCATCACCTCATCCACCTTCCTGAGCTGCTACAGACCCTTGAAGAGACCCTGTTTTGCCCATCTGCATTACCGCATACGCCAGCATTACAAGTACATATGAGCAATAGGCTCCACTCTTCGTAGGGATTGGACTGCCTTTCAGTTAGTATTGTGTTTTATGAAGAAGGACCTAAAGACTATTTGCACCCCCTGTTTCCTTCCCCTTTTAGGTTGTGGACTGATTGTGTGCATTAACCCTTTAGACTGCATTGGTCTTGCATATATGTATATTGATAGGATTGTGTTGGCTTAGAAGTATTACTGTATAGTACTGTATTACTATTTTTGTGTTGAAACTCAAAGGCTTTGAAATAAATGTATTTGTACTTTTTATTTATATATACAACTGACTGGGAGTGATTTGTAGGTGTGCTCATTGAGGTCTTTCAGTCACCCTCACCCCTCCTAAGACCTAGTCTTGACCGCCGCAAATGCTACCTTGATTGGTCTGGCTTGTCCAGAAGGTTGCCCTGTTCCAAGAAACTAGGCTGGCCTTCTGAACCTCTGCCCACCAGATCAGAGTTCAGAAATCAGTCTTAACACTATACAGCTGGCACTCCAAGCCACTGCTGGTTGGCAGCAGGCACTTAGACTCTATAAGGCAGCACCCAATGTGGAGTATTGGAGGCAATACAGGGCAGGAGGAGGCAAATTCGATGGCACAGAGGCAGGAGGAACTTGCTTTGCACTGCAAGCAGCACGCCTACCTGGCTTACGCAGTACACAGCAATGACATGGATATTTAAGAGCATCACTGGTTGTGCCCGAGAAGTTAAAAAGATGGATCATTGAGTGTCGCTGACACGCATTTGGGGTGCTACGCAATCCTTTCCCTTCACGTAACGTGTACAACATATTTCTTTTTGAGGTTGCCTCTGAACCTTTGTGCATGTATTTTTTTTAATTTTGAGGCTTTCTGTGTATCACATTCACATTTTTGGGCTTTAAGGTTCCCTCCGCCTATCCCTTACCATTTTCTTTTTGCTTTCATAAGCTTTCTGTGCATCCCATATACATTCCTTTGGCTTTGGTGTGCCTTAGCATATTGTTTACTGCTTGTGTTCTTGTTTTGAAGCTATTTGAGTATCACATATGCATTTTCTTGGTTTTGGGGTGCCTCTGCATATATCATACTGCTTTTTGGGGTGCCTTGGATCCTTGCAGCACCACTCATCTATGTAGTCCATCACGTATGCTAATTTTCTTTTGAGATTTGTTTGTGTTTGCCATTCATTTTGCCAGCACCATGAGTGGGAAGCCTGCAAAAGGGAAACAGAGAAGATGGGGATGTGGTTTTGCCACATGTTGCCCTACCCCACGAGGACATGGAGAGCCTCAGCCCACCGGTGACCCATCATTTGGACTGGACATGGTGGGATGCCGACAGGCAGCCCAGCACTTGCAAGGGCCACTACCGCCAAGAGAGCGCTTGCTGCAGAGCAGGAAGAGGACCCACCACAATATCAAGCAGAGGCAAAGGATAAGGGCCCACAGAGAAAGAAGCCGTTCACTGATGAAGAGCTTGGAATTCTCACAACATTTTGATGGAACACCGTGTTGAGCTTTACCCCTCGGTAGGCAGCACCCATACTCCCACCCAGCGAATAGCAAAGAGGTAGGAGGTCACGGATTTAATTAACATCGGTGGTGTGGAGAGGTACACTGCTAACGAGACACAAAACTGTATGCAAGACCTTGTTCGAAGAGGGCCAAGCAGAAGCTGAGCGATAACCTTGTATCTGCCCAGGACGCTGGAGGAGGGCCACCAGAGGAGGAGGAACTCACTCCATTCAAAGAGGCTGCAAGTGAACTCATCAGCAGTGAGCAGGTGCAAGGATTGGGAGGTATGGCTTCCTATGTGGACACATCTGGTGAGCAGCATTTGTGTGTATCATATGTGTAAACAATTATGGATGAAATGCACATATTTGTGTTGTGGTACATTTGGCTGAAGTTGGCATCCATCCATGGCAAATGCATGTTTGCTACAATGCACACCTCTGTCACATGATCTGCGCTCTGATAGGTGGTTGTGTGGTTTCCATGTGTGGTACATGTTGGTCTCATAGTACACCACTGTCTGTTGGCTTTCACAGCTATGCCAGTACTGGTATTCATGGAAATTTCTCGCCAACTTGTTGCCCAGTGCAATACCCTAGAATGTGCCCCCAGGACTGGCACATATCACCCCCAAGCCACACCTCTGTGTCATGCAAAAAATCATCCTCATTATCAATTAATCATTGCTAAACCAATTGCGCCTACTTTACAAACGATACATGATGCGGAAGCACAGCTGTTGTTGCTCAAGTGCATCATTCATCTGTCACCTGCTCTTAGGGAAGGCCTTGCCTGATTGCATTTCCAAGATGCCTGTATTGGCACACCATGACATAACCAGCCTTCTGCAGTATTAGTGAGCATGGAGCACTGCCCTGTGTTGCAGGCGTTATGTTCAATGAACCTCACTTTAATATCGCAAGGGGTGGCGCCAGACCAAACATAGGAATACATTGCTGATAGAGGGTCATCATTCCAAGGTGGACAGTCTGTCACACTCCTATTTTTCTGCCTCAGGACAACACTATGAGGCAGGTTAAGGGGATGAATAGCAAAAATGAGTGCTCCTGTCTGCTTCGCATCAAATAAATGTGAATTTGGGAATTGAAACAATGATCTGAGAGCTCTATATTCCATTCACCAGTCCGTGATGAAACGCTCATTTGTGTGAATCAGTGAATACATTGCTTGGTGCTCACATCACACTTCACAATACTCCCCCTAACATTGAAGTGTCTGTAGCCATGAAACATACATACTTATCCAGACATCTGAATTCATTTTATTATGGAATGAAATGGCAATAAGTTCAACCACTCAGAAGGGGTATGAGGGCTGGGTTGGGCCTTGTTTCTGGAGAAATGCAGATGATGATAGGCTGGGTCTCAGTCTGAGCACGCCCTGTCACCGATACAGAAACATCTTTTGAGAATAATGTTCATAGACTGGAACTGATGCCCTAAAAGAAACACCCAAACAGGAGGTGCAAATGTAGGGAATCGATTGTTCCCGGTATGATTCAACTTTGGCTGCACCTTGTGAGGCAGACGTTTTTCTTGTTGGAACACGAGTTACCTTTCAGCATGGCCGCTGCGGGCTCCCCAGCATTTACTAGGGACTTGCTGCATGAAATCCTGCCTCTGCATCCTGCGAATTGGAGGGGCCTTTGTACTTTCACTCGTCGCTAGGGGAGCTGACACGTGAAGGGCCTCAGTAAAGGGCCATGCTGCATCCTGCCTGGGCCTGTTTAACATACAGGGGCCATCCTCCAAACATCTTTGGCTGCACTTGAGGTAAGCCTTGTGGGAGTGCCTTTTGTTATGTTGGAGCACTGGTATCCTTCCAGCAAGGCCACCGCAGGCTCCCTAATATTTACTCCGGACTTGCTGCCTGAAATACCGCCTCCACATAATGCGGTTTGGAGGCGCCTTTGTACTTTCACTTGTCACTAAGGGAGCCAGCAGGCAAAGCCGCCCCCATAAAGAGCCTCAATTAAGAGCCATGCTGCATCCTGTCTGGGCCTGCTTAACATCCAGAGGCCATCCTCCTAACACCTATGACTGGCATGATTCAACTTTGGCTGCGCTTGAGGTAAGCCTTGTTGGGCTGACTTTTGCCTTATTGGAGCACTGGCATCCTTCCAGCATGACCACCATGGGATCCCTAGCATTTACTGGGGGCTTGCTGCATGAAATCCCGCCTCCACATCCTGCAGATTGGAGGGGTCTTTGTACTTACACTCTTTGCTAGTGCAGCCAGCAGGCGAAGCTGGGCCCCGTAAAGGCGCTCAGTTAAGGGCCATGCTGCATCCTGTCTGGGTCTGCCTGGGCCAGGATGGCCTTGGGGAGCACTCTGCTCGAACCAACACCCTGCCTGCTCTATGTCCAGTCTGTCCTCTTAGCTTACTCACACCATCCCATCCTACCCTCTGACACCCTCTCTCTGTTCCTTTCGTGTTCTACGTCCTTCTTTGCCTCTTGTTTCAGATGCGGTGTCTGCACCTCCTCCTCTGCTTTAGCTCACTGGGTGGCACTGCCCCCACCTCCATCTCCCTACTACCTGCTTCTTGTCCCTGCCAACCCCCCTTTTCCTACCCAAACTCCCAGTCTAACTATTGAACACTTCTCTATCCTCAGTGTCCTAGATCTTTCTCAGTCACAGCCCCTTTGCACCCCGCAGGGCCATCTGGTTTTCTTCCCTCCATGTCATCACGTTGCCCCTCTTTCTCTGGCTTCCATCCCTTGCACCGTGAGTTGTGGTTTTCCCTCTAACGTAATGTAATGTAATGTGTACTTCTATAGCGCCGAAAGCCTGCAGGCATCAGGGCGCTGTAACACAGAAACACGCAAATTTCTAATTGGACCTCACTAAATCCGCTAGAGGAGCTGTCATTTAGCATGAGAACTACTTGAAAAGATGGGTTTCAGAAGTTTTCGGATTTGAAGATGATTTTCTTGTGTTCTCAAAGCTACAGGGAGGGAGTTCCACATCTGAGCTGCCTGCACTACAAAGGATCTACCCATCTCTGATTTGAGCTTGTATTTATGTTCGACTAGTACATTTTTTCCTGCTGAGCGCAGCTGTCTCTTCGATGAATAGAGTACAATGCTTTTCTTCAGGTAGTTTGGAGCTTTCCCGAAGAGGCATTGTGCACTAGGGTAAGGGAATTGAACTTAATCCTATCTTCGGTTCTAAGCCAGTGAAGCAATTTTCTCGCCATATTAATGTGATCTCTTCTTGTCAGGTGCTTTACAAACCTTACGGAATCATTCTGAATAATTTGGCAAGTGTGCAGGTCTTTAGCACTTCCACCAATCAGAAGGGCATTGCCGTGATCTAACCTTAATAGCACAACAGCCCTGGCAATGGTGGCAATGTTATTATCAATTAGGAAGGGTCTAATGGCCCTCATGCGCCGCAGATAATAGGCTGTATTCTTTCAAAAGAAATTAACCTGCGATTCCGAACTGACAGAGGAGTTCATCATCATACCCAGCGTCTTACCCTGGTTGGATACTGTTATGATGGCCTCCTTAATCTGGAATGTTTTGTATCCCCCGCCCAGTTTGTCTAAAAGACGGCTGGAACCAAACAACATGAGTTCTGGCTTTGAATCGTTAAGACACATCCAATTGGATTGCATCCATTCATCGATTTTACTGTATATTAAACCAATCTTGTCGCTGTCTTCCCTATGTGATCCCTCTAGCTCTATTATGAGCTGCGTGTCATCTGCATAGTTGGTAAAATAGACTCCAAATTCTATATCACACAGTGCACGCATATACAAATTGAAGATCATGGGTGAAAGACTAGCACCCTGCGGCACACCAAAAAGTACTTGGGTGGGATCTGAAAAATTGTCTCCCCAATGAACTCGACAGTTGGTGAGAAAGGATACAAGCCACTTTAAAGCCAAATCCGAGCAGCTCACATTATCTCGTAGGGCTTTAACCAGCAGTTCATGGTCTACCAGATCCAATGCCGCACTGAGATCCAGTAACATCAAGATCCCAATTTTCCCCTTATCCATAAGACCTAGCATATGGTACTGGAGGTCCAACATGGTCGTTTCCATGCTGTGAGAAGCCCTGAAACCAGATTGCTGATGGTGTAAGGAATTGTATGTTTCTATGTGATCCTGCACCGGCAGGGTGGCTATTTTATCTAAAATGAAGTTGGAATTTAATATGGGCCGTAGGTTCCCTGGATCCTTCGGGTCCAACCCAACTTTCTTCACTAAGGGCGTAATGGTAACCTGCTTGATTTCCTCAGGAACAATACCTTCTTTAAAGGAGGCGTTGATGATTTTTAGGAGTATAGGGGCAAATTGCTCTTTGTATTGCAGAATAATATCAGGTGGTAAAACATTTTCCGCACAGGATGTGGGCTTCATGTAATCAAGCACCTCCAATAACTCTGTTTCAGTTATGGATGTAAATGTGAAGGTCTCCTGACTGTGATTTATACTACTCTCCTTAGTACTGTCGTCCCTTTTTTGTTTGTTTCTGGCAGAAATAATGTTTTGCCTGGCTTTAGCTATTTTGCTGATAAACGCATTTTGCATAATGTTGAAATCTTCTTTGGAGGGTGATAGTGGTGGAGTAAGAATTTGCGGTTTCTCTACACTCTTTAGTATTTCAAAGAGTTTGCTGGTCTTATTATCAGCGGACTCAATTTCCGTGTCAAAATAGTTAGCTTTGGCTAGTCTAATTTTATCTTTATACTTCTTGTTAACTGTTTTCCATCTCTCTTTATTTTCCGTAGTTTTGTCTGAGAGCCACTTCCTCTCAAAGGCTTGTTTCTCAATTTTAATAGCATCGATGTCCGAAAGGTACCATTTCTTGGTCCGCTAAGGGACTTCAGAGCTAATAACGGTACTGTAAATTGCAGTACCGTTATTAGCTCCTTCCCCATTCCCATTGAGCCCTATGGGGGCTCAAATGGGAATGGGGAATGGTTCCCGGAATGGGGACTTACCGGGTCCTCCAAGGTCGGAATGACCGTTAAGTCCCTATTCTGGCAACACAGACTATGTAACCCCAGTAAGGGGGTAGCCATGGCGCTAATACCGTGTAATGAGGCCCAATGTTCTTTGTCCTGTCCTTTGGCCATCTTGCTCCTTCACTTTCCCCAAGTCGAGCTGACCCAGGTCAGTCCTTATTTGGGCATGCATTTTCCCGCGAATCGCCAAGCTTTCATTGGCTTCTGCATGCCTCGAGTATGTGCCAGAGAGTCTGGTGTGCTGTGAATTCCTGGGACCACCATGGTCCATGATTGCTCCATGTATGGATAAGGGAAGTCTCCAAACACCCATACCATGTCAATCTCTGGGGTTCTCACTGAATGAAGGATAGGACCAAGTATCCTGAAGCTAAGAAGCCGAGTAGAGGAACCAATGGTGACCCACTGGAAGGTTTGGCACCCTGAGCCCGCTGTCGTCCTGTGGGACCTCTTTGCATCTGATCATCCTAGAAGGTCTGCGATGACGCTTCAACCCATTCGAATAGTGGGACCAACTATTCTCGGCACCTTCATCAAAACCTGCAAGTAAGCCTTTTCAGAAGTGTCCCTCGGCCAAAAGGTGGGCTGACCAGCTTATGCAGGACCTTTGCCCTGATACCACAGCCATTTAGAGGAGGCCCTTGACACTTGGTACATCGCATGCTCAGTATTCACGAGACTCTCACACTGAATTTCATACACTTGGCTTTCCCAGGCCTGGAATAAAGTGAGTGTGCTCGAACTAGAGTATACGTTGTTACCGTGCCGCCCAGCCGTCATGACAAACTTTGCAAGTTCATTGCTGCTGTGGTCCTCTGTGCCCTGAAGCCTACTACAGTAGAACTGTCCTGCTCCATCCACCAGGAGTGGAGAAATTGCCACTTTCTTGTTTGGGAATCAACAATGTATCTTCAACACTGAAAGCTGCAAAGCCGCGAGATTGTCGCATTTGAACCTGCAACCAAAGTGGACTCGACTGCCAAAGTTTCATCCAGAGTGCGCCAGGGGTCAGTGAGTAATTGCAATCCTTGCTGGTGGCCCCTAGTGCATCCATCCATTTTTACACACAAGTGACCTCTGAGGGTCCCTCTCCTCTCCACTGTTAGTGCGAACTAGAGAACTAAACCCAAACTCTGGAACCTGCTCTTCCCTGTTGGGGAGACCCTCCATGAATAGTGGGAACTTATTCTGCATCACCTCACCCACCTTTCTGAGCTGCTCTAGACCCTTGGAGAGACCCTGTTTTGCCCATCTGCATTACTACGTGCACCAGTATTGCAAGTACATTTGAGCAATAGGCTCCACTCCTCTTAGGGATTGGACTGCTTTTCAGTTAGGATTGTGTTTGATGCAGAAGGGACTAAATACTATTTGCACTGCCTGTATTCTTCCCCTTTTAGGTTGTGGACCCATTATGTGCATTAACCCTTTAGACCCCATTGGTCTTGTATACATGTATATTGATAGGATTGTGTTGGATTAGAAGTAGTATTGCAATTTTATTTGTGTGTTGGAACCCAAAGGCCTGAAATAAATGTATTTGTATTTTTAATAGATCTACACCTGACTGGGAGTGATATGAAAGTGTCCTCTACTCTGTGTGCTCATTGAGGTCTTTCAGTCGCCCTCACCTCTCTGGAGACCTAGTCTTGACCACCGTCCATGCTACCTTGATTGGTCTGGCTTGTCAAGAAGGTTCCCTGTTCCAAGAAACTAGGCTGGCCTTCTGAACCTCTACCCACCAGGTCAGAGTTCAGAATTCTGTCTTAACAAATTGGTGTGCAGCAGTGGGATAGGACTGAAAGTATCCAGTGTTGCACACTAGTGAAGGCATTTCAGACTAGCCCTACATAGGACACATAGTGACTTTGTAGTGATAACTGTAAAATGCCATAGACCTATCCAATATAATGTAAACAAGTACCCTTATAACCTTAAATGCTTCTAAGTCAGAAACATTGAGAAAGATGTGTACTGAGAGAGGTTTACCTGCTCAAGGTACACAATTCGAAATTATTCAGAGAATTATGGAATTTCAAGATTTGCAACTCAGTGCCATAGCCTCTGATGAGAGTGCAGAAGGAGGTGGAGCTGCTCCCATTGGCAGAACTGACAGTTCTGTCTCTGCCCTCATACATGGTGCCCTTGAGGACCTGGATGATGTAATGTCTAATGTTTCCTCTGCCAGCTCTGATGCTGAGGGCATACTGGAATTCAAGAAGTTTAGGCAGAAGGAGCTTGAATTTCACATGGCTAAGCTGAAAGTAGAGCAGACAGAAAAACAGAAGGACAGAGATCACCAGTTGAAACTGGCCAATCTTCACGTTTCCAATGGATACAAGGGATCTGGACATGGGTCTGGGTCCTCCTCTCATCCAAGATTTCCTAAAGATCTGATTAGTCTGTATAATGAGAAGAATGACATTATGGATTGGTTCAATGCCATTGAGCATGCATGTGAAGTTCAAGAGGTTGTGAATGCTGATAAGATTGCATGGTTGCTCAGCAGACTACCCCATTCCGGCTGCAGTGCTATTATGAAAATGTCAAAAGCTGAAAGAATATATTTTGCAACGTTGAAGCAAACTCTGATCTTAAAGTTTGGGAAGACTCCTGCCCAATACTTGAAGAGGTTTAGAGAGTATAAAAATAAAAAAGTAGTACTTGGGTGTCATATGTGACTGATTATTTGAAGAACTTGACTGGCTGGGTTGAAGGCTGTAAAGTCTCCACCTTTGAGTGTATGATATGTCATGTCATGCTTGAACATATTTTTGCATCTTGTTCCACTGAGCTTAAGCAGCATTTGACAGATTCAAAGAAGTTAGATTGTAAGAAGCTGGCCACAGCAGCAGATTTGTGGGTGTCACATAGAGTGCCCCATAAGGAAAATACTCACTCTGGTAAGCAGGAGGAGGGAAAAAGTCCAACGATAAGCAGGGTGGGGGATCTGAGAAAACGTCCTCCCAAAAGAGCCACAAAAAGAAATGTAAGGATAAGTCACACGAGAACACACACGGTAGTGAGGTTATCCTCCAAAACAGAACTCTGGTTACAGTAAGCCTGCCTATGTCCCAAGACCGAGTGGATCTTGTGTGGCTTGTGGAGCAAGTGACCATGTGAAGAGGGACCCCAGATGTAAGGTCAAAACCTTGGGGGTCCACTCTGCTAATCTGGCCTTCTTCTCCTATGAGGAAGAAAATATTACAGCGGGCATCCTTCTCCTCAGACTCCTTCACCATTGGGATAGATTCTGGGGTAGTTTTAGTTTCCATGGATTCCCGAGAGCCTAAAGTCTCAGAGGCTTCTGCTAGGATTCCAGATAATACCAAGCACTACCTTAAGGACAATGTGCTGATTAATGCAATATATACTCCTGCCCTTAGAGATAGTGGGTGGAGCAGAACTGCAGTCGATTGTACCTTAATAGAGCCAGAGGAAGTTGCCAGAGCTATTCTGTTACCCACTAAATTGGCTGATGGCCCACCTCTCAAGGTCCCAGTTATGCCTGTAAATCTTACTATAAATGGTACTGTGGTCAGAATTCCAGTGAGCATTCAGAGAGATGCCCCAGGAACGGTCTTGCTGGGGAATTATCTTAGCGCTTTAGAGTTTATGGGAGACACAGCAGAGAGACACTACACAAGGTCACAAACAAGGGCTGCACTGGCCCAGTCCACTGCCTTGCCCAAGCCTAAAGGAGTCAAGAAAGACAAAAGAGGGAAAGAAAATATTCCTCCTAACTCAACTACCACTGAGGTGGAGGTAGTTGGTGAAACAGCTGAAACTAATGAGGTTGAGGTTTCAACTGAAGTGTTTGATGCCAGTGACCATCCTGAACTACAAGACTTGTTAGTAGAAGTTTGTCCTGACAGGAATGAATTCAGTAAGGGCCAATGTGAGTGCCCATCTCTGAAAGGCCTAAGGAGACAGGGTTGCTCTCAGCTTAGAGGTGTGCCTCCTGAGAAGCAAATAATTTACTGGGAAGATGGGCTCCTCTACAGTGAGCCTACAGAGTCTACAGAAGAAAACCATAGGGGTTTTGTGGTTCCCCTTGCTGTAGGACCCTTCCTCCTGCAGCTGGCACATGAAGTGTCCCTTCCTAGTCACTTTGGCATCAAGAGAACCAAGCAAAGGATATCCAAGCATTTCTACTGGCCTAAGATGGGGGTGCAAGTTGAAAGTCACTGCAGGAGTTGTGCCACCTTCCAGATATCTGGAAAAGTGGCACAACAATCCAAGTTCCATTGGTACCAATCCCAGTTGTGGGAGTACCATTTGTGAGGGTAGGGATTGACATTGTTGTACCCCTTGACCCCCAATCATCCTCAGGCAATAGGTTTATCTTGGTGCTGTCGACCATGCCACCAGGTATCCTGAGGTCATCCCATTGAAAACTGTGACTGCTAAGTCAGTTGCAAAAGCTTTACCTGGTGTATATACTAGGGTTGGCATCCCTAAAGAAGTTGTGTCTGATATGGGCAGCAGATGTATGTAAAAGTACATGCAGGCCATGTGGAAATAATGTGGTGTCACCTATAAGTTTTCATCTGAATATCACCCACAAGCCGATGGTCTTGTAGTCTTGTAGAAAGGTTTGACAGAACCTTAAAAAGCATGACCAAAGAAGAAAATGGGATCTTCTATTGCTATGCTTACTGTTTGCCAACAGAGAGGCACCTCAGAAGGGTGTTGGCTTCAGCCCCTTGGAGCTTCTGTTTGGTTACCATGTGAGGGGACCCTTAGCAATAGTCAAGGAGGGATGGGAGATGCCCACCCCCGCATCATTACCAAAGTAGTAGACTACTAGGGCTCAGAAAGGGAATTGTCCTCCTGATGGGTCTGGCTAGTGAGAGAATGAAGGCAGGGCAAGCACTCAAGCACTGGTGAAGCATTGGTATGACCAGAAGGTTGCCCTCATCAATTTCTCAATTTCACACAAGGTCAGCAAGTCCTGTAAGGCTTAGAGCTTCACATGACAACTGGTCAGGCCTGTACACAGTGGTGGAGTCACTGGGTGAGGTCAACTATTTAGTGGACCTTGGAAGGGCTGGACAGGCTCCAAAAGTGTTCCATGTAAATAGATTGAAGGCTTTCATCCCAACAGTTGCAGTCGCTACACTGCTGCTGGCTTTAGATTTTGAGGAGGAGGAGTATGAACCTCTACCTGACCAGTTCCAGGGCAGTCCTTCAGATAGCTCCATTGAGGTTGTCCAAGTGGCCCTTCATCTTACTTCCGATCAACAAGCTGAGGTGAAAAGTTTGCTGAGGCAATTTTCCTCCTTGTTCTCACAATCTCCTAGTTTGACACCTTGGTGCAAACATAACTTTGACACAGGAGACAGTGTACCTGCTAAAAGAAGGGTATATAGAATGTCAGACAAAGTAAGATCTTACATTAAGATGGAGGACAACAAAATGTTAGATCTTGGGGTGATTGAACCCTCCAGTCATCTTTGGTCCAACCCTGCGGTTTTAGTTCCAAAGGCAGGCACCTTTGAGTTGAGGTTATGTGTGGATTACAGGGCTCTGAATGCTGTCACCAAGACAGATGCACACCCCTTGCCTAGAACAGATGAGCTAGGGGATAGTTTGGGTGCTTCCAAATACCTCAGCACATTTGACCTCACTGCAGGCTATTGGCAAATAGCCCTTGCAGAAAATTTCTAAACACCAGAGAACCTTTACCAGTTCAGGGTAATGCCTCTTGGGTTGAAGACTGCCCCTGCCACTTTCTAGAGGTTTGTGAATCATGTCCTTAATTGGTTGGATGAATGAATTCTGTCTTGCATATCTGTATGATATAGCAGTTTTCAGTGCTACCTGGGAGGATAATTTGAAACACCTTAGGATTGTGTTACAGGCTCTTCACAAGGCCCACTTGACCATAAAGGCCAGTAAGTCGTTGAAGGGAGGATAAAGCCTCTTCCCAATAAAGTACAAGCAGTACACGCCTGGCATATTCCCACTACTCAAATCCAAGTGAGAGCCTTTTCAGAGTGCACTGAGTACTACAGACATTTCATGGCAGACTACGGCACCATAGCTGCCCCTCTGATGGTTCTCACACCAAGGTAACTTGGTTTGAAGAGTGTGGGAATGCCTTCACTGGCTTAAAAGACTCCTTGTGCCAGGTCTCTGTTCTCAGGGCCCCTGATTACCAAAGACCTTTTATTGTGCAGACAGATGCCTCTGACACTGGGATAGGAGATATACTATCACAAGTAGATGAGAAGGGAAAGAAACACCCTATTGGCTTCATTAGTTGCCAGATTAAGGACAGAAAGCTCAGACGGTCAACAGTAGAGAAGGAATGCGTCTCTGTTGTGTGGGCCCTAAGGAAGATAGCCCCTACCTCTATGGGACCCACTTCACTGTGCAAACTGACCATAAGCCCTTAAAGTGGCTAATTAACATGAAGGGAGAGAATCCAAAGTTGCTCAGGTGGTCCACAAGCCGTCAAGGACTTGACTTCACTATTTAGCATGGGCCAGGTGTCCAACATAGCAATGTTCATGGGTTGTCCAGAATGCTTAACTGACCTGAACATGAGACTCATCCAGGGGTGGATTAATTCCCCCTTTCCTTGGTCTGGGAGTAGTGAGTGTTAGGAAAGATTACCATTCCATGTGTAATTTTCCCTCCAGTTGTGTACCCCGTGAACTTTTTGGTTTGTTTAAACACCACAGTCTGACTTTGCTAGAGGAGCTGCACTCCTCTGGGCTTTCTGCTCACTTTCTTATGGGGACACTCACATGCCCTTAAAGACAGTCAGTACTGGGAGACTTTGTTTCCCTTAGTCTTTGACAATGTTGCAACTTTTTCTGCAACGTGTTGCAAGTGCACAAAGTACCTTTCGGTACAGTGCACGTGGGTCTTCCTGTCATTTCTAAAGGCCCTAATTACTCTCAAAGGATTATTTAGGAGAAGTGCAGATGTGCCTTTTACCGGGCTGGTGGCAGCTTACCTTTTTGTGTATTTCTAACCCTTTCCTGCCTGGTAAACCGCGGTTACCCCATTTGGCACAGTTAGGTGGCCTGGCTCCAAAATGGCCAAGCCATGAGGTTCTTGTCCTGTCCTTTGACCATCTTGCCCCTTCACCTTCCCCGGGTCGAGCCAACCTGGGTCAGTCCTTATTTGGGCATGCATTTTCCCATGTAGCGCCAAGCTTTTGCGGGCTTCTATATGCCTTGAGTGTGCGCCCCCAGGATGTGGGCTGGACTATCTACTTCCAATGCACATATTGGGTGCCAGAGAGTTTGGTGTGCTGTGAATGCCTGGGACCACCATGATCCATGATTGGTCCATGTATGGTATGCCTGTATGTGACCAGATCTCCCATTGGGACTTCTTCGTTTTGGCATGAAGGAGATTTTGGATAAGAGAAGGCTCCAATCATCCATAACATGTCAATCTCTGGAGTTCTCACTGAACCAAGGATAGGATCCAAGTATATGAACCAAGGATAGGATCCAAGTATATTGAAACTAAGCCGCTGAGTCGAGGAACCACTGGTGAACCGCTGGAAGGTTTGGCACCTAAGCACGCTATCTTCCTTTGGGACCCCTCTGCATCTGATTTTCCTAGACAGTTTGTGAAGACACTTCAACCCTTTGGAATAGTGGCATTTCTATTCTCGGCACCTTCATCAAAACCTGCAAGTAAGCCTTTACGGAAGTGTCCCTAGGCCAACCAGTGCGCTGACCAGCCTGCTCAGGACCTTTACCCTAATACCGCAGCCATTTGGAGGAGGCCCTTGTAACTTGGTACATCGCATGATCAGTGTTCACAGCACTCTCACATCAAATTTCGTAAACTTGGCATTCCCAGGTCTGGAGTAAAGTGACTGCGCCCAAACCGAAGTATACGTGGTTACTGTGTCTCCCAGCCGTGGTGACAAACTTTGCAAGTTCATTGCAGAGGTGGTCCTCTGTGCCCTGAAGACTGCTACAGCAGAACTGGCCTGATCCATTCACCAGGAGCAGAGAAATCGCCACTGTCTCATTTGGGATTCAAAGCTGTATCTTCGTCGCTGAAAGCCGCAGAGCGCGAGATTGCTGCAATTGAACCTGCAACCAAACTGGACTCTACTGCCGAAGTTTGGTCCGGAGTGCACCGAGGGTCGGTGAGTAATTGCAACCCTTACTGGTGGCCCCTAGTGCATCCTTCCATTTTTACACATGAGAGGCCCCTGAGAGCCCCTCTCCTTTCAACTGCTAGTGCAAACTAGCAGACTATTCCCTAACTCTGGAACCTGCTCTGCCCTGTTTGGGAGACCCTCCGCGAATAGTGGGAACTTATTCTGCATCACCTCATCCACCTTCCTGAGCTGCTACAGACCCTTGAAGAGAGCCTGTTTTGTCCATCTGCATTACCGCATACGCCAGCATTACAAGTACATTTGAGCAATAGGCTCCACTCTTCGTAGGGATTGGACTGCCTTTCAGTTAGTATTGTGTTTTATGAAGAAGGGACTAATGACACCCCCTGTTTCCTTCCCCTTTTAGGTTGTGGACCCATTTTGTGCATTAACCCTTTAGACTGCATTGGTCTTGCATATATGTATATTGATAGGATTGTGTTGACTTAGAAGTATTACTGTATAGTACTGTATTACTATTTTTGTGTTGAAACTCAAAGGCTTTGAAATAAATGTATTTGTATTTTTAATATATCTACACCTGACTGGGAGTGATTTGTAGGTGTGCTCATTGAGGTCTTTCAGTCACCCTCACCCCTCCTAAGACCTAGTCTTGACCGCCGCAAATGCTACCTTGATTGGTCTGGCTTGTCCAGAAGGTTGCCCTGCTCCAAGAAACTAGGCTGGCCTTCTGAACCTCTGCCCACCAGATCAGAGTTCAGAAATCAGTCTTAACACTATACAACTGGAACTCCAAGCCACTGCTGGTTGGCAGCAGGCACTTAGACTCTACAAGGCAGCACCCGATGTGGAGTATTGGAGGCAATACAGGGCAGGAGGAGGCAAATTCGATGGCACAGAGGCAGGAGGAACTTCGATACGCATCTTGTATCTGAGGCAGCAGATAGCATAGTAAATACCCTTAGCGTGTAAGTTACGTGCTTTGCACTGCAAGCAGCACGCCTACCTGGCTTACGCAGTACACAGCAATGACATGGATATTTAAGAGCATCACTGGTTGTGCCCGAGAAGTTAAAAAGATGGATGATTGAGTGTCGCTGATACGCATTTGGGGTGCTACGCAATCCTTTCCCTTCAGGTAACGTGTACAACATTTTTCTTTTTGAGGTTGCCTCTGAACCTTTGTGCATGTATTTTTTTTAATTTTGAGGCTTTCTGTGTATCACATTCACATTTTTGGGCTTTAAGGGTGCCTCCGCCTATCCCTTACCATTTTCTTTTTGTTTTCATAAGCTTTCTGTGCATCCCATATACATTCCTTTGGCTTTGGTGTGCCTTAGCATATTGTTTACTGCTTGTGTTCTTGTTTTGAAGCTATTTGAGTATCACATATGCATTTTCTTGGTTTTGGGGTGCCTCTGCATATATCATACTGCTTTTTGGGGTGCCTTGGATCCTTGCAGCACCACTCATCTATGTAGTCCATCACGTATGCTAATTTTCTTTTGAGATTTGTTTGTGTTTGCCATTCATTTTGCCTGCACCATGAGTGGGAAGCCTGCAAAAGGGAAACAGAGAAGATGGGGATGTGGTTTTGCCACATGTTGCCCTACCCCACGAGGACATGGAGAGCCACAGCCCACCGGTGACCCATCATTTGGACTGGACATGGTGGGATGCCGACAGGCAGCCCGGCACTAGCAAGGGCCACTACCGCCAAGAGAGCGCTTGCTGCAGAGCAGAAAGAGGACCCACCCCAATATCAAGCAGAGGCAAAGGATAAGGGCCCACAGAGAAAGAAGCCGTTCACTGATGAAGAGCTTCGAATTCTCACAACATTTTTGATGGAACACCGTGTTCAGCTTTACCCCTCGGTAGGCAGCACCCATACTCCCACCCAGCGAATAGCAAAGAGGTAGGAGGTCACGGATTTAATTAACACCGGTGGTGTGGAGAGGTACACTGCTAACGAGACACAAAACTGCATGCAAGACCTTGTTCGAAGAGGGCCAAGCAGAAGCTGAGCGATAACCTTGTATCTGCCCAGGACGCTGGAGGAGGGCCACCAGAGGAGGAGGAACTCACTCCATTCAAAGAGGCTGCAAGTGAACTCATCAGCAGTGAGCAGGTGCAAGGATTGGGAGGTATGGCTTCCTATGTGGACACATCTGGTGAGCGACATTTGTGTGTATCATATGTGTAAACAATTATGGATGAAATGCACATATTTGTGTTGTGGTACATTTGGCTGAAGTTGGCATCCATCCATGGCAAATGCATGTTTGCTACAATGCACACCTCTGTCACATGATCTGCGCTCTGATAGGTGGTTGTGTGGTTTCCATGTGTGGTACATGTTGGTCTCATAGTACACCACTGTCTGTTGGCTTTCACAGCTATGCCAGTACTGGTATTCAGGGCAAGCCACACCTCTGTGTCATGCAAAAAATCATCCTCATTATCAATTAATCATTGCTAAACCAATTGCGCCTACTTTACAAACGATACATGATGCGGAAGCACAGCTGTTGTTGCTCAAGTGCATCATTCATCTGTCACCTGCTCTTAGGGAAGGCCTTGCCTGATTGCATTTCCAAGATTCCTGTATTGGCACACTGTGACGTAACCAGCCTTCTGCAGTATTAGTGAGCATGGACCACTGCCCTGTGTTGCAGGCGTTATGTTCAATGAACCTCACTTTAATATCGCAAGGGGTGGCGCCAGACCAAACATAGGAATACATTGCTGATAGAGGGTCATCATTCCAAGGTGGAGAGTCTGTCACACTCCTATTTTTCTGCCTCAGGAAAACACTATGAGGCAGGTTAAGGGGATGAATAGCAAAAATGAGTGCTCCTGTCTGCTTCGCATCAAATCAATGTGAATTTGGGAATTGAAACAATGATCTGAGAGCTCTATATTCCATTCACCAGTCCGTGATGAAACGCTCATTTGTGTGAATCAGTGAATACATTGCTTGGTGCTCACATCACACTTCAGAATACTCCCCCTAACATTGAAGTGTCTGTAGCCATGAAACATACATACTTATCCAGACATCTGAATTCATTTTATTATGGAATGAAATGGAAACAAGTTCAACCACTCAGAAGGGGTATGAGGGCTGGGTTGGGCCTTGTTTCTGGAGAAATGCAGATGATGATAGGCTGGGTCTCAGTCTGAGCACGCCCTGTCACCGATACAGAAACATCTTTTGAGAATAATGTTCATAGACTGGAACTGATGCCCTACAAGATACACCCAAACAGGAGGTGCAAATGTAGGGAAGGATTGTTCCCGGTATGATTCAACTTTGGCTGCACCTTGTGAGGCAGACGTTTTTCTTGTTGGAACACGAGTTACCTTTCAGCATGGCTGCTGCGGGCTCCCCAGCATTTACTAGGGACTTGCTGCATGAAATCCTGCCTCTGCATCCTGCGAATTGGAGGGGCCTTTGTACTTTCACTCGTCGCTAGGGGAGCTGACACGTGAAGGGCCTCAGTAAAGGGCCATGATGCATCCTGCCTGGGCCTGTTTAACATACAGAGGACATCCTCCAAAAATCTATGACCAGCATGATTCAACTTTGGCTGCACTTGAGGTAAGCCTTGTGGGACTGCCTTTTGTTATTTTGGAGCACTGGTATCCTTCCAGCAAGGCCACCGCAGGCTCCCTAATATTTACTCCGGACTTGCTGCCTGAAATACCGCCTCCACATAATGCGGTTTGGAGGCGCCTTTGTACTTTCACTTGTCACTAAGGGAGCCAGCAGGCAAAGCCGCCCCCATAAAGAGCCTCAATTAAGACCCATGCTGCATCCTGTCTGGGCCTGCTTAACATCCAGAGGCCATCCTCCTAACACCTATGACTGGCATGATTCAACTTTGGCTGCACTTGAGGTAAGCCTTGTTGGGCTGACTTTTGCCTTATTGGAGCACTGGCATCCTTCCAGCATGACCACCATGGGCTCCCTAGCATTTACTGGGGGCTTTCTGCATGAAATCCCGCCTCCACATCCTGCAGATTGGAGGGGTCTTTGTACTTACACTCTTTGCTAGTGCAGCCAGCAGGCGAAGCTGAGCCCCGTAAAGGCGCTCAGTTAAGGGCCATGCTGCATCCTGTCTGGGTCTGCCTGGGCCAGGATGGCCTTGGGGAGCACTCTGCTCGAACCAACACCCTGCCTGCTCTATGTCCAGTCTGTCCTCTTAGCTTACTCACACCATCCCATCCTACCCTCTGATACCCTCTCTCTGTTCCTTTCGTGTTCTACGTCCTTCTTTGCCTCTTGTTTCAGATGCGGTGTCTGCACCTCCTCCTCCGCTTTAACTCACTGGGTGGCACTGCCCCACCTCCATCTCCCTACTACCGGCTTCTTGTCCCTGCTAACCCCCCTTTTCCTACCCAAACTCCCAGTCTAACTATTGAACACTTCTCTATCCTCAGTGTCCTAGATCTTTCTCAGTCACAGCCCCTTTGCACCCCGCAGGGCCTTCTGGTTTTCTTCCCTCCATGTCATCGAGTTGCCCCTCTCTCTCTGGCTTCCATCCCTTGCACCGTGAGTTGTGGTTTTCCCTCTAACGTAATGTAATGTGTACTTCTATAGCGCCGAAAGCCTGCAGGCATCAGGGCGCTGTAACACAGAAACACGCAAATTTCTAATTGGGCCTCACTAAGTCCGCTAGAGGAGCTGTCATTTAGCATGAGAACTATTTGAAAAGATGGGTTTCAGAAGTTTTCGGATTTGAAGATGATTTTCTTGTGTTCTCAAAGCTACAGGGAGGGAGTTCCACATCTGAGCTGCCTGCACTACAAAGGATCTACCCATCTCTGATTTGAGCTTGTATTTATGTTCGACTAGTACATTTTTCCTGCTGAGCGCAGCTGTCTCTTCGATGAATAGAGTACAATGCTTTTCTTCAGGTAGTTTGGAGCTTTCCCGAAGAGGCATTTGTGCACTAGGGTAAGGGAATTGAACTTAATCCTATCTTCGGCTCTAAGCCAGTGGAGCAATTTTCTCGCCATATTAATGTGATCTCTTCTTGTCAGGTGCTTTACAAACCTTACGGAATCATTCTGAATAACTTGGCAAGTGTGCAAGTCTTTAGCACTTCCACCAATCAGAAGGGCATTGCCGTAATCTAACCTTAATAGCACAACAGCCCTGGCAATGGTGGCCATGTTATTATCACTTAGGAAGGGTCTAATGGCCCTCATGAGCCGCAGATAATAGGCTGTATTCTTTCAAAAGAAATTAACCTGCGATTCCGAACTGACAGAGGAGTTCATCATCATACCCAGCGTTTTAACCTGGTTGGATACTGTTATGATGGCCTCCTTAATCTGGAATGTTTTGTATCCCCCGCCCAGTTTGTCTAAAAGACGGCTGGAACCAAACAACATGAGTTCTTTCTTTGAATCGTTAAGACACATCCAATTGGATTGCATCCATTCATCGATTTTACTGTATATTAAACCAATCTTGTCGCTGTCTTCCCTATGTGATCCCTCTAGCTCTATTATGAGCTGCGTGTCATCTGCATAGTTGGTAAAATAGACTCCAAATTCTATATCACACAGTGCACGCATATACAAATTGAAGATCATGGGTGAGAGACTAGCACCCTGCGGCACACCAAAAAGTATTTGGGTGGGATCTGAAAAATTGTCTCCTCAATGAACTCTAGCTTGACAGTTGGTGAGAAAGGATACAAGCCACTTTAAAGCCAAATCCGAGCAGCTCACATTATCTCGTAGGGCTTTAACCAGCAGTTCATGGTCTACCAGATCCAATGCCGCACTGAGATCCAGTAACATCAAGATCCCAATTTTCCCCTTATCCATAAGACCTAGCATATGGTACTGGAGGTCCAACATGGTCGTTTCCATGCTGTGAGAAGCTCTGAAACCAGATTGTTGATGGTGTAAGGAATTGTATGTTTCTATGTGATCCTTCAACTGCAGGGTGGCTATTTTATCTAAAATTTTCAATATGAAGTTGGAATTTGTTATGGGCCGTAGGTTCCCTGGATCCTTCGGGTCCAACCCAACTTTCTTCACTAAGGGCGTAATGGTAACCTGCTTGATTTCCTCAGGAACAATACCTTCTTTAAAGGAGGCGTTGATGATTTTTAGGAGTATAGGGGCAAATTGCTCTTTGTATTGCAGAATAATATCAGGTGGTAAAACATTTTCCGCACAGGATGTGGGCTTCATGTAATCAAGCACCTCCAATAACTCTGTTTCAGTTATGGATGTAAATGTGAAGGTCTCCTGACTGTGATTTATACTACTCTCCTTAGTACTGTCGTCCCTTTTTTGTTTGTTTGTGGCAGAAATAATGTTTTGCCTGGCTTTAGCTATTTTGCTGATAAACGCATTTTGCATAATGTTGAAATCTTCTTTGGAGGGTGATAGTGGTGGAGTAAGAATTTGCGGTTTCTCTACACTCTTTAGTATTTCAAAGAGTTTGCTGGTCTTATTATCAGCGGACTCAATTTCCGTGTCAAAATAGTTAGCTTTGGCTAGTCTAATTTTATCTTTATACTTCTTGTTAACTGTTTTCCATCTCAGTTTATTTTCCGTAGTTTTGTCTGAGAGCCACTTCCTCTCAAAGGCTTGTTTCTCAATTTTAATAGCATCGATGTCCGAAAGGTACCATTTCTTGTGATTGCTATTTTTCCTAACTAGCTTAGTTATGAGAGGCACAATTTCCTCTATCAGGTTTTGTATTTGTGCATTATATATCTTAAGCATTGCCTCACAACTATCATGTTCCTGAAAGGAAACAAGTATTGTGTCTGGGCATGGCTGGATATGGATAGCGTTTGCACTCTTGTTGTTATTTGGCCTCCTTTGCATTTGCTGCTCTCTTACCTTACCTACCTTACCTCCGGATTTCACCAGCTGTCCTGCCCTTTTCTTGCTTTGTCCTTGCCTGCAAATACTTAATTGACACCGTCTTACCTGTGACCACTACTGCCACTTGCATCCCTGAGCTCTACCTTTTGTCCTACCATGGACCAGCGGATAGACATTTGCAGCCCAGCGCTGTACTTTACTTGAGTTACATGTGACCACTTGAGGAGCACCTGCAGCCATCGGTGTTCCTTGTTTGACTTACCTGTGACCAACCTGCTGTCTTGATGTAGCCTCCTGCACTACATAGAGAGGATTTCCAATGTTGCAATTTACCTACCTGTACCTGCTGACTTGATGTAGCCCCCTGCACTGTGTAGGAAGGGTTTCCAATATTGCAATACACCTACCTGAACCTGCTTCCTTGATGTAGCCCTCTGCAATTTGAAGGGAGGCTTGCCAATGTTGGAATTTACCTACCTGTACCTGCTGCATTATTGTAAGTTTACTTATTTGTTCCTGCACTTCTTTAACACGTTTGTTATTAATGTACCTCTCACCTTCTTAACCTCATTCACTTACCTTCCTATTGCTTTCCCCCTATTTTAATGTCAGCACTTACACGTTCCAATTCATATAACAACCTAGTCACAGCATTGTGTTTGTTTTCTTCACTTCTACTCCCTTCCTGCACTTCCTTTCCCCGCCCTCTCTCCTGCTGTCATGTTATAGCACTTGCACGTTCCGAATGTTTCAAGATCTTTCAAGAACGTTTTTGGTTTTGTTTTATACCAACTTCCTCATCCCACCCTTGTCTTGATGCGCATTGAAATACATGTTAACGTTATAGTGTGCATTACAAATAGCCAATAAATGAATACATAAATAAAATAAATGAATACATAATAATTGCAAACATTAGCATGACCATTAATAAACTGATGAAGCATGTATAGAAACCAGCTTCTGATACTTCATATAATGTCTACATTTCCCCAGCCACTGCTTCCTCACCACTGTGCATGCTTTAGGAGTTATTCCTGCACAAAAGAGTAGGACCATGCTTTGTCTGACAGAGCTGGTATTGCCATCTCTTTTTAGTGCTGCCCTGCTGTTTTCTCACCACTGCGCATGCCTTAGGAGTTATTCCTGCACAAAAGAGCAGGACCATGCTTTGTCTGACAGAGCTGGTATTGCCATCTCTTTTTAGTGCTGCCCTGCTGTTTTCTCACCACTGCGCATGCCTTAGGAGTTATTCCTGCACAAAAGAGCAGGACCATGCTTTGTCTGACAGAGCTGGTATTGCCATCTCTTTTTAGTGCTGCCCTGCTGCCAGTGAATATAATGGTGTGGCAGTGTAGTAAGGGTGTCCAGAACAGTGGAGGTTCAATTTGAGGGACCTTCTGTGATTGATTCATATGTTTAGGTGAGGGGACAGTATTGCAAACGTGTCCTAGCTGCATATGTCAACATTTCCAGTGTGCTATTGTATGGACAAGTGAGTCATCAAGTGAGTCAGAGCCAGCCCACGGCACAATCAAGTGGTGTGGTCACACGGGGCCACCGCAAATATAGAGCACAGCAAGCACACACAATGTAAAGTGTAATTTTACATTGTGTGAGCAGTGCCCTTTACATGACACTGTTATGTAAAGCATCAGTCAATGACTGTCAGTCACTCACTCATAGACAGTCATTGACTAACACTTTACATGACAGCATCATCTAAACGGTGCTGCAAGCTCACACAATGCAAAGTGATACCTCCTATTCATGAATTGCATTGGGCAAATAGCAGAGGGGGTCACACTGCACAAAATCTCACTCCGGGTGATGGCAGACCTGGAGCCGGCACTGATGTGACACATCACACAGAAACAGTCATATATGCTGTTTCATATAGGAGCAGCACATGGAGGCATTGACAAGCAGGGTGGTGACTTGGGCAGCACAGTAATCATTGTTTACTAGAGCTTGACCTGCCTTCAACCTATCACTGGCCTGAGACATCAGAAGGAGATTCTCTTCCTTAACCCCAGCACATAGTCTATAACATTGGTAGTGATGGAAGGTGTAGGGAGTTCCCACCTATCCTTGACTATGGCCATTGTTCCCCTAGCAGCGTGACCAAAAAGAAGCTCAATGTGGCTGAAAACCAACAGGAGATCCCACTTTCTACTTTGAGGTTCTTCCAGAGCCCCAATCATACTTTTGGGAGTCCTATTAAAACTCTCAACTAAGCCATTTGTTAGTGGATGATAAGCCGATGAAAACCTATAAATGACCCCACACCCTTTACACACAACTTCTTTAGGGAAGCCAACCCCAGTAAAAATGGCAAGTAATGCTTTTGTAACTGACTTGGCAGTCACAGTCTTCAATGGTATGGCTTCAGGATATCTGGTGGCAGGGTCAACCAGCATCACAATAAACCTATTGCCAGATGATGTCTGAGGGTCAGGGGGACCAACAATGTTGATCTCCTCCCTTTCCAATGACACCCCCAACACAGGGAGTGGCGCCAATGGAGCCTGGAATATTGAGCCACTCTTACCAGAAATCTGACAAGTGGCACAACTCATACAATGCCCTTCTATCTGGACCCCCATCTTGGACCAGTAGAAATTCATGGATTGCCTCTGCTTGGTTCTCTTAATCCCAAGGTGAACAGCTAAAGGAACTTAATGCACCAGTTGTTGGAGAAAGGGTCTTACTTGAAGGGGGACCACCAACCTCCTATGGTCACCTCCAGTAGACTCTGTGGCCTCACTGTACAGGAAGCCACCTTCTCAGTAAATCCTATGTTTCCCAGGAGATTCACCCTCAAGCTGGGAACAGGCCTGTCTCCTTAGTCCTTCTAGAGATGGGCACTGACATTGGTCCTTACTAAACTCTTCCTTATCAGGACCACCTTCAACCAATAAACTTTGGAGTTCAACATGGTCATGTGGGTTGGGAATTTCAGGCAGCACCTCTTCCTTGTCAGGTTCAGGTGCTTGGCCAACTACCTAAACCCCAGTGGCAGGTGAGTTAGGGGGAATATTTGCTTTCCCTCTTCTAAGTTCTTTGACTCCCTTAGCCTTTGGTTTCCCCTTTGGCTTTGGCACAGCCTCAGACTTGGCCAGGGCAGCCTTTGTTTGCTTTCTTGTGCATGGTATTTCTGTTGTGTCTGCCACAAGACTTGGCCTCTCATTACAACTCTGGCGGTAGCCGTGCCATTAAAAACGGAGTTGCATTTTTTCCAGCACCCGCAAATGGGCAAGAACAGGGTCATGCCGAGCTCGGCGGACCCGGTAATTGCTCATTTGTGGGTGCCGAATCAAGGGCCTCCCGATCCCCATTCTGCCCTATTGGGCTGGATGGGGATGGGGACATCGGATGCACCGGCACATTCAGAGTTGTTCCGGTGCATCCGACGTGCTCTGCTCATGGGTTCCATTACACCCGCCAGGAAAAACCTGGCAGGTGAGACGGCACCCATGAGCAGAGCTCCTAGTATGGCGGTCCGGGAACTACGGTACCGAGATGCTTACTGGTACGTATTTCCCAGACGGCCATGCTCGTAATGAGGCACCTTAGTCTTTGAGGTCATTTCCCAGCAGAACCTTTCCAGGGACTCAATCTCTGTACACTAACATGTATCCTTACTGTAGCCTTACTACTGTACCATTAATGGTTAGATTTACAGGCATTACTGGTAATTTGAGGGGGGGGCATTAGCTACCTTGGTGGCAATCAAGGGAGCTCTGGCAAGCTCTTCATGGTTTACCAAAGTCGAATCCACCACAGTGCTGCTGGCCCCACTATCCCTAAGGGCAGGAGTGTCAACTCCATTGATTAGCAATCCAAGAGCCTAAACATTCAATAGTACATACAATACTAAATAGTGGTCCAAAACGGTACATCAACAAAATGTACAAGATGCTAAAAGGGTACCACAGTACTAGCCAGTAGTTCAAACAGGACATAAACAAATTATACAAAATGCCAAAAGAGGTGTCAAATTATACAAGATGCCAAAAAAAGAGAAAGATGAACAGGCTTATACACTATGTCAAAAAATTGTGCCAACACGTGGTTCGACCTGCTTGGCCTTCCACATGGCACAAACCAATTTGCTTCATTAATCAACAACATAAACATTCCAAAAATATATCTCTGCTTGATATAGCAAATTAAAGAAATAGAATAACATGAGACAAGAAATATCAAACATAAGGGCAAGGACGAGAGGGAAAAGAGAGAGGAAGGGAGGAGAGATAAGAGAAGACTTAAAAGTTGTCGTTAGTAAGTGTCCATTATCAGATACTGAATTCACATGTTATTTGTCAGCTTTCAGTTTTGAAAATCTTCATCATTCTTTTATTCACTAGTAATCCACTTTTAAATGTTCACTTCAAATCTTATGGTCACATTGATAAGTCTCACTATGCAACGTATACAAAGAGTTTCACATGTCTATGAGGAATCTGCCGACTAGCGGGGCACAAGGCACCATGTGGAATCGTAATGGTAATAAGACTTCAAGATCATGAATAACCTGGCTTCCCAAACTATTAGCACCAAGATATATATATATATATTGCTCAGGAAACCCCCTGGCAAAGCCTTGAATTCACGTCATGATCTATTAGAGATAACTAACTATAGGGATATTAGGTACAGCCTATATCCATGATTACAGCGTCTATGCGTCGACTCGCAGAGTTTTTTGCGTTGCAATTTCACACATTTTGCGACTATGTCATGGTACTTAATTGTTTTGCTGAGACTAGTCTGAAGCGGTACTTGGACATTTGACGATTCAACTGTTTCTACCCTTAGAAAGCTGTCATCATAAAATGTGTTAATCATCACTTATTGAAGTTGAAATGGAGAACATGCCAGCAGATATTCTGAACTGAATTTCTAACTTTAGAAATGTCATCAAATTAACTACAACCATAAAAGTATATATACAATCACAGAGCTTGCAAGTTTTAAAATGGAAATATAACAAGAACATTGGACAATACTCCATTTCAATGTACAATTGGTTTGGTTTGCTACATTTCAAGTACATTAAAATGTTTTCTAAAGGCTATGTTATATCAATAGGGCAATACCATTGATAACTTGTATGCTTAGGAAACAAGGATGAAACATATTGCTAAAACTCTTCCAAACATTATCAGAGGTTATGTTATCATGTGAGCCACTTAAAACAACACTTTTCATATTAAACACAATTCCTATGACTTGATAGCAAGAGTCATTGGCCTCCAAGCGTGTTTCATACATGATGAAATAGCCCAAGCAAACCCGGCAGTATCAGATTTCCATACATACTATAGATCTAGTCGGTATTGTAAAAACCCCAACCCACTTAAAAATGGTAATAAAGTTCTTACCCTAAGTTGCTCATAACAGGGACAAAACAATCACAAAGTGGGCTTAATCTTCATTGTCAGCATTTCTGCAGAGGACATCTTTGTTCACTGAAATTAACTGATCTGGTCGTCAGCCCGTGTTCTTAGCTATAGACAGTTAAAATGCGCTCTAGTAATTGGATTTCTATCAGCCAATCTATTGGCCCACAAAAGTTAATCCTGAACTTTGGGTTGTGTATTTATCATATTTCTTCCGTTAGATGTCAAATTTAATACAAAACATTCTCTATAATTGATCACATGCCATTTCAAGTGCTGTATAAGATCTTTATTTGTTCTTAAAGTAAGTCTCAGCATTTATGTTCCTAAAAAATTGGTTCACATGTTTGAGCCAGAGTATGCTCTCTGCCCCTTTTTTCTTCATCGAATTAGATAGAACACAAATTAGCCCATATACGCAGCCAGAGGAGTCACAACTTTGGAATGAGCTCATCTTCCAAGTAATTTAGGCCCATCTGAATATGTACTTCAAAATTAGGAACTAATTTAGGGAGCCCAAGGATTCTTTTTAGAAACTAATGTTCTAATATTTGAAAATCTTGTGCTCGATCAGAACCCCAGTGCAGCTCCATATTTTACTGTTGCATTGGTCTTGGCTACATAAATCTTAGATGTTATGTCAATTTGTTGATTTTTGAAAAAATTCCAAAGCACACTATCCCTCCTAATTGTTGTTTCTTGTGTATCCCTTGTTACATCCAATGCATTTTAGGGGATAAGGAGCTCGAAAAGCGGATGCCCAAATAGTCAAACTCGTTCACTCTCAAGATAAGACTAACATTAGCAGTCATAGGTGGAAATATAATCGGGCATCCACCTTTCAAACATGCTAGGAATGCTGATTTTTGCCAAATTAACTTGTAAATTAAGTACATTCATACATGTGGTGTATTTATTTATAAGTGTATGTAGTCACCTAGGCGTGGGGGCTGTTGTCGTCTGCATAGGCCTACACAGGCACAGATATTCCACCAATCTTAGAGGCATCAAATTTACACGTGCACGTTGCTCCTGAGCTATCCTCCTGAGACTAGCCCATGCAAAGGCTATTTTTGTTGTTATTAATTACACTCTTTCTGGCATCAATGCTGTGATAGAATTTCTTTTGGTAATGGAAATCAGCTCACAACATCACACATCCCTGTGTATATGAAAACTGGCTCACCGCACCTTATGATCAGTATTCGTAACTCCTTGACATGAAATTAATTAAGTGTCCCACAGAAGGGAAGAGGTGGGGGAAAAGCAAATAAAAGCAGGAAATTCTACAGGAGCACCGCAGTCAGGCTGTTTGAGGCAAAACTTCTTCTATAATGTATTGTAGTCCCAGGAGGTTGAGACAGAACTAGCCATGACTGTCACTAAGAGCACACTGACTTGCTTTAGTATCAGTATTAGCCTGTGTTATTCATTTGCTTCAGAAGTAGCTGCCCAAGACAGCCCCTCACCTTCTTGTTATTCTCGGTGTACTAGTGATGTGTTGCAGATGTTGTGTGCTTTGGAGCATTCACTTTGTTGGCACTTGATGTGGGGAACCCCTATGCCCACTGAACACCGGAACAAGGAACACACACTCAACACACTCTGCTATGCTTCGCTGATTCAGGAAGTTTTTGTAGGCTCAGGGCCACCTCCAAAATCCAGCAGCAAGGGTAGACAGACTGCAAAACACAGTGTGCACAAGAAACACACACTCAACACACTCTGCATGATAATACACTATGTTCTAATTCCTTAACTGGCCCCTCAAGACCACAGAATCGACAATTAAGATTGTCCACCATTTGATTATGCACCTTTAAGGTTATTAATGTTCTGCAATGTTTTAAAATTTGATTATGGAATATTGCTTGAAAAAGATTGGTTTTATCTGGCTTTAAAATCTATTTTATATTTCTGCATTGTTGTTTTTATTTGTTGCTCTTCTGTAGATTAAGCTTATTAGACCTGTGACATGTGACAGTCATAGTTAGATAAAAATAGAAATTCTGAGTACACATGCACCATTCGAGACGGATGAGAGGGAGTTGAGCTTGTCCATTTCCAGGCACAGAAAATAAGTTAAATGAGTATTGGATTCTTCCTTATAACATTAAGCCGAAAAGAAACTGCATTATAAAGATTCATGGTAAATAGGATGGAGGGGTTCGTTTCTATCCCTTTAGAAAATGATATGTTCATGTTCATATGACTTTGGATGGAGCAGACATGTTGTGTTCTGTAAAAAATTAAAGTTGTCTCCCAAACCCAAGCCTCTAGATTATTAGTGCAACACATCAGACTGTGCATTTTATATAAATACCTACACTAAATATCAATAGCACTATAAACACATGGGGCCTCATTACCACTCTGGCGGTAGCTGTGCCGTTAAAAACGACATGGCTGCCGCCGGAGTTGCATTTTTTCCGGCACCCGCGAATGGTCAAGAACTGGGTCATGCCGAGCTCGGTGGACCAGGTAATTGCCCATTTGCGGGTGCCGGAATCAAGGGCGTCCCGATCCTCATTCTTCCCCATAGGGCTGAATGGGGATGGAGACGTTGGATGCACCGCACATTCAGAGTTGTGCCGGTGCATCCGACGTGCTCTGCTCACGGGTGCCGTTACACCCGCCAGGAAAAACCTGGCGGGTGAAACAGCACCCGCGAGCAGAGCACGTAGTATGGCGGTCCGGGAACTACGGTACTGTAGTTCCCTGACCGCCAGGGTTGTAATGAGGCACATGGTGTTGATAACATGAATATCCCTTATATATTGTTGTATAGAATATGCTACATAGATTTAATTTATATGATTGGCGATTTGTGTGGATTGACATCTAGCATGAAAAAGCAGGTGGGTTATACGTTATTGTAGCCATGTGGCCTGTACTTGTTTGGTAGACTATTGTAGGTAGGCGACCACCTTTGGATTTGATTTACTATTTTAATAAAACTGCATTTACTATCCTACAACAACTGCTTTCTTCTCCAAGAATGTTGGTGTTGTATTTGAACAATAACAGCCTGATTCATGGAATTATTTGCGCGTAAAATGCACATTTGAAAGGCCTTTCTGCCCGAAAATTCTTGTTTGAGGTATGGGGATTTTCGGGAAGAATGGCGGGCAAATGTGCGTTTTACGCGCAAATAATTCCATGAATCAGGGTGCAACTGTTGTTAGATAACAAGTGCAGATTCTGTGAAATAAATTGTACTGTTAATATATATTTTACGAATTAATTAAATTGTCTTACACAAATCAAATGTGAATTTCACGCTGTCAGTTAAAAGACCTTCTGGCTTCATTGACTGATGAAACAGATACGATTTTTGAGACACCGCTGACGCCAAATGTTGGCTGTATTTACCAACACATGTGTTTTCATTTTAGCAGAAATGTTAAGGTAAAAATGCAATGCGCTTTGAGAATGATCAAACTAGAATTGAATTTGATGGTATTACACTGTGAGGGGAGATTTGAAATTGCTGAAGAAAAGAATATATCACAAAATAGCACACATTGTAAGGATTTGTGGACTAATCCAATGGTCAATACATAGGGGCCGATTCATGGAATTATCTGCGTGGAAAGCAGGGTACTTGCGCACGCAACTGCGCGCAAATCTGCGTTTGTCGATTCATGGAGCTGAATGCGTGTTATTTTCCCTGGTTCAGCAAGTCTGTGCAAGCCGTAGAGGGCCTTGAGCGAGAGTTCCAGCAAAGCTTGGGCGTAGCCTGTGCAGGGGGCTGGGAGGGGGGTAGAACAGCAAAAATGAGGTAGAGCTTGCGAAAAAGTGGCTGGTCCGTGGAACTGCATGCAGGCAGTCCCTCGCACACCCACTAGTGTGCGGCACGAGACATATTCAGTGATTTGACCACGCAACATCTCGGTTTGGAAATGGCCATGCAAGTCCTTCAGACGATCCGCTATCTGAAGGCAGGCATAATTACACCTGTGCATAGGATTTTCAGCGCACATATTGGTTTGCTTTTTTGGATTTCGGGGTGCATGTACTCAATCAGGGTTCTGGTTTAACTTAGTGGTGCGTGTAAGCAGTGTAGTGGCGTGCAGGAACATTTCACATGGGTTTGCATACAGATTTCCCGAGTTATTGCCAAGTTATGATTTTGATACGCTAGTTGTCGGGGTTTCAGAATAGAGTTACGAGGGGTCATTCAATCATTTATGATTAATGCGAAGGTGAGAAGCTGGGTGATCGTGTGCTGGGACATTTGGGTCAGCAGAGTTTTTGCCCGATAGGGGTAAGAAAGTTGCAGATTTGAAGGAGGCACAGAAGAGTCCACCACTTGGGGAGCAAAAAGGTCAATGGGAGCTCAAGATGGTTTGGCACACAAGCGAATTATGGGTGCTAATTCAATAGGAGGGGTAGTAGCCAAGAGTAGAAGAGATATAGGGTAGGTGGTGGCGGGGTTGGACTGGGACAAGAAATAGGCCCGGTCACCCAAAAAAAAAGAGGCCCACCCCTCGCCTCAAAAAAGTGGCCGACCCCTTGCCTCACGACCCTTGACCTCTGATGACATCACTGGAAGTGATGTCATTTCACCCCATCCCAAGTGACATCCCGGGAAGGGATGAAAGAAGACCTTTCACCCCTTGACAAAACAGGAAGTGGCATCAAATAGCATTGTTCCTAAGTAAACTAAATTTCTATGAATTCAAGCAGACCTCCAAGGCCAAATGATAATATGTTATTGTATAGCACTTGCGTTTATCTCTTTTTTATAGAACAAATATGCATACAATATCACCCAACCTGTGTTGATTCTCATTTATTGACCTAAGAAGGATGAAAGGCTTTTCGAAATAAGAAAAGAAAACATTTTTTAAAAAATATAAAAACATTTTTTTTACAATTTTATTTTCTGCCAAACTGGCCCAGGCATGGCCAGAAACCGGCCCCCATTCCCCAGGGACGATTTCATCCCAGCCATGGGCCAAAAGGCCGAGGGGCCAATCCGACCTTGGGTCGTGCACAGAAGGAGGGTTGTGGAGTCCTGTGATTGTGTCACACATTATAGAGAGTTTAGAGGGAAAGTATTGGGAAAATGGGAGAGGTAAAAGGAGCAGAGTGAACTAAAAAGAAAGGCATGATCAAGATAGTTCCCACCAGAGTGGTTTGGCTGGTCATGGATGGAGTAGAGGGAGTTCTCAGATAGGAGGGAGTTCAAGGTAGCTGCTGCAGAGGTCTTGTGGAGAATAAAGTCACCCGGCATGATAATGGAGATGTTAGTAGGAAGTTACTCAAAGAGTCATATCAGCGAAGGAGGAGTTGAGAGAACCTGCAGTGCTAATGGAGAGCTAGAGCAGTGGGAGGAGTAGGAGGGAGGAGTTGTAACGTGGCATATTAATGAGAGGAAGAGTTCATTTCAGTCAGATGTTGTGTGGCAGTGTTAAAAGACTTTTGATAAGGAACCACACACCACTCCCCTTCTCAAAAGGTTGGGGAAAGTCAGAGAAAGTAGTAGAGTCAGTGTGGAGAGCTTCTAGTGTAGCAGAGTCATGAGGGGCATTCCATTTACTGTGTTTGCAAGAAGTGAACAATGAGGGTCATAAGAGTTCAAGTGGTGAGTGGTGTAGGACAACCTGTCTCAGAGGGATTGTGCATTCTCAATGCCAAATAAAGGAGTAATGGACATGGCTGAAGAGAAAAAATGCTAGTTAAGGTGATCCAATTTATTGAAACAAAACTCATGAAAGTGGCAACCATATTAACTCGCATTCAACCCTGGAGATGTCCCTCATAATGGAGTTAATTTTTATCCCATTGTTTAATCCTGATATAATCTCAATTGTGTGCTCCGCTCAGACCAAGAAGGAGAAACTCCATGCTAAAATGGTGATCACTTCCCACACCCACCGAATGTCATGGGTATTGTTTTGATAAATCGTATCATTTTAACTTGTTTTGCCACAGGAAAACTATGGGATTCCTTTGGTAAAACAACAACAGTGTGGAACAAACTGGCTGCCCATCTCACCCTAATTCTCCCATTGCACATTTGGTCTTCTTACACACTCCCCTCCTTTACCCTGATATGGAACCACACCTCCCCCTACTCCCAATACAATTTTGAGCATCTTTCTTACTTTTTATTTCTACAAATCCTCACTGATTCAATGCACCATGGCTGCCTCCAAAATCGTGTCCAGGTCCGGTGTGGTGGAGAGGGGACTTACCGGGACATTCCGCCCTAGGTGGACCCGGTAAGTCCCCATTCCAAATTCCATTCCCCATTCCCATTTGAGCCCCTAGGGCTCAATGGGAAGAGGGAAGGCGCTAATAATGGGCCCGCTAATTGTGGGCCCGTTATTAGCTGCAAGGTCCCTTAACGGGTCCCGTAAAGAACATGTGGTCAGACCACACGTCCTTCACGGTCCCCGCTAAGGGACCTTGGAATAGGGCAGTAAGCGATTACCGGCACCGGTCTCCTTACTGGTGCCCGGTATCACTTACCGCCCAAGTCGTAATGACCTCCATTGTTTGAAAACGAATGCATGGTGTTAACCGAAAAAACAACAAAATGACATCTACAGCGCTTTGTTTTAGGTTGTCTCTCTATTGAGCAAATTAGTCCAGCTGTTTTCAGGCTACAAGTGTTTAGTGGAAACACTTTTTTCTCTGTGGAAAAGGAAAGGGGGCAAGCTGAAAAAAGGTTATTTATTTGTGTTCATAATAACATGTGAACCATTTAATGAATATCTCCAAAATGTTCATTGTGTTGGGCCCTGGGCATACATTTCTTTCATATAATTTCATCCAAATCTTTTGAAAGAGCCACATGTTTTTTTTATAATAGAAATTTGGGAAAAGTCAATACAAAAAGGTTTTATCTAGCAAGATCTATAGATTTTATATATATAGTTAAGGGACAGTTAAGGTGAATAAGTTGTAAGTTAAATGCAACAAAACCCTTGAAATTCACTGACATGCCTTTAGTTGAAGCGACATTAAGATGCCGATTCAATGCAACAAACCCATGGAATTTAGCAGGTGTTGGAAGTTATGCAACCTTAACTATGAGGCCCCTATTGCGCAGCCCACTAGGAAAACTGATGGCATCACATATGACATCACACAGGACATCATCAATGGCTCCACTGGTACAGCGGATCACGAGTGCAAGTAGGAAAGATGCAACATGTACAAAATATCCTTCTGCATACAAGTATGGATTAAAGTGCCAAGCTCCATTGGAGTTTGCATTTAAATTGACTATCTATTTACAGTATTCTTACACACAAGAGCTATTTGACATTGAATGCACATTTGCCATGATGATACACACTTGTACCATTATCATTCTGTTCTAAAAACAGTCCCCTATGCAAAGTAGACATTTGCATACTACAATTTTGACTTTTCACCAGTCCAAAACCACAAAGGATTACAACACATGTGCGAAGGAACAGTTTGCGAAATCAACGTCTTGTTATATGTCAGACAATTTACTATCAGTGTAAAAGGCAGGTCTTGACCATGTGAAATGGTAAAGGGTTGGGCAGGTGGCCTCCGTAGGTCAACCATGTGGAAAATCTGTTTCATGTTACAAGAGCACAGGGTTATCAGGACTATGCTAGCTAATATACTGAATATGCAAAAGTTGTAATCTTTTTGGAGCATTTTGCTTTATGTTTTGGACTGTAACCCCCATGATCTCTCACCATTGTTTATGCTGGTACGGCTATTGAAAGTTGTAACGTAAAACCACTGCAGACTCCCAATGTATTCTGTCTGAAATTCTATATTCCTATGTTTAAGATCAACCTTCTGAAGTTATACTGTCATTTACAACGCTTGAACATGTTTTTTTTAAAAGACAGGGAATGTTGCATATGTTCTAGAATGCACTCTATGGGCCTCATTACGAGTTTGGAGGTAGCCATGGTGATATTAGCTATAAGCGCCATGGCTGCCTCCAAACCCGTGTCCGGGTCCGTGTAGTCGGAATGGGGACTTACCGGGTCATTTTGACATTGGAGGACCCGGTAAGTCCCCATTCTGGAAACCATTCCCCATTCCCATTCGAGCCCCCATAGGGCTCAATGGGAATGGGGAAGGAGCTAATAACGGGCTGCAAACAGCAGGCCCGTTATTCATTTAAACTGTTTCACTCAATTTCAAGGATTTTGTTATGTTATACTTCCCACCACATGTAATTCTAACGTCTTTCTTGTGATAACCTAACTGATGTAATTTAATTTGGTATCAAATGTGTTCTTCAGCTACTCAGCATGGGGTTTATCAAGTATTTCATCTTTGTTTTGTCCACTAGATAAGAATGGACCACTAACAGTGCACTGAAATGGAGAAGAGGGAGGTGGGGGTCATGCAATGGATTACTCATGGGGTTCTGGGTTGAGGAAAGATGAGGTGGGGATAATGCAATAGTGCACTAATAGTACACTGGGTTGAGGAACAGGGAGGTGAGGTAATGCAATCAATTATGAATGGTGTATTTGGATGAGCAAAGGTTGGATGGGTGTAATAGAGATGTGGGCTAATTGGGGTACTGGGACAAGGAAGAGTGAGGTGGCACTAGGCAGCATATTACTAATGGGGTGCAGAGACAAAAAAGAGGAGGGTGGGGTAAATCAAACAATTGACTAATGGTGTACAAGGATGAAGAAGAGGGTGGTGGGGTAATGCCATTGTTTACAATTGGAGTGCAGGGACGCGGAAGAGCGAGGCAGAGTTATGATGTTCTAGGACTAGAAGGATCATAGTGGCCGTAATTCAATGGATTTCTAATCAGGTACTTGGATGAGGAAGAGGGAGGTCAGGTAATACAACAGATGACTAATGTGTACTGGACTGAAGAATAGGGCGGTGGGATAATGCAGCAGATTATTAACAGGGTTCTAGGATGCAGAAGAGGGAGTCAGGTAATGGAGTACAGGTACAAGTAGGAGAGAGTTGTTGGTAATGTAATGGATTACTAACAAGTTACTTGGACAATGGAGAAAGATGCAGGGGCTATTTAGTACTGTAATATTAAAGAGGCCATTGACGGTAATGTAAAAGATTACCACCGGAGTGCTGGGAAGTCCCTCTTTCTACATCAACAAACACCTCTGCATCAAGACACAGATAGCTAAGAAAACTCAGACATCTTGGTATCAGCCTTTCCTCCTGTGGAAAGTCAAGCCCTTCCTCCCTCTGGACAGCTTTATATCCTCTATTCAAGCACTGGTCCTATCCCACATGGATGGCGGCAATGCACTCCTCGAAGGCCTCCCGTTGTCCTCCCGTGTGCCTCCCAGAAGTGTCCTACATGTGGCAACACATTTCATGAAGGATCTATGCAGATAGGGCCACATCACCCCGTCGCTCAACGACCCTCACTGGCTCCCACTGCATGCACAAATCACCTTCAAGTCTTGCTGCATCATCTATGAGGCATTCACCTTCCAGTCACCCAGCTACCTCAAAGAGAAACGGACAACAAATCATTAGAAGCCAGGACACATGCAGACTTGAAATCTGCTGCTGCTGCAAAAAGGAAAGGACCAGAAAATAAGCCTTCTCTGCCACTTCCCCAAGACTATGGAACCTCCTCCCCGTCAACATCAGACTCACCCCCATGCGCCTACAATTCAGAAAAGAACACAAGACCCACCTCTTCAAGGAGTCTCTCCTTCTCAACACCTATGCCATCATGTTGCCCCTCTACCACCTGAATCGCTAGATGCTGCTTGTCCCTCTACTCACCGCCACCTGGTACAGCTGTACCCCTCCTCTACGCCCCTCTGTATCCTACCCCCAATGTATATATATATATATATATACTGTTGTTATCTTTGAAAAATGCTCCATTATTAATCTGTACTCTGTTATACCTCTGTAAAGTGCTCTGTTATGCATCTGTATTCTTGAATACCTCTGTAAAGCCCTCTGTTGACTTTAGCTAAGTTTGTGCTCAATAAATACCATAATAATAATAATAATAATAATAATAGGAAGAGGGAGTTGGTGGTAATGTCACATATTATTAATGGGGTTCTGGGATGAGGAAGGGGGAGGTAGGGGCATTGGCATACTGGTACGAGAAAGAGGGAGGTAGAAATAATGTAATGGATTACTAATGGGGTAATGGGAAGAGGAAGAGAGATGCTGGGGTTATGCAATCGATTAATATTGGGATACAGGGAAAAGAAAGAGGATGGTGGGGACAATGCAACCAATTTCTAATGTATTTCTGGGATGAGAAATAGAGCAGTGTAGGCAAAGCAACAGATTGGGAATGAACAAGGAAGATAGAGGTGATGGCAATGGAGTTCTGGGATCAGGAAATGTGAGGTGGGGGTAATTGAGTACTGAGATGGGGCGAGGGATGTGGGGGCAATGCAACTATTGGGGTACTGCAACTGAATACTATTGGGGTACAGGGACAAGGAAGATGGAGGTGGGTTGAGGTAGTACTGTGATGAGGAAGAGGAAGGTGGAGATAATAGAGCACCGGGCCAAGGATGATGGAGGTGGGGTAATATAATGGATGAATAATAGGGAACTTGGACAAAGAAGAAGGAAGTGTGGTAATTTAACCAACAACTGATGGGGTAATGGGAAAAGGAAGAAGGAGGTGCTGATAATGTAGCAGATTACCATTGGGCTATTGGGATGAGGGAGAGAGAGGCGGGGCTAAAATAGTTCTGGTATGACGGAGAGGGTTGTGATGATAATGTAACAGATTACTCATAGGGTACTGGGACGAGAAGAGGGAGGTAGTGGTCAGGGTCGGACTGGGACAAGAAATAGGCCCGGACACCCAAATAGAAGTGGCCCACCCCTCGCCCTAAAAAAGTGGCCCTCAAACCATCATCAGTAATTTGTGAATCGCGTCAATTCACGACTTTACAGAAAATGCTACTTTTGGAGGTTGATACTCATTTATTCACCTTGGATTGAACCTGAGATATACAGATCACAACTAGTGCGCAGCAGCGAGCACTCAACCCACTATGCTATCTTGCTGTAGTAAGAAAGTAGCAAGCAGTTCCTTCCCTTCCTTCTATCTTTGTATCCTGCCTTCCTACCTTTCTTCCTTACTTCTTTCCTTTCTCTTTTTATTATCTTCTTTCTTTTTTCCTTTGCTCCTTTCTTCCTTCTTCATCCTCTTCTCTTTTTGTTTCTTCCTTTTTTCTTGCTTCCCCTTCCATCACCTTTTTTTCCTTGGCCTCCTTTCTTCCTCCCCTCATTTCCTTCCTCTCTTCCATTGTTTCCTTCCTGTCTCTCTACCATCTTTCTGCTCGATTTTTTTTACCATCTTTCTACCCTCATTCTTGTTCCTCTCTCCTGCAGGTGTTGCTCCTTATTCCTTCCCTTCCTTCTCTCTCATGCTTTTTTCTGTTAAGATCTCACAATACTCGTACTGCTTGACTGTCACTCATTTAATTGAGGCATTCACGACATGTAACTGAATCTTCCCCTTACAACACAAAGTGGCCTCTTGTCAACAAACGGGTTAATACATACCCTCCTTTTTTTTTCCTTCCCCACCTAGAAATTTAGGATGACTTAAGTTTTCTATTGATGTGCTGGTTCACAGTTTCACTGATTGCCTCAATAAAAACATTTAACCATGCTCACCAAGCAGATTTTCACGTGGCGGATGAAAGATGATGGACATTTCATCCGAATGGAACATTCACTAGGGATAACCCACGGTATACATTCACATCACAGGCTTGCATGCATGTGCTCACAACTTCCTCGTCAATCAATCAACCTCTTGATTGAGGAAGCAAAGGTCTTCGGGCAACTTTGGATAGCAGCAGTAGTAAGGGCATATAATGAGGTGCAGCACGGGTTAAAGACCCCCATCAGACGATGGCTGCATTAATTGACAGAGTGCCCTGTGGGGTGTTCAAGGTGCACGCCCAGACGTGAAGTCGGATTCGGACTGTGTGCAGAGCTGTGCCCCTGCAACTGGTTTCCTAGAGCATGCAGTGGCAGGTGAGTGGGCTGTGCTGCAACAAGTGCCATTCATGTGCAGAGTGTGCAGTGACATAGTATTGGGCCGGTCTGACGTTCCTACCGTAGCCAGGCCAAGAGCACAGCGTCCACTGGAATGGCATGTCAGTATCCCTATGGAGGAGCGCATCATTATACAGGGAGACCATTCTATTGCAGCCTACACTTGCTGTGGATTGGTAATGAGTGTATACCGCTGTGGTATTCCCCTATGCTGTTAGAGACGTGAACGGGGTCCCGGGCTGTGAAGAGCACAATAGTGTGCCAGCATAAACACGTGGTTATGGAATGTGTGCTCTACAGTTGGCTGGGACGGATGGCAGCGGGCTGTTGGCAATGCGGATCATGTTTCACAGTGTGCAATGTATGTGCTGGACTCATGCTCGTCAATGCGCAGTGTCATGTGTGTTAATGCATAATATCAGCCCCGTTGTGCTCCAGCTCGCGATCATGACAGTGCCCTGTAACGTGTGCTGTCTGCGCCAGTGTCAGAGGCAAGGCATGGCCTTGTGCTAGTAGAGTTGTACACATGCCTGGAATCGTGAAAGCATGGTCCTGTTTGGTGAGATGTGTGATCCCTTCCCCGTGCCGTGCAGTAGGATCCCGTGCTGCAGAGGTGGGATTCTGCCCAACCATCAGTGGTAGGGCATGGCCTGGCGTTTGGTGGGGGTAGCGGGTGGGGCAGGGGGAATGCCTGCCCATAAACTGCAGTAATTTGACTTTGCTTTATGTTGTTACAGAACTACTGCTGGGAAATGTGTCCGAGGGAATCTTTCTGGCAGGGTGGGTCTTCTTCACTATGTTGTGAGTTGGAAGGAGATTGCCCAGTGTTGTTAGCAGAGTTATTTCTGGCATGAAATTATTGATTCTAAGACTTTGCTGCCAGGGATGTCATTCTAGCACACACTGTGCTGCCAGAGATGCCATTCTAGCACACGCTGTGCAGTAACGGCCATAGCATTGTGCTGCTAGATGTGGGAAGCTTGTCTTTGGTGGCAGCCGGGCATTCCTCTGCTCTGTGCGCACAGCAGTGCTGCTTTACCATCAGAGGCCGGACTGGACGTGCGCACCTGCAGGCCTCCTTCCTCCAAGAGGCGTGCACGGGTGCCTGACACTCACCTGGCGGGTCTCAACTTCACCTCCTTTTTGTTATCCACCATGGCAGGGATACAGTTGGTGAGCTTGGTCCAGACCAGACTGCGTGCAGTCCACAGCTCCATCCTGTGGAGAAGCACGAGAAGAGCTAGGTTTCCTTCTTGCCGGGTCGGTGGCAGGTGCACTTCTTCTGGCCGGCCTGCCACTCGCATGGCTGCTCCAGCTGGATGTTGAGCACAAGGTGGCGTCCGAATGTGGTGCCCCACCCCCCCCCCCCCCGCCCCCATCTTCTGGATGTGCAGGAAGACAATGAGGTCATCCCCCTTGATTGAAGTCCACATTCCTCAGCAGGTCGTAGTTAGAGAAATTTTATTTGGGGACAAACCTCACAGGGGAGCCGTCCTCAGCGCGATAAGGATCCGCCGTGGAGGGGGAGCTGAAGGCATGCAGCCGCCCTGTACCATATCACTTGGTGCCCAGCCCTGCCGCTCCCTCCCAGTGATTTAAAACACTGACTGTGCTGCTGGTGCCTGGCGCCAGGGTGTTGCGGGCCGTGCCAGCCCGCCGCATTCATCAAAGAAAGGTAACACTTCAGTGTTACCTATCTTGCATCTGCGGCGGGCTGGCGGGGTTGCAAACTGCTAAGGATTTGTAAGTTACAGATCCTTTGCAACTTGCGTCCAGCGAGGCCCTGGGGGCCCGTTCCTGAGATGAAGCCTACGCCTGCGCTGCAGTCCGGCCCAGATGTGGGCTTAAAGAACCGGCCCCCAGGGCCTCAGAATGATTTCGGACCGGCCATGGGCCGATTGGCCGACGGGTCGATCCGACCCTGGTAGTGGTAATGCAATGGCTTGTTAATAGGGCACTGGGATGAGGAAGAGGGAGGAAGTGGTAAAGTAATTGATTACTAATGAGGGACTGTGACAAGGAAGAGGGACATGGGGGTAATACAACAGAGTACTAATGGGTACTTCTGACAAGGGAGGTCCAGGACTGGAGAGGTCTTCACTGCTGACATTCAGAAAAAATCAATGGGCCTCATTACGAGGTTGCTATCATACCGCCCTCGTTCAATGGGGAGTTACCGGTCCAATCCGACCTTGACGGGACCGGTAAGTCCCATTGTTAAAGCCATTCCCCATTCCCATTTGAGCCCCCATAGGGCTCAATGGGAAGGCGTCAATAACGGCACCACAAATTGCAGTACCATGAATGACCCCGGTATCCCTTAACGGGTCCTGTCCATAACACCTGGTAAAACCAGGAGTTAAGGGAGGGACCCGCTAAGGGACCTCGGAAAAGGGCACAAAGGGATTACCAGCACCGGTGTCATTACTGATGCCCGGTATCCCTTTGCGCCCACCTCAGAATGAGGCCCAATATTTTCACTGATAAATCATGTGATATGCTTGCCCAATGCAATTGAATCTGAATTTTCAAGATGGCAGGTTTTCAGAAATGAAAAGTCTTGAGTCTAGAAATGCGACATTAGAGATATAACTAACTTGTAGTGCTCTCCGCCAAATTTGTATTAAACTACTGCATAGATTTACAACGATCCTAGAAAGGAATTCTTTTGAGTACCTTTTTCCTCAAGTTCTTTCTAAATTGTTAAACTCCCATCCAGCAGCCCGGGCTTTGTGTGTGAGCAACAATTGGTAATTTTCCCTACGGGAAAACTCTTGCAAATCGTGAACAATGCTCACTGTTTCACTCTGTATATCTTCTGAACCGTTACACAGAATTGAACAGAATATTCCAGTTTTGGAAGGCCCCTCCCCGGCATCCCGTTTGGAAAATGGCGTGCTGATCCGTCCTACAGTTACACGCTCGTTATACATACGATGTGTGCATCCACTATGGGTGATGGGTTTCAATGCAGTGCACGGACATCAGAACATACTTTATTTCTTTATTCTAGGTGTTGATCGTGTGCTTTGCTAAGACAAATATAATGTTCATAATATCACTGCAATATTCAATGGGAATTCAAACATTTAAAAAAAGAGGCCCTTTTCATAGTAATACAATTGAATACTTGTTTTTAATAGCTTACAATTACAAGAACAGAACACCTCCCACTCCCATTTAAGATATGTGGGTTTTGTCTCCTTTGTGGTTAGTAAATGATGACCTGATAATGGAAACTTTGCTTGCAGAGAGAAAGAGAGAGAGAGAGAGAGAGAGAGAGAGAGAGAGACATGCAGAGAGAGAGAACGAGAGAAGAGAGAGAGAGAAAAAAAAGAGAGAGAGAGACAGAGAGAGAGAGAGAAAGAGAGAGAGAGAGAGAGAGAGAGAGAGAGAGAGAGAGAGAGAGAGAGAGAGAGAGAGAGAGAGAGAGAGAGAGAAAGAGAGAGAATGAGGCATAGAGATAGAGCGATGCAGAGAGAGAGCATGGAGAGGGGTGGGAGCAGGAACCTAAATTCATAAAAATCCCATGGATAGCAGAAATGACACCACGCATGTGGTGACATAATGAGGTGTTGCATAAATGACTGTTGACCCCCAGAACATTACAGGAAGTGATGCTATATGACCTTTTGTTCTAGTGACATCATAGGAAGTGACATCTCAATAAGTGTCTTGTTAAAATAACAAATGATATCAAAACACAGAAAATACTACTTTCATTTGCAAGCATTGAATAGCTATGGTGCTGCACCTATATGCAATGGGTTTCATTGATATATGCTAAGGGCAGACCCAGCAGAGCAACAATGGGCCAGTAGCACTGGTTTGTTATGCAAGTACTTCCTCATTTGGTCAGTTACTCATATCATCTATCTGGTTAAGGTTCACGTGGCATGTATAGCCATCATATGCTATATGCCACCTCACATTCCAGGCACTGCTATGATAGGCTAAGCGTAAGCTCGGATACAGCAATAGTATCATCTTCTATCAGAATAAGCCTCATATGCCATGTATAGCCATTATATGCTATATGCCACCTCACAATCCAGGCACTGCTATGATATGCTAAGCGTAAGCTCAGATACAGCAATAGTATCATCTTCTCTCATAATAAGCCTCATATGCCATGTATACCCATCATATGCTATATGCCACCTCACAATCCAGGCACTGCTATGATATGCTAAGCGTACACTCAGATACAGCAATAGTATGAAGCTCGGATACAGCAATAGTATCATCTTCTATCAGATGGGGAGCAGGTGCAAGTGGATCTAGGTCACCTGGCCTAATCCCTGCCCACCTGGTGCCTTCCTGCTTACTGCTACTTTTTCCTACTGAAGGAGCCCTCCAGCCTCTTTTCCTTTGCAGTTGGGGAGCAGGTGCAAGTGGATCTGGGTCACCTGGCCTAAGCTCCGCCCACCTGGTGCCTTCCTGCCTGCCGCTCTCTTTCACCACTTAGCAAGCCCCGCCCACCTGGTGCCTTCCTGTTTGCCACTCTTTTTCACCACTTAGAAAGCCCCGCCCACCTGGTGCCTTCCTGTTTGCTGCTCTTTTTCACCACTTAGCAATCCCCGCCCACCTGGTGCCTTCCTGTTTGCCGCTCCTTTTTCCTACTTAAGGAGCCCTCCAGCCTCTTTTCCTTTGCAGATGGGGAGCAGGTGCAAGTGGATCTAGGTCACCTGGCCTAAGCCCCGCCCACCTGGTACCTTCCTGCCTGCCGCTATTTTTCACCACATAGCAAGTCCTGCCCACCTGGTGTCTTCCTGTTTGCCGCTCTTTTTCCTTACTTAAGGAACCCTCCAGCCTCTTTTCCTTTGCAGATGGGAAGCAGGTGCAAGTGGATCTAGGTCACCTGGCCTAAGCCCCAGCCCACCTGGTGCCTTCCTGTTTGCTGTTCTTTTCCACCACTTTGCAAGCCCCGCCCACCTTGTGCCTTCCTGTTTTATGCTCGTTTTCACCACTTAGCAAGCACCACCCACCTTCTTAGCCCTGCCTCTTCCTTCCTGCTCCTAACTATTAGATCAAGGGCGTCTCTCGCCCGGGCGTCCTAAGCGAAGGGCAGACGAAGAAAAGGGGAATTCCTGTTTGGACCTGTTCGGACCAGGAGGACCCAGGGCCCGACACCCTGCTCAGACAGCAGGTAGGCATGCACCAACATGTGTTACTCCCTCTGGTCCCCCTGTGATGTTCCCTTGTGCCCCCCATTCTCGTGCACCGGTGTTGCCTGTTTTGCTTGATTCTTCTACCCTGCTCCCCCCTCACCTCACTCAAGCCTACTTCTGCAGGAGTCTGTCCTGATACATTCTGGTTTCACCATCACCGTCTTGTGGACAATGCTGGATTTGACTTTTATGGACTTCATTCATTCATGGTGCGTCACCCTTTCTCAACTCTCATGCTGAACTTCTTTTGCATCTTGTACTCATGGTGGCCCTGAATCATGCTGTTCCCATCTTCATCTTGTATCCTGGCTTTCAACATTATGTGTTACTACTGACTTCTGCAATTGTATTCACTCTCCCCTCTTGCTTCTCCACTCTTTTGACTGCTAACTCTCTGTTCTCTCCTCCTTTCCCTTATCCCTTTTCCTACCTCCTCCCCTTACTTTCTTCTATGCACTTACTCTATCAGAATTGTCCCTGGACCTAGTATGATAGCAACCTCGTCTGTTTCCTCCTCCCTCCCGTAACTGTTTTTTTCCTCCCCAAACCTCTCCAGCACTATCTGAAATGTCGTCAGGCCTAATATGATAGTCGCTTGTTTTGTTCCTCCCTTACCTTTCTGCACCCATCTCCCTCACCTCTTGTTTTTTTTTCCGGCTCTACCAGAAATGTCGTCAGGCCTAGTACGGTAGTCGACTGTCTGTTTCCATTTCCTTCCCACTCTCCCCCTTCCTTCCTTATCTATGTTTTAGCTCTTGCACTGTCTGAAATGTCGTCAGGCCGAGTACGATAGTTAATTTCACATCCTTAATGTTCATGGCCTGTAAGAATGTCATTGTTTTTTCCCTTGTTCCCTCCCTTGCCTTGAAGCGCTTTGAAACACATTGTGTATAGGCGCTATATAAATAAACTATCATATCATATCAAAATAAGCCTCATATGCCATGTATAGCCATCATATGCTATATGCCACCTCACATTCCAGGCACTGCTATGATATGCTAAGCGCAAACTCAGATACAGCAATAGTATCATCTTCTATCAGAATAAGCCTCATATGCCATGTATAGCCATCATATGCTATATGCCACCTCACAATCCAGGCACTGCTATGATATGCTAAGCGTAAACTCGGATACAGCAATAGTATCATCTTCTATCAGAATAAGCCTCATATGCCATGTATAGCCATCATATGCTATATGCCACCTCACATTCCAGGCACTGCTAGGATAGGCTAAGAGTAAGCTCGGATACAGCAATAGTATCATCTTCTATCAGAATAAGCCTCATATGCCATGTATAGCCATCATATGCTATATGCCACCTCACATTCCAGGCACTGCTATGATATGCTAAGAGTAAGCTCGGATACAGCAATAGTATCATCTTCTATCATAATTAGCCTCATATGCCATGTATAGCCATCATATGCTATATGCCACCTCACATTCCAGGCACTGCTATGATAGGCTAAGCGTAAGCTCGGATACAGCAATAGTATCCTCTTCTATCAGAATAAGCCTCATATGCCATGTATAGCCATCATATGCTATATGCCACCTCACAATCCAGGCACTGCTATGATATGCTAAGCGTAAGCTCAGATACAGCAATAGTATCCTCTTCTATCAGAATAAGCCTCATATGCCATGTATAGCCATCATATGCTATATGCCACCTCACATTCCAGGCACTGCTATGATAGGCTAAGCGTAAGCTCAGATACAGCAATAGTATCCTCTTCTATCAGAATAAGCCTCCTATGCCATGTATAGTCATCATATGCTGACACAACATCATTGCCAAGTGCAGCCTCAATCACTGAAGTACTTTCATTTTAAATTGGGTAAACGCTGACATTTTAGTTAAATGATTCATCGTGTTTGTTTTTATAGTTGAAACTAAAGTGAATCACCTTTGGAGATCTCAGTTTGAAAGGTAAGGCTAATTGGGCCCTGTGGAGTAAAGTGATGTGCCCAGGATCACACATATTTATCAAGTGGGACAGCTGGAATATGGGCCTGTTTCACCGTCTCCAATTTACCCAGAAGAGATCTCCTACCAGCCTAACATTATTTTTACAGCGACATATAAAGCTTTCTGCACTGTGTTCTTTCGCGAGCAGAAGACGCTTTTTGTTTTTTAATAAAGCAGATATGCTAAGCACCAAACCACTTTCTAACTCAATCGGAAAATATACATAAACATAAACCTGTTGGGTAAACACAAGTATTATTTATTAGGGTATGATGCAGGAGGACCCACCATCACCAGAATCAGGCATCCGCAGCACCTGAGTTTGCACCCTACGGCTCTGTGCCAGGGCTGGAATAGTAGCCTATTTGGCTTGCAGACCGGACCTTGGGGGTGCCACGGCTTCATGCTAGACAATGGCATGTCCCACAGTGGAATATCAATAGAGAATAAAAGGCGAAGATTCATGTTTTGATTAAGCAAGTTAGGTATTCTTACAGGAGATATACACAGGCACACATCCAAGGCATACGCCCTATGTAATGGCACAGTCTCGAGCTCAGGCATAGGCCTAGGAGTTCACAGTGGTGGACTGGTCCTGTGACGTGCAGGGTTTTTCCCCATAGGTTGCTCAAGGTGGAGGATAGTTTGGGATGTTCCTAGTGCCATGGTGCAAGGGACAGAGCATCCTCACAAACATGTCAGTCTCCCGAGAGCTTGCTTATATAGAGTGGTTCTGAGGTTTAGGACAGCACATACCTCTGTAGTTCAGAAATAAGAGGAGGCACGAGTACCACGCACCAGGGTGTCGTTGCAGTTCATAGTTGTGTCTGTTCACGACTGGTAGAATGAAGGAATTATAACACACATCAGATTCGTGCATCACAGTTCTTTAGAACAGAAAGGAATGTTCACTTGCAAACTTGATTACTGTGTATAAATTAGGTTTATTCCTTGTGTTATACAGATTTGTTGTATTATATTTCATACAGTATTCTGTTATTCACACAGATCAAAGTCGGTCTTACACATAGATCTTCATATTTTCATAGTGTTTCATACATTTTATAATATCATCCATCCATCGAGAGGGATATTATAAAATGTATGAAACACAATCTATGTTCATGTTAATGTTAATGTTAATGTTAAAGGAAATTTGTACCGCGCACTATGTGTAAGACCGACTTTGATCTGTGCGATTAACAGAATACTGTTTGAAATATAATAAAACAAATCTGTACAACACAAGGAATAAACCTAATTTATACACCTTAATCAAGTTTGCAGGTCAAAATCTCTTTCTTTTCTAAAGAACTGTGAGCGCACAATTGATACTAACCCGACACAAAATCAAATCTAAGTATTTTTGCAGTCACAATATAAGTACCAACAGAGCTGATCACAATAATAAACCAAAACACCCAAAAAAGGAATCGCCCAAGGGAACTAAACCAAGAGTGACTGCACCCCAAGTATAAAAAATCAGATTCATGCGTGTTCAGTTGTATTGTTCCAGGCCCTAAGGGTATGCATGACCTTCAAGAAATTGTGCAGAAGGAAGCTGGACAGGAGCTTACCTGCAAGCGAATACACCTCTGCTGTGGAGTCTCATCTGCCAGCCTACCTCTTCATTCTTTATCTCACCATGTCACCCTCTCCCTTTCTATGTACTTTCCTTCTCATCTCCTCTATTGTTCATCCCTCTTTCTACAGCCATCTCCGGTTCTCAGCTCACCCCCCTTTCTTACCCTCTCTCTCTCCACTCTTGAGCATCATCCATCTCCTCTGCTCCATGTCTGAGTTTCAGCACGTGTTTCTTCTCTCTCTCTCTCTCTCTCTCTCTCTCTCCCTCTCTCTATCTCTCTCTCCCTCTCCCTCTCTCTCTCCCTTTCTCTCCCTCTCTCTCTCTCTCTCTCTCTCCCTCTCTCTCTCTCTCTCTCTCCCTCTCCCTCTCTCTCGTCCTGCACTCCTCAGACAGTTTCTCCTTCCCATTTCCTGAAGCTATTCCCGTGTCTTCCTCGCCAGTCCCGTGTTCCTTCCTTGTATTTTTCACCATCCATTCTTTCCCTGCCTTCTCCTCCATCACCAAGATACCCTCTTTCCCTCTCTGTGGTACATGTCTTCCTCCTCTAAGAATGATTATTTTTTGCAGGGGCTGCGGTCGATGCCATGGGCAAAGTTACTGGCCTATGCGGGATTGTTCTCAGAACCCATGCTGCAAGCACAGCGTGGACGATTCCACTGGCCTTTCCAAGTTCAAAGCATTCCAGGAGAAAGTTATCCACCTTCTCAGATCTGGGCAAGCGGGGATATCTGTACTAAATGTTCCAAGAGCATGCTTTAGTGAGTGCTCCCTCTCGGGTTCCCACTATAAATGGTGACCGTGCTCTACAGCATATGACTTTTTACACAGTGTTGTAAAAGCATCATTTTGCTGCATTGTTTAACACTTTTTTCTTTGTGGAAGAACCCAGCCCCATACACCTTTTTGGTGGGAGGGCTTGCTTGCTTTCTCTGTGCAATACAAAGTCAGGTTGTAAAGAGTTTCTCAGGCTGCTTTTTTCCATTCTAGCCCAGGGAGCTCATCTTAAGTCAGATCTGCCTTGAAAGCTGTCTACTGCCTATAATTTCCCAAGGTAGCCTTCTGAATACAGCTGCACTTGCAAAAAGTTATCTGAGCACTGCATTTGCTGATGCCAAGTGGTGTAAGGACGCTCAACAGCAGTATTGATCAATCCCGTCTGCACTCAGCTTCCCCTCCCATTCCCATGGCCTGAAGGCGGCCATGTTTTCTCACACTGCGCCAGCTGGAGTTTCAGAGGTTCATCAAGGTAGATATCAGCAACCCTCCTGACTCTTTTACGGCGTGCTGGTGATTGAAAGCCTCCTCAGCCCTCTTGTAAAGGGGCTCACCACTGGATTGATATTATAAATCACAAGTGGAGAGAGAGTGCGTCGGCAGACGGCTAACAGGCCTCTGAGAAATAGCGTCTCTGAAACCTGAGCATCTCGCCCGATATGAGCAAAGCCACTGGACGTGTATTCCCACTTACCCACGGCAATTTTGCAAGGTAGGGAGCTAGTCAATCAAACCTCAAAACGGTCAACCAACCCCGCTCGCTCCCCACCGCCGCAATAGCAACGGAGCAAGTCTGCAGTTGACATGTGAAGCATATTAGCATGACACAAGTTCTTCAAAGGCTTTCATTAAGGACTGCTCATGACCTCTTTAGTTAAATGCAAGGTTCTCCTAAATCATGGCAAGTTTTTTTCTGAATTGTAACAAGGTTCTGATTCTTATAACGATATTTGTTTGTACTTTGTATTAGAAATCTGTATATAGGAAAACCTTGAAAATCATTACAATGTTAGTATTTCAAAACATAACAAAGATAAGTTGTTCTCTTAAATTCTCCAGAAGGACATTTTTTTTCCACTTGGTTTTTTATTAAACATTTTGATTATAACAATTCAAACAAAAAGGAAAGTCACATTTAGCGAAGGCAATAAAAACAATCCACTCCCTCCCCTTCCAACCCTCCCCCCACACATGATTAACCGGGCCCCACCAGGCCTTGGGGAATCCAGAGAGTTTAACCACAGGACCCAAAGGTATGAAAGGGCTGACAAAATGGCTTCATAGGCGACAACACTCTATGGGCGATGAAGAGCGATTCACAGGGAGACCCTCAGTTGGGGCAGGTGTGAGCATGGAACCTCAAAGTCTCGTCATACCACAATCCTCATGCAGGAGTACCACAGTCCAATCCAGCAGGAAGGCCTTCATTGTGTCATGTGTCTGTTAACTTCTCGTAGGTGAAGATAGTGCAGTTTTGCCAGCCACTCAGCTCTAGAAGGTCCTGAATTGCTTCTCCATTTCTGAGCCAGAGCTAGCCTCCCCGCTCTCAACATAGCTTGAACCACCTTGGGGAAACCACTCAGATTTGAGGCAGGGGAGAGGGAACCAAACAGGATAGCAATAGGGCTCAGAGGGAGAGAGAGTCCCACTATGTCCCTGATCCAGCTCAGAAGCTCCGACCAGAAGATATGGATTGAAGGGCACTCCCATCATAAATGGTACCAAGTCCCCCTTTGGCCACACTCTCTGGGACAGAGGGGGGAAGTACTGCGGTACATTTTAGATAACCTTTCAGGGGGGAGTTGCTACACATGGAGAATTTTTAAATTATGCTCCATGGCCGCTGTGTAGAGTGAACCCAAAAAAAGCACCTCATAGGGTTTAGACCAGGTTGCCTCCTTTATGTTTTCCACCCACTTTTCCTCCCAGAAAAGTTTGAATCCCTGTCTACCTTCGAGTTGGGCTGTAATTAGAATTTTGTATATCTTGGAGAGAGATCCCCTTCTCGAGGTAGCTTCCACTATCATTCTCTCAAGGGGAGTAAGGGGGCGAGTGAAAGACACGCCCCACCTGGGGCTGGTCTGGATCCTTTTTATCCGGAGGTACTCAAAGATTGATATCGGGTGGTCGCCCATCATTTCTGCTAAGGTGCTATACTCGATAAAGGCGCCATGTTGGAATAACTGAGCAGCCCGTTCCAAACCCATATCCGACCACCTCTGGGTATCCCTGAACCCTGAATCTCATTCTCCCCTTCTTCTCTTCGGCGTGGACCTCCTTCCCTCTGCCCCCCAGCAACCTCCAACTGCGCCTGACCTCCATCCGGATGCACATTGCTTGGGGCAAAGAGGCATTGACTTTGGACATTTTGTGGTGCGGCGGTCAGCGACTTGAATTTGAGCCGGTAATTTCACGATTTGAATCGTGCCTTTGTACCTTGCTTGATTTTATCATCATGTGCGCTCCGCGCCTTTGACATGCGGCATTGTGTTGAAATGCATTTTACCCTGCCTCCTGATTCCATGCTTTGTTTGGCCTTTCAAGATGGCCGTACCTTTCTCTTGCCGAAAATTCTGAAGTCTTTGCTTCCTGCTACTGGGCCGGCTCCCGCCCCCCCTTCCGATTGGTTGCCTTTGGCCCTTAAGCCAATGGCTGCAACCGTGAGGCGGGAGCCGGCCACACCACCTAAGGCCCACAACAGGGCCCTGCCTCCATCCAGTCTCATTCTCCCCTTCTTCTCTTCGGCGTGGACTTCCTTGCCTCTGCCCCCCAGCACCCTCCAACTGCGCCTGACCTCCATCCGGATGCGCATTGCTTGGGGCAAACAGGCATTGACTTTGGACATTTTGTGATACGGCGGTCAGCGACCTGAATTTGAGCCAGTAATTTCACGATTTGAATTGTGCCTTTGTACCTTGCTCGATTTTATCATCATGTGTGCTCCGCGCCTTTGACATGCGGCATTGTGTTGAAATGCATTTTACCCTGCTTGCTGATTCCATGCTTTGTTTGGCCTTTCAAGATGGCAGTACCTTTCTCTTGCCGAAAAATGCTGAAGTCTTTGCTTCCTGCTACTGGGCCAGCTCCGGCCCCCCCTTCCCATTGGTTGCCTTTGGCCCTTAACCCAATGACTGCAACCGGGAGGTGGGAGCCCGCCACACCACCTAAGGCCCACAACGGGGCCCTGTCTACCCCTGTCCACCACGGTATACCGGATCGCCGCCCCACTGTGAGTGTCTGTCTGCCCCCATGCCCCCCGTAAGTGTCCGTCTGCCCCTTGCCCCCCCTTGAGGGTCGGTCTGCCCCTTGCCCCCGTGTAGTGTCTGTCTGCCCCCATACCCCCCGTGTAGTGTCTGTCTGCTCCTTGCCACCTGTGAGTGTTTGTCTGCCTCCATGCCCCCTGTGAGTGTCTGGCAGCCCCTTCCCCCCGTGAGTGTCTGTCCGTCTGCCCCCATGCCCCCCGTGAGTGTCGGTCTGCCCCTTGCCCCTGTGCAGTGTCTGTCTGCCCCCAAGCCCCCCCGTGAGTGTCTGTCTGCCTCTTGCCCCCCCGTGAGTGACTGTGAGCCCCCTCGCCCCTTGGGATTGACTGTTGTGCCCCCCCGCTGCCTTGCCCCCCCCGTTAGGTCTGTGTACCCCCTGCCCCACTGAATTGCCTTCTGCCCCTCATCCCTCCACTACCCCCCTTCTTTGCAACTTTCCTACTCCTCTCCCCTCTTTCTTTCTCCCTCCTCTCATTCTTCCCCCCACTTAGCACTTACTCTTATCATTTGTTCCTGTGATTTCTGATAGCGGCGTGTCTGTCTCTCCTCCTCCCCCCCTTGTCTCCTCCTTCCTCCTCTCACCCCCTGCTCTATTAATTTGCTGCTGGCAAATTTGTACTGTAGCGTGTCTGTTCATCTCCTTCTCCCCACTCATATCCCCGCTGAACCACCTCCCACCCCTCCTCCTGTTTACCTCTTACACTACATCAATTGTCGTCAGGCATAGTAATGTTACTGCATGTTTTGTTCCCTTCCCTCTTTGCCTTTTTTCTTCTATGCACTTGCACTATCCGAAATGTCGTCAGGCCTATTAAGATAGTTATTTTTTTCACATTCTGTACTGTTTCAAGGACTTTAATTGAATGTAACTGTATTTTCCTATGTTCCCTCCCTCCTTGAAGCGCTTTGAAACACATTGTGTATAGGCGCTATTTAAATAAACAATCAATCAATCAAAAAAACATTTTCTCCCCAAATCAAGAGGGGGGCCCCACAAAGAAGACAGGGGGGAAGGCCAGGAGGAAAGGTGAGCGTTCAATCTTGTTTGCATAGGGCCCAGAGGACTGACAAGGACGGGTGGCTTCTCACACTACCAGGAATGTCCCTGGATGGGGACCAAAGGAGATCTCTTACCTTCCTGGGGTGCATATGGGTGTCTTCTATATATGTCCAGTAGGTTCTCATATCGTCTCTAACATGTTCTAACATTACCCATAACTGGGCTGCTTTATAATACTGACGGAAGACCGGGAGCCCAAAGCCTCCTTGGGAATTCGGGAAGGTCAGGGTGGGGAATTTAATCCTGGGCTTTTTGTCTTTCCAAACAAACCATAGGGCCATGGATTGCAGGGAATTAAAGAATCTGTCTGGCACTATAGTCAAGAGAGCATAGAAAAGATATAAGAGCCGGGGAACGATATTCATTTTTAGAGATACCATGCACCCGAACGACAAGAGGGTCAGGGGGACCACCGTTTGAGGTCTGATCGTATTTTAGAAAGAGTAGGGAGAAAGTTTGTGGGATGTTTTTACCCATGCATCCAAGCCCTACCATAAAACTGTGCGTAACTGGCATTGAAAACATCATGATGGCCAGAAACCCCCAGAGAGTGCACAGGGAAAACATGAAGAATAGGCTGCCACCCATTTTTGTCTATGTTGTGAGCACAGGAGGGCACTGCCTAAAACCACCATTGGGCTACACACACAGTAGCCTGAAACCATTGGGAATGGCAATGCTGATTGCCAAAAGCAACCCAGAACTGTGGGGAATTCATTTTCTTAATGTCAAAAATGGATGCAATACCGGTGCTCACCACTATCAGAAAGCCGGCGTTTAAAACCACCAGACTTTGGTGTAAAACTGAACAAATGAACCCAAACCAGGCCAAGGAAATACTTGCTAAGAAGTGGATACAATGTAAAACTATATTCTGAAATGACTTGAAGGAAGTAATTATTTAATGTATATATAAAAAAATAGCTGGGGATGTCAGCAGCTTAAGTGAATTTGGGGGTAAAGCCACTAAAATCGAAATGTTTAGAATAAAAGAGTGACCTACTTGTGAGTGTCACATAGGTTGCAATTGTTTAAATGTCATAGTTTTGAACTTAGAATCAGTGTTCTAGCTGCATGTGTAAAAATCGTAAGTTTGGGTTGAATGTAGAAAAATGGGAACAAACGGGACATTTAGTTGAAGCTTGGCTTAAAGAAATTGAATTCTGCCTGACAACTACCCCCGACAGGAGTTGAACTGGCTCAACAACTCTTCCCAGGCCTGGCTGCATCCTGCTGGCCCCACCAAAAGGAGATCACATGGCCCTGTTGATTGAAAGTGGAGTGGCACCTGGAGACTGCAGGGAACTGAACAATGGGCCTTCTTTGGCTCAGGCAAATGTTATATTGGGGGGGGTCGTAAAATGGCTTCCTCTTGGGAGAACTGGGAGGGGCAGTGCCTCTGCTAGCAAACTGAGCTTGGGGGAAGTGGACAAACCAGAAACTCCACCATGTGCTTGGGGGAAACCACACCCCTTTAGGCCAGAGCATAATTTAAAAAAAAAGATGGATAATTCATAGTACGAACTTGTCAGAATTATATAAGTAATATAATTATTCTTGTGATTTTTCTGTGCACGTTTTAAGAGGTGTTAGGGCCCTGTGGTGTATTCTGGGGGGTTGCTAGCGGAAAATAGGGTCTTACTCCAAATGTCTGCATGTTAAAAATCTGACACTTCATCAATTAATGTCCAAACTCCTTGCGCACATTTGTGTAATTTTTGGTAAATGTCCGATATTGGTAAACCGACCAAAAAGCGCAAAATGTTGTCATTTCTGAATCCCAGCTCGCAGGAACATGGGGCTTGAACAGAGACCTGTCTTAATTCATCTGTAATATGTACATGTAATGTCAACCACTTGTGTATCTGGGAAATATGTATTTGAATCAAATATAGATTTGTGGGCAAATTGACCAGGGGAGGATCCTCTGACCCATAAACAGACCTCATCATGATGACAATTCATTTCCTTCCCCCAATCATGGGAGAGGGGAGAATTGGGCCAATGACAAGTAAAGAGGGGCAGGCTCAGTTATGCCACGCACACACCCACTTTCTAAACACATAAAAGCAGACAGTGCAGGACAGGTGGGGACATTCACTTTCCACTTTCTTGCGGGACACTTTGCCGGGAGACTTCAGACTTCACATCCAGAGATCCAGACTTCAAATCCATCAATCTCCAGAACCTGTAGCAGAAATTAACTCCAGAATTTGTAGCAGAGAGGCCTGAATCCACAAGCTGAATCCTCTTCAGCAGGCCTCAAAACCAACCAAACTATTCAACAGCCGGGCAAGCTGTTTGAATTTTTGCCAAGAACTTTTGCAAGAACCTGTAGCAGTATCCAGAAAGCAGTGCTGTATCCCGAACCAGAGAGAACCACAAACCAGACCGTTGTGAGCAGAACCGGTGCGTGACAGACCCAGAGAGCAGAGCTGACCCAGATAGCCGGGACTTCAGAACCACCCGCCGGAGGTCCCGTCCAAACTGACCAGACCTTGACGGCTTATTTCAAAAATATAGTGTGAGTACTCACTGTGCCAAAACCAATCTCTTAGTTTAAAATAATCTAATCCGAACTATTTTAGCCTATTAGAACTGCCTCCTAGAATCGTGTCATTCTGTCATCTTTAAAATTGAAAACTGTCATCTGTCATTCTGAGCTTTAAAATTTGAAATCCAAAAAACTACCTTGACTAAATCGGCCGTATCCCCGGAACCGTTTGTGCTGTTTTTAACTGTCATCTTAAAGCTAAAATTAAATTTGCCGCGATTTGACATTTTGCACAATTTCAGCCACGTGTAAAAATCAGCAGCTCCTTGCTTTCCTTTGCTAAAATTCCTTTTAACCTGCTAGTTACTCATAGAGCATTGCTAAAGTGAGCCTGAACTAATATAAACTAGATATCACCCACCCTGAACCCCCTATAGGGAATTAAAAGCCTTTTTAGCATATTTTTCACTTAATTGCAACCACATCAAAGTATCTTGCCTGTGTTAAAACTCATACCTGTTTTCCTCTAAGCTTGCTAGGGGGGAACTGAATTATATTTGATTGCATTCCTGAGAACTGTGTGTCTTCTTTCCATCTCCTTATATTGCATAAAGTGGGGAGTGAATTGTCAAGGAAAAGTGATTACATTGGCCCTCATTCCGAGTTAGGACTACACCATGGAGTAAATAGCTCCATGGTTGGCAACCATGGAGCTATTTACTCCATTGAATACCGGCATGGTGAATGGAGTAATTACCGGTCCATTCCAAGGTTGGATGGACCGGTAATTCCCCATTCACCATAGCCCTTCCCCATCCCCATTTCTGCCCCCATAGGGCTCAATGGGAATGGGGAAGGAGGTAATTACGGCACCGTAAATTACGGTGCCGTAATTTACTCCAAGGTCACTTTGCGGGTCCCGTAATTTACTAATGCTAAAAGCAGGAGGTAAAGAAGGACCCGCAAAGGGAACTCGGAATACGGAGGTAAGGGATTACCGCCATCGGTGCCCTTACAGGCGCCGGTAATCCCTTACCTCCAACCTCGGAATGACCCCCATTGTCTTTTGTTGAATCCATATTAAGTTATTTTCTGTACTGCATTTCATTCATCATTGTGTTTCCTTAACTCATTTCCATTATCGTTTGTCTCATTCAATCTTTAGCTGGTCTGGGTGAGGGCGTGTAGACCCGTCTAAATGTTCTGTGGCCCTGAACTCAATGTCTTTCTGGGGGCCCACTGGCCATCCCCGTAGATTTCCGTGGGCTTTCTGTTCCCTTTTCGCTGCTCTCCTGGATGATCTCAAGGGTGGGTTCGCCCAAGAGTTCACGGGTCACTCTTTGTATGTCGTCTTCAGTAACTAGGGAGTATTTGTATTCTTTGTACTCAAAAGAGAAGGAGAAAGGGTGGCCCCATCTGTAGCGAACACCCTTGGGCTGGAGCCATTTGGTGAGAGGGCCTCAGAGGCGCCTCCTCGCCAGGGTGAGAGCTGAGAGATCTTGATATATTGAGACTTTCACACCTTCCCATTCTATCGGGCCTTTCTTCCGAGCCAGGTCCAGGATTTTGCTCTTTTCTTCGTAATAGTGGAACCTCACCAAGATTGACCTGGGACCTCTGGACGGGGCACCTGCTCTGTAAACCCTATCAATGGTTGGCTCTGTGTTATTGGCATCCTCAAACAATGTATTGATCACCTCATTGACAGCTCTGACAATGTCCAACTGCGTTTCCCCGTCTCGCTCCGGGATACCCACGAAACGCAGGTTACTACGGTGCTCCTTATTTTCCAGATCGGCAAGTTTTAGCATGCATTTCTCCTCACGCCACTCCAGTTCCCGCCAGACACATGTCGATTTGGGTTTCGAGAATGTCGACAGCTGTTTGGTTACCTTGAAGAGTCTGGACACGGTCTTCCACAGAGTCCACTTTCTTGTCCAGAGAGTCTAGTCTTATGCCAATATCTGCCCTGAAGCCACGAATCTCATCAAAAAGCGCGTCACATTCTGATGAATTGTCTGAACTTTCATAGCTCTTGGATGCGTAGAAGCGGGCGTGTTGGCTACCTCCTCTGTGGATGTCAGGGAGTGGCAGAATTTTTGCAATGACTGGGCCCAGTCCACCCAGTAGCGTTCCAAGGCTCAATACCCATAAGGGAGCAATGGGAACCAGTCAGGAAGAGGTCTGGGGGGAAGTACCCAAGGGATCCACAGGGTTTCCGAGGGCAACTCCGGGGGAGACACCAACTGATTGTCAGCACAGGTATGTCTGGAGTTACTGTAGAATGTGCAAGCCGGTGCTACACCAACCCCCGGAATGTCAGTGCTGCCCCGCCGGTGGGGGGACCAAAAGGGAAAGTCAGCAGGTCCCCCCACCAGCTCCCAGTGTCCCTGAAATCAAGTCAATCTCTGATCAGATTATTCTACACTGCGCGATGTCCAGGTGCCATGAGTGCCCCACCATTGCCCATCCCGGGACCAGGGCAGGCCAAGTACCACAGTGTCTCTGGTTCTCTACCTCTTGATGTGGACAACGAGTGGGGGAAAGGCGGTGTTGGGGGGAGGTTACACACCAACCTCACTATAATGGTCTTCAGCAGCTGGACTGTAAAATGGTGGCTCAAGTGTTTTCAGGCGTCGGATATTATCTCCACCACCCCTTTGTCACAATGGAGTTTTGCAAGTCTGTGGCTTAATAGTTTCTACCCCAGGCTGGAGGCCAGATCAACAAGGGAGGCGAGATCACATGGTGTTTACTAGAGGGACCGCAGGTAATTGTGGATAGCGCAGGTCCTGCAGGGGGGAGTGGTCGCCAGCGGAGATGCATCCTCCCTTGCCCCTGTCCATGTACCGAATGCTCCCATGCTGCAGCAGGCCGCGGGTGTGCCAGGATCAGATAGCAGTTTCCTCAAGTGGCCATGGCGGGAGAGACTAACAGGACTTTCGCTGGGGTGCTCCTATGGCTGCCAGTTGTGCAGTCCTCTTCAGTTGCCCACTGGGTTCATGCATTCTGAAAAGAGAGTCGCTGGATTGGGCCGGGGGAGAGGATGGAGGGTGCTCCCTTTGCTATTGTCTCTTACACGCAGATCACTTCGGGAGCCACCTCTCAGGGCTGTAAAGAACTTGTGCATGTGCAGGCGCTCAACGGGCCACTGGCCGGAGTGCCCGCATGCACGCCTTTATGCCGGCACTGCTGTCTTCAAAGTCCTGGCCACCTGCCTGAGTCAGAGGTGGAGCGTCTTGAGGCACCAACAGCAAACGACTTAAATGTGGGCGGTCAGACACCCGCCGGTGGGACGCTTCAGCAATGTTCAAGCCCCTCAGTGGCGCTCAGGGGCCGCTTCACAGTTCAACATGATCTCCAGTGTGGTGGGGGATCTCCCTATGGAAGACCAGCTCCGTCCTCTTAGCTAAATCCCGGATAATTTTCTGCAGGTTTACAGACTCGGGTTGCAATTCCATGCAAAGAGCACGTCAGATACCTCCCACGGCAATGCTTGCAGCAGCAACCCCCTACTTGGCCTTCTCGATTGCAGCGGGCGGGCTCAGGGTCGCCAGGGCCTCGTCGCCTTCATTCAGAAGCCCAGATCTCCGCTAATATGAGGGTTAGAGCTCTTGGGATTGTTGTGGACGGTGCCCCCGGGTCTCCAAAATCTTCTGGGGGGGGGGGTCAGGATCTCACTCCTGGGGGGCTCAGGGGGACTCAGATCCCTTTTAGCCAGCCCTGTGGAGGAGACCAACAGAGATGGTTTAACACATCTCGCCGCCACCTGGTGGATCCTAGAAGGACATTTAGGGCCTCATTACACGGTAGGCGTTAGGGATTTAACGTTACCGGTAATGGAATACCGGTAACGTTAAATGTCCATGCGTATTACGACCCGGCTCACCGCCATTAGCGGCACCGCTAAATTCGGTGCCACTAATAGCGGTCAGTCCGCGTGCGCGCGACCCTCCATCCCGTAAATAACGACATGCTGCCAATAGCACATCATCACAAGGCAAGTGTACATGCCAATAGAGTCATGGTAAATCCCCCAAAACCCCTTACCGGCATGACGCTAATACCGCCATCGCGAACCAGCCGTTAAAAGAACTGTGCAGTGTTACCACCTGCCACAGGTGGCCAAAATCAGCACAGGTGGAGGCAATGGAGACTGTGGCTGCTCAAAAGAAGCACACCACAACCCTTCCCACATCCCTTCCCACACCAAGATCGTTCCAATACTGGCAGCATTACATGGCCTGGAGGACCTGATTGCAGCGCAGCTGCACCAACAACAGGCAGCACAGTGGAGACGCAGGAGGAGGAGGAGGAGGGCAAGACAGGCACAGCAAGCACCACCACAGCACCTAATCATACCACAGAGGCACCCACCAATTGCCAGGATCAGAGCCAGTCCATTTAACCTAACACCAGAGCAGATACACACCCTGTACCATCTGGACCGGGATACCATCACCAGCATCGTGGAAATGATACACAACGAGATTGTGAGCCTCATAGACATCAGAACTGCCATCCCCCCTCTACTGAAGGTGGTGACTGTGCTCCACTTCCTGGCCACAGGCACCTACCAGCATACAGTGGGGCAGAAGCATGGCATCTCCCAACCAGTATTCTCACACACACTGAACCAGGTACTCGTTGCCCTCCTGAAGCATGCACCCGAACACATATCCATGCAACGGACTGGCCAGGATATTGCAAACACCAAAGTTGGCTTCTATTCACTGGCAGGCATCCCAAGTTGCATCGGGGCCATCGACTGTACACATGTGGAATTGGTCGTCCCACATCACAATGAAGTAGTGTACCGAAACAGGAAGCAATTCCACTCCATCAATGTCCAAATGGTATGTGACGCCAACAAGATAATCGGACATTGCTGTGCCCGATTTCCCGGATCTACCCATGATGCCATGGTCCTGCGGAACTCAACTATCCCCCGCTACATGGAGCGAGAAACGGGACAATGTTCGTGGCTACTTGGTGAGTAGCAGGCCAAGCACATGGCAGTGTGATTGGGAGGGGAGAGATAGATACTCCAACTGGGTGTGCTTGGGGGGGAGAGATAGATACTCCAACTGGGTGTGCTTGGGGGGGAGAGATAGATACTCCAACTGGGTGTGCTTGGGGGGGAGATAGATACTCCAACTGGGTGTGCTTGGGGGGAGAGATAGATAGTCCAACTGGGTGTGCTGGGGGGGTGAGATAGATACTCCAACTGGGTGTGCTTGGGGGGGAGAGATAGATATTCCAACTGGGTGTGCTTGGGGGGGAGAGATAGATACTCCAACTGGGTGTGCTTGGGGGGGGATAGATACTCCAACTGGGTGTAGCCTGTAGTCCGTCGTCCAAATGCACATACAGATGTATGCCAATGTCCATCTGGGAAGGCCGCAACGTACTTGAGATGAATGGACATGCAAGTATATGCTACACAACAGAGATGACAATCCAAGTCTAGAAACATCAAACATCAATCCACATCCACATTGCACAACATTCCACGCCACAAAATACATAAATGTCATCCAAGCCGTCAACATAGTCATGCAGAATTCGTCCAGCATGACATCAATAATGCATTGTGCCCTTCAATGCATGCTAAGGGATACCCCTAGCCATAGCAATGCACCACGAACCCATAGCACCACTGAAGTGATTCCTCTCAGCATGGCAATATCAGTATTGGAAGGGCAGTACACCACTAGTGTGGTACCAAATTTGCCTGGGCACAGGGACACCTAAGACCTGGCCTCACCCAGGACATGTCAATTACTGTTGGAGGCATCAATGGGGCATGTCTACTTGCAGGGTTGAGCACACCTTTGCACATTGCAGTTACCAGACCATTTGCATGTATGCTGTTAAGTGTGTACTTGAATCTCAATGTCAAGTCAATGTTTGTGATATGAACCGGCCACACTTGTGGTGAAAAGTAACAGGACCCCATTACTTCCCCCATATAGGTGATGCCGGCTATCCCCTGAAGAGGTGGCTCCTCACACCTGTACGGAACCCACAGAACAGGCACGAAGAGGAATACAATCGTGCACATACCCGTACCCGCATTGTGATCGAGCAGACTTTTGGACTTTTGAAGTCACGGTTTAGGTGCATTAGCAGGTCTGGTGGCGCTCTCCTGTATGGCCATGAGAAGGTGGCCAAGATCACCATGGCATGTGTCATGCTGCACAATATGTGTATCAGACGGAATGTGCAACTGCCCCCTGACATTGAAATAGAAGCACCTGATGAGGATGATGATGGTGATGAGGATGGAGGTGAAGGGGATGCAGGTCATGCAAGAGGGGATGGCCAGGAGGGACGTGCTGTGAGACAGCATCTGATCAACCAAATCTTCTGAGTAACATGTTCTCGTACTGTCACCTGGATATGGCTAGTGATGCACTGGTGTCTGTTTGTTAGCTCATAATGGACCCTGGCGTCAATAAATTACACATACACAATGAAGGAGTCCAGGCCTGTGTTTTGCTCAAACACCAGTGTATTTACGAACTTAAACAGGAAAATGTGCATGTCCTAGAACATCCCACCACCCTACCCCCCACTCCCCACAACTGTCCCATCGCACCCTTCCCCCCACCCCCCACAGCTGTCCCATCACACCCTTCCCCCCACCCCCCACAACAGTCCCATCACACCCTTCCCCCCATCCCCCACAACTGTCCCATCACACCCTTCCCCCCACCCCCTACCACAGTCCCATCACACCCTTCCCCCCACCCCCCACAACAGTCCCTCATGTGTCTTCCACAATGTTTGCGTCCAGGCATGCACGCGGAAGCATGGACATTCACTCCCTATTGTTCATTGCCAAAACCAGCCTTTGGAGGCTGCCTAGAGGTGCGCCTGGTGGTGCGTGTGGAGCGTCGGAGTGGGCTTGTCTGCTGCGAACTGGCAGACGAAGAAGTGGCAGACTGTCCTGGTACTGGTGGTGGTGGGAATTGGCGGTCCATTGCGTCCGCAATACGTGTGAGCACCTCCCGAACTCGGATGAGCTCCCCACACAGCCTGACTGTGCATGCCTCCCTGGAGTGCCTGGATGTCTCCCCAATCTCCGCCCTGAGACGGGCAGCCTCCTCCACATGCTGAGCAACCAGCACAGTGAGACCCTGTTGCCGCTGGCTGATGCTGGCCAGGTCAAGGGCAGTGTCGGGCTGTGGTGGTGTGGCTGCTGTGCATTGTGATGCTGGCAGGTGTACAGATGGAGGAACTGGGGGGCTACTGAAGGCTCCCATGGTCTCGTCACCAGTGACGTTGGAGCCAGGTGTGTGCTGGGGTGATGGCTCTGAGGTACCAGGGGGGCTTGGGGTGTGCATGCCCAGGTCGAATTCTGTTGGGTCCTCCACATCAGATAATGGTGCAGTGGCTGTCGCCTCTCCTGCCGAACTAGCTGCAGCTGAGGGTGGTCCCTCAGTGGCTATGATTGGTGGTAGTGAGTGAACCTCCGGAGGTGGGGCAGTTGGGTTTGGTGTGGCCTTGGCAGTGGCGCTCGACCGTGTTTGAGACTCTGCAAATTGAGCCTTGTGCCTTTTCCCCTTGATGTCGTGGGGGTGTCCTTGGTCGGCTGTGGCCTTTTTTTCTTCTGCGCAGGGGGTCCTGGGATGCATCCTCACTGACTGTATGTGACCCTGTCGGGGACAAGAAGGGGATGGCATTGGTTACGGTTCAATGTACTTAATGCAGGATACATCATCAATGCAGTTGTGGGCATTTGGACTTCATTGTGAAGGATGCAGGTGATGTGTCAGTTCAGTGGCTCATCCATGCAGTGCTGTGTGTGGCACTTGGCTCTGTTGATGTGTGCATGTGTGTGTGTTTGGGTCTGGCACTGACATGGGTAGGGTGGGATGCATGTGTGGATGTTTGACCATCCCTGAGGTGATTCTGGGCTGACATTTGTGGGGACCAGTAGATTCACATTGCATGCTTTCATCAGTACACTTACCTCCATCCGAAGTGTTTGCCACGCCATGCTCCATCCTCCCGACTCCCTCGATGCATTCAACTCCGATGAGGTTGCCGCATGTCTCCTCCCATTCCTTTGGTTTAATTGGCAACCCAGATCCACCTGCGGTGGCAATGTTATGATTTTCTGCCAGGATCATTCTGACCCGGAGTCTCAGGTCATCCCATCTTTTCCGGCACTCACGTACATTGCGGGTGCTGGTGCCCACAGCACTTACTTTCAGTGCCACCTCGGCCCAGATAGCCTTTTTTTTAAGGAGTGCCTCCCGCCGCATGTCGTTTGTGAAGACCACTGCAGCATTGTCAGATAAGGTCTGGGTCAGCATAAGTAGCTCCTCAGTTGAAAACGTTTCTTTCCTCTGGCGATCAGTTGTTTTTTTAAGTGCCTTGGGCATGGTAAGGGTGTTTCAGGAAATCTCCAACAGCAAAGTACTACAAACAGGTCCAGGGGGCAGAGGATGGCAATGGATTGTGTTTTTAAAGATGGCCGCCGTGCTCTTTCCCGTTCCTGTGCGATGACGCTGTTTCCGGTTTCGCTATTTAACAGTCACCGCTATTAGCGGTGACCGCTATTTGCATGCTGCGTCAAGGCGGAGTTGCTATCTGCACTGTCGTCGAAGCCGGTAAGAGACTTTTGGGGGAGTTTAGCGGCATGGCAGTAGGGGCATTACCGGCATGGCGCAATGCTCGTGTCCGTGTACTCGTAATGGTATGCTATTAGCGCCCTCTTGCGAGGGCGGACACGTTAAGGGCGCCATGCCGGTAATTTGCGATTTTTAGCGCGCAACGTGTAATGAGGCCCTTAATCATAAAAATAGAATATGTAGTTATCATTGGGCATGAAAAATATAAATTCTTGATAGGCATCCATGATATTTCGTCCATTCCTTCTTCCATCATTGTCATATGAACAGGCTACGTCTGATTTACATGGATGCCAGAAAGGCATACAGGAAACAGATTCACACGTGTTGTTCCCAGTGTGAGCACCTGGTAGCGATGTGTACCCATGCTGAGGGTCCAACACAGCATGGATACCACATCCTGGGTAATGGATATTCACAGCAATTCAATTAAAAGCAGACCATCATGATTTTGGCTCAGTCCGATACTAATCCTGGGCCACTGCATACCCCTGGAAAACGATGTGTGGGTCCATAATAGGCCTCAAAAAGGGTTGTGCAGCATAGTTGCCAACATGACCTATTCCAATCATTAGGGGTTTATCCAGTCCTGTTTTTTTCTTTGCATTCGGGGACTTGTATTCTGAGTTTTATAATGGGAAAAGCGGAACTACAAACACCAGAATGCAGAAGAAAAAAAACAGGACTGGATGAGCACCTACAGATTGGAATGGGTCTCGTTGGCAAGTATGGCCCAGTCTAGGGCAGGCTAGTATTTGTATTTGGGTTTTAAAGCACACTTATTATCACCCAAGGGCATCATAGCACTATAGAGTAGTTGACATATGTTTGATATAAGTTCATGCAGTTAAGACAGGGGTTAGTTAAATAGAAATGGTGTAAGCTCCTGATAGAAGACTGCTCTCCAGCCACAGAGATGGTGACATTTTATTCTCTTTCTTTTCATCCAGGTAAGAGAGGGATCTTACCGAATTGTAAATTTCCTGAACCACAGGATGGTCAGAAGACAGCTGACTCATGACTTGATATATATTGAGGGCTGATACAAGTGCAGTCTGTGCATGAGGATCACATTTCTGCCATCACAGACGGACTTGTGCATCGATGCGTAGGACCCTGAAGCGCATCGTTTTCATTACTGGGACCACATGTAAAGACGCTGGAGAGCGAGATATGCGCAGCTCTGTTCATCTTCAAAAGAAGCCTTGCTGGAGAATCATGCACACTTTGCAATCAAGACATTTGCTTCTCAGAAAAGGCAGATATTGCTCCCAAAATCCAACCGAGAAGATACAAAAGCGTTCACGAATGTGATTTAGTAAAGCAATAAAAACAGTGGAAGGAGCACAGAATTTACCAAAGAGTGAGAAAAATTACGAGAAAGCAATTTGGTTTGTATTTCTCTACCATGCTGCTTTGCTGCACAGCTAAAAGAAATCATTCACTCCTTCGACGCGTCTGGATCCTCGGGACATCCGTCGGTGTTTGAACCTAAGCAGAGATTCACTGACCAGTCTCCAACATATCCAAAGCTGTATTTATTTATTTTATTGATCATCTGTTAGGCGCTTATAAAACTGAAAATGGATTAGAATGAGCTGGGAAGTGTCCAGTGGATGGAAACGTTATCTCTCAGGTGGCCGAAAGACATTCAGAAAACAATTTCTCCCTTAAAGAATCAAAAGCCCTCATGTTAGAATTCAGTGATCCCTAGATCACATAATAGAACAGACGGCATATACAACAGTGGCTCCCAGTGGTGGCGAGGATTAAGTTCAAAACACTTTGCATTGTCCACAAGGACGCAATACCTTCAACTCTTTCTTCCTAAATATCTTCCTTCTCGAGCTCTGCGCTCATATACCTTCAACTCCCTAGGGTCTGTTGCTTCGCCTAGCAGTGCGTTGGTGGTTGATCTCTTTATTCTTCTAGGGCCTCCCTCTGGAACAGCCTCCTTGAAACTTGAGGAGAACCATCACTGGTTCTGGAAGTAACTCAAAAACTTCATCTTTGCTTCGGCTTTCTCTTCTCCTCTCCGCTGCTGAACTCCTGACTGAAACTGAAACTGCACTGGTCACCTGGCTACCCTTTGATTTTGGGCACAAGTTACCCCACCCCCTCTCCAGTTGCACACCTGCACTGCCTCCCTGGCAACCCCCGCACTTGGGGACTGTTTTACTGTATCCCTAACTGTCCCCCACCAGCACTTGACACCTGATGTCTGCACTTACCCATGCACTTGCCACCAGCTGGCCACACTTTTTACTTATTGCTTTTATTAATTCTATTTATTTTTACTGTCAATTTCATGTACTGCACTGCCCCTCCCCTGTACCCCGCACTGTTCCCCTTCCCTCTTCCGCTGCATTTGTGCGATCTCAATGTCACATGGCCTAGTAGGATCGTTGTCTTTGTCTACCATCTGTTCCCCCTTCCTTGCCTCATTGCGCCTTGAAACACTTGTGTACAGGCGCATTATGAATGCCATATCATATCATATCTGCTATTTACAAAGACAATTAGCTCAGCTATCCACTTACAAGCAATTCTTTATCGTCAATATTGGTCGGTAATTCATAGGGTCACTTTTGTCCCCCATCTTAAATATTGGAATTACCACTGACTGCTTCCAGGAAGGGGCGTAGGTCCCTGTGACTTATTAATGTTATTTGAAAAGGCTACACGTATCAGATGGAATGAGAGTAAAAACAGCCGTTAAGTATTTCTGGTTAGGAGTTATTTCCCCAGACAATATTACAGATACATTGTGACACATTGATTATATATCACATTTCCATTTTCTTCTATCAAAATACTTTAAATAACATGCATATTTGATTTATTACTCAACTTTTCTATGTATTTTAGTTCCATCCAGGTTTTGATCTTACTTTCGTTCCTCAGGTGGTTCGTTGGCTCAAACATCAGTGGGCCCCTCAATCACTGCTAAAGCTAGTCTTGGATGACAGCTTTTTAACTGATTGATATGGACACATTTTCTTCCACCTGTTCTCCTTTTGGGATGCAGATCTTAAAGGCAACAGGTGATATTTTGTTCACAATTTCAAAACTACCTTGCCAAGATGGAAGAAATGTCAATTTCTTGGTCTGATTTTTTTCTGGAAATTGTATAGGTAAACCTTGTCACCTACCTCGTATTCCTTTTTAGTGCTATTCAGATCGTAGTACAGTTTCATTCCTTCAGCTGACTTCTCTACGTTGTGCTGTGCGTAAGCAAAAGCAATCTGCAGGTGCTTCCGTTGTTTCTCAATGTACTCATGAGTGGTGGATGCGTTTATCAGTGTCTTCTCCTGTGATCTATAGATAAGATGCTGAGGTAACACCATTTCCATCCGGACATAAGCTCAAATTGGAGACATTTTAGTTGCCGAAGATGATGTGGACCTAATAGCCACTTGGACAAGTGGTAATTGAATGTCCCAACTGGGTCCAGAGTCAGCCACAAATTGCTTCAGTATGCACACAGTTGTTTTATTGTATAACTCAGCCTCTCTGCTCGATGCCGGGGAGTTAAAAATGTGGAGCTTTCTCTTTATTCTCGAAACTCCCACATCTTGGTCATCACTTCACTGGTAAAATGACTTCCTCGATTTGACTCAATCCTGTGTGAGTGGCCGAAACAAGAGAAGATGTGGTTGATCATTAGCACGGCAGGTGTCTCTGCCTTACAATTCAGGACAGGAAGACATTCTACCCACTTTGTAAACAAGCATGTTACAGTCAACACGTATTTGCTTGCTCTAGAGGATCGAATCACTGGTTGTATGAAATTCCTCTAGTGCTCTATGTAACATCCCACCTTCAAGCCAAATATCAGTACCTACTGATGTCACATCCGGTACCATTCTAGCTTTCCAGGACCCAGCCTTCTGGCCATCCCAGTCTCCCTGAATGATCAGTTTGGCTAGGAGATGTTTCCAGGCCTCTTTCATTTTAATGTCACTTATGTTAAAAAAAAAAAAGCAATCTTATATTCTCTCTCTCTACACAGAAAGGAAAACCTTGCCCTTTATTCCTACTAAATATCAACAATCATTAGCAAACCAGATTACTTTTGCATTCCAATGCACAATCATGTTCTTCTGTGCACCCACCTCTCTGATACTCAGGGTTCAAGCTACAATAGTACTTTATCAATTGCATGAACAACCTGGCATACACCTTACCGACATTGCACTAAAATAACTGGCCTGCTAACAATTCACTTGTCATGAATCAAAAACAAAAAACGAGGTCCCGGATATGAGACCCCATGTATGTAGGGATATATTTATGTATAATCATCAGCATGGGGAGTTTGTTCCCTCCCTTATCAAAAGCACCACAAAGAATTAACCAATTATGTGATTCAATCTAGCCCTGTCTATGACTCATATCTAGCCACGAAGATCCCTCCCCCTGTGCCACAGATAAGCCAAGAACCAGGCAGGTGTACAATATATATGCATATATATTTTTTTTTTTTAAATGTGAACTGCATCCACAGAAAACTCCACAAAAAACTGTCCAAACGAGCAGCACTCCACAACAAGTGTTCCATTAATATAAAATACACGGAAAGCCAATAGCAAACACTGCGACTTCGTTTGTAATGTGTAAAACAACCTTTATTTCATTTTGCAGCGTTTAAAAAAAGGAAAATTCTCCCAGTGAGAGTATTCAAGCCTGACGGCAGCCTGGCGCATTTCACCACTCCCTAGTGGCTTGTTCACAGTCACTCATCACCTGCAGGAAGTTAATTTTTATAAAAAAACACACCCACCTCAGTGAAAGACAAAAAGAAGGTGACTTCTAAACCAAAGCTAACAGTAGTTAGCCATTTTGGCTTGGGCTGTTGGTTCGTGTAGCTGACAATGCAAAGCTATGTTTTTCAAATAAAGCATGACTTTAAAACCCTAGTGGTATGCATACAAATCATGGCGTTGCAGTATTATGTTTTGGGATGCACAGACATGTATAGTAACACAGCCAATTGGGAAAGAAAATGATAATTCTTAGACATCCATATCAACATTTTCAAAACGTAATGTTATCGAATTTGCAAGTATGTAAAAAAAGGCAGCGAAAAGTATACAATCTTCTCTTCTCTGTAAAAGTACCTGGACAATGATAACATGTTCTTATATAATCTTGTAAAGACTATTGCTGAAGCGAGGTAGTTCTTTTAAATACTTAACACCCACATAATTTGGATGTATGTACATGATAACGGTTTTGCGTTACATAGTAGTTATTACAAGAGTGTAAAGTGCATAGTGCTTGTGTGCAAAAAATGCGTTCCTATGATAAAAATACTTTCACAGTGAAAAGAGAAATAATGTCATATTATAAAATATATATATTAAATATATCTCTGTGGCCCAAAAGAAAGCATCAATACAAAGAACTCGCTTTTTGGGAATAGACATTAATAAAAGATCTGAAATAACACCACGTGTGTGTTTTCTCTTTGGGGTCTCATGTAAATAGAACACAGGTAAAATAAACAATTCCCAACCTTCCATTACACACACAAATCCCTTAATGCCAATTATAATGCAGCAGCTTAAAACATGACAATATCACAAACTAGGTACTATACTGTTATGGAATTGGATAGAAATACAAATTAGCAAATATTTCATATTAGTAAAAACAATTTTACACATTCAGTGCTCTTTACTTACAATATCCCTGTGCGTATATCACTATATCAGTGCTTGCAGCGTGAAAGCACAGCAGACTTTGATTGCACACTTTTCATATTTATAAAACCCTTCTTATTTTGCCCCCAGGCAATGCAGAACATCTCTTCCATCATGTGTCACTTCCCAACTCTCAGTATAGAGTATGCTTTTCAATTACAGACTTCACTTTATTTAATTCAGGCACATTTTTTTTTGCCCAAGCACAAAATCCCAGGCTTTAAGTTACCTTGAGCAACACTCTGCTTAAAGGCAAGTTCTAAGGAATGGTGAACAGTAAGGAATTTCGTTTTTACAAGGACACACCTCCTTTTAGGGACGTTTGGGGTTGGCAATGAGCAATAGGAATACCCACTTGCTTAAAATGACCATAACTATAATTAGCGCCAGGGAAGAGGTCCAACGCTGTGAACACCTATGAGCTCCCCCTGCGTTCAAAGTCTATATGTCTAATTTTTTGTAATTTTGTTTTTATTATTAGTATAATTGATGTAATTTAATAACTTTTAATACATCTTTCTTGTTGGTAGCAGCATTCAATCTTAATTTGTAGTTTTGGCTTCCATCAGCCCAATCGAAGTTAACTCAGTTGAGTTGCTAGATGATCCAAAGATCTGATCAAGAGTTCTTGCTGCTGCTATGGCACAGGACTTTTTTCACCTCCAATGAGGCGATCCCACCACGTCTCTTTGTCCTGTGTGAAGGAGTTTGCCACTAGGTGTGCCAAATGAGTGGTTCTTGCACTGCGTATGCCCGAGCATGTTAGCATTAGATGGCGAATGGTTTCAATTTCAGCTGGCGACCCACAAAATTAAAATTATTTTGTTTACTTCTCTCCACATTTTGGTAAAAAAGAGAGTACAGCCCTCATGGGTTCCAGACATAAAAATGTCCCAAAGCAAAGCCATGGAAATGTATGTCTTGATATTGATATTCATATTTTATTTGTATCACGCTCATGCACACGTGTTTTAGAGTGCAACCTGGCAAGGGAGGGGAACAAGGGAGGACAAAACAACAATCTTATTAGGCCCAGTGACATTGAGAACGCAAAAGTGCAGGAGAGAGTGAAGGGGGAAAGTTCAAGGGAGAGGGGAGAAGTGGAAAATGCTGAGCAAGGTACAACACAACAACTTGTACTGCAGCTAGTGAGGAGGCAAGTGCAGGGTTTCAGGTGCAGACACGAGGTGTCTGGTAAGTGCAGTTAAGGGGGCTGTAGGGTTACAGATTCAGACCCAAGTGCAGGGCTTGTCAAGAGGCAGTGCCTGTGTGTGGCTGGGTGGGCAGGTAACTGGAGCCAAAAAAAGAGGGTAGTTAGGAGCACGGAGCCAAAGCAAAACAGATCAGCAGGGGAGAGGAAGAGCGAAGGCAGAAGCAAAGAGAAAGGTCTTAAGGTGCTTCCAGAACTGGAGATGGTTCTCCTCAAGTTTCAGAGTGGCAGGGAGGCTGTTCCAGAGGGAGGCCCGAGCCGAGGAAAGAGATCTACCCCCAATGTGTTGCTTGGAGAAGCTACTGACCCTGAGTGGGTTAGAGGTGGAGGAGTAAAGAGCTTGAGTGGGAAGTTATTTATGGAGGAAGAATTGAAGTTATTTAGGTCCCAGACCCCAAAAAGCCTTGTGGACAATTCAGAGGTCTTGAATTTAACCCTTGCAGTCACTGGGAGCCAATGAAGAGATTTCAGGGCTGGAGAGATACGATCCCAGCGCTTGAGGCCAAGGACAAGTCTTGCAGTCCTGTTCTGGATGTATGGTGCTATATGAAGCCCCGATGCCCTGAGTGCAGATTCATGAAAGCTCTCCAAAGCTGTGCATTCAGAAAGTAGGTGCTGAGCTGATTCCACCATTGGCTCACCACAAGAGTCGCACAGTCTGTCACTTTTGTTGATTGTACGCAATCCCCAACAATCACCACGTTTTTTTACTACACTGAATTTTAGGAGCAGATCGCCCCAACCAGGGTGATTTCCAATAAAATGGTTGATATACGAGGGAACCACCTGCCTGTCTACTATGTAGGGGAAAAACCCCATCTGCTGTAGACTTCGAGGCCAAGGTGGTAATCAACTGATCATGGATGAAACTCTCCATACATGTTTTCATGACTTTTCAAAAATGGATAAGGCCCAACAACAAGGTATCAACCCGGGAGTTTGTAGTCCAACGAGCAGCAAACTGCTTGATGGTTACCATGGTGGAAAACCTAATAAAAGGAGCTATGGTGGCACACACCTCAAACAAGAACCGCATAAGTGTATTCCTCTGAACATGGGCAAAGTTCCAATAGAGAGTCAAACAATTCAAATGTATGCGCTCTCAAATGGGAAGTAGACCAAACTCCAGGTAGAGAATTTCAGAGGAGACAACTGATTTAAATCTAAGTAGCCTCTTAAGGATTCCAGTTTCAAGCTTAGAGACAACCCCCAGAGATGCCAAGGCTCACACATCCGCCGCATAACTGATGATAGGGGCAATTTTCATAGTATGCAGTTAAACAAGTGTGCCCACTGAATACCCTCCTCCCTTGATGGCAAAAGAACATATTGCTCGTAGGGCTTGAGCTGAGCACACTTTAAGTTTGTTTAAGTGAGGAGAGCTCCTTAGTTTACTATCCAAAACAATCCCAAGATAAACCTACTGATTTACGATTTCAATTGGGACTCCCCTCAGTTTTCAATCAGCTTGTGATGCACGTTTAGAATGAAAATCACACACCATGATCTTGGTTTTTGAGATGTTAACACTAAGGGAATTGAGCACCGAATAGGAATCTAGGTTGTCCAATGTGGTTTTGAGTCCCTGAGGGGTAAGGTTGAGGATGACAATGTCATTGGCCTACCCCATCCACAGCGCTACTTGGTCGTCGAGTTTAGGTGGAATACACTTCGTATCGGCCAAGGCATTTTCCATGTCAGATAGATACAGACAGAACAGCAAAGGGGCCAGAATGCAACCTTGCTTGAGGCCCATATTGGTGTGAATCTACCCCGAGCTACCGCCATTACTGTCCAGCCGTACCTTAACTCGAGTCTCCTGATGCAGCATTATTATCATTTTCAATAAGCCTGCAGGAATCCCCCAGCTGGCTAACCTCCCCCAAAGTATTGCATGGTCTACTGTGGTGTAGGCAGCACTGTACACTAAAAATGCTGAGTAGACTGGTTTCTTCTGAATCTGCCAGGACTGTTGCACGATGGTGGTGATAGCGAGGCCATTAACAGAGGTGGAACAACCCTATCTAAACCCAGTCTGGTTGCAAGGGATAATATTTCGGCTTCAGTCCAGCTGGTTAATTCGTCAAGGAGGACCCTGGCAAAGATATTAGAGGGGACATCTAACATTGCCAGAAGGCGATAGTTTCTGGGGTCGGCATGAAATCCTTTTTTTAGTACTGGGACCAGGATGCTGTCATGCCAATAGCGAGAGAGGACCTGGGTGGCGGCAATACAGCAAAAAGGGTTGTGAAGGACCTCAGACCACAAGGACACGTCAGACTTAATAATTAAATTACAAAGTCCATCCGGGCCAGGGGCCCTGGATGGCTTACTAATGCTAATTAGCCTAGAGACCTCCTCCTTGGTTTTCTCAAATTTCCAGACACCCACCTGGGAGAGCTGGGGAGATATCAGGCTAGGGCCACCCAGGTTGTCCGAAGTGAAAGTTGTCAATACAGGCTTGAAGACCCCATTGATGTCAATTTGTGTCCGTTGATGATCTGCCAAAATGTATTTGTGTTATTTGTTAGAGTAGTTGACACCAGGTATCTCCACCTCTGACATTCTCTTGATAGGCAATGAAATCTAAGCCACCTAGTTAGCTTGCCTTAATCTGCCTTAATCTGCTGCCTACCAATTGCGTATTGGCCTTGGTCAGGGACAGATAAAGCCAGATGACACAGCTCACTGTGGATAGATCAATGTTTGTCCCTAATTCCTTTATCAAAAGCATGGGTATGCTTTTTGTTATTCCCAGTAGCCCTCCGATTGTTTCCCCAGATTTTAACGGAAATGCTATCACATATCAAAGACATAGGGCCTCATTACAACTCCGGCGGTAGCCATGCCAGTAAAAACGGCATGCTGCCACCAGAGTAGTGCTTTTTTCCAGTGCATGGAATCACTATCGGAAAAAGTCACTCCCCATTCCCATTTGAGTCCCATAGGACTCACAAGGGAATGGGGACGACAGTACCACCGGCACCAGGTCAGACCTGGTGGGCGGAAAGGCACCCAGCCCGCACACTTGTACTCTGCCGGTCCGGTAACAACGGTGCCAGTAAGCCTACCGGTACCGTGTTACCGGACCGGCAGGGTTTTAATGAGGTCCATTCTCTTCTCATATTTAGCTAGAGTCAGAAAACCCTGACCTTGATCCACAACTAGAGGAGAAGTGGACCCCATGTGAATAAAACCAGCAATCACCCTACGAGCCGTCACCAGAGCAGTTTCAATATTTGAAGAATTCCACACAACGCGGGTCAGTGAATTTTTAACCAAAACTGTGCAAATAGTGCAGTCTTGAAATTTGGGCTTCTCAGCGTCAAGACTCAGAATAATAGGGGAGTGATCACGCACCATATGTGGAATGATAGCCATATCCAGTATCAGGGTGGGATTATGGGCCACAACTGCATAGTCAATAATGCTGGGGCGAATGGGAGTGGACCAAGTAAATTGAGGAGGGCAGCCAGAGGAGGGAGCGCTATTCAGCATAGCAAAACCCCTAGAACAGTGGAAAGTTGCCCAATCAATGACACGGAAACAGGAATGGTCAAGATTGGACTCATGCGAAAGCCTGAGGACTGAAAATCTTCAATCCCATCCTCCATAAGGGGCTTCCACGGGCTATGAGAGTTAAAGTCTCCATGCAGGACTATTAGCGTGCCAGAAGACTATGAATCAAGCCACCCCTCAACGATATTTAGGACTGCAGCATGCAGCTCAACATATGGGAGATCAAAAATGTTGACAAAAATTATTTCTTTGGGCCCAGTAGGGTTGCCAAGGGACAGTCGGCCCACCAGCTTGTTGTCGGAATGACAGAGAGTCATAACCATTGTGAAGGGCTTTTTAATACCCAAAACTGGGCCACCTTGGATCTACCCAGCCTCTCCTTATTTGCAGGCTTTTGCAAGATATCCATACCCATCCAATACCACGGGTTCCAACATCCAGGTCTCCTCTTACGCAATGGTACTGAAACGGTCAATATCTACAAATAGAGCATCCTCCTCATACATATGATGGTAACCCCTGGTCTTCCAGTTCAAGAGGAAAAAGGTACTGTTATGGACCCCTAAGGGTTCTTTGATGAACCAGCCCAGCCAGCCATTCCCAATGCTCATTGTCGTTGGCAGACGCCTAACCCGCCCACCGCCTAACCCGCTCTTACCCATAAGAACCAAAATACGGCCCCTCAGTATGTCTGTCTGAGCTAAAGCTTGGCCCACCGGGACAGCAAGGGGAATTCCAATATTGTGGGCCCCAAATAAAGGCCTATACCCACCAAGCCCACCTCCCTGATAGTCCAGTGCAGGAGGTTTATTACAGCTCTGGACAAGACATTCGTACCCTACTTTAAAAAATAGTTGGTTGCATTAAACAGCATAGTCTGCCATAGCATCTAAGAAAAAACAGACCGGCGAAGTAACAACTGCAGCTCCCTCACATACAGTCTTAATGTCCTGCCTACCAATAGTTGAAAGGGGGAGAATGAAATAGAATTGCTCCAGAACCTGAGTCCGATTAAGATAATCGTGTTTTTTTTTTGTTTTTGAGAAGAAGCTCTTAATCTGTAGAGCCTGTTCAAGACTCCCAGAGTCCTTAGTATTAGGGCCAATAACCGAAGTGCCCAGGCAGGGCGGGAAGGGGCCCACATGGGTTTGAGCCACCCTTAAGTGAGCAGTGCCAGCCTCAGTGCCCCAGAAAGTAGCTACTGAGGGTGATACAATGGTGGTAGAGGCCGGAGTGGCAAACAGATGTTTCAAATTGTATAAAGGAACAGAATTGTGTGTGCTGCTTGCCACTAACCACCCTATGCCTCTGTTTTTTGGGGATGTTTTGAATATTCCCCTTTTCCTTGTCCCCTGGGACCAGAGGTATTGGGGCAGATGTTATTCTGACCGCACTGGCTGGGTGGCCCACTGGAAAGATTCACTGCAACAGGATCACGGCCAGAGTCTTGCGGATCCAAGACAGAGAATACGTCTGAACGGCACAGTTGTTCCTATGTCCACCTTTACCAGTGCAAGCATTATTTGAGTTAGACAAACAATCTTCCAAAGTGCCAGCCTTTCCCATATCTGTTGGGGCTTTCAGCAGAACAGGTGCTGGGCAGATCACTACCAGTGAGGTCGTAGAAAAAATAGGGAACATGGGGTTGGCATTTTGGGCAGTAGAGAGAGCAGTAGCAGAGGAGACATTACCCATAAGGATAAGAAAAGTCTTCCTGCAGTCAGTGGTATTTTGAGTTTCGGAGGCTGGGGGGGGGGGGGGTCAGAGGTCTTTTTGCAGGAAGAGTTATTATTTTTCTAAAATGCTACAGGTCTACTGAGTTTGCAAACATCAACTAATTAAGGGGAAGGTATTAACTCAAACAGATCCCCAACACACTTGGGTCTGTTGGACAAATTACTTACACAGAATGTCTCTGGATCTGATGTTCATGAAAGACATCAGCATTTCTGGATCCTCTCATGGGGAAAAAGCAGGGATCTGGTCAGGTCCTTCAGTCATGAATAGCCACCAGCACTCATTTCTCTGTTTGGCTCTCCTTGCAAAGATTTCAACCCCTGTCTATTTTTTCTGTTCTCCCAATTCCTGTCTCCCAGGCAATGTTTGGTCTTCAACACATTTTCAGTAGTTCCATGCAGATGATTTCTAGGCACCCACCCGCTTTTCGATTGTGAATCCACTTTATATATTTTTCACAACAACCCCAAAATATTGAAATGATGAGGTGCCAGCTTTTTTGCCTCTCGAAATGCATTGGACAGCTACGATCTTCTCCTCACCCCAGGCTTAGCCCCCGCTCTGTGGAAAGGCTCCTGGAGATATTAAGCTTACTTTATGTGTGGCATCAGTCCACCCACTGAGATTTACATTTCCAGACATTTCAATTTCGCACTCGAAAATTCCAACGTGACAAAAATGTCAATTTACAAATAAGAATTTGCACGAACACACTGCCACACCTGGCGCCTCACAAATGATAACTAAGTAGAAACTGGAAATACAGAGCGGTGCGAGAAGATTTTACATAAAGTGCATTGACAAGAGTGTTGGTTTAAAGTACAATGGGGAAATCTCAAGGAATAATGTAAATCGATGGCCCATAAAAAGACATGAAGCTATCCAACGTATAATAAATGTGTAGAGGAGGACCCAAATACAACCTGCACTCCAGTCGCCCATTTTGAAGTACCAGGAATGTTCACACCAAAATATGTGATGTATGATGAGCAGATAAACCAGCAGAGAGCCGCAGTGGGGCTCTGCCCAGTGCCTATCAGAAGAACAACACCTATTGAAGTACTGATACCCAGAAAACCATGGACAGTAAGGTATCCATTAAGAAAACCCTACCAGCAAATGAAACAAAATGAAGATTGCCTAAGTGCAGTCCCGGAAGAAGTAAAAAAAGTCCTAATGGAAGACAAATGGTGATGTCACGAGTACCCGGACAGACTCACAGATAGAAGAAATGCTGACCCGCGAATGACACAAAGAGACAAAACACCTTGAGTAAGGATATTGTGAACCTAAACAAAAGAATGATGTCCAAATGCACAAGAATTAAGCTGTAAGCAAAATTAACACAGTCAACCAGTTTACATATGTAAATATGCTTGGAACCGCAAGAAAGCTAAGAAAACAGTGCAGCTTGCTATGCTAAGTAGCAGAGTAGTGCGGCAAGCGCCATTATACATAAATCTAAATCAAACAAAGTACTTTAGTATAAGTATATTCCACTTTACAAACAGAACAGAATCAACCCAGGTTACTAAAGGCCAAATGAGCAGGGATTCATATTTAGCCAAAACAAGAAGAGACAGCTGACATGAAATTCGGCAGAAGCAACTCGTCCCAGGGAAGCCAAGGTCATACCAACAGACGAGGCGAACAGTAGCTACATTTAATTGAAACTAAGAACAGAATATCCTGCCTCTGAAAGGTCGAGATAAGAAGACGTAGGCAGATGGCGGGCTAAATAAGAATCAAATACACAAATTGAGAGAAACAAGACAAATTCACGGTGTGGGATGCACGTGACCAGCTGAGCAAGAAGAAGCGAGGGTTCACACCTACGCTTGGCATCCTCCCAAGCAGAGATATCAGAACTCTTCCAAACAGAAGATGCAGTTTCGAGGCCAACCACAGTGAACTAATTGACACATGGCTACTAAAGTGATTGTAACCATAATCGGAGTAAGGCCGGGTAACTAAGGGGCACCCCACACCTGGCCGACCATTCTGCGTGCTGCTAAGCGAAGTGGAAAAGTATGCATGGGGTTGGTGCCAACCCAATCACAATAGACCATATAATCTAGGGTCCTATGGTTAGAAGAACCAATGAGACGTCGTACTTTTAGTGACGTCTACAGTAGTCATTTTGGAAGGAAGGGCTTAGATGTCCACCTAACAGTGTTTACTCAATCCCCTCACTCCGTTACCATATTCAGATATAGTACCTATATTACAGTTACCTTTTCCTAACCAATAGAATTGCATATTAACTTTTTGAGTGTTACACGTCAATTATGAAGAGGTTTGATTATAAATGTTACAACTTGTATGAAGATTGTTGGAGTTGAAGCGAGAAGGACGATTGCATCACTGCTGATATCCATGACTCCCCGTTTTTTATACTTGTCATTCAATGGACTCCCTTTGCCAAACCATTGAGTTGTCCTTATTGATTGATGTTGGAGTAATAAATCCGCACCCCCATCCATTTCAAGGGTGCAGCTAACTCGTCTTAAAGTACTTCTGAGCAAACCTCAGCTCTATGGGCCAGGCCGGGGGTCTCGGAGTACACTTGGTAGCAGAGATCGGATGTTTATCGATTATCGATTATTGATTAGATTAAGACACCCATTGACCGTCGACAAAAAGTAACTCTAGGTCCTGAGCAATATCACAAGTCCTTTGCCATTCGGCCGAGTACACCGTGAAGCTCCCCGTGGACAGTGGTAGTTTAAAGAAAAAAGAAACTGCAGGACAAGGTCTGAATGGGCCTGTGTTTCCCCATGTAACCCCTTCCCATTTCTACGGGCAGCTGAGCGGGAGAAGGCGGTAACGAAGGCGGCGATCCCGAGGGTCCAGCGAGGAAATATGCAAACGGTGAGTGAAAAAGATTGAGTGTTTGGCAAAAGTTTATGCTTTAGAACAAGTAAATGGAAAAAGTATCGGAGGGAGGTGGGAAAACAAAATATAGTTAGAAGTAGTGAAGAATGTATATATCTAAGGGGAAGGGAATAATGACTTGAGAATAATTAAGCAAATAGAGAGAAGATACCGGGGAGGAAACCCGAGAAGAGAGAGGTTACCGGGGAGGACACCGAGAAGTGAGAGGATTCGCCTTTTTCCTACGCTTTTAATACAAGCGGCTAGAAGAAATGTGTATCCATAGTCCCAACAAAAGGGGAACAAATAGACTACCACAGCAATTAAAGACGATGTGAAAGGGATACGTTTAAACTCCATGAAGGGGTAATGAGTGGAGGCAGAGATACCTGTGGCCAGCTGGTGTTTTTCTAGTCTGTTAAACGTCTGTTTTACATGTTGTTTGTGTGACGTCATAAATCGAAAAACGTTCCTTGAGAAAACTAATTTAAATTGTATGCGATTGAATAACTGAGATATATCGCATACAAATTGAGGTTTTTGAGTAAAATAGAAGATATAACATTTTTGTAAAAAAAATCGGGATTGGAGCTTGCAATGTTTGGTGCTCGCTCATATTGTTGAAACTGTTTAAGTCATGTGAAAGTGTTGACAAGTGTTATATAAGGGGAAAGGGAATAGATTCAAGCATGGAAGACATAACTCCATTAACACATTTATGCAAATAGTTCCGAAACACGCGCCCAGTTGAAGAAATATAGTACAGAGTGGGTTAAAGAAACAGCCCACAAAATGTTTATGCCATGGCCACAGGGCGTGTCCTTATCTAAAGCCGTCCTGCAACACATGACGACATATTTGCACGCCACATAAACGGGCAAAAGTTAGACAAACGCCTTGCTATTCTAGAACCTTGGAAGATGTATGAACAAGAAAAGGGAGAGGAGACGCCAATAGATTGGATAATTAATATATGCTCAGAGGGGGGTGAGATGCCTACCGCGCCTCCCGCCCCATCGAAACGAAGGTCGAAGAAAGTAAAGACGAGGGATTATAACCGCGGAGAGAACTAAAAGCAGCCACGGGGTATAGCAACCCGGTATATGAGTAACCTACACAAAGTAGTGATGAAAATCAATGGAAAGATAAGGATAAGGATATCACCTCCACGGGGCCAAGGGACAAGGAGAGACATGGTGATGAAAGAAGGGATTAGGCACAGACAAGTACATCTCTCGACAAAGAGGGAGAAGGGAAAAGATGGAAGGGAAACAAAGATAGAACTGATGAGATAGCATTTGCAAAAAACAAATGGATGGAAGGGCACATTTTATTGAAACTTGATGGCAAAGGCATTGATGACACGAAACATAAGGAGAGGTTAGACGATGTGCAGAGAAAGGGGAAAGAGAAGGAATTGAGAGATCACAGAATAAGAAAGAAAGACTGACAAAGACGAGAACAGCTATATCACGAAGAGCAAGAAAGACAGCTCAATCGCAAACAGAGAACAGCCAATGATCAAGATAGACAGAAGCAGCAAAGGTCAGAGGAAGAACAAAGAATACGAGAGAAGAGAATAAAGAGACGATGAGTTGAGGAAATTCGAAGGTCAGATGAACGTAGAAATTAAAAGAAAAAGGAAGAAGATAGGGTCAGAGAAGAGGCAATGACACGCAAAGAATTTGATGATGATGTAGAATGTAAGCAGAGACAGAGAGCACGCGATCATGAATATCTGGAGGAAGAGGTTAAAAAACCTGCTCCAGTAGTAGATTGGGAAGACATAGAAGGGTTCTTTCCTGCGTACGATTCAGTACCAGGCATGTCTAGGCTAAATATGGAAGATGACTTTGACACCAGAAGCATTGGAGAAATGATCGATAAAATATATGATGAAATGGGGCTAGAACAAACACCCCAAGAGGAGGGGGAAGACGACCACCTGGAGAGCACGCAACTTTATGACACTGAGGATGTCTCCCGAAGTAGTGAGAATAGGGAACTATCCCTGGACAGATTAGAAATAAGTAGGAACCAAGAAGACACAAGGAATTGCACGAATTGGGGACAGACAATGTCTGACACAGAGAGGGTGGAGAGCGAGGAAAATGAGGAAGAGAGACAGAGCGAAGGACGACTCCCAAGAGAGAAAGGAATCAGATGGTCAGACACTAACGAGTCTGCACAAAGAGCATCAGAATTAGCCACGCAGTCAGACCGACATTACGAAGTATCTCACGGTCAGAGGGGTGTGTCTCCACCGCCCTATGTGGACAGACTTACGTCACTGCCAGGCAGGTGGCAATGCGGGAACATTACCCCTGCCATAGAAGAAGAACCATGAGGGAAGAGAGAGAGCTATACATCCCAATTTCCGTTACTCGAGAAAGGGGGAACAAGACCACAATATATTCCATGGCCACACATGGATCAAGAACATTTGAAAAACAAGCTTCCAATGCTGACATCGGGAGCCGTAAAGTGGATACACGAGTTAGAAAAAATGACATGAGGGAACACGCTAGCTATAGGGAACATCAAAGGTTTCCTAATCGCCATACTTGGTGAGAGAGCAGATGATGTTATGTTATGTTATGTTATGTTATTTTGCATTTATATAGCGCCTTATATACCATTGGTATGGTCTGAAGGCGCTGGTAGGTTGAACGCCCTTGGGAACCGAAGTTCAGGTCAGTAGAGAGAGTAGAGAGAGTCCAAAAGTGCGTGTGCGCACCAGGTATGTGTGCAGCTCGTGCGGAATTCAAGTGGTAGCTGGTTCTTAGCTGTAGGTGTGGTGGTTGAGAGATCAGGAGTATGTGTTCGCTCTGGTCGGCTTTATCCAGAACGAGTGTGGCTGTGTTAGGCCTGAGGAGAACGCCTGGCTGGGGGTGTGAAACCAGCAATGTTTACTTAGAGTGATGTGGAGTAAGCGGGAGATGTAGATATGAGAACAGTTATACCGAATGGTGTCATAGTATCTCTGTGTTGTAGATGAGTGGTGGTGTAAGGGAGAGAGTAAGCGTGGGGTGTGGTATGATATATGTTTTCAAGTGTTTCCTTCATTCCAAAGCATATTAAGTATGTCACGCTGTTACGTGTGGGCAGGTCCGTCTATGCATTTTTGTTCATTTCAGGTGTTCGATTGTCCTACACATTCTTGCTTATTCATGTGCTCTGGTTCACGTTGCGAGCTCAAGCCTGACCTTCATTCTCCAGTGTGCTTCACGCATGCTCTCATGTGTTCCATCCAAATGCAATCCTGTCCTTCTTGCGCATGCACACCAGTCTACCCCGCGCTTGTACTTTTGTCTGCTTACGCGCTCATCTGCTCAAACACTCATTCGCTCCATATACACATCCGCTCCATACGCTCATTCACACTACACATTCACTTTTTTGCTCTCCTCATTCATCCGCTCTCGACACTCATCCGCTCTCCACACTCATCTGCTATCCACACTCATCCACTCCCCACTTATCTGCTCTCCACACTCATCCACTCTCGACACTCATCCATTCTCCACCTTCCTCCACTCTCCACACTCCTCTGCTCTCTTCCGCTCCCCACATTACAGATCTCCGCACTCGACCGCTCTCCGCACTCAACCGCTCTCCACATTCATCTGCTCTCCACCCTCATCAGCTCCCCACGCTCATCCGCTCCCAACACTCATCCGCTCTCCACACTCATCCGCTTTCCACACTCATCCGCTCTCCACACTCATCTGCTCCCCACACTCCTCCGCTCTCTACATTCCTCCGCTCTCGACACTCCTCCGCTCTTCACAGTGCTCTGCTCTTATCGGCTCCCCACACTCATCCGCTCTCCACACTCAGTTGCTCTCCACACTCAGTCGCTCTCCACACTCGGTCGCTCTCCACACTCAACTGCGTCATACATCTGTGCGTTCTTCACATTCGGTCGCTCTCCACACTCGCTTCTGACCTTTCCACATTCAGATGTTGTTCACTATCAACTGCTATCCACGCTCCTCCACTCTCCATGCTCCTCCGCTCTCCACTCTCATCCGCTCTCCATGCTCATCAGCGCTTATCCGCTCTCCGCACTCATCCGCTCTCCACATTCATCCCCTCTGCACACTCATCCGCTCTCAACACTCATCCGCTTTCCAGTCTCATCTGCTCTCCAGTCTCATCCGCTCTCCAGTCTCATCCGCTCACCCGCTCTCCATGCCCATCCGCTCTCCATGCTCATCCGATCTCAGCGCACAATCGATCTTTGCGCTGATCCGCACTCTACGATCATCCGCTCTCAATGTTCGTCCATTCTTTACGCTCACCCGTTCTCCACACTCATCCGCTCTTCATGCTCATCCGGTCCCCATGCTCGTCCTCCCTACTTGTTTGTTCGCTCTCACACGTTCGACTGGCCGAATGTTCATCAAGTCTATACGTTTGTCCGTTCAATATAGTTCTACGCCCTCGCCCTCTTGCTCTTTCCGGTTGAGTTCTATGCGCTTTTGCGTTTTGTTTGCTTCTCTTTATTTGCGTGGTCGTTAATTCTACACTTACTCATCTCAATACACTCGGCCGCTCTATACACCCAAACATTCTTCATACTGATTGGCATTTTCATGCTCAACTTATTCATCCGGTCATCATACTTATTTGATCTTTCTAGACGTCTGTTCTTCCACTCATGCACGCTTCCACTTAGTGTATTTGTCTGTTCTGTACGCTTCATCCATTCTTACTATTTCATTTATGTCATTCACTGTATTCCCTTCTCATTCATTATGTCCCTTTCATCGGTTCAGATCTCCTAGGTTTCTCAATGACTTATTCCTATTTTCTGTTTCACTGTTTTGATCTACTTTACTCGTTTAGGCCTGTTTGTCTTTCTACTTTACATAAGAGTTTATTTAGCTGTCATTTCTCGCTTCAGGTAGTTTGATGGGTCGGTATTATTGTGATGATGCTAGATTGGTTTTATGGGAAGAACCATGTTTTCAGTAGTTTGCGGAAAGACGTTAGGTCCTCAGATAGGCGGATGTGGGGTGGGAGTGAGTTCCACAGGGTTCGGAGCCAGGGCAGATAATGATGATCTGCCTAGCCTGACTGAGTTGTCTTGGGAATTACTAGGAGGCCAGCTGAGCTTGATCTTAGGGTGCGAGCGGGATGATAAGGAATTAGTTTGTCTTGCAGATATTGCGGTCCAGTTTTATGTAGTGCTCGATGGGTGGATACGGGCAGGTTACCCGGGTGTGACCCCAATCAACACTGCGCATGACGGGGCTGCATTTATCAACTGCAGAGCCGCAGTATGGAAAGCGCTATGAGTGCTTTACCCAGACACTTTCGATATGGGAGCTATAATGACACGAAAAATGAAGGAGTCTGAGTATCCGTTGCTTTATATACAGAATTGCCAAGATGCTTAGGTGCTCAAAACTCATGAATCTTGGGGGAAATCTATACCTGTATTCTACATATATTGTGCCAAGGGCTGCCAGAGTTGGTACAGAAACAGCTCAAGAAATTGGTAGGAATCGAAGCTAAACCATGGTCAGAAATACAGCAGACCATCGCACACTATTGCAGACTGCTGCAGGAAAGGAATCGCAAAAAGGAAGCTGCACGAAAGGGTGAAGAAGCGAAATTGGTGCACAAAAAACTGTCAAAATATGCTCTTGAGGGAGCCATGATAACTAGCACAGCTGAATTGAGCATGCAACAGGTGACTAATCCACAGCAGAATAATCAGGGAAATACAGGGTTTTACCCCAGGGGAAGAGGATTTAGAGGAAGAGGATGGCAGAGCAATAAGTGGGGTTACCAAAATAATCAAGGAGGATTTCAAAATAATCAACATGGTAATTAAGATATGTCAAACGGGCAAATGATCCGACCACCGCCAGTATGTTGGTTATGTGGAATGACAGGGCATTTAGCACGCACATGCAGAAACCAAGGCATGGTGCAGAACGGCCAAGGGACAGGAGCAGGTACGGTGAATCCACCGGCGTTCATACAACACGGTTTTGCACAGAATCACACAGTGCAACAACAAGCGCCAGGAGCGCAACAAGGCGTGCAACCACAGAATATGGGGAATTTTCCACAAGTACAATCCCAACAAGCACTGATGAAACTGTCACAGACGATAAGCACAAGACAGACTATGAACCCTGGAATGGGAACTAACAATGGGAATGGGGGAAGTCCACCAACACATAGTGGGCCACTTTTTTATATAGACTAGGACAGCTCACTGGGAACCCTGATTTGTTCTATCCTATCAGTGACACCAAGCCCTCACCAGGAACCTAGGGTGGATGTCGCTATAGGGGATAAAGAATACTACTTCATAGTTGACACGGGTGCAACACATGCGTGCATACGTGAAGGCTAGTTTTCCTTGTCCGGCGAGGCCATAAATACTCAGAGTTTCACAGGATCTAAAAATTGCGTTCCGTTCACAAATGCACAAGTCTCTATAGGAGAATGTGAAATGAACGTGCCTTTATTATTTTCACGACAGACCCCAGTAAACATTTTGGGTTGAGATTTAATGACAAATTTAAACATGACAACCTTGTTCACGGAGGAGGGCATAATATGTTCCACTCCAGGTATGCACTATTCAAATGTATGCGAAATGATCAGAGCATACGCAGGACACACAGCCATGAAGGCTATGCCATTAGAGCCAGAAATATTTGCATATGCTATACGTGTGCTAATGGTGGGGCTGCCAGACCTTGCAGACAGAATCATGAGAACCCCAGGTGAGTTCCTATTTAGACCAAGAATACCGATGCATGAGGAAAAGGGACAAGTATTTCTCTTGATGATACATATAGCTGCAGTACGAGGGAGGATAGGCTTGATTGATGGTTTTGACGAGGAAGGCCGACAATGGTGCGCAGTGATCTCCATTGAAGAAGGTTATCGATTGACTGACGTCACCGATGACGATCTGTTTGAAGTACAAGCAGATATGGGAGAGACAATGGTGGAAGTGAGTCTCACTTTTTGGGTGAAAATGATAAAAAGAGAAGCGCCTCAGAGAATGATGTTGGCACAAAACCATCCTGAATATTTCGATGATGACATGGCCCAGGTGCCTGTATCATTGTGGACTACAGGACCCTATGACGTAGGCCTCTTGAAAGGGGTTGGAGAAGTAAAAATTAAACTGAAACCAGGAGCAATTCTACAAAAGCCCGACAGTGTCCCATCTCTAGAGAGGCAGATAAGGGGATTTTTAAGACAATTTCAGCCATGATGGAACAGGGCATCTTAGGTGAAATATTTCACAGTGATTGCCTTGAAAAATGCATTTTTCTCAATCACGTTGCACCATGACTCACATGATCTGACGTCATTTACGTTTAGACAGATGTGTCTGAAAAGCAAGAGGCTACCCCAGGTGTATTGTGAGTCTCCATCTATTTTTAACAGAGTCCTGCAGATGGACCTAAGCAATATTGCATTAAAACGTGTTGTCCTGCAATATGTGGATGACATCTTAATTTGCAGCACAACAGAAGAGCAATGTAGGCACGATTCTGTTCAGCTATTGACTATACTGGCTGAGAAGGGATTTAAGGTTGACAAGGGAAAGCTACAATATTGTCAACAAGAAGTGCTGTACATAGGCCAGCTGATCTCACATGAGGGAAAAAGAGTGACCCCAGAAAGGGATGAAGCCATACTGAACACGGCTAAGCCACACATGATAAAACAGATGCAGAGCTTTGTAGGCCTATGCAACTATATCAGGGCATGGGTCTACTATAGCTCTTACACTAAGCCTTTACTTCAGGCCCTAAAGAAGGCCCAAGTGACGAAAGAAAAAATTGAATGGCCTGAGACCATGGAGAAAGGATTTGCTGAACTCAAAAGAGCTATTTGCATCGCACCAGTTCTAGGGAGTCCCAATTATGCAGAGGAATTTTACCCGTTTTCATACACGAATGGCAGCGTTATGTAAGCAGTACTCACACAGAGAACCACATTGGGGTACAAGCCCCTGACATACTATAGTGGAGATTTGGACCCAGTGATGAGGGGCCACTTCCCTTGCAAACAAAGTTTAGCTGCTGCAGTGTTCGCCATAGAGAAGCCTAAAACCATTGTAATGGATTGCTCGATGACTTTGTACGTCGAGCACTCACTATTTGCTATTCTAGAGAAACCGAAGGGTACATTGACATCTCAGAGAGCTTCTGCTTATGAAGTGATCATATCGAATCCATCCATAAAAGTAATCCGATGTAAGATAGTGAATCCAGCTATGTTTATAGCAGAGCCAGTCACTGAAGGAGAGCCAATGCATGACAGTGCAAACTATGAAGAATTCTATGACAAAATGACCAGGGTGAAAGAAAATGCCTTGGCAGAAGGAGAAAGTGTCTTTATTGACGGTTCTTTGAGGATCAATCAAAATTATGGGCAAAGATATACAGGCGTTGCTGTGATGAAGCACATAGCAAATGGAGAATTCTGAGTACTTATTAGTGTGCGAATACCATCTCATTATTCAGTACAGGCTGCAGAATTCTTGGCGTTGATACTCACCATTGAGAATCACGCAGACCAGGAAGTAACGGTGTACAGTGACTCCGGCTATGTGCCGTGTTCATGCAGGTTTAGCATGCTGGAAAAGGCACGCCAGTACAGCACACAGCCTTATTGGACAGGCTGATTAAGGCACTACAGCTCCCAGTGGGCATAGCGGTCGTGAAATGCGCCGCCCACGCGAAAGGGACAGATTTGATCTCACGCGGAAATCAAGCAGCAGACACGGAAGCCAAGCGTATGGCATCCAAAAGTGAAATGATCATGGAAGTGGAAGTTTTTCATACCAATGAGCGAATAATGATTGCACAAACTACACCTGAAAGCTATAACAATCTTGGGCAAACACAGTTGATGGAACCACAAGGGGAGGCACTACAGGAAGAGAAGAATCTTTAGAAACGACAAGGGTGTTCTTTAAACCCCTCTGACAGCTTGTGGCGACAAGACAGCATTGGTAAACCAGTAATGTCTATAGCCCTATTAAAAATAGCGCTGGAGCAGTTACATTATCTGGCACACATGACAAAAGAGAATCTAGCAGCAACACTCGCGGAAGACTGGTTAATGCCGAATTTAACCGAGCACGTTGCATTGTTTATAATGAACTGTATAATCTGCCAACAATTCACAGCTGGGCACACATTAAAAGTAATGAGAGGAGTCATCCCAAGGCCAAATGGGCCTTTTCAGCACTTGCATGTCGATTACGTCGACATGATTGAAGTATGCAACGGCTACAGATACTTAATTGTTGTGGTGTGTCCATTCTCTAGATGGATTGAGGCAGGTCCCTGTACACACCCAGACTCTATCTGTGCGACCACATTTTTAGTGAGGGAAGTGTTCCCCAGGTGGGGGGTGTGTGAGGTCATGAGATCAGATAACGGAGCTCACTTTGTAAACGAGACATTCAAACAGATTAGCTTGCTGCTTGGTATAAAGCGAGTAGCTCAACGGTTTGTTAAAGGAAAGGATAGCCAAGTTGAAGCTGACTCTAAGAAAGGGATGGTTGCACTGCCTTCCTTTGGCACTGTATGCACTCCATAACCAACCCGGTTCTGACCATCATCTTACACCACAAGAGACAGCCACAGGAAGAAGAATGCAAACTCCCCTGACACCCCAAGATAGAGCTAGATGTAATGCCCAGTCAACAGGAGAAATTTTAGGGTCTGAAATGCAAAACTATCTGAACTGCATGACATCTTGACTTACTGTAATTTCAGACCAGCTGCAGCGACGACGAAAGGGGTGCAGTACAGCACAGAACACAGAAGGAGATAGTACTACCAACGCAGCTCAAGGACTTTGTGTACCATCCATTTTCCCTGGATATAACATGTTTGTAAGAAACCATACAAGGAAAAAGTGGGACGAGCCAAGATTTAACGGTCTCTTCACGGTGGAGGACTGCACTCCGTCCGCAGTGAAACTACAAGGCAGTAAAGCTTGGATTTTTCTGGGCAATACCAAACCCTACATCGGAGAAGGCCCCCTGCCTGCACCCCAACGAGAGGAGTCTATGAGCGACGGGGAAGAACCACAGCACGTGCAGACGAGATCCATGACGAGGAAGAAGGACGCATGACTAGTTAGACAAAGACAAATAACTTTTTGCAAATTGTGGCTTAAATTGGACCCTTCCTCTAAGCAAAAATGGGGATAAGGACAGAAAAACGGACACTCTGTGCATCCTAGTTGCAGGGTGAAGAAGAAAATTGCACGAATAAGCTACAACATAGTCTGTTGACTTTGAACCTCGGACTGAGGTACCCTAAAGCCTTGATAAGAAAAGCATATGCCAAATCTTGATCAAGAACACTTACATTGGAAGCAAGTACCCAGACTCATTCCACACGGAGACCCTATTAAGATCACTTGTGGTGTCCCGCAGTAGTGACATCACAAAAGATGTGGTAATATATTTTAATCTAGTGCTAAAATAGTACCTGCCATTGGTGGGGAGGCTCACCAGTGACACTGACTTTCTTCACAATCCTGAAATTGAAAAGTCAATAAGAAGACTGCTTACTGTTATTGCCAAACTATTCCTCTTACTTCCTGAGTACAGTGAGGAGAGACCAAATATCCCAAGCAGAGAAGGAAATAAATGAGCTTATCAATACATTGTTCTTTCGAATGATTGAAAACTGTCCAAATCTCGTCGGAAGAACGACGGACACACTCACGATTCTTCGAGATCCAGCAAATGCAGAACATCTAAACCAACTCCTAAATAAAATTGTGACCTTAGTTGCAAACCACACGAACAGACAGTGCAGACATTGTTTACATTAAGTAAAAAGCATGCAATCCTGAAACTCAGCAAGTCAGGACAGAGGTCCCTGTCACCAGAAGACAGCAGGTTGGCCCACGACGTCCTCTTTCATCTAGTCACTGACTTTTCAGAGCTAGTGGGGACACTGATCGATGTTGACGTACTCACATTCATCAGAGATCCAGCTAATGCTGCACAGATGGGCAAGCTCTTGCATGGAATTGTACTCCAAGTGGAACTTTGTAACCATCAGCAGAACTATCTGAGGAGATTCTAAAAGCCATCCACCCAGGGACAGATCGAGGAGGCAGTGTCAAGCATTTCACTTTATTCTATCTATTGTTATTTTGTCCCTATTGTTCATACTCACCAAGATACAATATGTCTTCACGACTGAAGCAAATCCGAGGCGTGGACTGGGAGCTGACCTACTGTGAACATGCACAGTAAAAGGACTTACTGTAGTGTTATTTGATTTGATTTTTCCCATAGTTTAACAAAGGAACTGTATCCTGAAATAAGAGACAATTCACCACCCGCAAAAGGGGGGACACTTGAGGAACACCTGACACTCTTAATCAGAGAACCCGGAAGACGATATTGTTTAAAGGAATACAATAAAAATTGACATTTGGTGAATGATCGAGATGGGAATCCAAGTGCAGCAATCTTGTCCTCCCGCAGGAAGAGGGACAGCCACACTTCTCTGCAAGTAAATGCTGCCGCCTGACCTACAGAGGCATAATGTATTTGTGTATCATATTCATCATTGTTTTACTGTCATTAACGATCAGAACTGCATTTTCTATTGTTGCACAAAGTGTTCCAATTCCAGTGCACCCACCTAATGATGCACGCATGAAACCCACAAAAGCACCCAGACCTTACATATTCATTCCAGTCCCTAGAACAGGGGTGCATAACTGATTTTTGCCAAAGGGCCAAATGAACCTTACATACTGCCTATAGTGGGCTGAAATGTAAGTGTGGGTAGGGCGGTAGGCTTTTTCAAACCCCAATTTTTATTTAACACCTCAAATACGTTTTCTAGGTGTACCAGTCTTTATTTGTGTTCAAACTTTAATTTTGTACTAAACATTTTCCATTTTTATCATTTCCTTCTTTCATAAGGACAATTGACAATAATAGACAAAGTAGGCAAATCCTTCAGGAGAAAAACACTGAAAGTTAGGAGAGAAGGCAGAGATTAAATGGTCTATGGGGCAATGTAGATGTTGAAAAGCCAAGGCGAGAGAATACAGCCCTGATGGACACCATAGGTGGAAAGTGAGATGCAGGAGAGAAAAGGGCCCAGTTGAAGCTGGGAAGGCTGGTCCGAGAGGAAGGAAGTCAACCAGCCCAGAGCCAGGTCTGTGATGCCAAAGGTATCACAGAGCCGATTTATAAGGGCCTCGTGATTGACCACATCAAAGGCAGTGGAAAGGTCAAGAAGGATGAGAACGGAAGGAGAGTTGGAATTGAGATTTTTGAGCAAGTCTACATGGGTGAGGTTTCCGTGCCTCTGGCTGCTCAGAAGCCAGATTGGTGGTCATGGAGACAACCAACCAATTCAGTGTGGTGGAGAAGCTGGGAGATGGCCAGCTTCTCCAAGAGTTTGTACAAGAAGGGGTAATGGAGATAAAGTGGTAGTTAGCCCAACAGGAAGCGTCACATGCCTGAGGGGAGCAATGGTTGCCCAGTATACAGAAATAGATTAGGGAGAATATTGATAGATACCCCAAGACAAATGGGGGTGGGGTTCATAAGGCTCTGCAGCATGGTCACAACCTCATTGTATGATGGGCTTCCAGCAACCACTTGGTTGCTGGGAATGCATTTCACTGAGACAGGCTGCTAAATGGCATATCTCAGTGAAGTGACTGAAAAAAACAGCATTCCCATCCCTGTTTTGGGCGGGATAACATTTCAGGCCCTGGAGACTGGCTAGGCCACACTAACCCCTTTTTTGGAATGGAGGTTGAGGGGAAGCTATGATTGATATTCTGGTTCCTAATCCCATATCACCTACTACGAATTTCAGGAGGCAATTAAAAGGTGAGAAGGACAGAGGAAGTTGACAGGAAACCCAGTTGTGAACGAAGGCATGGGGAGGGGGGTCTGTTCTTTGCTGAAGCAAGAAACTGTTATTATTATACGATCTGAGGAGGTAAAACAAAAGTATCCTTTAGCATGCATGAATAACTAGGTACAAAGAAATATGTTTTACAGTTAAAATATTTGTGCTCGCTTATCAAGTACACCCATTGACAAAGGCAATTACTTGTTTACTCCCTGATAAATTAAATAGGGCATAAACTACTCCTACTTCACAATTGTGTCTGAAGTACTACCGAAAACCCGTTCTGCTCTATCCATATTTGTCTTTCAGGGGCAACCACCTTTTGTTTTTCAAATGTGCCTATTGGAGAGTTCACCTCTGTAACCAGGGACTTGAAAATAACCCAATGGTGAACTGTGTACCAGCCACTTTTACTCCCTAAGAGGCAAATACTCTGAACATGAAAATAGGGAGTACAAATATTCTCACAGAAGATTTTGCCCATGCTTCCACCTACATAGCATCCCAAATATGGCAATAGCTCATTATTGGGTGCATTACAAGGCACGCAGTGGCTAAACATGCCACATAATGTGAGTGTTGGGCATGTGATGCCAATAAGCAGCAAACAGCGAGTGTGTCTTGCCATGCACTGGAAAATGGGCTGAATATTTGGGAACAAGATAGCAAGCAATAACTTGTAAATGATGCAGGGACTTGGCTAGACATTGCTAAGCGCATTTAACTGTTTTAAGTATCGGTCCATACGAGAGCAATACCTGTCATATGGTGTACTTGGGCATAGAGTAGCAATAGCTGGCAAAGGGTGTGTCCATCTGGGCATACATTGTCAGAAAAAGTGCAACCAACCCCTTATATATGAGAAAATGAATTGGACATGGTTTAATGTCGTGGCAGTACCCTGCAGTGATGCAAGCACTTTGCCAAAGCATGGCAATACTTCACGTAGTACCTGGGCACATCATGGCAATACACTGAAATTGAAGGCAGTCTCTGGGCATGGGCTGTGAAGAGTCAGAAATGATTTGGGGTGGCAGTTCATACAATGTCCCCGCCCGACCACACAGTAAACATGTTCATTATTAAAATACATGCAAACGTATTAGTTTTGGCAGAACGTGTTTCTCTTTTACCCACAATGCAGTGCTCACATTAAACACATCACCCTGTTAAGTAGTGGTTCCCAGGTTTGCAGGTATAAATGCTGATAGAGGCAGCTCTGCCTTTCATCCTGGAGATCGCGATAATGTCAGAGGCAATCAGCAGCTGATCATCACGTGGGTTCAATTAATAAGCAGCGGAGAGAGAGTGGGTAGTTGGAGGGGGAGGAGGGTTGTGGGGTGGCAAACCAGCTGCTGACACTGGGAATTAATGTCACGCCTTGATAACTATCCAGCAGAGACCAGAAGAGACCATCACAGGCTCACCTCCCTTTCTTTGCTTGCAGAGGATCTGTACGGTACATGCGGACACTGTCACAGCTGTTTACTAGAGCTACTGCAGGGAAGGGGCCGGGTAATGAAGAGGAAAGAGTTGAACATAAAAAAGGTAATAGACATACACTTTATTATGCATCCAGAGCTTTCTACGAACACGGCTACAAAACACCTCAGGACTAGGAGTCAGTGTTTTATTGGTAAGGATAAGGGCGCTAACATAGCAGTGCATGGTCTCCCCAGGATACACTTACCTAGTAGGCGTGGAGGCAGGCAGAGGACCACTCTGAAAACTCGTGCTGTGGCTGGCTTGACAAAGCTGAAATGACTTTCCACCAACAAGCCGCTCCGTACCAGCCCAGTGCTGGCCCTCTGTAAGTGGAGCACACGCACTATGTGACTCGCAAGAACCGCATAGTGAATGCACTGCACCAATAGAGGGTCACTATTTTTCCCGGCCCGTCAAGTCAAACAAAAGTCTTTCCTAATGGAGGGCGGGCATTGCTGCTTACGGCCCGCACTCCATTAGCAAAATGTTTGATCCTGGCGGGCAGGGAAAAACAACATGTCGGGCCACACTTGGCCCGCGGGCTGTATGTTGTGCACCCGTGCCCTAGATGATCTGATGGTAGAATGAATGAACTTGAAATGGATGTGATTAGCAATAACACACACACACTTGTGGTAACAAACAAACAGAAAAGCAGGAGACACGGTCGGCAAAGAATGAATGACGAAAGGTTACTGACAACCACACACATGCAAACACTGAGTGAACACGCAACAGGCCTAGTGTCAATGACTGCAGAACCACAATTAAAAACTTTAAAGAAGAAACCAACAGAAATGATAATGATGAACACCCCTGAGACAACACTGATGGAGACAACGACAAACTCAAAGAAGATCTCACAAGCACAACTAATAGTAGACGCAGTATGGCCGTCATTAGCCAGAGAAAGGAAAAGACTAGAGGAGCTGAAGAATAAAAACCCAGCGACAACAGTAATACACAAATATGTTCCAGCAAAAGGGACAAGTACCAGTTCTACAATACAGCCATATACCGGACCAATGTCAGGGTGGTTGGTATGGGCATTTATAACCAACAGGAAAAGGATATATGAGGAGAGGGCAAGAACTGCCAGACTCTTGTCTACTCAAATGGCAGAGATGAGGAAGCCTGCACCATGGACCAGCATAACCGAGAATCCTCCAGCAAGAAGGAGCCATACAGATGCATTCAGGAATGTAGTTATAGCCAATTACAGGAAAACACTAAGAATCAAGAGAAGCATGCATGGAGATGACAACAAACTAAAGGACTGCCTGCATAGCACAGCACATCTAGGAAACCACATTTGTTACCAGCACATGAAGGAGGTTGGAAGACGAAGTTCAGAAGAGGAATGCTTTGTTTGTGCACTCCTACCATACAGCATGGGGAAGTCCAAGATATTCATAGCTGTAGAAATTGATATGCAGACAGCACACTGTCTGTCACATGTGGCCATGTGCAAAACTAGAGGACAGTTTATGGGAAGTGATGTTTCCCTAATACGGGCAACTGAAACAGCCTATCCCGATGAAATTAATGGCCAAGGAAAAACTCCTAAGTATAGGAGGAATTAAGGTGAGATGTGCATTGCATGCAAATTATAGTGTATTGGCTAAAAGTGTATTACTGGCATGATAAAACAAACTTCCCATACCTGGATGGAGGCTATTTGGGCATCCTGTGTGCGGAAAGAAATTATACAACAATTCAGAATCCATGACCATTAAAAAACTTTCTGGGTTCTGATGGTGGATAAATAGTTCATGGCACTCATTGGAAAGGGGAATACGTTTGCACAAGATTGCAGAGACAATATCCGTTCAGCATGCTATGGGTAATTAGCTACATAAGTTGGTAGCCTGCAGAGAAAATTAAACATGGAAATTATGCATTGTAGACAGTGTAATGGTAAAGTGATATTTAGTGTCTGGTTGCCACTTAACTGCACGAGCTATGAGAATGAAGGCACATTACCTTAAAAAGTTGCTATGGGTCAGCGTTACTAAGCAACCTATGCATATGCACGGTGTTAGCATAGAAAAAGGACTGTCTGCAGATCAGGGAAACCCGGCTGTGAACAGAGCGCCATATTAGCGTGCTGTCCAAAGTAGGGGGAGTAGATACACAAGATAGTAAAAGTTGCTGGCACTGCGTTAAATTAGCACAACTAGTGAATTCATGTGCCGGGAATCAATTATTAAGGACCGGGAGTGACATGTACACCTTTCTCGCTGGTGCGCATTTGTGTTAACCATGTCAATTAAATAGCCTGAGATTGTGTGAACTAATTTGCGGATTAATTATACAACGTGTTGAAAATAGATTAAGTGATATTACAGTTATGAGATGCAGACCAGGTGGCGCTATGCTCCCCGTGACTGTAAGTACATGATACTACACGTGCCATTGAGGGCATGGGACTGTGTGCGATATGTTATCCGCACATTAGATGTAACATTGAATAATTGATGAACGGATATAGGCATGATTGTTGGGACAAGAGTGACTGGCAAGGCCTAGAATATTTTTGTGTGAAAAGGGTGCTGGTAATCCTGGGGTTGAAGGATGTGAGGAGATCTGTACATGAATAAGCCTGATGTAAAGCCCCCTGTTCTACCGATGGATTTCCCAAGCATCAGATACTAAGTTGAAATAACATGCAAGGGGGCCTAAGCTGAGGGTATGGTGCATTTACTACAGGCATAGTTACATGATATTGTGTTGATTCTCATTCATTGTTACAAGCACATTTGTAAATTGATATACTTATGAATTCATAAAGACATGAACCTCGTGGTCTGTGTTTAATCCATCTCAAAGGGTTTGTGTTTCAAAGATAAGCCTAGCTTCTTTTTGTTGCATTGTGAGCCATCTAGTATTGCATTTAAATTGCTGAATGCCAAAGAATCTAATGCCGCCAGGGTCTCCTGTTGCATCTTCTAGTTTCCAATGGTTTGCTATTGAATTTAATTAATTTTCTGTCTGAATTGCATATAAATGTTCCCAATTTCTGACCTCATGTCTTGTGCTTCCAATATAGAACTTCTGACATACACTTACAAGACAGTACACTACATATGTTGATTTACAGGTCACAAATCCCTGTATTTGGATTGAAGCCAGTATATGTGACAAGTGCTTGATGTTGCTCATTGCATATTGGCAGAAGTTGCAGGAACCGCATTTCTGGAATCCTGAGGCTGGTGGGAGCCACGTGCCGGTTTTAGGAGCACGTTGTTTTTTTTAAATGAAACTTGGATTGATTATATTGGCAAGACTGGGGGCTCTGGTTCGTCTGTAATTAATTAACTCAAATCAGAGTCTAGTCTCAGTACTCTCCAATGGTGTCTGAGAATTTTATTGATTGTCGTGTGATCCTCTGTACATTTGGTCAAAAACATCGCATGTTCATTATCTGGTTTAATAGAAGTGGCCTTGGGTGTTAGTAGTTGATCTTGATCTGATGATTCGGCCTGGCGTATGGCTGTTTTGATATCTTGCGATTTGTATTGGTGGCCTTTAATCGGGTAGCAATCATATGGATGTCCGGCTTGAAAACATTGGCATTTTATCATTGGGAATGTTGCAAATAATGTTTCCTCTATGCCCACTGCTGGCATGAAGGACAGAGTTGACCTCATTAGGTTTTCTGTTTGTGCCAGTTGTGATTAGATTGGTATTTAAATCCAAAAAGGTAATACTGTTCTGACTCTATCTGCGGGTAAGTTCTGTACTGTATCTGTTGTTGTTGAGATTGTTAGTGAAGATGTCAAGTTCATCCTGATTCCCAGTCCACATAACCAATATATCGTTGATATACTTTTTCCACAATAGAACATGTTTCTCTATATCAGATCTGCTGGGGGATAGGACATATCTCATCTCAAACTCTGCAATAAATAGGTTTGCTAATGTTGGAGCAAATTTGGCTCTGATTGCTACCCTCTTGCGTTCTGTGTAGTATGATCCATTAAAGAGAAAACAGTTATTTGTAAAACCAAAATCAAGCATTTCTGTTAGATCAGGACAGCCCACAGCGAGCCCTGATGTGCCCAGTTCTGTCAGTCACTGCTGACCTGGAAGAGGGAGGACCCCTGGTGGGTGTGGTGATAGGCAACATATCATTTGTTTTTATGGTTGACACAGGTGCAACAAAATCATGCATAAAGGAATGGTGCTTCTCCTTATCAGGTAAGGTAATGGACATCCAGGGATTCTCTGAGGCAGCCATACATTTGGTTCCATTTACAGAAGATTTAACCATCAAGGTAGGTAACCAAAAGGAATTAGCAGCTCTATTGTTTTCAAAGGCAACGCCGGTAAACTTGTAGGGAAGGGATTTGTTAAGCAAATTCAACATGACCATTTAATTTTCAGGAGAAGGAGTGGTGTGCTCCACAGCAGGGATTTTTTACGCTAGGTTTCTGGTGATAACAAGAGCATTGTTCAGTGATGGCACTACTATGGCAATACCCATGCTCCCGGAATTTATTTATGTATGGACTAACAGTGTTTTTGAGTTGGGTGCCAGGTGTTCAAAACAACCCATGGAGATGTCATGGCACTGCGCTATTCGATATGGCAGAGGTGGAGATGGCTACACTCAACAGTGCCAGCACATTCAGGAATCAAGCATCTGCAGCACTTTAGTCTTCCTTCAAGATGGCGGATGGAACTTTAGGCTAAGAGCCCCAGCACTTCCTGCGTTTCTCCAAGTTATGCACATTCCTTTCTGCAGCCACCGGTGCACGCTGGTAACAGTAGGTTGGTGCATTGGCTGCGGAGAGGGATGCCCATTTTTCGTCAAGTAGAGCTAACTTGCCAGAAAGAAGAGCAAGAAAAAGGACTGTGACTCTGCTTCTACACAGCCTGAAGACCCTGATCAAGGACCAGGTGAGAACAGGAGTAAAGCACGTCAGACAGATTGCATGGATGCAACATATTTAATCCAGGCTTTCCAGGGCCTGACAATAGAGGTCCAACAATTGCGGGCTGAGAACGCCTCTCTTAGACAGATAGTCACTGCCAGAGAAGTACAGCCTGTTGATCCAACCTTGTTAGGAGGTTTACCAAACAAGTTTGATGGATCTCCTAAACATGTAAAGGAATTTTTTGGATGCATGCCTGATCCACTTCACCTTCTGCACAGTGGCCTTTGTCACTGATAGAGCCAAAGTAGGCTTCATGATTTATATGGTGGGGAATGCTTTAACCTGGGCATCTGCTTTGGTATCCATGACCATTCCACTCCTGAGTGACTATGGGGCTTTTGTGCAGGCATTCAAAGAAACCTTTGAGAGACCCGAGATTGTGGTTTTGGCTTATGAGACATTCATGGATCTTCACCAAGATTCAATGAACATTCTGGATTATGTATCAGCTTTCAAGAAAAACGGAGCACAGGCAGATGGCCTGAAACAACACAATACATCATATTCTGTTGAGGACTCTAAAACGAGATTAAGGACAAATTGATTTGAGTGCCAAGGCCACCTACCTTTTCTGACCTAGTCTCCATGGTCTTATAGATTGATTTCCGCATTGCTGAAGACGGGATAAGAAAAGAAAGAGCAAAGAACCCTTGATGCTTCCTCATTCTGTACCCATGTTGTCTACTCCACAACCCCCCCTCACCTAAAGAACCTATGCAAATCGGTATTACCAGAGGACTAATTACTCCGGAGGAAAGAAAGAGACGACAAGAAAAAGGATTGTGTCTCTATTGTGGATCCGATGGACACTTATTAAGAGATTGTCATGAAGTTCCCCCTCAGAGGTCAGGAAACTACAAACCCTTTTCCTAGATGGGAAAAGTAGCAGGGTTATGAACAGTAGTCCTGCTATAGTCTCCATCAGTACCAATGATTTAGATAACTGTCTTATGTTGGTATTGGTATTGGTAACCATACAGATATCCCAAAGAGGACCTCTGGGCCTCATTGGATTGCAGCACAGCTGGCAATTTTGTGGATACTGTATGGGCGGACAATAACAAGTTGCCTTATGCGACAAACACAGAAGCTCTATCTGTGGAACGAATGGTTGGGCAGGTCGTATTGATCGCAGCACGGTTCTATGGATTTTGAAGATCGATGAACACACTGAATCATGGTCTATTCACTACATCAGAGCAGCACATTTTCCCATCATTTAAGGAATTCCTTGGCTCTGTGAGAAACCTAAAGATGTCTCACTTGCTAGTCCCCAGGGATCTGTCATCCAGGTGGCCAGGACACAGACAATGCTATTGGCTCCACTTCCTGGGGGTGGACCAGTGCAGGAGGATGAACTTGATGGGGGTTCTCGGGGAGTGGAAGTGGGACACCGAAGGATGAGACGCATCATGCCCTTCCTTATGACACCTTTTCCCCATCCTGCCCAGTAGGATACTTAGAAAATCTACCCCCCCTTTTCCAACACAAATGACAACAGACTAATAACTGAGCCGTTTACCTGACATGTCCCAACACAAGGGTCAGGAAGAGTCAGGCAATTGCCGACAACTACACACACCTGACTACCCTTTCCCTTCTCCATCGGGATTAAAAGGCAGAACACAAGAGCACACTCCGAGCAAGCCAGAACGCACAAGGAAGCAGCCATTCCAGGGTGGCAGTTAAAATGGAGGAGAAAGTTTGTGAGACTGGAAATGACATCAAGGAGGGACTTGACCTGCCCTTTTGAACCCTGACCGACAAAGCCTCTGATTAAAGAAACATAAAAACGGGACTCACAGCTGGCAGGTCGTGTGACGGATGTCTGCGGTACATGGCACCCTCCCGCACTGATAGCCAGGGTGGGGAGATGAGGCTACCATTGTGGTACCATCCCTGACTCCAGCGGCAAAGGAAGCACCAATGAGTTCAGCTCAGCTGGTGAGTCAGAAGAACCTTATAGTCGACCGGACTGTGTTAGGCTCAAGGTTGCAGTGGCAACGTTAAGAAGAAACATAGACAAGAGGTATTCTGTGAACAAACTTGGTACCCGAGATAGAGTGGTTCCGGTGCCATATGGGCGCTCAGTCATAGGTCTCTGACTGTTACCCCTCTCCTGAACAAAGAGACTGTGTTGAACATTGTGAGTAAAGAAACTACACATGCCAAGAGGCCATAGGGAGGCTGGTATAAGGTGTTAAGGTGGTCATAAAAGGGCCAAGTCAAATCCCATGTACAATCGAAAGCCCTTGGCACATTGCAGAGGTTTTGTTATTTTGGAACAGGCGTTTGCGACCTGCTGAATGGAACGCTGTGCGAACTGTGATGCTATAGCGAAAGCCTCTGTTTAAGATTAGCAAGTGCTTTAGAAGGTCTGAGCCCAGATGAGGGGGCCCTCACTAAACCCAGTGGGTTGTTTAAAATGACATTGAGACTTTTTGTGTGAATATTGCAAACAGAGGAGATTGTGAATGAAAGGCGATAGTGAACCCGATTGAGGGACGTCAAGAGGAAAGCTAGGGATATGTATTCCATATTGTGAAGAAGCTAAGTGAACTACCTTGTGATGACAAGTAGGAACCTGACTGAGGGATGTTCACAGTGAGTGGTTGGTCTGAACTCTATTGAGGGAGGCTAACAATTGAGAGCAGTATCGGAGCCTGGCTGAAGGGATCCAAGGGTGGGGGGTAATCACCCGATGCAAAGTTTAACAGAAGGAACTTTTATTTTGTTTTATTTGCAAATCAGACCTTTGCAAGCAAGAGACTTTGCATGAAAAAAAGATTTGGACACAGAATTACCTGATTTAGAGACAAGGAACTGTGAGCTTCTGCCAGAGAATCCAAGAAGTGTGCTGTGCTCGAAAGCCCTGCCTTGTTCTGTGGTAAAAACGCAGGGAAGGGAGACCCCAGACATAACCTAATGACTTATCATTTGTTGAACATTTCTTTTTTTTTCTTTTGGTCATTATCCCACACTCTTTTGTGGCATAGTGGTAAGGATTGACAATATTAATTTTGTTCAATATGGGCCCTTTTTATCTGAATAGCCTCCACTAGGAGTGTATTATTATTATTTGATAACCTTAGCTTGTGCTCATCTTAGAGTTAGGTAAGTTTAGCTTAGGCGTTTATCTCACCCATTTTACAGTTTAATAAACACACTTGAAATGTGATCACTTGTGTCTGTCTTACTTTGATGTCATGCCTTCCTTACAGCTCTGTCGGCACAATCCAGAGATAAAATGGTCAGCCAATACCATCGGCTTCACCTCATCATATTGTCAGCATTCCTGTTCTATTAAGTCTAACCCTCAGAAGGAAACAGAAGTTTTGCTTAGCCCAGAAACGACTTCAAGAACAATACATTATATACCACTTGTCTAGCAGGACTACTCCAAGGTATTTGTGGACCGAATTCCCAGGGATTGTCCACTGCATCGCCCATAGGATTGCAGAATCGATCTTGAGCTGGATTCTCTAGTCTCTTTAGGGTGAATGTTTACATTGTTGTTACCTGAGAAGGAAGCTTTGAAGTCTTATTTAGACACCAACCTTGCGCATGGTCTCGTCCGGGTATTCAAGTCTCCGGCTGAAGGGATCGCTAGCAGATACCCTCATTCAGGATATTTTAGAAGCTATGCAAGGATCTCACATCTTTACCAAACTTGACTTATGAGAGGCATATCATGTGTTATGCATCCACATGGGTGATGAATGGACAACAGCTTTCTGAACACCGTTTGGGCATTTAGAATACTGTGTCATGCCTTTCATACTCGTTAATGCCCCGACCGTCTTCCAACGGTTTATAGACAAATCTTTGCGGATCTACTTTTTCTTACCGTCATGGTCTACCTAGATGATATTCTAATCTACTCCAAGAGGATTGAGGACCGTCCTGTTCATGTGAGACAATTACTAGAGAGACTCCATCAAAACCATCTTTTGGTAAAACCCGAAAAAAAAATGTCAATGTTTCCTCCGTGGCTTACCTAGGCTTCGTCCTCTCAGAAGAAGGTATCAAGATGGACTCTAGAAAGGTTGGGACCATAATGTATTGGCCTTCTCCATGCTCAGTAGTTAAATAAATACAATGATTCCTGGGATTAGCACATTTTTATTGTCGCTTCACACCAGAATTTTCCAACAATGTTCTGCCTATTACTTTCTTACTCAAAAAAGATGTCCCTTTTCATTGTGGGGAGACACAAAAATTCACATTTGATGGTCTGTAAAGAACGTTCTGTTCAGCCCCTATTCTTCTGCAGCCGGACCAGGTGCGCCTTTTGATTTTTAGAAATGGATGCATCATCTTTTGCTTTAGGGGCCGTACTCAAACAGATAGGGCCTGATGGAAAAGAACACCTAATGGCTTACTTCTCTAGGACTATTCGCCAGGCTTGTATCAAATGGATACATGTGCTTCTGGGCACAGATAATCATGTTGAAGTAAGAACTGACCATGCAAATCTAAAGGTACTACAACAAATGGAATGCAACAACAGCAGACACTTCTTCCTGAAATATGACTAATTTCTTACCTACCTCCCTGGAGAATCCAATGTATTGGCAGTTGGTCTGTCTAGAAGTCATCAAAGGAAGAACGTAGAACACAGAGAAAGAGAACACATGCTTTTAGCAAAAAAAATGCCTTTATTGTGTGAATTCCTTTCTTCAAGAAGTTCAGAGAGTGACAGCAGATCTTTCTGTAAGTCAATGAACCCGTTGGCCCTTTAAGCGAGGTAGTGCTATCTCGGATGAATGGGGATGCAGATCTTACTCTTACACCAATAATCAGACTCAGGAAGTTGGCAAATCTGTAGCTGTTTTTTTATACAATTATCTAAAAGAGGGAGTAACATGGGCATCAACAGACACCCGCACAAGCATTCTCAAAGTTTCATATGAAAAAACACATATTTATAACAAAAACTCATCATACGTGATGTCATAGTACGTGGTAAAATAAGAAAACCTATTGAGGGTTGGAATTGGCTTAAGAGGAACAACGAAGTATACTTTCTATGGAGGACTGGACTGTGATTGGATCTCTAAAGTCAGGTGAACAGCTATGCCCACCCCTAGGGCAAGTCATCTTTGCCGTCATAACATACACAAACTTTAATTGGCCTTCAAACTATAGGTCTCCTCACTATGTGGCCTTCTATGATTGGTTGGCACACTTGTACCCTCTGGAATATTCCACTCGCTAGCAGCATGCAAGCTGGTACACCAGGTGCTGGAGGGCTGGACTTGGTCATGCCTCCTCACCCAATTAGCCCAACATCCATCATCACTCCTGCTGTCTGCCATTCAATTAGTCTTTTGAACTCTGCTTTGCAAGTATCACTGTGCCTGAGAATAAAAGGGTGTGTGAGCATGGCCTTATCTTCTGGTGTCGGTGTAGCTGCCCCCAAGTCTATTTTCATCTGACCATGTGACAGGAGACCGTGTTTTGTGCTCCTTCATCGCATTTAACACTATTAAATAAATAAAATCTGGCACTGCTAGTGTTTTTCCATTACACCTCAAGAGAAGCTTGTTTCACTTCTCACGTTCATTGTATCCTTTTGAATATATATCCAGGTTCTTGGTGGCCCCAACTCTTGACACTGGGCCAGACAAGCCTTCTCGAATCTTCCTTCAGCATCAGCTGTTTTCATGTAATGCACCACACTTTCAGCCATTCTGTTCATAGGGTCCAACTTTGCTAAAATACGATTTGGAACATGCAGATTGTAAACACAGTTATAAATATATTGGCAGCACCGCCTGTATTCTACTCACTGTGTATAGCCAGCCGCATGATTCTACTTGCATTTCAGCATCTGTACAGTTATTAAACGGCTTGCATTTTTTTCACTGCTCTCCCCACATGCAATATTCATTTTGCTTATAAAAGTGTTAATTGACTCTTTACTTCGTCATCAGGATCAATAAGGTTTATTTTCTTCTCTTCGTTGCCATCTCTTCTGGGTGCGTCATTTCTTCTTCATGTGACTTCACCAGTCTTCTCTTTCATTCATCTTCACACTTCTTCCGGAACTTCCTTTAGAAGGCTGTATTTTCTCTGTGGGTACATCATATTGGGTTTTCTCAATTGATACCTTGTTTCAAGAACTCTTTGCGGTATAGGTACCATTACTGGCGTTGTGCATGTCGCTATTTCCGGCTTCCAACATATAGGCAAAATGGGGCGGGACCTACAGTAGAGGTATTTGGCTCCCCCTCTACAACAACTACCAATAGACATGCGGCTGGTAACAAGAAAGGAGGTACTATTCTTTTTAGGATCCAAATTGATTGTTCTGGAACCAGTAATCCAGAAGAAATTCCTTACCTGGTGTCATGACAATAAGACAGCCGGATACAAGGGGGTTGATGCAACTGCCAAACTAATTGTTAATTCATTCAAGTGGCCTTCTTGGAAGAGCCCTGAAAGATTGATATGAGGTGCTATGTTATTTCTTGTCCTTTTTGCACCTAGGAGAAATATTCCTCAGCCAAACACTTTGCACATTGCATCAGGGTCCCATGCTCACTAGTCCTTGGTCGCAAATATGCACTGACGTTATTGTTGGCTTACCTCCTTCCAACCAATATACAACTCCCATGGTTACCATAGATGGTTTCACTAAGATGGCACACTTCACTCCACTGTGAAAGCTACCCTCAGCCCTACAAATGGCCCACATTTTTCTACAGGAAATCAGTTGATTACATGGACTCCCTCTAGTCATAACAACAGACAGAGGTACACAGTATACTTCACACTTTTGTTCAGCATTGTGTAAGAAATTGGAGATCAATCAGGATCTTTCCTCAGGATACCATCCTCAAACTAATGGTCATACAGAAAGGGTAAACTATACCTTAGAGCAATATCTCTGCCGCTTTGTATCAGCCAACCAAGAAGATTGGATAAATCCCCTTCCGGTTGCAGAATGTGCGTATAACAACACAATTCACTCTTCGACTGGCATGAGACCTTTGTTTGCTTCTTTCAGTATGCACCCACATGCGCTTTTTATGGCCAACCTTCCATTGACAAACATTTCCTCTCTAGACCACCATCTGCAACTCGTAGCAGAAAATCGTTGGCTGGCCTACTATAATTTAGAAAGGAATAAGAAGAAGACCCATGAGTATGCTGATCTACATTGCCCAATGGATCCAGCCTAAGAACCAGGGCATAAGGTTTGGTTGTCCACCAGAGATCTCCCATGGTGTATTTATCCTTCAAAGTTAGATCTGCATTATTTGAGACAATTTTCCATTAAGAAGAAGATCAATCCTGTTGCCTAGAGACTGAAATTACCAGGATTCATGCTGCATTCCACGCATCTCTTTTGAGACCTTACCTTCCTGATTCCTTCTCCAGACTCTCTCCCCAGCTGCCTCAGTCAAGGCCACAGGAGTAAGAGGAATATGAAATATCCAGGATTTGTGAATCATGCTACTTTTGAGGTGGGTTACAATATCTCATTCACTGTAAGGGCTATTCGAATGCTGAACGCTCATGGGAACCTGCTAGTTACGTGTTTTCTCCATACCTTGTGTGGCTTTTCCATAGGTATTGTCCAACTAAACCTGGGTCAGAACCATGGACGAGGAGTCATACTGTCGTGACACCAAGCTATTCGAAATGGCAGAGGTGGAGATGGTTACACTCAACAGTGCCATCATGTTTAGGAATCGAGCGTCTGCAGGTCTCTAGTCTTCTGTCAAGATGGCAGATGGTACTTTAGCCTACGAGCCCCAGCACTCCCTGCATTGCAACCCAGCTGCTTTCCATGGGTGCTGATGCTAGAGTAAGTTCCTTCCCTCTTCTGCTACTGTTCTCTGTTCTGCTATTGCTCCACCTCCAGCTCCATTCCAGTTTTCATTCTCTTCCTCCCCTATCTATGCGGCCAGCTTCACCGCCACCTTTTATATCTACCAGCTCCTTTGGGTTCCATGTGTTAAAATCGAGGCAAAAATTGCTGTGGTTACAAAATATTGCGGCAACAATGCCGCGGTTTTGCCACCGCAATCCTTGTAAAGGATGCGGGGGACACCCCTGCAAGCCCTGCTCCCCTTAAATGGTATAACGAGGTCCAACTTTACCGGTTCAAACCACGGCATTATTGCAGCGATTTTTTGTGTAGGCGACATTTTTGCCGCAATTTTATCGCTGCATACCCTCCTTTGTTCTGCTTTCGCTTCAGCTTCCGAACGCTATTACTGCCTCACACCATACAATTATCTGCATTGCAACACCATTGGATTAATTGAACACACGGTATACAAAGTACCAGCAATGTCCGGATTCCACAAATCGGCTTAGGGTTTTCCGGCATTTGCCTTTTCCTCAAGTTATAGACGTTCCTTTCTGCAGCCACTGGTGCACGCTGGGTTACAGTAGCCTGGCGTGGTGGTTGCCGAGAGAGGGTGTCCATTTTTCTTCAAGGAGAGCCCACTTGCCAGGAAAAAGAGCTAGAAAAAGGACCATGACTCTGCTTCTACAGATCTTGAAGACCCTGATCAAGAACCGGGTGAGAACAGGAGTAAAGCATGTCAGAACAGGAGAGCAATGTCAGAATTATTGTTCAGATGAGCAGTTCCCCTAGACCATGTCCTAGGTATTATTATCACATTATTACATTAGATTTGGAGGGAGTGTTGACTGCGGATTATAAAATAGTGTTCATAGGGACTGATGAAGTATGAGGTGAGTGGCAAACAGTTTTTTTTGTATTGATACTGCTCAACCATTGAGTGGGGTGTTGGATGGACAGTTGTGTGAAGATGCTGACGATTATGGTGAAATGATCTTGGAGTTGTGCGTTCCCTGTCAAATAATGATTCAGCAGAGGAAGGTCCCATGTCCTGTACTTGTTGCTAAAAGCATGCCTGCATATTTACAAGATTACCTGCTACTGTTCCAAAGCAGTTTATGGATGGATAACCCTCATGACACAGGGTCCTGAAGTGCATAGAAGCAGTACCTATTACGTTGAAGCAAGGAGTAATGTTACCTAGAATGTGACTGTAGCCTTTGTAAAGAGACACAGTCGAAGGGATACATGAGTGCTATGGCAGGAGGGCATTATAGTGCCCTCTGAGTCACAGTTTAATACAGCGATATAACCTGTCAAAAAAGCAAAGGGGTCAACTGGAGGCTCATACAAGATTTACGCCCATTGAATACCATAATGGAAGCAGAGTTCCCACTTGTACCTAATCCATCCACAATTCTTTGACACATACCTAAAGAGGCCACACATTTTACTGTCATTGATTTGAAAAAAAACGTTTTTTCTCTCCCATTACACCCTGATTCCCAAAATCGTATTGTGTTTCTCTACCATAGACAGAGATTCCAACACAACAGAGTCTCACATTGTGAGTCACCAGAGTATTGCACGTGGATTTTGGCATTATACATGTACTGAGCACATTCATTTAGTATGTAGAAAATCTTCTAGTATGTAGCACCATGGAAGAGATGTGCATAGCAGATTCTATTAGACTTTTGACATTGCTTGCAGACAAAGGATACAAAGTAGAAAATGAAAAATGCAATATTGCTAGACAGAGATTGTTTATATGGGGCACATAATATCTCCAGCAGGGAAAAGAGTAACTCTGCTGCAAAGAACTGCTGCAGTGTAAAATACACTGCAGCCTACAACAGTTAAATAGGTGCAACACTTCTTGGTGTTGTGTAACTGCTGTAGAGTTTGGATTTTTGAATATTCTAGTTACACACAACCTCTCCTGAGGGGACTCAAAGAAGCACAGAAGAGGAAGAGGTCACTGGCATGGACAGGCAACATTGTGGCATGTTTTGCAGAATTGAAAAATGCATCCAAGTAATGCTCCAATACTGGCAACCCCTGATTACGTGAAATACGTTTATTTATTCTCAGATTCTTGCGGACAAGTAATGACTGCTGTTTTAGCTCAACAAACATTCTTGAAACACAAGCACATAGCATATTACAGTGGTAGTTTAGATTCAGTAATGCAGAGCCAATTTCATTGTGAATAGGCTTTGGCCACTGCAGCCTTTGCTAGTGAGAAAAGCTTAACCATCACTATGTGGTGCTCAGTTACATTATATGTAGAGCATGCTGTGTTTGCAATAGTAGATCAAAATCCAAATTAACCACACAGAGAACCTCTGCGTATGAAGTAATTGTGTCAATCCCATTCATTCACAGTGTAAGATGCCACACAGTGACCCCTGCCACGTTAATTGCTATACCTGTTGAGGAAGGAGAGGAGGTTCATGATTTCATAACTTATGAAGGACCTGAAGATGATTTTCTGATGACATGGGAGTACACACTGGAGGAGGTCCTTCTCATTGATGGTTTATCAATGATCGATTGTCATGATGCGCTTAGTGCGGCCGTTCTGGGTTGCTTGGAAGGGCTGTTGCGTAGTCACAGCTGCCATTTAGTCTCCCAAGATTGCCGGTGCCTGCTCAATCAGAACTCCGAGCAGTGGTCCATCTGTTCCTGTCCCATCCAGTTGCTGTGTTATATGTGTTGTACGGCTTAGCAGCCTTGCGTCTCAACGCTTGGTTGCCTAGCTTGCCTTGCTCGTTCTTCCTTGCTCAGTGCTAATACTTTTTTTGTTTTTCCTGGATTCCTTGTGTTCCTCCTTGTTCTGCATCCTACCATTCTGCCATTACTTCCTTGTCACTTGGGGATCTCCGCTTCCATCTGCCTCATTCCTACCTCTGCCTCCTATGTTGTGTGCTGCTTGTCGCCGCCCGCAATGCCCTTCAGCCCGCGGTCATTACTCTGCTTCCCTCTGCCACATTCTTATCTCTGTCATCTACGTTGTGGCCACTACTCGCCGCCCGCAACGTTTATCAGCCCGCGGTCAAGAAGTACGCTGATCTAAAGCACTGCACTTCCTCTTTGTACAGTGTTGGTGAGAAGGTCTGGCTATCCTTCAAGTATCTTCCCAGGCACTTAAAACCTAATACTCTGTCTCCCCAGTACTATGGCATCTTTCTTGTGGGCAAGGTGGTGAACCCAGTGGCCTATCGTCTTCACTTACCTTCTTTCTGGAAAAGGATACACCTTGTGTTCCACGCTTCTCTCCTCAAACCCTACCACCCATCTATGAGACCTGACATATGTCCTCCACCGGTTATTGTTGACGACCAAACCGAATTTGAAGTCTCGCGGATCTGTGATTCCAGGTATAGACGGGGGCATCTTCAGTACCTTATTGACTGCAAGGACTATCTCCTGAGGGAGCATGCTGTTCACCTGATCCGGTGCTTTCACTGTCTTTACCTGGATAAGCCTGGGGGACCGGCTATTCAGAGGCGGCATAACCTCATGCCGAACTTTGCGCAGCTGTTCTCGGTTGCTTGGAAGAGCTGTTGCATAGTCGTGCCCAACATTTTGTCTCCCAAGATGGCCAGCGTCTGCTCAAGCAGTACTCCAAGCAGCCGTCTAGCTGTTCCTGTCCCTGCGGTTCCTGTATTATACGTGCCGGTTGGCTTAGCAGCCTTGCGTCTCAAAGCTTGGTTGCCTAGCTTGCCTTGCTCGTGCTTCTTCGCTCAGCGCTAATCTTTTTTTAGTTTTTCCTGGATTCCTGTTGTTCCTCTTTGTTATGCATCCTAACATTCTGCCATTCCTTCCTTGTCCCTCGTGAATCTCTGCTTCAATCTGCCTCATTCCTACCTCTGCTTCTCGCTGCACACAATATTTATCAGCACGCGGTCATCCACGTTCTATGCTGCTTCCAAAACTTATCGAACAATGTACAAACTGCCAGCTGCCATCTACTTTGTGTGCTGTTTTCCAAACTGCCTGCTGCCTCAACTCAACTTTAACCATCTACATTGCCAGCAGCTGTTCACTATATCATCTGCAGGTTTTTCCCCTGTTTGATTTTTTTTTACTGTTATTTGGGCAGTGTCCCAGTGACAGTTTGCCTGCTCTTTAGAACAGGCAGGGTGGCGTCCGGGAAAGCTCGCTTTCTACACGAGACCCGCACCTTCAAGAGAAAGACTAAGGGCCTCATTACGACCCTGGCACTCCCGTAATGAAGGGATCTGGTACAGGACCGGCCCCCTTCATTACGGGAGTGCTGATTACGAGTTTCCCTTTGCGGGACCGGAATCAGACGTCAGGTAAAACCAGATGTCTTTTCCGTGTCCCGCGAGGTGAAGAGGGAGGTAACAACCGGACACTTGTAATGTGCCCGTTGTTACCTCCCGCCCCATTCCCATTGAGACCTATGGGGGCTCAAATGGGAACGGGGAATGGTTCCTGCAAGGAAGAATTACCGGGTCCTCCTATGTCGGAATGACCTGGTAAGTCCCCATTGCAGGAACCGGGTATTGGAGACCGGTTTGGAGGCAGCCATGGTGCTACTAGCACCATGGCTGCCTCCAAACTCGTAATGAGGCCCAAAGTCTCCATCGAAGAAGAAGACCTCCTCCAAGTCCCCTTAGGTGAGCCCTGGCTCCGTGTTTGAAAATTCTGACAAAAGACTGGACAAAGTGTGGGGTGCAATTAACGGCCCCAAACAGAAGTCCCTTTCACATGAACAGCAGCCATTTAAACACTGCAACTAAAAACGGCCTGGCTTTTGCCTGTCATGTGAATGTCAGGAATTTCAACACAGCAACAAAAATGGCCTGGCTTGTTCTTTTGTTGTTCATGAAAAATTAAGAACCATGGGGAAGTGGGCCAACCTGTCATTAACCATGGACAAGCAGCAGTTTAATTCACAAAAGAAGGAGGAATCAAAGAATCTTGTCACATGGAAAGCAGGATTTTTAAACAGTTGAAGCAAAAACGGCTTGCACATGTGCTTGCAAATAAAAGCGGATTTAAAAAGACACAATGGAAAAAGAGATCACTGATCACAGATAAATGTCAGGAAAACGGAACAGTATGTGTGGGTTGATGAAAGCAATGTATATTATGGTTCACCCACAAAACTCCAATGACATTTGAAGAGACACTTACTTCAGGAAAAACCTTTTCTGGCTGGGTGCAAAACTTCACAATGAAAAGCCTGACTCCAGCTGGATGTCACACCTCCCATTGTATAACCCTCTAATAAAATGTGATGCTGCTGAAGGCGTCAAAATTCATCATTGTGCAGACTTCAAGGCAGGAAAGCAGGAACTTCAAGAGAAGGCCATCCTGGGCTTCAGCATGACTAAAAGGTGTGAGTCCTTGTTGCACCCATTTCAAAGAGCCACACTAACTTCAAAGAGACTCATAAAAATCTCTGGTCACAGGCTGACCCAGGGGAACCGATGGTTGTGGGGGATGAAGCAGCCATTCCATTTGCTGACAGAAACACTCATCATTAATATAAAAGACTATTTCATTTTTAGGTGTTCTGCACAGCAATCAGACTGAGGATTGATTTCGTTTTTATGCAGTGTTTCATGTAATTTCCAGAGGGTTTTGGGGGAATAAAATGCATCTACCTGTGACTCTGGAAACAGTAATGGCCAGATAGACTAGGTTTCTGGCTGATCTGAACATTTTACAAACGTGAGAATCAGTGAAAAGCTGGAAAATGAAATTAGGAATATGCTTGATAATTTACATATTCATAAATGTTGTACATATTATGAAAATGTCAAAAATGTGACACTTGGCCATGCTACATGGTACAGATTTGGTGGTCGGCGTATCTTATTCCCCATGATCAACTAAAACAGAATATATGTTTCCTATGGCAGTTGCTAGTACAATTATGAAGCTGTGATAGATAACTAGTTTTTGAACAAAAAACAAAAAATTGAGAAGAGAACAAAGGAGAGTGACAAATGGAAAAAGGCAGATGGTGCTCCCAACCCCTAAACCAATCCTGACTGGGGGCGGAGAAAGAGAGGGTACTGTCCAATCCTAGTGGCAGGGATTATTGCAGGGTACTTCCTCTATATTGTAAAATTAGTGATGTCATTTCTGCTATATTAGGGTTCTGTACTAGCAATCAGGACAGACACGCAACAACCAGTGAAGACAGAAAAAGGAAAACAGAGAGAAGGCTGCTGAAACTTACCATCTTTGATAATGAAGAGACCAGACCCCAGCCCAATCTGCCCAAAGTGTCCTGAGATGCAGCTGGCTTTCCTGATCCTTAAACAAAGGCTTGCTATGTAAGTAGCAATAACCCCAGCCCTAAATTGCATAAGCCCTTCATTTTTGTAGCAGTGCATCCAATATTTCACCATTGAAAACCCCAATTGGCAATGTAGTTCAGCCATCTCCCCATAGAAGAATGTCTTGTTTGCCTGTGTATGTGAGCATATCCCCATTGAAAAACCCCTCATCTGTCTGTGTAAATCCTTAGTATTTTTGTAAGTAAATCAATGAATTCCCCCATCGAATTTCACAGGATTGGGATGGGTGGAGTTCGAAACTAACAATCTTTTTCCCGGAATCGTTGTTAATTGGGCTTCATTACGACCCAGGCGTTAAGGGTTAACGCTGTCGTTAGCCCTTAACGCCTATTCTGATTTTAACGGCTGCTTTTAGCAGCCGTTAAAATCCATGGCACTAACCTCCCATGGTGCTAATTACGCCACCGTAATTTACGGTGGCGTAATTAGCGCCTTCCCCATTCCCATTATGCCCTATGGGGCAAAAATGGGAATGGGGAAGGGAAAATGTGAAATGGGGATTTACCGCCCCACTCACCTTGGAATGGGGCGGTAAATCCGCCATCCACCATGGTGTAAACGTAGTTTACACCATGGTGGTAAAGTTGGCGGAATTAGCGCCTGGGTTGTAATGACCCCCATAGTCATTTAAGTGTTGCTCAAAAGAATCAATCCCCATGTGAGTTGAATTTGTCCCTGTGTTTAAATGATGCCCTGCTAAGCGAATTTTCATTTGCCAGTGTCATTCCTCTTTGTATCCGTCAGCCTGAACCAAAACCGATTTTAGTTTTGTGAGCTAAACCCCTTGCTCAGAGCCTACCTGTCATTATAGTCTCAGTGTAAAGGAATGTCCATTTGCCACTGTATCTTCCCTTTGCATTTGCGAACTGCCTAAAAAACAATTTTCCTTACTTTATTTCTATTTTCCCTGGTGTGCTGATTAGTATTCTCTAAAACTTTTCCTTTCTTCTCAGTGTAAGCAGTACACATTTTCTTCTATTCTGTCCCCTAGCAATCATGAGTAATAATCCAAACCCCATTCTTCCATTTTGCTCCAAAATACGGATGTTCCCTTTCTTTGCTGGCTTCCCATATTGTGGTCTTGGGCTTCCCCCTAAAATTGATTTCCCCATATATTCCTACTCCTTACCACTGCCTTCCATTCAAAGGAATCAAGTCCAATTGATGTTTGTGGGTGAGTGTTGTAGGGGGGAGTGCTTAACTGTATGTGCTATCCCTTTGTGCGGAATTGGCATTTTCCTGTTTTGTCATTGAAACAAACGCGAGAGTAACAGTCTATTTCAACTTGCTTGCTCTAGATAGGATTGCAATTGTGTTGCCGCACTATTGGAGGCTGTTGTATTTTGATTATCCTCATTTACATTGAATAATAAATCAATAAAACATATTATTAATATACTCCGGCCTGGTACCTAGTCCATTGTGACACAGGGTGCTGGTGTAGGTTGGGTGCGAGACAGGTTGGAGGCCTGCTCAAAAATAATCTGTAGTATACTAAAAATAAAAAGCTTTTTATTTTGCGCCACATTCAGTGTAGGGGAAGGAGGTCCCTGGCTGGCTTGTAGAGTGTAATAAACCACGACAAAAGACACATGGGTGCATCAGTAATGCGCCTCGCAGATGGGGATTATGAGGTTGTTGTTCAGAAAAGATTGCCAACATATTATTCTGCTCAGTCAGTGGTACTGATTGCCTTAATTTAAGCATTGGAAGCATCTCAGGGATTTTTGGTGACCATTTACTCAGATTCGTCATATGTCACCACCACTGTACACTCAGTGTTGTCTAGATGGAAAAGGAGGGGTGTTTTCAGGTCCAATGGCATGACTGTGCAGCATGCAGTTTTATTGGAAAGAATGATGTATTCCTTGTCCTACCCCTCTGAGTACTAGTGGTTAAATTTGACACCCACACCCAGAATACAGACCCTATTTCACTAAGTAATGATGCAGCAGACAAGGCCACCGAAGAAACAGCATCTCACAGGGACCCAGATATCACTGCATATCCTGAGGTGGAAAATCAGCAGTTACAGTTAACTATTCCATACACTGCAGTATCGGTTACACAAATAATTGGGTTGCAGGGACTAGCACCCCAAGAGGAGAAAGACATGTGGGTGAAAAGGGCTGCACTCAGTCCCTGATGGACCTGATTTAGAGACAAAATATTGTAGGTAAGCAGGTAATTACACAGGAGTTGCTAACAGTTGCTTTTGACCAGCTATATTACCTTGCGCATGTTTCGAAACAATGCATTGCTGCCAATATTTCGGAGGACTGTTTTTCCCCATTTTGCAAGAATTTCTCAACTCGTTTGTGACAAACTGCACAATGTGCCATCTTTACAACACTGGCCAGATGATCAGAATGTTGCGTGGCACATAGCCCCTTCCTACTGGGCCATTCCGAAGCTTCACATTGACTATGTAGATCTGACTAACAGATGTAGTACTTATCATTACCTTATTGTCATATTATGTAATTTCTCCCGTTGGGTTGAGGCTGTGCACAACCTGATGCGAAATTCGCATCAACATTTCTAGTATGCAGGATATTTCCTCATTGGGGTGTGTGTGAGGTCCTAAAATCTAATAATAGAACTCACTTTTTTAATGATTTATTTAAGGAAATTGCATCTCCATTAGGGATTCAACATACATTGTGCTCCATTTGCCACCCTCAAACCAACAAACTTTTGATGAGTAAATTGTCTAAGTTATGTGTAACGTTAAGGAGGAACTTGGTGCAATGTCTTGTTCTGGCTCTGTTTAGCCTGAGAACACAGTCCATCAAAGACCAACACGTGTCCCTGAATGAGATAGTGACAGGGAGCAGGATGCATGCAGCTCTTACTCACACATGCACAGCATCATATGCTCAAAGGGCAGCAGGAGTTTTGGGTGAGGAGTTGTAAGGGAGTTGTAAGGGGGGATTCTCATTTCTGTGCCATTTCCCTTCAACCTTAGAGACCCCCAGCTCTTTTGCTGGACTTTAGTTTTTTTTTTAAATTTTAACCCTGGAGTAGGTGAGGCATTTTCCCCACTCTCTCATGTGTTTTGACCTGATTTGGTTTATGTGTAGGCATCTACTTTTTGTGTGGTGACACACAGAACCTTCAGTGCAGTGTCACAGAGAAATCCTTTGGATTTTGAATAAAGTTTAAATACCTTTTTCTTGTGTGAACTACTGTTCCCAAGAATAATAAAGTGAAATTGAGTTTACTTACCTTTTCTCATTGTAGGTCCAGCACACACCATCTTATGTGGAGCGCTGGGGGGTTAACTAGTAGACGCTTATCCTACATTTTCATGTACCATTTTTATGTTACCCTCCTACTTTAAATGGCTGGTGGCAGTGGCTTAATTTACCTACCATTGTGTTTTTCTACAGCATGCTGAACCCTCAGTTCCAGTACAGCACCCATTAGGTGATCATTTTGTCAAAATGGCCCCTGACTTCTTTTTTCACCATTTTCTGTTTGTGAGGTCTTTCTTGGGTTTTACTCTGTGCGCCGACACAGATTTGAGCCCTTTGATTGTCTTGTCTTAGGCAGGCTTCAGCCCTGAAGCCAGTGGCTGGCTCCAGAGTTTCTGGAAGGACAGGATATGAGGGAGGGTCCCAAAACTCTGCTTTCCTTTGTTTCTAGGAATGCCTGAATGCAACCTGCCCTGATTGGCTGGCTGGCTGTCCTTTCAGGACAGCCACCCCACTGTGTGATTGACAGCCTGGGCTCTACATGAATAGGAGAAACATGCTTAAAAAGTGAAGGTTTTGTGGCTAAAGGCAAAGTCAACCACTGGCTGAAAAACCCAATGAAGAAACCATGAACAAAGCTTGCTGCATCCTCCTGGACCTTTGAATTGTCCAGTGAATCCCTGCTGCTGTGCTGAAACTCCTTTTTCAATTCAACAGAGAAGATCTGGAAGGGACGACTTCTCCCCTTGGGTTAGCGGGACCAACTAACCCTGAGACGAACTCCAGTGAACAATCTTCCCCGATGGGCTGTACTTCTTCATTGCTCCAAGAACCGAGTTCCAGGGGTCGAGTAATCTCTAGTTGAGTAAAAAGTCTGAAATTGAGATAGAAACTCCAGCAGTCTCCTAAGGACCCTCCAGAAGCAGGACAACCAGAGCTGAGTCCCCTCACCAGAGTGCGGGACCCAAGGAGTGAAGGAAGCCCAACCAGTATCCAAGATCTCCAAGGGTACTGTTTGTAAGTGCTGAAACTGCAAAGTCCTACTGAACCAAAAAGAGGCCATAGCTACCGAGGACCTTCCAAGTATTGCTGCATGAGCCCTCCAGACGTCCTCCCTCTTTTCCCCATGACTGAGGCTCAGGAACATGGGGTATGCACCGCTGTAGCAGGACAGAATCCAGCTGGACCTCTCTTCTAGAGGTACTGTTTAGCCTTGCAGTACTTACCTCATTGTCTTTTAGCTGTGCTGTTCTCATTTTGGAATTGCAGTTGCTTACCTTTAGAGTTGATTCCAACTCTGTTTCCACAGGCATAACAGCTTGTGACCATACACACGATTTTCATAACAAACTCTGTAACTTTGTGGAAGACTTCGATTCTAAGAAGTGCCTCAGCTCCATTGACTGTTTCAAATTGACTTTGGCTGTCCTGCCTCCCTGCAAACATTTCTAGCCCATTGACTTTGATATTGTTTGTCCCCCATAAGTGGTCATTTGTTTTAGACTGTTACTGCTGGGAAAGGATTGTCTAGATTTCATTGGAAGATTTAACGTCCTCACACATACTGAGAACCTGTTTAGCCTTTTTCCTTCTCAAACCTTTCCTATCTGCAACCTCAGAATCTGCAAAATATAACTGGTGTGATATAAATGTGATTACTGTCCTTGTGATTGAAGTCACATCAGGGTGTAGGAATTGTGTAAGAAGCATATCTAAAGATTATCCTATAACTTGTTCTGATTCGGAAAAGTAATGTTAAAGTGTATTTACATTGTAACATGCATTGCCCTTAAAGAAAATGCTTACTTAGAAATTGATGTTAATTAAATAAATAACTATTTATGACTGAAACCTTGTGCAGATGGGGAGCAGGTGCAAGTGGATCTAGGTCACCTGGCCTAAGCCCTGCCCACCTAGTGCCTTCCTGCCTGCCGCTCTTTTTCACCACTTAGCAAGCCCCGCCCACCTGGTGCCTTCCTGCTTGCCACTCTGTTTCCCTACCTAAGGAGCCCTCCAGCCTCTTTTCCTTTGCTGATGGGGAGCAGGTGCAAGTGGATCTAGGTCATCTGGCCTAAGCCCCGCCCACATGGTGCCTTCCTGCCTGTTGCTTTTTTTCACCACTTAGCAAGCCCTGCCCACTTGGTGCCTTCCTGCCTGCTGCTCTTTTTCACCACTTAACAAGCCCCGCCTACCTGGTGCCTTCCAAACTGCCGCTCTTTTCCACCACTTAGCAAGCCCCGCCCACCTGGTGCCTTCCTGCTTGCCGCTCTTTTCCACCACTTAGCAAGCCCCGCCCACCTGGTGCCTTCCTGCTTGCCATGCTTTTTCACCACTTAGCAAGCCCCGCCCACCTGGTGCCTTCCTGCTTGCCACTCTGTTTCCCTACCTAAGGAGCCCTCCAGCCTCTTTTCCTTTGCTGATGGGGAGCAGGTGCAAGTGGATCTAGGTCATCTGGCCTAAGCCCCGCCCACATGGTGCCTTCCTGCCTGTTGCTTTTTTTCACCACTTAGCAAGCCCTGCCCACTTGGTGCCTTCCTGCCTGCTGCTCTTTTTCACCACTTAACAAGCCCCGCCTACCTGGTGCCTTCCAAACTGCCGCTCTTTTCCACCACTTAGCAAGCCCCGCCCACCTGGTGCCTTCCTGCTTGCCGCTCTTTTTCACCACTTAGCAAGCCCCAACCACCTGGTGCCTTCCTGCTTGCCGCTCTGTTTCCCTACCTAAGGAGCCCACCAGCCTCTTTTCCTTTGCAGATGGGGAGCAGGTGCAAGTGGATCTAGGTCACCTAGCCTAAGCCCCGCCCACCTGGTACCTTCCTGCCTGTTGCTCTTTTTCACCACTTAGCAAGTCCCACACACCTGGTGCCTTCCTTCACCATCACTGTCTTGTGGCCAATGCTGGATTTGACTTTTATGGACTTCATTCATTCACAGTGGCCCTCATTACGACCCAGGCGGTAAGTATACAACATTACCGGCATGGCGTAACTAACGTTTACGTGCTGGGTCAAAGCCGTAAAAAGCGGGACATTACGACCCATCGTGCACGAGCATTACGCCATGCTGGTAATGTAAACTGAGCCATGGCGTTAATGCCCCCAAAACGGCACCTACCGGCATTGTATGCCGCCCAAGGTGCACTACCGCCACCCCGACCACCGTTCATAGCGGTGACCGTAGTTAGCGGTCACCGCAATTAGCGGTGACCGTAAATAAGCGGAACCGGAAGTAGCGTCATCGCGGCGGAAAGGGAACGAGCACGGCGGCCATCTTTAAAAACACAATCCATTGCCATCCTCTGCAACCACTGGACATCCGAGCCTGAGACCCGGCAAATACCATCAGCAACCTTCTTCCTGCAAGTAAATGCCTAAAGTGGTTAAAAAAGCCTGTGACCGCCAGCGGCAAGACCGCTTCACCAGAGAGGAGCTTACCATGCTTGCGGAGACCCTCCAGGAGAACGCCGCAGTGGTATTCACCAACCAAATGACCAGACCGGCCATAGCCAAGAAGAAGGCCATATGGGCACTGGTAGCTCAGCGGGTTAGTGCCGTGGGAACAGTACCCCGCAATGTGAGACAGTGCCGCAAGCGGTGGGATGATTTCCGGCTCAGAGTCAGGAGCATCCTATCGGCAAACAGGAACCTGGGCACGGCAACCGGGGGAGGATCGGAGTCGCCTATTAAATTGCAGCCATGGGAGGAAATCTGTGCCTCCACAATTGGAATGGAGACCATAGAAGGAGTAGGAGGAATGGAGAGAGGAGCCCCGACATCAGGCGATGCAGGTAGGTGGCTCAAATCAAGCCATGCAAAATTCACCAAAGTCCATTCATGTGAAGTACAATGTTGCCCCATAGTGTACATGCAACACATCAGCAGGAGACTGCCCACAGACACATCCGATCTCCACCCTATACACATGCAGTATGCATACCCTAACCGCAGGCACCCACATACCTCCATGCTACTTCAACACAAAAGGGAGACAACCTGTATGCCCCTGCCTCAAATGTGCCGCATGTACTAACTGATAAGATGTCAGTCGTCACAATGCCCGCCCAATGTCCGCAGACCCATCAATAACACTTTCCCTCCTTTGCTCCACCACAGGCTCAAATTCTGACCTTGAGGATGAGGACACCACTGCCTCCACACCCACCAAGAGGGCCAGGACAACTGTGCCAACACCACAACCCTCCACCTCTGCCGTACTGAGGAAAACCCCACAGCAGCCAAAATCCATGCCAACAAAACAGGACAGGGCACTGACAGCCACCTCAGCAGGCAGCACAGAAGCAGCAGCAGCAGCGGACATTATCCAAATCGTGCCCACAAAAGGGACAGGCTCTGCTGCAAGCAGCACTATTGGGGAAACTGATGCCATTGCAGCCTCCTCCGATAGCGAAGCAGGGATCATTGAGGAGATTGATGTCAGAAGCCCCACTAACAATGTGTGGACATTGCTCATTGCGTATGTGTGATTTATTGGTAAACAGTCCCCAGTGTCCATATAACAGACATACACAGTGCCACAATCGTCATCTCCAGGTGACACCCGCCATCCGCGTGTGCTAAAATAATTGGTTGATCAGAGTACTACGCATTTCATGCCCCTCCTGTGCATCGCTGCCTCCATGAGGTGCTGCCCCATCCCCACCCTCATCATCCTCATCGTCAGGTGGTTGCAGTTCTGCATCAGGGGGCAGGGGCACATTGTGTCTGATGCACATATTGTGTATCATGACACATGCCATGACGATCTTTGCCACCTTCCCATGGCGGTACAGGAGTGCCCCACCAGACCTGCTGAGGCAGCGAAACCGTGCCTTCAATAGGCCAAATGCCTGCTCAATCACCACACGGGTATGTGTATGTGCACGGTTGAAGTCCTCCTCGTGCTGGTTCTGTGGGTTCCGGACTGGTGTAAGGAGCCACCTCTTCAGAGGATAGCCTGCATCACCTGTATGTGTGCGAGAATGTCTGTATCAGTCATGATGTCTATTTCAAAACATGACGTGCCACCATGGCTTGCATCCAACTGTTACTTCGGACCTCTTTTAAATGCACTAATTGATTCACACTATGCGACCAGTATATGCTCATGGCTCTTATGGAATGTTGTGCATGCCATCAACCAATGTATGCAGGGGGGTCAAGTGCCTTGTGAGTGCCCATCCACTGTGTTCGTTCATGCCGTTTGTTTTGGTGGCCTGGCACATGCCCTGTGATGTCAACGCTCACATCATTGCAACATTGCTGTCAGCCTCATCATGCCCCCAGTGAGCAATACTGATGTTGATAGGGACATTTTGTGGGCCTTGCTGTCTGCGTGATGGTGTGTTGATGTTTCTGTCCGTCATGTGCCACATTCGTGCGCAGTTATGGGGGACAGGCCTTTCAGTTGATGGTGTCTGGTGACGTGCATGTAGGTGCATTTCGTTGAGGTCAATGTGGTGTGAATTGGTACAATGCACTTGCAGATGGTTGTGTCATGGTTGGGGCAAACCTTCATTCACATGGTGGGGCTGCACACATCGGGCATTAGGTTTAGTGGTGTCAGCTGAAGTTTGTGCTGCTTTAGAGTATGATCTGGCTCCGTTGTCTCTGCTACTCACAGCCAGGTGGAGTATGCATCATCCCCCCCCACTTTCAGCCAGGTGGAGTATGCATCATTACCCCCATCCTTTCAGCCAGGTGGAGTATGCATCATCCCCCCCTTTCAGCCTGGTGGAGTATGCATCATTCCCCCCGTTTCAGCCAGGTGGAGTATGCATCATATCCCCCCCTTTCAGCCAGGTGGAGTATGCATCATCCCCCCCGCTTTCAGCCAGGTGGAGAATGCATTGGTACGTCGTTCACCTACCCACTTCACATTTCCATGGTCATGACATGTGACTCACCGAGTAGCCAGGATCTTGGCCCTGCATGTCGCTCCATGTAGCGTGGTATTGTGGAGTTCCGAAGGACCATTGAATCATGGGTTGCTCCGGGGAATCGGGCACAGCAATGTGTAATGATCCTGTTGGAGTCACATACCATTTGCACGTTGATTGAGTGAAATAGTTTACGGTTGCGGTACGGTACCTCCATGGCATGTGGCACCACCAATTCCACATGGGTGCAGTCACTGGCACCAATGCAACCAGGTATGCCGGCTAGTGCATGAAACCCACCTTGGTGTTTGCAATCTCCTGGGCAGACCGTGGTAATGAGATGTAGTCGTCTGTGTGCTTGAGGAGGGCATCAAGCACTTGGATCAGTGTACGTGAGAATAATGGTTGTGAAATGCCATGCAAGTGTCCCACTGTGTGCTGGTAGGTGCCTGTGGCCAGGAAGTGGAGTGCAGAAACTACCTTCAGTAGGGGTGGGATGGCGGTTGGTGTTTCTATCATGCTGACGATGTCGTTGTGTATCATGTCTACGATGGCGGTGATGTTGTCCCGGTCCAAACGGTACAGGGTGTGGATCTGCTCAGCGGTGAGGTTGAATGGACTGGCTCTGATGCGTGGGATTGTGGGCTGCCTGCGTGGTGCCACTGGCTGTGCTGGTGGGGCTTGCTTGCCCTGCCTTGCCCTCCTTCTCCTCCTGCGTCTCCTCTGTTCAGCCTGCTGTTGTTGTTGTTGTTGTTGTTGTTGTTGTAGTGAAGTTTTGCATTGCTATCAGGTCCTCCAGCCCCATCATTGCTAGTCCTATTGGAATCATTGTGGAGTGTGACTGGGTGTGGGAAGGGGTTGGGTGTGCTCGTTTTGTACTTCGTGAGTCTGTATTGCCTCCACCTGTGCTGATTCTGTGCACCTGTGGCAGCTGGTTTCACTGCACAAGGCCCTTTACGGTTGGTTCGCAATGGCGTAATTAGCACCATGGCGGTAAGGTACTTAACGGGCTGGGTGATGGCATTTGGTGCATGTCCGCTTGGGTCGTCATTTGCGTAGATTTGCACCATGCCGGTATTTGCGGTGTGGCAGGTCGCGTGCGCGCGTCCTTGGTGCAGTTAGCGGCAGCGTTAACTACAATGCCGCTAATGGCATCGTAGTGAACGGTCACAGGTCATGATCGGACCTAGCGGAAAATGATGCCGGTAATCATTTACCGGCATCGTTTTTCACTTACTGCCTGGGTCGTAATGAGGGCCTATGTGTTACTACTGACTTCTGCAATTGTATTCGCTCTCCACTCTTGCTTCTCCACTCTTTTTGACTGCTTAGGGCCTCATTACACGGATGGCGGTGAACCATGGCGCTATTAGCGCCATGGTTCTTGCCGGTAAAATACTGGCACCGCCTTGGTGGAAAGGGGAATTACCGCCCTATTCCAAGGTTGGCGGGGTGGTAATTCCCCCTTCCACCATTGCCCTTCCCCATTTTTTCCCCATAGGGCTCTATGGGAATGGGTGAAGGCACTAATTACGGTACCGCAAATTGCGGTACCGTAATTAGCTCCCTGGTCCCTTTGTGGGTTGGTTTTTAACGCCTGCAAAAAGCAGGCGTTAAATTCCCCAACCCGCAAAGGGACTTCGTAGTAAGGCGGTAAGGATTTACCGGTACCGGTAAAATACCGGTACCGGTGAAACCTTACCGCCATCCGTGTAATAAGGCCCTTACTCTTTTTTCCTCTCCTCCTTTCCCTTCTCCCTTTTCCTATCTCCTCCCCTTACTTTCTTCTATGCACTTACTCTATCAGAATTGTCCCTGGACCTAATATGATAGCAACCTCGTCCGTTTCCTCCACCCTCCCATTACTGTTTTTTTCCTCCCCACCATCCCTCCAGCACTATCTGAAATGTCGTCAGGCCGAGTATGATAGTCTCTTGTTTTGTTCCTCCCCTCCTTTTCTGCACCCCTCTCCCTCACCTTTTGTTTTTCTCCGGCTCTACCAGAAATGTCGTCAGGCCTAGTACGGTAGTCACCTGTCTGTTTCCATTTCCTTCCCACTCTCCCCCTCCCTTCCTTATCTATGTCTTAGCTCTTGCACTATCTGAAATGTCGTCAGGCCGAGTACGATAGTTAATTTCACATCCTTACTGTTCATGGCCTGCAAGAATGTGGTTGTATTTTCCCTTGTTCCCTCCCTTGCATTGAAGCGCTTTGAAACACATTGTGTATAGGCGCTATATAAATAAACAATCATATCATATCAGTGTAAGTGTTACTTGACTACTTGCATTTATGGATCTCAATTCTACAGCTCTACAGCTCACATTTATCCGTATTGAGATAGGCCTGGCTGCTCAGTCACACTACCAACTTGTGTAGTACAGAGCTATACCAACGGGTGGGTTACATAATACCAAGCAGATACGTGTTGTGTAGTCTCACACAGTGTGACTGCACCAATTCATACCTAACATGAGTTTCATGGGTACATCAGGAAATTAACCAAATGCATTAAACTGCTCTCTCAACCGATTGTCCTAGAAGGGAAGATGCTGCAATAACATCGGCAACTGATGGACTGAATTTGTCACCACTACAAATATTTTCAGGAGAAGAAATATATATTCAAAATGTTGTCTGTCACTGGAACCAGTAAAGGTTCCAGGCACCCTATACCGTGGGTTTTGTGACACCCTTTGATGTTACACTGAAGGAGGTGCGGTATTGAGTACACCTATCAGACGTTCAGAAGGCACCTGACACCGCTCCATCTTTGCATGAAAATGACTTAGGTATTGACCCAGATTCAGCTGCATATTGCATTACATTCCTGATTGTCCTATTACAGTTTGAACTGATTCAATTATTGAGCACTTTAAGTTGCATTGTGGATTACATTTCCTATTGACCCATTACAGAGTACGGTACACCATGTTTGCTTTTTGACCCTGAACCCCATTGAGATTACAGTGCAGAAACTATCACGGTCCCTGTTTAAACATTACAGCTAATTCTGGCCTTTTCAATGATTACACATTTGCAGATGCTTTCAAGGATGTTTGTGTTTTCTCTCCCTATGTACACTCGTGCAACACCACATATTCCAGTGTAATATATATGTTAAGTTGTATATGTTGTTTTTTTCTTTGCAGGTTGTATATTGTTATTGTGTGATTATTTTATATGTTGGGGCATATACGGGAGGGGCTAAGGGGATTGTGGAATTTTTTTGGAGAATGAAACACACTTGTATAAGGGCATTATATTTCACACCATGGTAAATGTGCACAACCCCAAATTGGACAACTTGTGGTATAATAACATGTGAGATGTGGGAAGGGAGAGGTCAAACAAGAGCTGCTATATATGCTGTTTTACACCTCATGCAACACCCACATTGTTTACACTGCAAGAAATGCTGCCTCTTATAGCCCAGTGTCTGGTGCACTTCGCCCTGTGCAGAGAACATAGGGCCTCATTACACGGTAGGCGGTAAGGGTTTACCGGTACCAGTATTTTACCGCTACTGGTAAATCCTTACCGCCTTACTACGAGGTCCGTTTGAGGGTTGGGGAATTTAACGTCTGTTTTTTGCAGGTGTTAAAAACCAACCCGCAAAGGGACCCAGGGAGCTAATTATGGTACCGCAATTTGCGGTGCCGTAATTAGCACCTTCCCCTTTCCCATTATGCCCTATGGGGCAAAAATGGGAATGGGGAAGGGCAATGGTGGAAGGGGAATTACCGCCCGCCAACCTTGGAATGGGGCGGTAATTCCCCTTTCCACCAAGGCGGTGCCGGTATTTTACCGGCATGAACCATGGCGCTAATTGCGCCATGGTTCTCCACCTACCGTGTAATGAGGCACATAGTCTTTTCCAAGGACACACTGTCCAAGCAGTGATTATTATGGACAGGGAAGGTGAAGAATGTGCCAAGAAGAAAGAACAGGCACAGTGCAAGGTGTGGACATTGTTGAAGATGGAAGGAAAATTGTCTTACAACAATAGATGGCTTGCAGAAGTAGTGATCTGTGCAGTGGGTGGCTTACCGGAGTTTCCTGAAGACCTGGTGACATACGTAAATCAGAACTGTGGCAAAACATGGGTTAACTATGTGTCGAAATTGACATGGATTGAGTTAAGCGAAACACCATCCAAAGGGCAAAGGCCAGCAGAGTAATGTTTTTGTTTTTGAGGAATTGGCACTGTACCCGTAGGAATGAACATCCATTGTAATAAGACTGTATTCATCCTTGCTCTAACTGAGGGTGCAGCAGCATTAACAGATGTGTACTGGGTGAGTGGACAATATGCATATTTACACCATTACAGGGGTGTATGCTCACTGACCACCCTACACTGTTCAGTTTTAGTTGTTCCTGATTCTCATTTATCAGTTATAAATGTGCCAGCCCCAGAAACAACTAAGCGCCCAACCGTTAAGCATGTTATTTTGCTCACTATGAGGTCGCTGTCAGAAGAGATCAAACTGCCTGTCCAACGACTACTCTGAGAAATTAAAGGCCAATCCGAACCAATAGCCATTGTTTACCAAGACAGAAACAGACTGCAGCCAATGCAAAATGGCTGCCTTCTAACTAGATAGGAGATGTTTCAGATGGTGAATGAGACAGAGAAGGGCCTTATTTCAATCAAGAGTGAGTCGAGAACCCACATGGTCTGGACTTGCTCACAGCTGTGGAAGGGGGTGTCTGCAAGAAAATTGAACTGTCTTACTGTACATACACCCCCAAATGACGCTGACAACCATATTGTTATCCCATGCGATAGGGGCCTTTCATAAGAAGCTGGATGAATGCAGATGACTGGATGAAAAATGCACCATGTTTACATGGGCCCCATCGTGGATAGAGATAGTTGTAAAATTACTGGTTCTCATCGTAGTATTTTTGTTAGTCATTTTTTGTTTCTGGCAGATGATCCTGAGGTGCTGCACAAAGACTTTTCCAGAGAGCTCCATGATGAGGATTTCAACAAGGATGGGTAAAGCTCCCACACAACACAAATATACCCAGACTGATAGGTGGGATGGGGTTATCAGGCCAAGAATTGTGAGAATGGAACAGCCTTTGGAACCCCTGTGGATGTTAACCACACCCCACCTGACCCATAGAATTACATTGTGTGTTGGGTTGATTTAGCAGAAGATGGAGGGTACACACCAGAAGAATATGCCCAATGGGGGACAGAGTTTAGATCATGTTTCTAGGAAGAAGATGGGTTCGTTAATGGATTATCAACTAAAGGCAGAATGTGGGATGCACATACAGCATCCAAGCCAGGCAAAAAGGTTCAGGTTGAGGAAAACCCATTATAGTACAACATTGTGGGAACAGAGTGAATGATGTACTGCGGACAGCATATATGCTGTTTTAGGTAGGTCTGATACATATTGGATACTTACTTATAGCAACACAGAAAGAACAACAAGTGTATTAATGTAGTGTTTGCAGAGGTCATAGATAGGGCAACATTATAGACCAGTGTTTAGTTGATGTAGTGATGTAGGATAGCGTGACATGCAGGAAGGATTGAAATAAGTGGAAGATGGAGTCAGCAGGGCAGGGTGGTAAATGCTAGGTTGGTGTATTAACTTGTCAGATGTGTCACCATTTTGGATGTTAAGGCCTAACACACGATTAGCAGAAGCGAACGTAGGCCTTGGTTTCAAAGTCTGACTGTGGTAGTTCAGCTTAAAAAACAAATCCCCTTTCTCAATCACCAGGAGAGAAATCGAGGTCAAAGACACCCATGTTACATGGATAAGCCCTCATTTTATCCAGCTGCAGTGCCTGTAAGTAGTGGGAATTGAATGATTGTTGGTAAAAGAGCAGGACGGGATGCACCCTTTGAAGGACAAATTCATGAGAATAGAGCATGTGGCTCAGTGATGCCAAATAGCCAGTCAAAGATTTGGACACTACTGCCCTCAACCCAGGGTGGACACCACATATGAATTACACACAACTTAAGCAAACAAATCCTCTAAATTCAGTCTCAAGAATGATTGCTGGTCATGTCTTTCCTGGGCACCTGTGGTTATAAGGGGACAAGAGGGAGCTGTGTCTGGAACGTCTTATGATTTGGGATAGAAGGAGCAGATGTGATGTCAATAAATCTAGTATGAGGTTGGGGTGCAGCTTGTGTGCCCATAGCAGAATTGGTCTCCCCATGTAACTATGATGGCGCCTGGAACAGGAGGGTGCACATCACGTGATGGTGCCAAATTTATGAACCTATTGACAGTAACCTACCTCTCAAATACCTGGTTTCAACAGTGACAATGTAGGGGACCATGCATCTAGGGGACTAGGGGTAGCGTAAATGTGATCAACTGGGCAAGGGACTAGGGGAGATTAGCAAGTTATATAGGTGGAAGACATGTGGGTAGTTGCATTATGCTGTACTAATTATTATGCATACTATTGTTAATTGGTGATCTGGCCTCTTTATAACCTGTAACCCTTTGGAAAAGCAGGGAGCTCCATGCCAGTTTGGTTCTACAAGACTATCTGAGACCCTTTTAGAATGCAACATATCTTGTTTTCCCTTGCAAAAAGGAGCAGTGATTATTCTGTTGTTTGGATTGTTTTTAATTGCCCGGTTTTTGGGCAGCCGTCCTTTCAGCTGTTATGTTATTTACCCACCCATTCACAGCTCATGACCATGATAATCCTGATGGCCGTTACCACCCATTACATTCCCCCTGCAACCTAAAACACATGCCCAAGGGATCATTCTGTGCTAGCTGCCTCAAGCAGCAACATCAAACTTTTTTGCTGTAAATACCTCTCACCATTATTTCAAAGCAGTGTTCTGAGTGTTAATGGCTTAATTGTGGCTGTGAATGCCCTATTGGTGTGATGCTATGTCTTAACCAAGTGTGACTTCAGCCACTTGATTTATAAGGAGTGTGTGTGTCCTTTCAGTGAAAGCCACCATTTTGGGTATTGCCATTGCTTGTTGTTCAAATTCTGTGGCCTTACACATGCTGTGATATGTCAAACTCTCCAGGAACTACAGGTGGGGCTTTGTTTATTTCTGTTTTTATTTTATTACTATTTGAAAACACTTTTGCTGAAGTGCTGCACAAACAAGAGTGATACATAATCACTGGGTTATAAAAATGTTAGCAATTGATGGAAGCATGAGACTGAACCACAGGTCAGAATCAAGCAAATAAAGTTTACGATGGGAGCAGAAAAGAAGTAATGAAGGGGACGATCTACAATCAAAGGGAAGGAAATTCCAAAGCCTACTGTTCAGTGAAGAAATAGAGTGGAAACAAGATTCTGCATAGGACAGCTTTAGGACAGACAGTAGTTACTGATTAGCAGAACAGAGAGACTTGGAGGGCACAGAAATGACAGTAGAGAAGAAAGATGAGGCCAGATGGCAAGACCATGTGTAGTTTTGTAATAAAGCAAAACAGGAAAGGATGATCACGAGTATGCAAAGAAAGCGAACAAAGCAAACAAGGAAGAAACAGTGAGGAGGTAGCAAACACACAGAATACGAAAAGCAGAATTGAAAATAGAATGCAAGATGTCAAGACAATGGAATGGAAGACTGAAAAGATGAGAGGAGCAGAGGTCTAGCTGAGAGAAAACAAGATAGATTAGAAATAAGTAGCTTAGTCACAAAAAAGGTCAAGGAGGGACGAGCCTTCCGCATATTGTAGAGTTGGATTCAACGAGACTTACTGATAGTGGAGATATAAGGCGCAAAAGGAAAGAGTGGCCTCAAAGATGACGCCTAAGTTAGAAGCAGAGGGGTTAAAGAAAAGAAAGGCGGCAGCAAGAACTAGAAGCATGGGGTAGGTGAGGTGTGACAGAGGAAAAGAAAGGATTTCTGTTTTTGAGGCATTAGGATACATTTAATGATCATTCATCCAGAATTGGACCGCCATGAGACAGAATGGGATAGTTTAGTCGAGGGAATCAGAGAATAAGGGTAAGGAAACTACAATTGGGAGTCATCCACAGAGAAGTGGGACAACAACTCAAATGAAGAGATGAGGGAGGAACGGGGAGTGGTATAGAGGGAAAAGAAAAGAGAAGAGTGCCGAGGACTGAGACTTGAGGGATACCATGAAGAAGAAAGTAGATAGGGGAAGTTTTACCAGACCAGGAGACCGAGAAAGAACAGCACCTAAGATATGAAGAAACCCATTGTAGACCAGAACCACAGTGTTGAAGGCAGCTGATGGATCATAGAGAATTAGAATTGAGGAGAGCTTAAAGTGCCGAGCCAAAAGTAAAGAATTGGAAACAGTAAGTGAAGCTGTTTCCCTATAATGAGTAGGAGAGACGCCTGATTGAGAAGCCAAGAGTAAAGAGTTGGAATCAAGATAGGAGGACATTTGGAAATAGACCACATGTTCAAGCATCCTAGGTAGGACATGATGGAGAGAAATTAAACAATAATTAGAAAGGGAAAAGAGATAAAGGGAAGGTTTCTTTAGACTTGGAATAGACGTTTCTTAAAGGAAGAATGAAGAATAGAAGAGGAAAGGGAAGAGTTGATAAGGAAGGTTGTGAAGGGAAGAAGCAAAAGGTACATTTTCAGAATAAGAATAAGATTAAGAAGAAAAGGAAAAGGATCTACAGGGGACACAGTATCACAAGCATGATCAAGACACTTCGCAGTATCAGGATATGAGAGGGATGAGAAAGAGGAAAATGGGGAAAATGGTTGAATAGCAGAAAGGGGGAAGAGTGGTAGGTAGAAAGGGAGGAACACAGCTTAGAGACGTTCTCAGAAAATAATGTATCAAAGTGAGATGGAGATAAAGAAAAGAGCTGGAAAGTATCAGGTGAAGAGGGAGAGGATTTGGTGAAGAATACGGAAATTATGATGAGGGTGAGAGTCTGCTAGCATGTCCACCCTTCTCACCTTTTGATGAGTGAGCTCAAAGTATACAATTCAAATCCATCCTGAAAGTGATGTTTTCTTTTTACCTGAATGGCTGTTCGTCATCTGTTTTCAAGGTGTTTAATTTAGATAGATAACATTTAAGAAGAGCATTTTTTATAGTGCCTATTTAATTAGGACAGATCAAGTCACCAATAAAACAAAGAGTTTAAGAGAAGTAATAATGTAACAAGAAAATGTGGGATAGAGGTATCCAATCGATCTAAAGAAGAAAACATAAAAGAAAAGGTCATATATGCACAACAAAAAAGAGTGCCACCTGGCAAGGGTGCAAAGCCCCAGATTTATTTTTATTTCTATTGGATAATAAAATGATGAGGGTAGTTCCATCTCATGAAGGGTAATCTGCTGATTACATTCCACGTTCACCAGCTCCATGGCAAACGCATTGTATGCATCTGTGGCCTGCTGCATCAGTATCCTGAGTCGCCAGACCTGCTCTAACCATGGCACCAAGCAGGTCCAGCGTCATAGATGCCAATGGGAGAGAATAATATCTGCCTTGTAGGGGCAGCAATTAAGAGGTACACCCCTGTACCCAAACAAGAATGATCATAACATCCCATGATGGTGGCAGGATAATCTCTAAAATAAAGCTGTACCTGAAATTAGGCATATGACATAGATACCAACTGATATTGTACATGTGTCCTTTCCTGTGAGTTTGCACTTCTGTGTAAGGTGATGTGTATTCTGGTCATCCGGGTGGAGCCCACCAAATGGCAGGACAGGACACTGTGGGACCGGGTCTCCTCTGCGATCTCTATGTGAGGGCAGGTAGCAGCCTCCACCCGAGGCAGCCATAGAACATGAAGCTGTCCTGGGTCCGGGCATCAAAGGAGCACACCCATTCAAAAAGAGCCTCACAACAGGGTTATACATCACTTAAGGCCTTCCCATTGGGAAGGGGACAGGATCATGATAGAAAAGAAGGCTCTTTTCAATGGAAGAAGGCTTCCACCATTTTGAGTCTCACTTTCTCTCTCTCTATTTCCTGTCTCCTCCATGTCCTCTGGAGCAAAGCACTTTGGGTGCGACATCAGAAGAGCAAAGTCCACTACGTTCAAGAGCAGGGATTGGGCCACCAAAGCAGGTTAGCTTTAGGTCAATCACCTAAGAGATTTTGCCTTTAAAAGAAGGGGTCTCTCACCCTTTTGACAAATTTGTTCAGACTGACCCATTTGGGCCTCAGATTTGCTCTGAAGATCTCACTGGACTTCATTTGGGAAAGTTGTACTTTCCAAGACCCTCAGCATGAGGTGAAGAAGAAATCATCAGAGACAGAAGGAAGATCTCTTACTTACCCACTCCCAGGTCACATCGGGACTGGCCTCCACTGTGGATCAGAACCTACCACTCTGACCAGAATCTTTTGAGCTCGGACTACAGACCCTGAATGGAAGCATCCTATCCATGAGTCCCCCTGAGTGAACCTCAAAGCAACTGGAGGACCAGATCAGCAGAATCTCCGTGCTCTACCGCCCCAAACCGGTCACTCTGTGTTCGCCACATGTGGAACATGAGGGATGACATTGGTGCTGGGTGCTGCGTTCCTCCACCACTTCGAACTTGCTTGCACCTAGAACCAGCTCGACAAAGCATTGTGCCCTGGCCAAAGCTCATCACCTGCTAGGCTTAAAGCGAATACGTAATGCCAGGACCCAAACCAAATCACTGGAGAGTCACACACTGACTCTAACCAGGGGTTACAACCACAGCTTGACCCTGCTATCGCTTGAACTGCCACCTCATCAATGCAACCAAGAAAACCACTTCAACGATCGTCACCTACATACTTTAAAAAAAAGTATTTTATTATTTTTAATTGAACATAATTCAAGAACAACAAAACATTTCAACATGAATCGCTTCACATATTACAACTATGGAGATTGTCATTGCTGGCCTCTCTGTCCTTCTCCTATTCATGCGACCCTCTCATGAGTCTGTGTCAGCTGAACCACCAAATACTAACCCACTGGGGCTCAGTTCGTTGTTTTCCATCTTGGGTGTTCGGTCGCCTAACACATATTCACCCCAGATTTGTCTTTGGGGAGGGGCAGCTCTCTTGTCATTCTCCCAAGTGGGTGCTTCAGCCTCCAGTACTTCACCATGTCCGCACTCTCATGCCTCATTTGTCGTTCATATTACACTCAGAGTTACCTGTGGTGAAGGTGTTGCCTCTTATTGGTTCCCCCCTTCCATAGATTGATTAGTTTCCCTACATCTCCCCCTTTGTGGGCGACTGCACCAGTTTGTATCACCTATAAGCATCTATATGACCTATTGTCCAACAAGAAACCTTATCCCCTAACACCCCCCTCCCTCGTCTCCAACACATCATCAGCGTAAAGGTAGATACTGTGTGCCACCCCCACTTCCCAGATTCCCGTTTCTGGGATGTATGATCTGAAGTATCTTGTCAATGGTTCCAGTGCCAGGGAAATCAAAATTGGGAAGACCGGGCACCCCTGGCACATTACTCACTCTAGATTCCATCCTTTCGATTCCCACCCCGCTCTCTTCACCCTAGCTGTGGGAGTGTTGTACAACAATCGCAGCCACCTCAGAAGTCTTTCACCTAGGCCGCAGGCCTCCAATACCTTAAATAACCATTGCCATTCCAGCGAGTCAAAGGCTTTGGCCGTGTCTATTGCTACCAGAGCCATTTCTCTTTGTGATTCCTTGATTAAGTCTATTACGTGGTGCAATCTACGTACGTTCATTCCAGTATCCCACCCCCCTACGAATATGCATTGGTCTGGATGTATTAAGTTGGAAACCACTCTCGCTAGCCCAGTTGCTAAGACCTTCCCCAGGATTTTCGCATCCACGTATAGTAAGGAAATGGGCCGGTAGGAGGCGCACTGCTGTGGTTCCCCCCCTTTTTCAACAATACTGTGATAACTACCTCCCTCATCGACTCCAGTAGCGAACTTTTCTGGAGTGCGTGATCATAAACTCACTTCAGTTGGGGGACTAAGACATCTGCAAACAAACTGTAAAATTCCACTGCAAAGCCATCACTTCCCAGCGCCTTATTAGCCTGCATTGCCTTTATTGCACCCAGTATTTTCCCCTCCTCTATGGGCAGATACAGATCTTCCCTGGCTTCCCCATCCAGCCTGGGCATTTGTACCAGGTCTAGCAGATCTGAGGCTTCTTGGTCTGAGTTATTCCCTTTCGTTAAGTACAATTGCATGTAATAATTCTGGAAATCCTCATTTATCTTCTGTTGTGATGACACCGGGTTGCCTGTCGGGTCCCGTATCTGAGTGATCGTCCCCCCTGGACTCTCCCACTTTATCAGTGGGAGCCGACCCACCTTGTTGCCTTCCCCGTGAATTTGTGTCGTATATTGCACCTTGTAAAACTGCGCCAGCGAATCTAGAGCCCTTCTGTGAGAGCTTTGTTTTTCTGCCAATGATTCCCCCACTTGCTTTTCCCCTCCAGATCTAACTCCAGCTCTAGCACTTCACCCTCATATGTTTTAATAATATCATCTAGTGATCGTCTGACCCTATCGCCTGGGACATCCACAGTCCCCTTAATGTCACCTTAAATTGCCTCCCACTGTACTCCCATATCTCCCACTGACCCCTCATTTAGTTCAACAAAGGAAGTCATTGCCTCCATTAGGGCCTGTACATTAGCCACATCCCCCAGCAGCCCCTGCCTCATTCGCCATAATCTTATACCATACTGGCTGTGCACGTCCTCCAACTCGGTAAACAGTGGGGAGTGATCCGACAGGGCTCTGTCTAAATACTGTGTGTCATGGAATCGGTAGAAGCTTTCTCTTCCCAAAAATAGGTAATCCAGTCTAGAAAATGATCTGTGGACCCCCAAATGAAAGGAGTATGATATGATATGATATGATAGGTTATTTATAACGTGCTTAATACCCAGAGGTTTCTAAGCGCAAACCTGTGGTGCTCCATGGCGTTTTGCTTCCAAGACGAGCACGTTGCCCATGAGCTATCCTCCTGAGTACCCTCTCTCTGATCCACATGTCCTCCTCCAGAGTTCTACTAGATCCAGCCTTTCCACTACTAGTCGCAGTGTCTCCCGCTCCAGTGGTTTTGTTGTGCCCTCTCTCCCTGTGCGGTCTAATTCTCGGTACAAGGCGCAATTAAACCCCCCGATATATGTAACCCCATCCATTAGCCACTCGTCAGTTCCATAACTAAGGTGCAGTAGGGCTTTTCATCCACGTTCGGAGCATAGGAGTTCACCACACAGACGTCTTGTCCCTCCCACTGTCCAACCAGGGCTATTGTCTTACCCTCTTTGTACCCCACCATACGCTCCACCTGTATGGGGCCACCCAGATCAATACTCCTCTAGCATAGGTAGAGTATGAGGACCCAAACACCCTACCCCCGCACTTAATTTCGAAAACTTCAAATCTCTCCCCTGCAGGTGTGTCTCCTCTAATAGTGGCAGTTGTATCCCTTGCCGTGTCAGGCATTGCCCCACTCTAACCCTTTTCCCTTTACTCTCCAGCCCCCGTACATTCCAGGTGCCTATCATAAGGTGATTCCCACCCTCACGATCATTTGCATAATTCCCACCTGGGTTCACTACGGTCTTGAAGCTGTCATCCCTGAACCCTTCCCCTTGATTCTGAACAGCCCTTAAGCCAACTTTTTCTCCGCTCCCCAATAAACAACTGTACCCCAACTCCCCAATACCAACATGCCCTCCCTCCTTGCCCCCTGAATCTCCTGATCTCCTTGCCCCTCCCTCCGTCCACCCCCCATGTTCCATTCAACCTGCTCCAACTGGGATAAACCTCAAAGTCACATCCGGTATCCGATGTGTTAGGTGGATCACAGATCTGGGGTTGGCTGAACCCTCTTCCTGCTCCAGCCAAATATCACTTTGCACCCTCGTGGTTTTCTTGCAGTGAGCATCCCATCTCTTTCCTTTTCAAGCAGGCAAACAGTTATTGATCATCTTCAATGCCCCAGTTCAATTCCCCGACAGTTGGTTGCTTCCTCTCTCCTTCTGTTGTCGGTCATCTGACCCCTGAGCTGTCTCCTTCGGTTCTCTGCCATCCAACCTGTCCCAAGCATCTTTCGGGGATGTGAACACACATGACCGTCATCCGTCCATCACCTTCAATTTTGCCCGGAAGATTGTCATATATCATAGGTTAAGTTCACAAAGTCTGCAGTGTTTCTGGACCTCCTGTTTAAAGTCTGAAAAGATCAGGATTCTGGCATTCTCCACCTCAATGTATCCAGCTTTCCATGCCACCTGAAATATCGTATCCCTGTCCCTGAATTTCAACAGTTTGGCTATTATCGCTCTGGGATAACCCCCTGTGGCGGGCCTGCCCAACACTCGATGCGCTATCTCCACTGTAAATAGCTTTGATTGACCTTTTGGACATAGGGTCTCCAGTATCAATTTTTCTACACACAGTTCCATGCTTGTCCCTTCCTGTGCCTCCGGGACCCCCACCAGGCATATGTTATTGCGGCGAGAGCGGCCATCATAGTCTTCTGCTTTCACCTCCCCCACATTGCTCTGATAAGACCGCACACTTCATTCTTGAGCATAGTTAAATCGTTCTCCACTGTGCTTACATGCTGCTCCACCTCTGTCACCCTTTCACCGACATTGCATAAGTCTGCCCGTAGCAGGGACACATCCGCTCCCACTTCCTGTACCTTTCCTTCCTTGGAGGTTCTGGATTCCTAGATGGCTGCTAGCAGTCTTTCCAGTGTGACTCTCTCGCCCTTCTCTGCTCCTGATCCCGTAGCGTCACATTCTCCATACTGGCCCTTAGTTGCTCTTTGCTTGGGGGCCGCATAATGGTCGATTTTTTGCTGACCTTTCACCATTATGCCAGTACTTGTTGCTTGCGCCGGGTTGTGTGGGGCGATGTTGGCCATAATGTTCACTATGACGAGAGAAGACCTCATCTAGCATCTTCCCCTCTGTGCACCTTCTCTTCTATTTTCTATATCCATGGGGCAGCGCCCTCCACCCGTCTCAGTATCCACCGGGGCCTCCGGTGATCCGCTGGCCTGTTCTTCCTGGGACAGGTACCATGGCGCTGTGCTTTTCCCTGAAGGAGTCCTGATCCAATCACTTCTTTTCTGCCTTCTCTCCTTCTATTACCTCCATGTGCATCTGCCCGGCATGTGTCACCAATGAGCCAGCCCCGTTTCTCTAGGTAGGCTTCTGTGCTGTTCACCGCGGCCAGTCAGTCTGTGGACACGCCTTCTGTGAACCTGGCCTTCCTGTCCTCTCAATCCACTGGATCCCCCACCACTCGGGTGGGGGCGCTACTCCTCACTATCAGGGCCCTCTTCACCGGGGCCAACCCCTCCTGATTAATTCCAACTTTTTGCCTCTAGCTCCTGCTCCTTCCCAGGAGCTGGGGCCACGTGTACCTTGCAGGAGTTTTCTTTAACACACCTGCTGTTCCGGGTAGTCTCTGCAGCACTGTATCCTCTGGGTGTGATTCCTCCGAGAGCCGTGGCTTTCCACCAGCTGGCCCCCTTCAGCTCTGTCTGTGAGGCCCTCAGTGGGCGGGTGGTGGTGCTTTCCACACAGGGCTGCAGTCTCCACAGAGCTATGTCTCCCAGCCACCCAATATTGCTTTCCTCGGCCGGCCTTGGATATTCCCAACCGCGCCTCTTATCACCTTGTTGCCGGGGCTCCTTCTCATATCTCTGCCCCCGCCCAGGGCTTCCTGTCTGCTGTTATCGTGTTATGGGTGCCTGCCAGCTTCAGTTGCTTCCCTCCCTCTGTACCGCTTCTCTCCCTCTTGTTGCCACAGGGGATGGGATTACGGTCTTTCTTCTCTGCGTGGGATCACCTCCTCCTCTTCTTCTCACCTCTCTGCTGATTCATGCTGCTGTGTGTTTCTGTCACATGTCCCTCACTCAGCGGCGCAGTATTCTCATGGTCTCACTCATCCAGACACCTCGGCCGGGTGTCCGGATTGCCGCAATACCTTAGGGGTGTACTGCAGGCCACTCGCTTGGTTCACTGGACTCCCCTTCCCCCAATGGTGGCCATCTTGTGATCTCCTCCACCGGCACCCTCTCCCACCGTATTCGTTTGCACACCAGGGTCTGCCGTGCTTCCCACTTCTGCCAACTCGTCAATTTAATTCCTGCGATCCCAGCAAGATTTGCCTCTGGGATGCTATTAAGCAGGATTTATGACAGATTTAAGTGTGGCCTGGAGCAGGAGCCCCAGAGTTTTACCTCTGCATCCGTTGCTTGCTGTCCACGCCCCCGTCGCCTGCCTACTTGAACTGCTGGAGCGTCACTCATCGACCCCTCCCAGGGGCTAAAGCCCTACTCAGCCTGGCCAATTTGAAGTGTTTCTGGGACTGCCCCAACCTGCATCCTTGAGATCCACCCTTCTACTGCAAAGAGCAGCCACCTTCACCCTTACTCGATGTCTGCTTGCTGCTTGGGCCCACATAATCCATTGAGTAAAGTAGGGAAAGAGTGGGGGAGGGAAGATGGACAAAATAAAAAGGCAGCACGAGGGAAGAAATTAGAAAGATGCATGACGAAGTGAGAATGTAGACAGGAGTAAGTTCTTTTGACAAAAGTGTTGGGCGGATGCAAGAAATGAATAAATTAGGGTTGGAAAGAAAATGGAGGAAGAAAGAAAGAAAGAAAGAAAGAAAGAAAGAAAGAAAGAAAGAAAGAAAGAAAGAAAGAAAGAAAGAAAGAAAGAAAGAAAGAAAGAAAGAAAGAAAGAAAGAAAGAAAGAAAGAAAGAAAGAGGTTCCTTACAACAATCCACCTGTAGCTGTCCGTGCCCTCTTTAAGTACACTTAAAATGTGTTTGGAGCTTATAGCTTTTTCAAATGTCAGTTTTTGCCTTGGAACGTTAGATAACTGGTGGCTTAAAGGTAGAGTGTTTTGCTATCACTCCCACTCTGGGGACCATTAAGCATGTTGTAATGAAGAAGGGTGACTGCAACAGAAAGTTGCTTGTAATGAGAAGAATTTGTTTGTGTTACACTATTGAGACAGGGACAGGAAGCTGGAAGGAGCGACTTTCTAGTGATGAATTGCTTTGTACATCTCTCTATATTGCCTTCCTCTGCATTCACACTCCGTTATCTGACTGTACACAGACCTAAGTCCACTCCCGCCCATAAACATCATGTTCCTTTAGTATGTCTCGTAGGAATTTCAGCCTAAGTAGAATTGATCATCCAGTGAACTGAGGGCAGAAAAAAAGTCACTGCTTTGCTAGGGCAGATATCATAATGTATTGCCGTGATAAAGATGGATTGTTATTCCTCTATCCGAGTTGCACTCGCTCTCTGTGAATATTTTAGAATAATTGTATGGGATGGAAGAGTTTGAAGAAACATGTATTTGTAGATCTATGTTCTGTGATCTATGTTTGGTGATTTGGGTAATGTACTTTAGAATCTTTCCAAGCCATAGCTTGTTCATTGTGTCGGAGAGAGTGGTGTGTGTGTGTGTGTATGTGTGTGCATATAATAAACCTATATGTTATGAAATTGAAATTGACCCCTGAAGGTATTGTGATGTGTATCCAGCATACGATGGTCACCATAGGCTGCAGATGCTTAACCTAAATGGAATGTTGTAGTCTAGCGGAGGTGTGAGCATCTAGCAGCTCTTAACTTGAAGATTGTGTTCCCTCAATATGTCTATCTTTTAAACTATACTGAGGACCAGCCCAAAAATAAATCAACTCTTAGAGGCTGTCGAAGTAGTTAAAAAACACAGGGTACCAGAGGATTCTACACTGACCCCAACATCTTAAAATACGGGCACATTTCAATGAAGGGGTAGGGGCAAAGAGCACTTTATGTAACCCTTTGAGTGCCTCTGCTACCAGGGGCGCAGGGACCGGAGACAAAAAACATTATTTTTCCTAGGGTCCCCAGAACTTGGGTAGAAGGACCCAAAGTTTACTGCTGAGCATCCTTAAACACACACCTCTTGCGGCATAATGACAGGCAATGTCCATTATACATACACATTTCAATACAGCAGTTAAAGGGTCAAGGTGGTACAAAGCATTCCGCCACATTCCCCCCCCTTATTTTACTATTTCTCGAATCTGTTTCTTGTCTCACCATTTCCTATTGCAATGTTTCAATCATCATTTCTTAATTGTGTGATCAAACATTTACTTTAGTGTGTCATTGCTGACATCTTACTGTATCAGAGTGCAAAGATGTATGTTTTCCTTTTATTTGCTTTAATTCCCATCCTTCCATTTGAATGTCAATGTACTTTTTAGTACTAGCGAACTACAAAATGGATTGTGCTTAGCTTAGATGCCATCATGAATAGTTGACAGTCCTGATCAGCGTGATGTCATCGCATCCTGGAGGTATGAGTTGGAACCAGATCAATAGTCTGCTTTTCTGTTAGAGTGTTGCTCATGCAGCCTACTTTTGTGAAATAACGACTTGCTTTGGTAGCTTAAGTTTAAGGTGTTCATAGGTCATTACATTAGCATAAACATTTGAATGCCTACATCCGGCGAAGCCTACAGTGCAGTGATAAAACATGTTTATTTTTTTCTGAAGGATCTCCAGAACATGGGTGGGGGAGAGGAGGCATGGAGCTTGCTTTGACCCACACCGCCCCCTACATTTGGATGAATAATGTAAGATCGTATCTCTCCAGCTCTGAAATCTCTTCGCTAGCTCCCCGTGGCTGCACCAATCAACTTCAAGACCCTTTGCATTGTCCACAAGGCTTTCTAGGGACTGGGACCACTCTACCACCAACTTTCTCTTCCAAAACATCTTCCTTCTTGAGTTCTCCGCTCATCCACGTCCAACTCTCTGAGGGTCAGACGCTTCTCCAAGCAGAAAATTTGGGGCCGATCTATTTCCTCGGTTGGAGCATTCCTCTGGAACAGCCTCCCTATCTCTCAAACTTAAGCAGAACTACCTCTGGTTCCAGAAGCAACTCAAGACCTTCCTTTTCACTCTGCTTTCTCTCTTCCTCTCCCCTGCAGATGCACCTGACTGCCCCGCGCACTGGTCACCTGGTCACCCTCTGAAATCAGGCCAAGGCTCCTGCATTTCCAGTTGCCCTTGCACTGCTTCTGAGAAACCAAGCACTTAAGGGTCTGTATCTGCAACTCTACAGTCCGTTCTCTCTGCACTTATGAGCCACCCACTGGCTGCACTTGTGAGTTAACTGCACTTCCCCCTTCAGCTCCCCCTGGCACTTTGCCCCTTCCCTCTTCCCCGCACTTGCGCGATCTGAATGACACATGGCCTCGTAAGATCAATATTTTGTCCTCCCTTGTTCCCCCTCCTTGTCTTGTCGCACCTAGAAACACTTGTGTACAGGCGCGTTATGAATGCCACATCATATCATATCATATCCAATCATTCATAAGCTTGGTCGAAAACTGAGTATGACTTTTTATATACATTCTGTGGGCACTCAAAGGTGTAAGGTAGCATGAATCCTTGCTCCACCCTCTCACCTTATTTTTTTTTCTTCTTTAATGAAGGTGGCACATGCTACCGATATTGCCGACCTAATCACGGCTGAAAATATTGACTTCCTGGCAGTAACTGAGTCACGGTTTCATGCAGCAGCAGACCCCTCTCTTGTACTGGCAGTACCAGGCAATTACACAATCATAAGAGCAGACAGAGCTGACTCTAGAGGTAGTGGTATTGCCATCATTGCTAAATCCAACCTAGGCCTGAGAGCAGCCCTCTCACCGACTGTCACGTCCTGCAAACTACTCACTGCTAAAGTACCCATCTCTAACTCCCGCACTTTAACCATTCACTTAATCTATAGACCTCCAGGGCCAATAGGCACCTTCGAGGAATATATCACTACAATATTATCTGACAATACTAAATCCTCCACACAAATACTTCTACTTGGGGATGTTAACCTAGGTTACAACTACTCCAAAGACCTACACACTTAGTAGTGTCTAATACCCTCACCAAACTCACCCGTCACTCAAAGAGTTACCCAGCCAACACATGACAAAGGCAGAATTTTAGATTGGGTGGATGATCTCAACTGTGAAACTGTAATCATGTCCACAGCATCGGAAACCTGGACAGATCACTACCAACTGTCTTTTTCCCTCTCAGCCAATGTCCCCAACTCTAAAGATAACTTAATAGTACCACCAGCCCTCACCAAGAACAAACGGAAAATCACTGTGGACAAGATTTTACCACATGTAATCCCCATCCTCAAGTCAGTGATGGACACCGCTGACACAGACACTTTAATAGATATCTATAATTCCACGATGACCACGTCACTAGACACCATTGCCTCGCTTAAAATGTGCAAAGGCAAACCCTGAGCTCACCCGAATTCTTCGTTTACACCTTAACTAAAAGCCCTGCGGGCTGAAAAAAGGAAAGCAGAAGGCCTCTGGAAACACCTCCCCACTGAGGAGAATGAAACTAACTTGCTGAATATCTCAGCTAAATACAAAAAAGAAATTCTACTCACCAAACGTGAGACCTACAATGAAAGGATTAATAAAGCTAGCTCAAGCACCAAGGAACTCTTTGTTATCCTAAGAGAATTGGAAGCTCACATCCCCCCGACTGACACCTGCGTGAAAGATAAACTCTGGTGTACTAACATCCAGAATGCTCTGACTAACAAAATTGTCCCTCTCCAAAACAAAATTGCAGACAAGAGATCAAACCTACCTAACACAGGCTAGCACAAAAGCACCCAAGCTAACTCCTCTAAACCTCATCAAAGCTTCAAATTCTCCCAAGTTACCACTCGGGAGGTGGAAAATATTATCGCCTCTCTCTAACCATCAAAGTACCAGGGAGATAGCTGCCCTGCACAGATGATTAAAGATGCTGCCAGACACTTGGCACCCTTTATTTCAAAACTAATCAATGCCCCTTTGCATCCAGTACTGTACCCAGTAACGTCAAGGAGTCTTGGGCCCTACCCCTCTAAAAAAAACAATCATTTGGCCCTACTGTCCCACAAACTATAGGCTGATTACTACTGTCCCGTTCCTACTAAAGATATTAGACAAATTGGCCTACCTCAAGAGCCCGGATTATCTGGAGTCCAATCACCTCTTAGGGACTCAACAATCAGGCTTTAGGCCACAACATGGAACTGAAATGGCGCTGATTGATCTAAAGTCCTAGGTTGCTGAACCAAAGACAAAGGGAAAACTGCATTGCTGCTCTTATTAGATTTGTTTGCCGCTTTCGATTTGGTTGGCCACAAAGTGCTATGTAAGCACCTCGACTCAGCAGCCCACTTCTTCAAGGATGCCATAGCATGGATCCAATCATTTCTGAACAATAGGACCATGAGAGTCTTCTCCCCCTCTGCGGCAGCAAACCCCATCCCAATAACATGCAGAGTACCTCAAGGCTCCTGTGTTTCACCAACAATGTATAACATCTTCACAAAGCCTTTGTTCGATGATCTTGATCATCTGAGTGTCATGTTAAATGGGATATCATATTGTGTCTCCTTTATTGTATATAGTGGCCTAAGCCCAGTCGCTCTGCGAAGAAATCCGCATTGCAAGGTCCCAACCTTAGATCCACCTAGCCACCATTTTAGGTTCATCCGCCATTTTTATTTCTGTTTCAAAGTCACTCTGTATTCTAAAATGGTGGACAGTGTTTTCCCGCTTGTAACCTAGCCGTCCTGACCTTCGTGCAAAGTTAATGTCCAAAATGCAGGTAGGCCAAATGTTAGGGCCATGTAATGAGACCTTGTCCTATGTTTGACCTATAGATTGAGGATTACCTACGGCAATAAGCCCGATCCGTGGACATGCATCAAAAACAATGTTGTTTAAATACTAAATGTGAACACTTGTTGAACTACATTGTATAAAACGTACTAAGACTTAATGTCAAATTTGAAGATACACTGTTGCCATTTTGACTTGTTGTTGTGCGAACTAGAAGTAATCCAAATGCATATAGTTGGACTAACTAGAGGTGAACTTGGCATGGACCCTAGACAGAGGAATAATTAACCTGCAGAGGGGCTGGACATTGCGATCGAAAAATGTATAAAAGATGTGAATATTTAGACGTCCAGTACCCCTCACTTCTCACACCAAAAGGGATGGTATTCGTTGTGATGTACTGAAGGCCAGATAGCTATCTGATACTTTGTTTCTTTGTAACTGTACAGATCTGAGAATCTTTATAAGCCCGTGTTTTGTGTATTTCCTTTTGTGGTACTCAGCCTCGATATTTCTTTCTGCTTTTACAGATGGCGCCCGGATAGGGACCCTCAAGATTGATGCCAGCTCATTGAAGGTTGACGCGGTTATGGGACCAGGATCGGACGGTGTAAAAGGGGACCCTTTCTTGGATGAGACGCGACACCTCAGCAGCGCTGCATGACCCAAACCCTGGACGGTGAGCCCGCGGTCCGAGTCGGCATCTGGACGAGGGTCCATATATCGAGGCGGGAAGTTTTGCCGAAATCACCAACCACGGGGGACGTGAGTTAGAAAATTTGTATTCCAATCAGACCTCCTAAGGATTTGATCAGTTGAGTCGTGACCCGATTCTTAAGCATCCTGATAATTTGTTTAGGCATATTACACTTGCAAGTGCAATTATTGCCCAGATAACACCAGTATTCTGATATGCCTGGGAAATTGTCTGCCTGCTTCAGGGCGTTATTCCGCAGGGACAGACAATCTTTGGAACTTGTCCGACCAGCACCAATGGAGGGGTCGCCGGCGTGTACTATGTACTGTAAGCACGGCATTGATAGTATAGTATTTAACGATATTTGGCACAGACAAACTAGACATGCTTCCGAACTTCAGTGGCCAATCAATGGTAGTTTTGAAATTCCTCGTATTGAATACTTAGAATCCATATTATTGAAGAAAAAGGCTAGACCTGCAGAATTGAATGTATTATAAAATTGGAAGAAAGAAGCTATGCAGCAGCTTAAGAGTAGAGAAAAGCATGCGCGCCGTCATATGACGAACGCCGAAAAAGCGTTGTTATATGACCAGAGTAAACAGTCTGAGTCAGTTAGGAATATGGATAGGGCTTTTTCACTTGGTATCCAGAAAATGTATCCTTCTAAAGACATTCATGTATCCGATGAAATTATTGATAGACTATTAAATGAACGAAGGCCTGGTGCCACTGTGCCACCTCCGTATGTTCCTCTTCCTGCTGTTATTCCTCCTCCCATAGCTCCTCCTGCTCCTCCTATTGCTCCTCTTAATGTTCCTCTTCTTCCTCCCGTTGTTCCTCCTCTTGTCGTTGCCCCTCCACTTGCTCCTCCACCTTTGCTTGCACGGGTCCGGTGGGCTTGCCTGCCACGCCATTGATATCAACTTTGTTTCCAGATGTTCGAAATGTACCTACTCTCCCTCTTACAAGTGGTTCTATACCGCTTGTAATAGATCAGGGTGCGGGTTCAAGGGTTGTAACTCGTAATACTGTATCTTCAGAGAAAAAGCGTGAGTTAACTGCGTGGGCTAAGCGTTGCATGGAGAAGGGTGACCAAGCTGATATTCTTGCCACACTTCATAATTTAGACAATTTTCCTGAGAAAAATGTTTTTATTGAGGGATTAGGAATTCATTTATGTGTAATGTGGAACAGACTAAGTGATACAAATCTCCCACAAGGGTTAAGGGATCTGAATACTTTAGCATTTTCTAGAGATACTGCGGAGAAAGTACTAGAGCATGTTAAGAGGGTTTTTGGGTATAGAAGGGAATTAGAATGGCTAAAAAATGAAGATGTAGATGGTGATAGTTTGGATGTTATGTTCATACAGAAATGGTTTTCTCCTTGTCGAAAGTCGATAAAAGGAGAAACGAATTTGTACGAAAGATGCGATTAGGTGGATCTCAGATTCATCGATAACTCCCGTTGCAGTGTATGCAACGTATAGTCAGTATACGCTAGAAATGCAGAGGAAAGTGATACAGGTAATGGTAGAGTAACTACAGAATGAATGTGTAAGAAGAAAGATTTGTTGTCCCACAGAGTTATTGAGTATTTATAAGAGAGCTTTTTCGTTTGACACTTCTTCAGCTGCTTTAGGGCTTGATTTAGCTCTGTTGCTTAGTAAACGTTCGGAGTTGCCTACTTCTCAGTTTCCTATGAGAGAGGTTGCTCTGACATTTGTCCCAAAAGTTGAGATTCCAGCAGATCCTGCAACATGTGCAGTTGCTCACGATATTCCAGCACAATATGTGTCGCAGTTCGTTCACGTCCCATTCTCGAGACGGGAAGTGAACACCATTAAACAATCTATTCCCGATATTAGGAACAATCCGACAGGGTTCTACAAAGAAATAGAGTCTGTTTTACAATCCTCAGTATTCACCTTAAGTGATATTGATCTGTTGTTTCCCGTACTCCTGCCTGTTGATTTATGGAAACAGATTAGGACTGTAGATGATGTAGCAGGGTTAGGAGATTCATGGGATACTATGACTATACTCGATAGAGAAAGACCAGCTGATGAGAGACCACCACAGGTAATAGTAACTTTGCTTGATAAAATAGTTACAAAATTAAAGACTATAATTCCTGAAAGAAGGATTATTTGGGACAAGCTTACGGCCTGTGTCCAAGGGAAATCTGAGGGTGCTACCGAGTTCTTCAACCGGTTCGAACAAGTATTTTCAGATTACAGTGGGCAAGACTTAAGCACAGAGTCTGGGAAAAGGTTATTTGTGGGCAAATTTGTGCGTGGATTGCTGCCTGACATCCAGACACAAATCATGTCCTCTGAGAGTGCTTGGCAAGCGAAGTCTCATTCAGAAGCACTGCACATGGCTCAGTACTATGAGAATCGTGTCAATAACGAAAAGGAAAGAGTTGAAAAGAGAAAAGGTGACTTAAAGACAAAAGTATTATTGCAGCAAATTGTTAATTCACAATTTAGAGGTCAGTATGTTCCACAAGGAAATGCGCCATTCGGTTCTGTAAACATTGACCAGTGTGCTTATTGCAGCCAAGAGGGTCATTGGCGTGCACAATGCCCGATCCTCCAGCAAAGGTCAAATAACACATTTGGGAATATGGTTAGATGGCCCAGAGGCCGCCCAGGGGTAGAGGGTCCTGGTAGAGGTCAGTTTTCACAAGATTCACAGCAACCTTTTTCGCAGGACAATCAGGCATCAAGTGTGGATAATAGAAACGTTTTTGACCATCCTTCTGCTGCTTACCTCTCTGAAGAACTTCCTTTCAACGATATTCTGTTTCGGTAGGATTGCCCGAAGCAGGGTTTGGAACCAACGCCTATTCCCGTTAATCAGAAAGGTCCCTACGTTGAGATATTAGTGGGAAATAGGAAACATCTATTTTTGATTGATACAGGGGCACAGAAGTGTTCCCTTGACCATTTGCGGGTTCCAAACATTCCACTGTCAGGGCAAACCAATGTTTCTGTAGGGTTTTTCTGGCACACCAGTCGTCTGTCCGGTTTCTTCGCCGGTACCTATTTATTTGGGTCCGTTTACAGACCACTGTCCATTCCTTTTGACCAAGAATTGTGAAGAGAATTTGTTGGGGTTGAATCTGTTGAATGAATTAAATGTGGTAATTCATTGTTCTTCTGATGGGGTGCGTTTGACGATTTCACCACAGCAACTTTCTGTCTCCCAATTCTTAACCAGACCTTTGCTGCCGGAATTTAGTAATGTTCCGGAGTGCTTGGGGCAATTGATGAAATGATGTTGGTGTTTTGCAAATTGAGCCTGTTAAGATTATTTTGAAACATGAAGTAAAGTTGCCACGTATTCCCCAGTATAAGATCTCGGTCGATGGTGAGCAAGCTTTGAAATGCATCGTCTCCAATTTTGTGCATCGAGGGTGATTGAGGAAATTGCAGGTAGTTTGTGCAATAGTCCGATTTTACCCGTGTACAAAAAAGGCGATAATGCAATTCCCTTCCGTTTTATTATTGATCTATGTGCCATCAATAAGATTGTTGCTCCACAATTTCCCATTGTGCCTGATGTGACAACAATATTGACCAGGATCCCGGCTTCAGCTACTCACTTTAGTGTTGTGGATCTAAAGAATGCTTTCTTTAGTATCCCTATACATAAGGACAGTAGATATTTGTTTGCGTTTACCTTAGGGGGAGGCTCGTTTACCTTCACCCGTGCACCTCAAGGTTACACGGAAAGTCCTAGTATCTATAGTACGGCTATGAAAGAGCAGCTCGATACTCTTTTGTTGCCCTCTACTTGTACACTGCTTCAATATGTCAATGACCTGCTTTTAGCTGCTGACTCAGAGAGCCCTTGTAAGGAGGGCACTGTGTTGTTGCTTATTCACCTAGCACAACCTGGACACAAAGCTTCTCTTAAAAAATGTCAATATTGTCGACAGGAGGTCGCCTATTTAGGCTATCTCCTGTCAAAGGAGGGAAGAGGGTTGACACCTGAACGGATACAAATTATTTCTAGCATGTCTGTCCCAAATACACAGAAGGAAGTTCGAGCCTTTATAGGAATGGCTTCTTACTGTAGGCAGTGAATCCCACATTTTTCCTTAGTAATTAAAGCAATGTTGGCTTTAACGAAGAAGGGCATTTCTTCGCCATTGCCGTGGAACTTGGAACACCAGCGAGCATTTGATCTGCTCAAGACTGCATTGTGCTCAGCACCAGTTTTGGGCACACCAAACTATGAAAAGGCCTTTGTGTTGTATGTGCATGAATGTGATGGATGTGCTTTGGCTGTATTAATGCAGGAACATGGAGGGAAGAATAGGCTGTGCGGCTACTTTTCTTACGCCCTTGTTCCTGTTGCATGTGCTTTGCCAAGATGTTTGAGAGCTGTCACTGCTGCCGCTGCGTCCATTAAACAGAGCAAGGGAATGGTCCTAGGCCATGCTTTAACCCTGATGGTACCTCACTCTGTAGATGTTCTATTAAACAGAACACAAACAAAACACCTCACCGCCGCACGATTAACGAGATACGAATTGATCTTGTTTGAACTGCACATCCAAATCAAGAGGTGTTGTGTTCTTAATCTGGCTGATCTTTTACCTTTCCCGCAAGGTACTGCTTGCAGTGACGAAGAGTCACATGACTGCCTTTACACTACAGAACAAGAGACCAAAGGCAGAATCGACCTAAACAACATTCCTTTGAACAATCCACAAGGGGAGCTGTTTTGTGATGGCTCCTGTTTCAAACTCCCAGATGGTACATCCACAGCTGCTTATGCAATCACCCCATTGAGCACGGTCGTGGAAACCAAAAGAATCACGCATAAATCTGCGCAGGCCGCAGAGATTATAGCATTGACCCGAGCTTGTGAACTTTCCGAAGGGCTTATCGTAAACATATATACTGACACTCAGTATGCCTTTGGGGTGGTTCACAACTTCGGCTGACTTTGGGCAGAAAGAGGGTTCTTGACCTCACATGGTACTAAATTCCAACATGGCTCCTTGATAGTACGGTCACTCTCAGCGCTTGCACTCCCTACTCAGCTAGCTATTATGAAATGCGCAGTGCATCAGAAATTCATAGACAATGTAGGAAAAGGGAATGCTTTCGCTGACCAGATATCCAAACAGCCTGCCACTGATCTCTCTTCAGAAATGTATACCTCAAGGGAAGCCACAAATGCCTGTACTTTGGATGAGGGTATTGACTCCGTAACGAATATTCAAGCCGATGCCACGTTAGAAGAATCTGAGGAATGGCTGAGGGCTTGGGAAAATTGGATGATGATGGGTGGACAAAGTTGAAGGGAAATGGCTATTGCCCGACGTGTATGTTATGATGATGGTTGTTATGGCTTATGGTCCTACCCATATTTATGCTCGTAAGGCCACTAAGATGTTGCAAAATGTGTGGGTCAGTGACAAAATCCCTAAGGTAGCTGAACGCTTCGTTCAGGGGTGTATGATTTGTTTACAGCACAATGTGGGAAAGGGCACATCAACTCATAGGGGTAGTTTTGGTCCACCTTCTGTCCCCTTTGAGGTGATTCATTTTGATTTTATTGAAATGGAGCGTCGTTATAACTTCAAATATGTATTAGTTGTCATCTGCGCCTTTAGTAAATGGGTTGAAGCTTTTCCCGTCAAAGATGCCAACACTATGACCACGGCAAAGACCATGCTGAAAGAATATTTTCCAAGATTTGGTATGCCAAGAGTCATCTGGTCAGACAATGGTCAACATTTTTGTCGCTGCTGCAATTCTGCAGTTATGCGCGGGATTAGAGATCGATAAACGGTTCCATTCAGCCAGACATGCACAGAGTGTTGGACTAGTAGAAAGACACAACGGCATCATCAAAAACAAGCTCACCAAGACGTGTGCCGGCACCAAACTAAAATGGCCGGACGCATTACAGATTGTATTATTGTCCATGTGGGTGATCCCTCAAACTAAGACTGGGCTCTCTCCCTTTGAGGCAGTCATGGGTAGGCCAGCTAACATTTGGAATGTCCCAAAGCCCCGTTCTTTACGAGATGTTGAAAATGTACTTCTTTCTGATTATTGTGGCCAGTTAGCTAAATATCTGTATTTAATTCATCACCAGTTGTGAGAGGCTTTACCTGTAAAATATGAGGGCCCCAGCCACAGCGTATGGCCGGGTGACTAGGTCATTACGAAGGCATTCGAGCAAGCTTCTAACCTCGCACCCCATAGGCGGGGTCCGCATCAGGTCCCCCTGGTCAGGGTCCGCATCAGGTCCTCCTGGTCACACAGACAGCTGTGCGGGTAGCAGGAAAAAAGAATTGGATCCACGCGTCACATATAAAGAGGATTCCACACCCTGTGCCACACGCTACAGAAGATACGGAACCCCTCACCAGTACTCCAACCAACGGTCACGAAGCAGTAAACAGCATCGAGAGTGCATCGGAGACTCTCCCTGAGCCCGTGGGGCCTGGGGTAACAGCCATTTCACCTCCACACTCTCCAACCATTTTGTCTTTTGAATCTGTTCCGGATCTTGCATCAGCTACTCCTTTGGATTCATCGCTTCCAACGGGAAGTGACGACACGTTGTTCACAGGTCACTCAGTACCAGGGATCGCAAGGTACTTGTAACGCTCACTTGGCTCCCACGGAGGCACTGGTCTGGTCTGGGTTGCTGTGGCCTCTTCAAGCGTGATGCGCAGAATTCAGACCACCGATTGAACAGGACCCCCAAATCTTGCTCGTTTGGCCCGTAGGAATATCCTTCTGCAGATGAGAAAGGGGATTAACTGTCTGCTGAATAGTGTGCTTGCTCCCCCCTTTCACCCTTCATTCTTCTCTGACTTCCTCCAAAACCTCCGGTTTAAGCTCACCTTATGGTTTGGAAGGATGAACTCTCCATCCTGCTTCTGGTGCAGGGGCGCGCGTTCGTCCAGTTACTTCACTGGTTTTCAGAATGGCGCTGGCACATCCACTTGACTTTTCTGAGCGATACGCCGTAAGTATGAAGATGCAAAAGTTCAAGTGTGAGCCTCCTTTTATGTTGTTTTTTCTGTCCTTTATTTCAGGTGCAGAACAAAGGCGATGCGTTGAGGGGCTAAATTGCCGGTGGTAAAATCAGGTGAGTTAGTGATGAGGGCGACCCCTCTAAATGTCTTTATAGTTCCCCAGTAATGTCTTTTTGTCCTTTCCCCATAGGGGCCGGGGTGCGATGCCTGCCAAAGATGCGGCGCCGACCCGAGATGTGGAATGGTTCACCAAGAAAAGCCGGTAAGTAATATGGCTGAAAATTCGGCTTTCCTCTTGTGTTCCCTTGCTCACCTTTTGTCTCTTCTTCTCTCCCCTAGGTGCAGAGATGTGGCGACCGGTGCTGAGAGCCGGTATGGAGCCGGGCGGCGTCTCGGGAACAGGTGAGTGAAGCGCGGTGCTGCAGCGAGCAACGCAGTGCTTTTAAATGGAAGTCTTCCTTCAGGAATGCTGGCGTGAAGATTCCGGATGCAGGTAAGAAGGTTGAATAAGTTCTTGGTTTTCACCTTTCTCTTCTCTTATTCCCTTACAGGTGTTCCAGGTTCGAGGCAGGCGTGGCTGGAGTCCAGGTGCAGGAGCAGACACGGTGAGCTGGGATGCAGAACAACGCGAAGCACGTGTGGCTGTCAGGGCGTGGCTTAAATAGCTTTGGAAGAAGTTCCAGGTGAGTATTCTTCCACAGCCCGACCCAAGTAACAAAATAGTTCCTTCAGAAAAATAGTCCCTCCTAAGCCTCATTTGGCTTGGTTCTTCATGCAGCATGGTCTGCATCAGGTGAGTGTGCAACATGGTCTGCTTCAGGTAAGTGCACCAAACACTTCCCCTTATGAGCCTGGTGCCTATGGCGCCAGGACTGATGTCCAACATGAGCCTGGCGCCAACGGCGCCAGGACAGAGTCCAAAGAGTCCCTATAAAGGGCTGCTGGGCTTTTACCCGGGGGCGTGATGCCTGCTCCCGGGGGTGCTGGGCCTGGCCTGGTGCTCCTGGGGTAGGCATCATGACAGTACTATCTGCGTCCGAGGAAATAGACCTACTGCACGGTTCGGCTGTGCCTTCGAAGCAAGGGCTTGTCTTTTGTGTATCATTTGTGTATAAGGGGATTCTTTTGGCTAGGGTTTGTGAAAGGACTAAGAAGACGCTCGGCCTGGAGGTTGCCAGCAAAAAAAACATTGGCGCAAATCATTTGAAGAATAATGCCTGCAACCACTCCCTCTCGTACGGAAAAGATAAGAGACTGTGTGACGAGCTACGGACACGGACATTCAAATGTGTGGGCCCCGAAAACGTATTGTTGTTTAGTGATAATGTTGATTGGTTTTACAATAATCATTGCCTTAGGATTTTGGTATCTGGAAGAAGTACATCTGCTTGAAAATGTACCCACTGTTTCTACTCCTTTCATGCATCTGCACACTTTATCTCCTAGAGATTCTCAGCACAGACAGAGTTATCACAACAACACTCATTATGAACACTACACATACCATTCTCAATAGGTCTAACTGTTGGGTTTGTTCGCATCTACCACAAGACGGGCATAAGGGGCTGGGTTGGTATATTCATCCTTTACCTTTGACAACTGCTTGCTATGCTTCTCTTAGAGCACTATTCTTTGGCCGATGGAATGATAGCATCTCAGGGAATTTTGATGGAACTAAAATAAATGATTTTGAGAAACGCGTTCTAACCCCCCTGGGATCTTTGCGAATAGGAGCAAGCCAAATGTTGCTTCTATTAGGCCTGCTGATATACTGTCCCATCCTTTTCAATCTTTGATCTCTTTTAAGATGGCTCCTATAGGCAATAGGGATGCCACGCCTCCTTCTTATACTGTTAACCACAGCCCCGATTCAGTTTCTTTCTCCATACAGAGGAATGGTACACAGTCAATGGGTGATTTTAAGGGTTGCACCAATGTAGCGAATTTGACTAGTGAGAACAGACAATGTCGGCAAACCTGTCTACTTTGTTTGCGGTAATGTAGCATTTCCATGCTTACCCAGGGATTGGCAGGGAACCTGTTATTTAGGGATTCTGTTACCTGGGGTATTCATTGCCAGCAATATAGAAGTTTCAAAGGCTCGTCCATGGCGGGGCGAGATTGGCGATACTTCAGCACAAATTCTGGGCGATGTAGCTAAATCCTTTGTGCCATTTTGGGAACAAATACTGAACTCAGAAGATATCAGGAGACTAGCGAGAGTACTGGAGAGGACCATAAACTGGACCACTGACATACTCTATAACATGACGTTGGAACAGAAAGCAAAAAGGTTAGTGGCACTTCAGAACTGGATGGCATTAGATGTCATTCTGGCTGAACGTGGTGGGGTATGTAAATTAATGGGGTCCGCTTGCTGCGTTTTCGTGCCAGATTCCTCCCCAACGATTTTCAGAGCAATTCAAAATCTGCACGTCCTTAGTTCAGAAGTGCATGTTCCCGAGGGAAATTGGAATCTTAGCGCTTGGTTCTGGGACTTCCTGCGATCTTGGGGATGGAAGCTACTTTCAGTCTTGCTGGTTATTTGAGGTATTTTGCTGTTCCTCTGCTGTTGTATACAATGTCATCCTGGTAAGTGTTCGATCGTAGGAGGATGTTGTGCACAAACGATGTGTGCATTAGGACACAAGGTATATGCCCCAGAGAAAATATCTAACGAATTCGTGCTGAAGGAAAACTTTGTTTTTGACCTCATGGCAATTGATATCTCCGATAGTGATTCAGGATGCATGGACATTGGGACGTGGAGTTACTCGTGAAGTGACTAGAAGTAGTATTAGTGCTTGGTTTAGGCCAAAAGGAGGGTTAGTTAAACAGGATATAATATTGTGCCTCCTTTATTGTATACATTGGCCTAAGCCCAGTCGCTCTGCGAAGAAATTCGTCTTGCAAGGTCCCGACCTTGGATTGACCTAGCCACCATTTTAGGTTCATCTGCCATTTTTATTTCTGTTTCAAAGTCACTCTGTATTCTAAAATGGTGGACAGTGTTTTCCCGCTTGTAACCTAGCCGTCCTGACCTTCGGGAAAAGTTATTGTCCAAACTGCCGAAGGTCAAATGTTAGGGCTGTGTAATGAGACCTTGTCCTATGTTTGACCTATAGATCGAGGATTACCTACGGCAACAAGTCCGATCCGTGGACATGCATCAAAAACAATGCTGTTTAAATACTTAACGTGAACTACATTGTATGAGACATGTACTGAGACTTAATGTCATTGATACACTGTTGCCATTGTGACTTATTGTTTTGCGAACTCGAAGTAATCTGAATGCATATAGTTGAACTAACTAGAGGTGAACTCGGCACGAACCCTAGACCGAGGAATAATTAACCTGCAGAGGAGCTGGACATTGTGATCGAAAAATGTATAAAAGATGTGAATATTTAGACGTCCAGTACCCCTCACTTCTCACACCGAAAGGGCCGGTATTCGTTGTGATGTACTGAGGGCCAGATAGCTATCTGATACTTTGTTTCTTTGTAAACTGTACAGTTATTTGAATAAAGATCTGAGAATCTTTATAAGCCCATTTTGGTGTATTTCCTTGTGTGGTACTTAGCCTCGATATTTCTTTCTGCTTTTACAGTCACATACACCAATTATGCAGATGACACCGAGATCCTCTTACCCCTTACAGGAGACTACGATTCCGACGTGGTCCTAGTAAATACAATATACCTAATCATTTAGGAATGTATGGCCTCCCATTGCCTCTGCCTGAATGATGAGAAAACTGAGCCTCTGATACTAGGTGCTTCAGCGCACCTCAAAAAACTGACCATCAAATACGCCTCATTCAACATTGACAGGAATAACATTAAAGTGCTAAAAGAAGTAAAAACACTAGGCTTTTACCTAGATTCCACTCTTAACCTAAGCAAACAAGTCAATGCCATGGCCTCTGCTACTCTGCTACTGCATATACATGCAAGCTGATATGGGCTTGCAAACCCTTTCTTTCCAACGAAAGCTGCATCATCCTAGCTAGAGCCCTCATCATTTCAAAATTGGATTATTGCAATGCCCTATACTTAGGTGAGAGTAAGTACATGGTCAATAAACTCCAAATTTTCAAAAATAATGCTCTGAGAATTGCTATCAAGGAGAGAACACATCTCGGAGACTAGGAGACAGAAGAAATGGCATTCCATCAAAGACAAAATCCAGCTTAAAACAGTCTCATTAAGCCATAAATGTCTCAATCATGCGGCCATACTGTACCTAACAGAGAAAATGCTCTTAAAATCCTCATCACGCCCCACCTGGTCGACTAACTCATTCTGCCCGGCAGTTCCCAAATATAAAATTTTTAAAAAGGAGGGGGGGCAGCTTCCCGGTTATGGCAGATCAGTTGTGGAACACCCTCCCTCGCTGAGATTGGACCATTTTTCCCCAACTTTAGGAAAAGCACCATAAGCTGGCTATCGGCGAAGGACCAATGACATATCCAGGAAAGGCTCTGACCTACTGCCAACTGCCTCTCGCTGCCCTTTCTTGGATCTAACTAATTGACAGCAACTATCAAATGTACTTGCTGTATTATACTGTATTATTCCTTGTCTTGTCTTGCCCTGTACATGTTTGCCTGTATTGTCTGTAACTATGATTATGCAAACCTGTAAATGTATGCAATGCGCCCAGATACCTCTGGGTTCAGAGCGCTATATAAATCAATAAAACAAACAAACACACCTTTTTTTTCCTTGTATTTTGTTTTCATTATTGTCATTTTTGTATCATAACTCTGTCGTTTTCGATTAAACATTAACGCAGTTCAATATTAGTGTTGTCACGGAAAACAAAGTGCAAGCCACACATCCAGATGTGCAATTAGATAAAACGACAGTTGATTACACTGCAATTAAAATAAAACCAGCGTTTTTTTTTGTTTTTTTTTTCGATGGTGCTGACATCAGTGCTGATGATGAGCCTCTTACCGAATACCTTCTTCGACCTTGACTAGTTCATACAGTCCTTTGATGGATGCTCTCATTTCAGTGACCCTACTAATGTTTGTCCATCATCAATGTTAATTGTACCTGATTCTTTTCTTTAGATCACTTTGTGCCCATAGTCCCCGTGTATTGTCCCATCTCGAAGGCAGCTTTGAGGGACAACCTGCAGCCTAAATGCCTTTTTCGATAATCCAAGCTACATATGTTCACCCCACGTCCATGCTGCTCATTATTGCCAATTATCGCCCTGCACCACTTACTGATGTAAGTGTCCAACTCTCAGAGTCAGAACCTGCTTCATAGTGCCAGCATCTCGGGAGGATAGCTAAAGGACAACGCGCTTGCCTTGGGAGTAAGATGATGCAGATCAACACAGGTTTGATCCCTGGGTCCGCGCTTAGATACCTCTGGGTATTAAGTGCTTTTTATAAATAACCATTTGTAATTGCAACCATGGAGGCTGTGACCTCATCATAATATTGACATGTTCTCTTTCTACTATTCATCAGTGTGTTTTATTCGTTTTGAATCCTAACCTTCAATGTGGACACTAAACCACTTTGTAATTCTATCAAACTACACAATGAAGGACTATTGAGTATCTGCCATCATACATAGTTGCCACTTGTGGTAGCGTTGATGAGATAGCATTCTGGAAGAATGTATACTCTTGTCCGCCATTTGGTTTGACTGAGTTGGAAGCAGGACAGCAGTCAACGTTTAAGTCAGAGCATTGTATAAATACTCAGCGGTTGGATAAGTACTCATTTTTGTATATTAAATCTGATATGCCCATATGCTTTTTATTACTGACAATCTGTTAAGGATGTAGGCCTTAAATCTGTCCAGAAGTGTGTAGGGTTAATCAAAAACAAATTGTTGACCTATGTCATTGATCTATGGAATCTACCATATTAACTGCTTGTAAATAAGAACAAATTAAATAAATACTCATTGCAAGGATGCCAATGGAATTAATTTGATGTAGGACAACAATCACAATCAGTAAATGTGAACTGGGTAAAGATTTTATTTGAAGAGTTTTGCTATTAAAGGACGGGCGTTCTCCAATTTACATTACCATTGTTGTTTACAGCATTACAGCTGCTAATGTGTCCACTGGCAGCACAAGAAAACCATGGATTTAAAGGCTTGGTTGTTAGAGGTCGTTCCCATCAGAGCAATGAAAATTGCTGTAAAGATATTTCTCTAAACATATAGGAACATAAAACAGTGTTGAGTGGAGCGTCTGTTTTAAGACAATTTAAGAGAACAGCATTCAGGTGTGTGAAGAATTGCCATTGCCATTGAGAGATGGAGTTACACCAGCATCGAGTGGACAAGACCATTACAAACCCTTGGGAAAATGCAAAGCCAACTGACCGGTTTGGGGCTACTCGCATTAAACAAAAAGGCTGGGGTTAGTGCATCCAAACCAGGTGAGAAAGGGACCTGGAAACATAAACTGGAAGAGGGTAAGGACCAAGGATCTCACCCTCTTGCCAATAGTGGGAGCAAAATGTCTTAGGGGAGAACCCTGTCGCCTTCATCGTCCTCTCCAGCAGAAGAGATGAGTGAGGGCACTCCTAGCACTGGGACATCCACAATCACAGCCCCTCAGCGTTGCTTTACCTGTGGATATCAGAAGCATAGGAGGGAAGTCCCACCTGCATGAGTAGACCCGGCTGTAGTTAGAGCTATGCTCATAGAGGTGGAAGAAGAGTAAATAGCGTGGGCATCATAGACAATGAATTCCCACTTGACCTGGGGTTAGCCGAATGCACCCTTGTATCCCTGAGTGGGAAATGTACTGGGTCTCCCACTGAGGGCCCAGTCCCCACTAACAAAGAGATCTTTTTGGACCACTTTGTCATTAACCCGAGTAAAGCCCCAGAAATGTGCGATGCTACTGCGATAATCACTGCTGTCCGATGATAGTGGGTGCCAGAGGACCAGATCATACCTGGTCCTCCCAGAATAGTCAGGGTATTCAATGGTCTAACCCGATGCACAATGGATATCATGGAGTTCAGTTGGAAGGGGCAAACCTCTCAGCTCTACTTCACTGTAAAAGAAGACCTTATGCCGAAATCATTGCTGCAGTCATCCAGTCGTGGGTCAAGGAAGCAGCTCAGGTCTCACCCCTGGTGACCATGGGTCCTGGGCTCTTTGAGCTTATGATGGTATAAGACTAGCTCAGCTGGTCCAGATCCAGAGTCCACAGATACTCCTGCAGGTGAGGGGTCTGGTGGCCACTGAAGTGCCTGCTGCGGCAGCACCCGACTCAGTGACCTCAGTGTTACCTACAGGCATTGAACCCAGACCTGAGGTGGAGGACACAGTAGAATCACACCTCATGAGTCTCCCCGAACAAAGTGACTTGTCATTATCGGAAGGCCCAAGCCACGCTGACTTTTGACCCACTCAGTCCAACCCGGGCCTCTGTCGTGCTGAGACAGTAGGTTAAATGGGCCAGGCTTTCACAGGAGTTCCACTCTGCCCCCTCCCTGCTGGTTACTCTCTTGGTCTCCTATGGTGGCAGCTCTTGGGTGGTCCATTTGTTTGGTGTGGTGGGTTGCTTATCACCATGCATGGTCCTTGTGGGCTGCTGGCAGCAATAGAATGAGGTGTGCAACATGCCACCCCTTCTGCCTTCCCCAGGAATGGTGTACAGCACATGGGTGGCTGTGGTGTGTCACCCACCTTTTTATTTTCTGATGTGTCCTGGTGTTGCGGTGCAGGTATGTCTTCTGTTGATAGATTGTTAATTTATTGCCAATATCATAATTATTCATTTTTTTTTTCTCTGCAGTTCATCGGGCCGCCACTAGGTGCAGCTGCACCAAGTGGTCTGCTGTGTGTCTTGACGCAGGCCAGACATTCCCTGGCCTTGAAAGGACTTCCGCTACACATGGAGAATGACAACTGTCTCGCCGGGTCGCCACTGAAGGAGTGGAGGAGTCCCCCTGCATGCAGGGAAGGACAGGTACCTCACCGGGCTGCTGGGAAAGGAAGCTAGGCAATGTAGCCTGGTGCAGTGCATGCTCCACGGCAGGGAAGGACAGCTGCCTATGTGGGCACACCGGTACAGGAACGAGCAGACCAGCTTGTGTTTTAATGCTGTTCCATTCATGCCCAGTTTTATCCTGGTCGCCAGTTGTTAGGAGTCAGTCTCGGACTGAAGGACAACACAGAGACCCTTCTCGATGTCCTTACATGCTCTTTATGTCACCTTGCACCAAAGATTTGGAACACCCTACTGAAGAATATACGCAACACAAGGAACAACCTATTACTCAGCAAACAGCTCAAATCTTGGCTCTTCACGGAATAATCATATGAACGCTCACATAGGCACACACTCATACACACCAGAAACAATGGTGAGTGTAAAATGCCAACCGTGGACCCTAACAACCGACCAACTACATACAGAAGCCAATGTATTCGTATTTGTATTTTATTTATTTGTATAGCGCAAACAAGGCCCAAAGGCTACCGGCCGCATATCTTTGAAGCAGTGGTTACATAACAGTATGATATTACAAAGAACATTTTAGTTGAACATTAGGATTAGATCACAATGGAGGTTAAGACAGAAATACATAAGTAATCAGTTTTTTCAAAGTGGTCGTTTGAGGTGACTAGCCAGAGTTTGGCTTTGTGTTTGAATGAGTTCAGGGAAGCCATGTTTCTGATTGTGAGTGGCACAGAGTTCCACAGTTTGGCTGCCAGAACTGGGAAGCTGGCCCCACCGGCTGTTTGAAGCTTGTATCTGGGGATCAGTAGGCTCTGACTGAGGGAAGACCTTAGTGAGCGACATGGGCTGTACTGAGCGAACCGTGAGGAAAGATAGATAGGAGCCTGGTTATTCATGCATTTATAAGTCAGGGCAAGATATTTTAGTGAAATCCGTTGGGAGACTGACAGCCAATGAAGGTTCTTCCTAGTTTCAGTGATGTGGGCTGATCTAGGGATGTTGAGGGCGGTATTTTGTACGATCTGGAGTTTGTCAAGGTTGCATTGGTTAGTGTCTTGGTACAGTGCATTACAGTAGTCAAGTTTGGACATGACCAAAGTCCTAGCAAGGGTTATGCAGTTCTGAGAGGAGAGAAAAGGGTGACATGCTGTGATCAGCTTGCATGTATATGCAGCGGTGGCAGCGACTGCATTTGTTTGTCTGTGGAGGGAGAGAATGGAGTCAAGGTAGATTCCGAGGGTTTTAGTATCTTTGGAGACTTTTATGGAGTTACCGTCGATATTAAAGGAGCTGAACTTGGGGTTCAATTTGTTAAGTCTTTGCTGTGTACCTAGGATGAGGAGCTCTGTCTTGTCGTCATTAAGACAGAGCTCATGTTGTGCAATCCATGTTTGAATGACATGGTATATGTCATTTAAGGATTTCGAATCTACCGTGTAATCACCCGTGATGGATCTGGGTGTCATCGGCATAGTTAGTGTAGGTGACACCCAGATAGTCAAGCACATCAAACAGGAGTTTAGTGAAAACATTGTAGAGATTGGGGGATATGCACGATCCTTGGGGGACCCCGCAAGGGACTGGTGCAGGGTCGGCAGAGGAGGTTGGGGAGAATACCCTCATATGTCTGTTGTCCAGGAATGATTTAATCCAATTAGTAGCATTGTCAGAAAAGAAAGGATTTGGTGGTTGACCAAGTCGAAGGCAGCGGATAAGTCTAATAGTAGTAGGGCTAGTTTACCATTGTCTTTTAGTAGACAATCTATGACATATCACATCAGAAATTAAGTGCTAGTTATAACAGGACAACACTAATGACCATATACACAAGTAAATCATGACGTAAGACCATAGACGACTATCAACAATACCCTGACAATCAGACCCAAACCCAGCAGACCACCATCAATACAGACAGCGGGCATATAGGAGGTGGCAAAACCACAGCACCAACACCAGAAAGAGAAAAGACTAGCCATAGCCAACCTCCACCCCAAGATCCAGACGACACAACCAGGAATACCACGACACACAGTGACACCTAAACCTAATGGATAGATGACCAAGAATCATAACCAGCTACTGAGAATACCCACAGGCACGCCACCTATTTAAACTAGATTGCTAATAACCAGGGCATACAATCCATCCTCAATCCTCTGCTTACCTGACGTACCCAGGAAATCACACTACCATCTCTCGCCCAGCTAACCGCACTGACTTCACCACACTGCAACAACAAACAACACATAAACTGCATCAACAGAACACAAGGTCTTGCTCTGATCCGACATCTACACCAAAGCTCAATGAACAGTGAAATCCGAACTGAAGCCGCCAACAGCAGACCACTCTTCTCACTCTCCTTCTCCCTTTTCACCCGACTAATCTAACCCCCCACCACCCTCTTTTTACAGATCCCCCTGAGCGCCTGGGCACCAACTCTGTTAGCGACGGTGTGCAATATAAATGCCTTTACCATTAACATTAACATTATCGATGAACAGCCCCTTCCTCCCCCCGTCACAGTACCTCTTAAAGGGCGCTGACACTTACGCAAGCAGCACCCAGGAGTGTTCCCTCAGTTGCTTGTGGTAGCTGAGGGAGCGCTTTGAGTTTTATCACTGGGCTGGCTTGATGGCTCGCTGACGGCCATTAAGGACGAGACACCCCTGTTGCCATGTCTCTCACTGTCCTGCCTTTTCAACCCACAGCCCTTTACTTTCTGGGACTTTTTCTTTCACGTTATCCAGGTACACATATTAGTTCCTTAAGACTAGAATATAGAGGAGTGGTACGTTAAAAGGAAGCACTTGCACAAGGTCAATGCGTCACACGTGATACACAGTCAGCTAGCTACACAGGATGTCACTGCATAGCATGCTAATCAACCAGTGCTGTTATTAATCAGAAAAGCATCAGAACTATGAACATCTTTGCGTTCTGGGCTCTGTCTTGTTTTCCTGAGCTGCCTAATCCTGCAGCTATGCTCTATAATTTGAATGAGAAGCTGGAGACAAGTGAACTTCCCCTGTAAATACTAATGCACAACTTTGTCAGAAAACCAGCTGCAAGCGCTCTGTATCTCCAAGCAAAAAACAACCAAAGGCTTATTTCCCCTTCTCTTTAATTTTCCATCTGTTCCAAATGACAACGCCTGCGTCCTCCCAGAGTTCAGCACCGGTTTATTATCCCAAGCCCACCTTGCGTGCTATTAAAATCAGGTTGCAGTGATTTAGAGGCGGCCTGCACAATTCCCTGGAGGGGAAAATGATGTGCCATCAGCGTCGACATAAGTGTGCGGTGGACGCAGCAGTCTGTCACCGAGCTGTGGAGCAGGGGGAGCGCATGCGAGTTAGGCACGGCTGCTCTCAGAGCCACTGCTCCGCAGTTACCCATGGGCATCTCAACACACGCAAGGCGGACTAGGCGAATCAAGAAGCTGATTTTCCATTTATGCAAATTACTGGCAGGTTTTCTTTTCCCAGAATTCCAAAATGAAATACAGGTCTGAATGGATGCCTCGTGCATTGCAAGCTGAGACATGAAAGCTCTGAAGATGCACAGAGTCACATTAAGAGTGGGCTTCAGAATGTGTGTAGGTATTATATTCTTTTGCCTAATTGTAAAATTGACAACACTAAGTGACATGGTGAGAAAGTAGGGTTGCATGGTCGGTATATAGCACATAGTTTCCAACGCACCCGATAATTAAGGAGAAGAACATAGTTTCCAATGAGATGTGCACACAGCAGATATCGAATAGCCATCGGTCAAGAGATGAATGGTATGTTGCTATTTTAGAATCAATTTGTGGGGTGCTGGATTCCGTTGGTATGGCCTTTTGTGATGTGGGTGTCTGGATGAGCGGGCTCTATAATTCTAGGTTTTTGGTAGACATTATAGGCAGCGCTGCTGAGGGGGCACGCCACAGCTTGAAATCGTGGACAAGTAACCTGGGAGGAAAGGACGGCGTAAGGGTAGGGGGCACAACACATGCTGCTGGACACATGGTCTGCACCTCTCATCCTCTCTCCCACAGCTACAAAGAGAAAGACAGGATCAGGATGGGGCCCGAGTAAGGTGCGAAAGCACATTAACATGTGTAGGCACAGACAAGAGAGATCTAAGGGTCAGGAAACAACAACTGGTGACCTGGGAGAGTCACCATGAGGTGCTAACTGATGTCGGTGCCAGCCGGCTGGGGGCGGGTTCAGCTGCTTCACACACAAGCAGAGCCCAGGGACATTCTGCTAGAATATAAGGGGCTGCCTGGGGAGCAAACAGCACAAACCCTGTCTGCTCTGTAAGGAGCACCACAAGTGATCTGCTTACACAGATAACTTCTCTTTTCCCAAGAACCTGCCTACCCAAGAAAAGAAGAAGGAAAAAGGAGGGAAAAAAGAAGTACAGAGCCACATCACTGGCCACGAACGGGGCCCACGTCATCGTGGGAAGAGGAAGGCAACACGGGCCAGGGGGCACAACCCTGGACCTTGTGCCCAAAAGTGTACATTATGTATGATATGGTTATTTTTATTATGACTATTATTTTGTGTAATATTACGTAATGTACAATAAAAACCCACAGCCTTTTTATTTCCAACACTTACAAAACGTGTCAGCAATCATTGGGGGAACAAAATATGGGTCAAAATATGGGTCACAGTCGCCAACATCTTGGCTCCACTGGTTATAGTCTGTGGTTTCATAAGAGAAGGCAGTGCAAATAATAAATAGTAAATAGCCTAGCCGGATGTCATTTCTAGCTCGCCAATGTGATGAAATCCTATTGTGGCCAGGAGGAGTAAAAAGGGGAGAAAAGCCTTATACACGCTGATCCCAAACTTGCACATCAAGCGGGTCAAATTGGTGGTATATCTCTGGCTGCCCTTAAGTGTAAGACTGTTATACAAGTCTGTGCTAAAAGGACGAGCTTATTCGTCCTGGTAGCCTGTCACTTGGACAGGCTGCACTCTCCAGACATGTGAATCAGGAGCAACGCTTCCAAACAACAACACCGTGGCAACTACCAAGCAAAAGTAGTTCCCAAGCAAGGTTCTATACAAATATGCACTTTACTAACAATAAAAGATAGAAAAACAAACATCACTGAAGAGACGTTATTATGGTTACAACGTTAAATAACAAAACCCCAAAAATTCACCTTTTTTGCTCCTAAACTAGTTATTCTCAGCCACTGTGCTGCACTGCCCCTGATGCCAACCACCGTTGCCATCAGAAATGACATCACAAATGATGTCATCCATAAAATCACTGGTGCCATCACATATAAAATAACTAATGGGTAGACAGTATGCAGCAACCCATTGAAGTCCAGTTTACATTGTGATTCAAAGGCAATATAACTTTGAAAAGGATTCAAGCTGGAGGAACCTATGACATTGGGAGTGTGTTTAAGCAGAACAGAAATGAGACACTGGCTTCTGGCAAAAGAAAGTGAAAAAGGCAACGTATTTGGAGAAATTACTTGCAAGCAGAATACACAAGTACCATACACACATTTCAATCACACGTGCCTCTATCCAAATGTCATTCAATGAACCTTGAAACTTCAATACACCCCTTAGGCACAATCCACAAGACAGGACAGCATCCAATCACTTTTATTTAAAATCAGAATGAATAGCTATCAGTGATGTCTAAAGGGATGCAACAATGTCATGGATACAATCATTGGTAATGTCATTAGTAATGCCATGAATAGCATAATTTGTGAAGTCACTTGTGATGTCATGGTTGGGATCAGAGCCAGTGCAGTTTGGAGACCCAGATTTGGTTCCTAAGGAACCCTAACTGTTGAATGTGTGGCGTTTGCTGTTTTGTGTTAAAAGCATAACGTCCCTTTAACAACGTTTTTACAGTGTTAAATTATAGGTTTTATTGGCCAGTCTAACCCTAACATCCTTTAAGCAATATTGTGTTCACTTTAATGTGTTCTTAATAAAGCAAAAGAGCCTAAATACAGTACCCACCCAACATGGCATCTGGATGTGCTCTGTTGCCCAGGGCATGGTCTTCACCCGTGCTACAGGCCCCAACAAGCCACCCAAAATGTTCACTGTGCCTGGCCTACAGCCATAACCAGTTACCATGTGCCACTAGTACTCAGTAAGCCAACCAAAGTAACCTGTGTCTGTGGCCACTTTAACACCCATTGTGAGTACATGGGCCTCTGGGAATCACCTGTGGACACTTAGACCGGATTTAGGCTATTGATCATACCCCACAGACCTCCAAGCCACCCAATGTAGCCATTGGGCATTGCTATTTCAGATATGTGGGCCACAGGTCAAGCCCAATTGCCATTGTGTCTGATCAATTGCCTTTGGCCATGCCCTAGGCTTTTCCAACGTAGCCAAAGTAACCATGTTTTGATCACAAATAGCGTGTTTATTCTCTCAGAATCGTGGGATGGGACTGTACACTAGAGGATGCTACAATAGTGATTGCCACTTAGTGAAATTACTGATATATTTGCAAATATCTCTATAGACATGGGGGCTCATACATTATTCTAAGTAGATGACATTGCTTATGTCCACACTCCCATGCATTTTAACACAATGTGTGCCCAAGATCACAGGTGTGTGTAGTTGCATTAGTGTGTGGAATGAGATGTTCCCTGTTTGATAATCCCATTAGAGGCAATAGGTTATACGTCTTAGAATGCTACAGATATAATTGAGAAGTAGAACTGTTTTAAAGATTGCAAAATTGTGTTTGGGAAAAACATTGGATTTTGAAGGGAGAAACATAGTTTAGCAAGATTGTTTGATTGGGGTTGAGCTGATTTGTATTTAGCTTGATACGTACATTTGATAAAACATATATATCTAGCCCCAAAGTACAGGACATCAATGCTGATTTCAATGTGGCTCTTGACCATTGATTGACTATATATTTCCTGCATGGGGGGTGGCTGATGCAAGATATTGAGTCAAGAAAAAAAAAATGGTGCGAAATATAAGAACAGATATTTTGGCACCAGAAAGCCTCATCAAAACCGGTTCATGCCTGTTCCTCTAAAACCATCAAGGACCATATTGACACCCTCGTTCTGGCCCTTGCCAATTTCTGCAACCTCTCCTTTGCCTCCGGATCCTTGCCCTCCTTGCTGAAGCACTCCCTTGTGCATCCTCTTCTGATCCTGCTAGCTATCTGTCAATTCCCATTACTCCCTTTCTGGGCAAACTCCTGGAAAAGCTGGCCACCTCCCAGCTTAACCTTCACTCCGATTCTGTTGGCTGTCTCCACGACCACCAGTCTGGCTTCAGAGCAGCCAGAAGCACGGAAACTGCTCTCCTGAACATCCGTGAAGATCTGCTCTCCAACCTTGACTCTAACATTCCCTCTTTCCTCATCCTCCTTGATCTCTCTTCTGCCTTCGACACGGTCAACCATACCATCCTGCTCAACCATCTCTGTGAAAACCTGGGTATCACCGATCAGGCTCTGGCCTGGCTGACCTCTTTCCTCTCTGATCGACACTCCTAGGTCCAACTTGGGTCCTTCCTATCATCTATCTTCCTCTCTACCTGTGGGGTCCCCCAGTGGTTTAACCTCTTGCCCTGGCTTTTCAACCAATACCTGGCCACTCTTGCCCACTGCATTGCCATTTTCTGCTCAAATTTCCAGTGCTACGCTGACGACACTCAAATAATTTTCAGGCTGCCCTCGGCCACCTCCTCTCCCTCTCTCATCTCTGAGTGCCTAACTGCCATTCAAGATTGGTGTGCAGCCAATGATCTTTGTCTGAATGCAAGGAATACAGTGATCCTCCTCATTGGCACACCTTCACCATCCTTTCCCCTCACTCTCTGGCCTGCTTCCCTTGGCCCTCCTCCTAACCCCACCTGTGAGGCTAAGAACCTCAGGGTCATCTTTGCCTCCACCCTTTCCTTCTTCGCCCACATCTCTGAGGTCTCTAAAAAGTTTAACTTCCTACTGCACCTCCTCAGAGGTACTCTGTCTTTGCTCTCCTTCCCCCAGAAGATCATGGTATCCCAACCTCTGGTTCTCTCTAGGTTGGACTATTGTAACAGCCTCTTTCTAAATCTACCTTCCACTTCTCTCCGCCCTCTGCAACTAATCCAGAATAGGACTCCGAGACGTGTCCTTGGCCTCAAGCCCTGAAATCTCTTCATTGGCTCCCAATGGATGCAAGGAATAAATTAAAAACCCTCTGCATTATCCACAAGGCTTACTGGGGCCAGGGTCCAACATACCTCCAGCTATCCCTCTGCAAATACCTCCCTTCTCGAGCTCTCCACTCCTCGACCTCTAATTCCCTCAGGGTCAGTCATTTTTCTAAGAAACAAGTTGGGGGTAGATCTCTTTCTTAGGCTGGGGCCTCCCTCTGGAACAGCCTCCCTATTACCCAAAAACCTGAGGAGAACCATCTCTGGTTCCGGAAGCACCTTAAGACCATCCCCTTTGCTTCTGCTTTCGCCCCTCTCCCCTCCACTGGTTCTGGTCTCTCATGGTACCGTGCACCTGGCCACCCTCTGTCCTCCGGGCCCAGAATCCTGCTTATCTTTTCCACCCTCCCGCACTGCCTCCCGGCCACCCTTTGCATTGAGGTCTGTATCTGTACCCATACAGTCCCCCCTCTTCCTCCCTTGCACTTACCGGACCTACCTGGTCTGCTTCCCTCAATTTAGCACTTGCTGGCTGCACTACTATTTTATTTGTTTGCTGTTATTATTATGTATTTATCAGTATTTATTCCTGCTCTCCTCTTGCTCTGCACTTTCCATTTCTCCCCCTCCCTTGCACTTTTCCCCCTCCCCCTCTCCCATGCACTTGCACGTTCACAATGTCACTGGGCCTAGTAAGATCATTGTTTTGTTTCTCCACTGTTCCCCTCCCTTGCCCTGTCGCGCTCTGAAACACATGTGTATGAGCGCGATAGAAATACAATATCAATCAATGAATGAATCAATCAGAAGGCCTGCTAGATGATGCATCATATTATCTTTAACAATGACAAATAGTGAGGCAAAAACAGATAGTTGTGACTTTTTCTGACCATTTCCTTCTGTGCCTTATTCGGGTAGAGGGTAGATAGGCTCAGAATGTATATCATTTGCATTTATTTACAGAAAATGCTCAACAACTTCAACAAAATAAATATTCATAAAAGAAGCTAGTGATGAGCGTGAACAAGAGATTAAACAATTGAAGCAGTCTCTGGGTAACTAGCAAGTGTTGCTACAGAAATAGCAGAAATAGCACAGTTTAGTGGAAGCAGTACAAGAGAAATTGAATGTGTAGAGAGAAGTCAAGCAATGTATAGACATAGAATGTTTAAATATGAATGACATGCATAGCCAATACCTACAGACACATGATAAGTTAAAAAGGCCAAAATAGGTGATCAAAATGTTTATACTGATGCCTTACTAGATGACATTGTAACTGTGAAATGCAATTGAAAGAGAGTAAGGAGATTGCTGCAAAACTGATTATGAATGCTAAATTTGAGCATTTACATAATGATGCAAACATTGATAATAAGCAAAGCAATAATTTAGCACAGGTAAAACAAATCACAATTTAGTAAATACATCAGCTCACCTTTCAATTGGCACAGATACACTCACAAGGAGATCATAGTAAGGTAACATCACAGGAGGTAAGGCTAAAAGCAGATGCAAATATGACATTGGCAGAAAAATCTGAAACGTTAATGAAAGATTTTGATGATGGAAAGTCAGAGATTGAGCATCTGAAGAAAGAATTAGTTAGCTCACAGTCTACAAACCAAGAGTCAGTGGGAGAAACACATATTTATCATGAAGGAAAAAACAATATTGAGGTACGAGTTACAAAGCACAAAAGAAAAAATGGCTTCTAAATCTGGAGCATTTGAGACTAGCCAGGTTGGTCTGAATGAATCTAGGTATTACAGAGTAAACAACAGGTGATAATGCATTTTTTTTATTTTTTATTTAAAAAAAAAAAAAATGGGGGGTGGTCCTCCCCAACCCCCGTTTTTTACCCTTTATAATGCACCTAAACAGAAATTGACCCTTTACCCCCCAAGAAATGCATTAGATGCAAAGTTTTTAGATGGAAACAATTTGAGGGAATGGCATTAGATGCAATGGCATCAGATGGAAAGACCAGATACTATTCAGTTGAATATTGAATCACAATCTGGAATTAGCTAACAGACATGTCTCATGGAAGACGGGATATCATCTTTACTGCTCAGACATTTCCAGGGTCATATTGTTAGCTTTGGCACACCTAGGTTTAGTCAGGACATAGGTGGTGCCAGCTATACAATTTCCTTTTTCCAAAATCCCCCAGATATAAAGCAAAACTTGATTTCCCTGTCAGATAAAGAGGAATATAGAGAAATGCAGGTGAGAGCAGAGGGCACACATATGACATTGGGAGTGGACACACGAGAAAATAAGAGTATGCCTGAACAGAATTAATTAATCAAGATTTAGAAAATGAGATAAGGGAACATCATTGCAGTATATGATCCCAGCGTGAGAATATCTGGCCTATTTGACTGACGTAGAGAGGCATTCTAACCCCATCTATGCCAAGGATTAAGGGGACACCCACCGGAACCCAAAGGACATTGACATAACAATGATTCTCTGAGTGTCAATGTACCTACCAGGCCCTCAAAAAAGTTTGAAGGGCATAACCCAGAAGACCGATAAGAAAGATAGAAATTAAGGAATCCCCTGTACCGTGCCAATAGGAAACTTCCTTTCAGTCATTATCACAGTGAGGCAATTATGCAAGCAGTGTGGCAGATTCCAGAAGTTGGACACACAAGTAAGGGGACATATACAAATAAATCCAAAATCGCAGTTTATGAAAGACCCAATCAAACAGATCAAGGCCATAAAAAAATCTTTATCACCCCCTTACCATTTAAATGCAACATTTCTGTTTGGGAATATTTAGAACTGTACAAACAGATTATGGCATTATTAGAATTGCAGAGTAACCAATAACAGCATTGAATTCATAACACAGACATTCTCTCACAACGTTTCTAGTTTAATTGCTGGGCTGCAATGCCAACATCATTACTGTAAGGGTGCAGAATGAGGAGACTAACACACAGGTGGCAAATTGATTGTTATAGACTTTTATTAGACAAGACAATAAAGAGAAAACCCTTACCTTGCCTAGCTATAAGATGGGTTTTGTTTCTTCAAATAAAATTTGAATGGGTTTGTCAGAACGTCCTTTAAACTGAAAGACCCCTCTGTCATGTGTCAAAACCCCTACTTCTGTCCCTTACACTTAAAACTAAACTCAAGATACAGTAGCCCTTCTTGGTCCTGAAGAATGACTTCCCTTCTTCACGTCTGGGAATAAAGGTTAATTTCCGTGCTTTGACTCCCTTCCACTGGGTCACCTTTGTCCATCAACACAAAAAAACAAAGTTCCAGTACTTCTCTTTGGCAGGCATAATGCTTATCTGTTTAACACTCGGTATCAGAGCCTCTTTATGAGGAAAATGACTCCCTTCTCCTGATATCTTGATTTTACAGTTTAACACGACCGGGACAAATGAATCCCTTCCCATGGTCTCAGTTACCAGGCAAATTACTACTTTTTCCTTGTATCTTGAGTTCAGAGTTCAATACAACCAGGGGGAATTACTCCCTTCCTTTGGCATTGGTTACCAGGAGAATGACTCTGTTCTCTTGGCATCTAGATTCCAGAGTTCAACAGAACCACAGGGAATGACTGCCATCCCCTCGCCTTGGTTACTAGGAGAATGACTCTATTCTCTTGGTATCTTGATTTCAGAGTTCAATGCAACCAGGGGGAATTACTCCCTTCCAGTGGTCTCTTTTCACTTGGTTGCACAGTTCAACACCACCAACGGAATGACTCCCTTCTGCTGTCCTTTTTCTCACTTTGGTTTCACACTTCAACACTTTCAGTCTTTTTCTTTGAGTGTCCCAGGATTCCTCATCTTTATACTTTGCCAAACTTGGTTCACTCTCCTGCCAAGTGCTGCCACAAGGAAGGTGGTTTGTACTTCCCTTCTCTTGTGCAGGTCCCAGTCCCATATTTCTTTTCTGATTTGACTTGGCAGGCCTGGATGACTTGTACTTCTCCTTTCCTGTGGGTGTGGGTCCCAAACCCATTATTTCTCTACTGCGTTTATCTGTTTTTATCTGGCAGACCTGGTTCACCCTCCTGCCAGGTACTGCCATGAAGAAGATTCCTTGGATGACTGTTCTTTTGTGGTTGCAGTACTCAGACTTGTAGTTCTGTGCTTTTATTATGTTTGGCATTCTTAATAATTTTCTTTACACCTACGGTTCCCATCTTTCCCTTGCGCTTTGGGTTTGGCTCTGATATGTCCTTCTGAGTTTTTCCACCAGCAACCGTCCTGGAAACACAATTATCTTTAGGGTTTCTGCTGGCATGCTTCGGTCAGTCAGTTTCTGTTTTTTTTTTCTTCCTGTGGCTTCTCCTATCCTCCAGTGTACTGAGGTGGCCCAACAATCTCTAGACCCCTGCTGACTGCATGTCTTTGATTGACCGTGCATTCCAGCTGCTTTGCGGGTCTGGATTTCTGTTTAACCAGCTTCCGTACCGGGCCTCCAATGTTGGATCATGCAGGGACATCTATGTCGTCTCTCCAGTGTCCCACTAAGCAGCCTCTTCTGTCCTCAATGTCAAACTGATGCCCACTCGCAGCTCTGCAAGGGACAGATTGACCACAAGAGCAGTCCTTCTTCAGTTTTTATTCTGCTCTTGGTAGTGACCCTTGGTGGAGAACTGAAATGCTCCCATATGTTTCTGTTAGCAATCTTCATAGTTCCACACCTCCTTATTGTTTCAGCCTTGGTCACATAGGTCTTACTTGTGTAGTCTGGACTCTTCCTCGTCTCAGTAGAGGTCAGACCTATGTCCTACACAAATACATGGGGTGATGAGGTATTGTGTGTGGGCTTATACGAGGGGTGGATTGGAGGTGACCATACTGTATTCTCCCTAGATGTTCGTCCTTGTCTGCAAAGGAGATCCTCCCGCTATGCACTACACCCAAGGGGACTATCGGGTAGCAGCCTCATCTCCCTGGCCTCATAAAAAGGGGCTCCCCCTCAACGAGAATTGATAACATCTAAAAATGTGTCACATTAAAAAAAAATACTTCTCTTACAAGTCAGCCATTTCAAAAATATTTTAATTCAAATAAATCCTCAAGAAGCCCAGAAGGTGACCTATGTGTGCTGAGGATCAATCTCCTAATCTGTCCACATTGTTCATGCCCTTCCAAAATAGAAAGTGATTCACTTCATGATTTTGATGACTCTACAAATCTACAGTGGATCATCACAAAGGCTCTGAGGATCTATGAAGTACAGAACCCAACAACTCCCAAAATCAATGCAAAGAACTACAAACAAATGCCTGCTCTAGCCGTGAATAAGATATCTGAGGTGGATAGTGCTCCTCAGTTGCACTGAGGAGCACCAGTATGATAGCTCAGCGGGTTGAGCACTCGCTGCTGCGATCTGAGTGTGATCTGTAGATCATAGGTTCGAATCCCAGCAAGGCCAACTCAGCCTTTCATCCTTCCGAGATCGATAAATGAGTACCAATTTCGGTTGGGTGATATTGTATGTAAATATGTGCTCTGTAAAGCGCTTTGGATAAAGGCGCTATATAAATAACACATCGATAGCATTATCATTACTTATAGATAGGGTGTTAGGACTGATTTTCTATACTCTGCCCTGGTGGACTGATGTATAGAAGGGCAACCTATGTTGTGACAAGGACAACTCTGGGAGCTGTAGAAAAACCAGTTCAAGGTAGCAGTGAAAAGAGGTCTAGGTTAAGTCTTAAGAGGTGGTGTGCTTGTAAAGGGTCCACAATGAGTACACACAATGGGAATCACAAATGAGTTGCTGAGTGTTTGCCGAGTGTTTGGCAGTGGAGAAGGAGAATCTCTGTTACCATTTCCCTGAAAGAAGGAAGCCCCCTTTTGGAGTCTGTTGGAGTCTGTCCTTTGTTTCTACTACTGGAAACCATAAATACTACTCACAGACGCGGAACATAGCAGAGTGTTTGCCGAGTGTTTGGCAGTGGAGAAGGAGAAGCTCTGTTACCATTTCCCTGAAAGAAGGAAGCCCCCTGTTGGAGTCTGTTGGAGTCTTTCCTTTGTTTCTACTACTGGAAACCATAAAGACTACTCACAGACGCGGAGCGTAGCGGAGTGTTTGCTGAGTGTTTAGCAGTGGAGAAGGAGAAGCTCTGTTACCATTTCCCTGAAAGAAGGAAGGCCCCTTTTGGAGTCTGTTGGAGTCTGTCCTTTGTTTCTACTACTGGAAACCATAAAGACTACTCACAGACGTGGAGCGTAGCAGAGTGTTTGCCGAGTGTTTGGCAGTGGAGAAGGAGAAGCTCTGTTACCATTTCCCTGAAAGAAGGAAGCCCCCTGTTGGAGTCTGTTGGAGTCTGTCCTTTGTATCTGCTACTGGATACCATAAAGACTACTCAAAGACGCTGAGCGTAGCGGAGTGTTTGCCGAGTGTTTGTCAGTGGAGAAGGAGAAACTCTGGTACCATTTCCCTGAAAGAAGAAAGCCCCCTGTTGGAGTCTGTTGGACTCTGTCCTTTGTTTCTACTACTGGAAACCATAAAGACTACTCACAGACGCAGAGCGTAGCAGAGTGTTTGGTGAGTGTTTGGCAGTGGAGAAGGAGAAGCTCTGTTACCATTTCCCTGAAAGAAAGAAGCCCCCTGTTGGAGTCTGTTGAAGTCTGTCCTTTATTTCTACTATTGGAAACCATAAAGACTACTCACAGACGTGGAGCGTAGCAGAGTGTTTGCCGAGTGTTTGGCAGTGGAGAAGGAGAAGCTCTGTTACCATTTCCCTGAAAGAAAGAAGCCCCCTGTTGGAGTCTGTTGGAGTCTGTTCTTTGTATCTGCTACTGGAAACCATAAAGACTACTCAAAGACGCTGAGCGTAGCGGAGTGTTTGCCGAGTGTTTGTCAGTGGAGAAGGAGAAGCTCTGTTACCATTTCCCTAAAAGAAGAAAGCCCCCTTTTGGAGTCTGTTGGAGTCTGTCCTTTGTTTCTACTACTGGAAACCATAAATACTACTCACAGACACGGAACATAGCAGAGTGTTTGCCGAGTGTTTGGCAGTGGAGAAGGAGAAGCTCTGTTACCATTTCCCTGAAAGAAGGAAGCCCCCTGTTGGAGTCTGTTGGAGTCTTTCCTTTGTTTCTACTACTGGAAACCATAAAGACTACTCACAGACGCGGAGCGTAGCGGAGTGTTTGCTGAGTGTTTAGCAGTGGAGAAGGAGAAGCTCTGTTACCATTTCCCTGAAAGAAGGAAGCCCCCTTTTGGAGTCTGTTGGAGTCTGTCCTTTGTTTCTACTACTGGAAACCATAAAGACTACTCACAGACGTGGAGCGTAGCAGAGTGTTTGCCGAGTGTTTGGCAGTGGAGAAGGAGAAGCTCTGTTACCATTTCCCTGAAAGAAGGAAGCCCCCTGTTGGAGTCTGTTGGAGTCTGTCCTTTGTATCTGCTACTGGATACCATAAAGACTACTCAAAGACGCTGAGCGTAGCGGAGTGTTTGCCGAGTGTTTGTCAGTGGAGAAGGAGAAACTCTGGTACCATTTCCCTGAAAGAAGAAAGCCCCCTGTTGGAGTCTGTTGGACTCTGTCCTTTGTTTCTACTACTGGAAACCATAAAGACTACTCACAGACGCAGAGCGTAGCAGAGTGTTTGGTGAGTGTTTGGCAGTGGAGAAGGAGAAGCTCTGTTACCATTTCCCTGAAAGAAAGAAGCCCCCTGTTGGAGTCTGTTGAAGTCTGTCCTTTGTTTCTACTATTGGAAACCATAAAGACTACTCACAGACGTGGAGCGTAGCAGAGTGTTTGCCGAGTGTTTGGCAGTGGAGAAGGAGAAGCTCTGTTACCATTTCCCTGAAAGAAAGAAGCCCCCTGTTGGAGTCTGTTGGAGTCTGTTCTTTGTATCTGCTACTGGAAACCATAAAGACTACTCAAAGACGCTGAGCGTAGCGGAGTGTTTGCCGAGTGTTTGTCAGTGGAGAAGGAGAAGCTCTGTTACCATTTCCCTAAAAGAAGAAAGCCCCCTGTTGGAGTCTGTTGGAGTCTGTCCTTTGTTTCTACTACTGGAAACCATAAAGACTACTCACAGACGCAGAGCGTAGCAGAGTGTTTGCCGAGTGTTTGCCTATGTGCAAGAAAATGGACCCTGAGACAGCAGGAGAAATGTACTCACGAACTCGGAGCAAGGTATGTGCACTAGATGCGACTGTTGAAAAACAGACTTTTGCTATACCATTAGCTCCAACACCTATCACATCTGCCATAAAGACTGCTATGAAAGTCACTTCCAAACAAATTAGAAAGCCAACTATAAATTTACATTCTAACAAAGTCGGTGATTTGGACCTAAAACAAACGCTATCGCCAAATTCACCCAAAAACTGTTCCTCACCGATGATTGATGTTTGCCTAACGCCTGGCGGGTCGATGGCGTGTCGCGAGGAGGTGCTTTATGACCTCTGTAACTCTGGCAGCCCCAGCGTCATAGCGTGTGTAGGTGGAGACGAGGGAGCTTTGCTTGCCCAACATGAAGTTGGGCGCGCCGGAGACGCGGTGGGTGGGGGTGCAGATGTGCCCGCTGGTGCCGCGATGTTGGCGGGCACTTTGGGGGGCCATCTCTTTTCAGCATGTTGCGGGTGGGAAGGGATGTGTGGTGAGGATGGAGCGGCGGCTGAGCCCCTGCGCTGCAGGCCGGCAGGCGATCAGCTTCCTTGTGTGGGCAGAGCCTGCAATGGGAACGAGCCGGCCCAGCCTCTGGCAGACATAGGAGCGAAGCGTGGGGTCTGCTCCCTACTGCCAGGCGCTATTGCTGGTGTGTGCACTGGCCCTGAGAAGCAGGGACAAAGAGGACTCTGTAGCAAGGCTAACACTGACCTGCTGACTGGCAATGCGCTAAATCATAAATCCACGCACACATCTGAAATACCAAAATCAACGATTTTTCAGTCTGCACATTTGCAAACATCTGATAACACGCCCAAATCTGAAGCCTTAAACATGTGTGAATACGAAGATGAAAGCATGCAAATACAAAAAGAAAGCATCAATAGCAAGCCATTAAAAAATGTCAGTGCAAAATCTAAGAACATTTGCATAGATTGTGCACGACCAAAAGGTCTAGAGTTATCTGTAATACAAAGACTGCTAAAATACGCAAAAAAGGTGCCACTCCAGCTCTGAGATTGGAACACTGAGGTGGCACTTTAATGGAAAACCATTGCAAATTGATGCGACTAAATCCACAGATAAGGGCAAAACGCAAATATGCAATAATAGCCAAGAAAGCATAACACCGAAAATAGTGCTAGATGGCAGAAGCACTTCTCTAAAAGGAAATATCACTTTGGAAATAACAGATTATGATCTATTATTAAACACAACTGAGATGATTGACACGCAAAAAACAAGTCTAACCTCAGAAATATCTAGTTCTAAGGTCACAAATGTAGAAAAAATTCCAAATGAAACAATCCAAAAAGAAGACACGCCAAAGCAAAATGTGGAAGAGGCTCAAAATGAATCATGGGCTCCTAAACGCCCACGGATACATTCACCTGTGCAGAGCACTTTAAAAAACATACAGTTCGAACTCCCAGATCCTGTTGAACAAGTAGCATCGACAGCCGAAACTACAAATGAAAACAGTGCTGAACTTGAAAGCCAAAGGCAAAGGTCATTCAAAGAGGGAGAGATAAACAGACAATGTAACCTGGAAATAAAAGCATTACAAGAACAAATCAAAAATGTTCTACCACACACATATAGTTGTCCAAAGGAGACTATGCCATCAGTTGATAACACCTCTTCATCATCAGAGTATAGCTCAAATGAGAGTAACAGAAACAAAAGAACTAACTCACAAAGACTCAAAAAATGCACACTCCAAAGGGCAACAAAAGAAACTAGGTGGATGAAAGAGGCACGGGAAGCCATCATCTCCTCAGTATCAATAGCTATGGCTCCTTTCCTAAAACTGTACGAAAGCCTAAATGAAAATCAATGAGACCAAACAACAATGATTGCACTAATGAATAGCAAAATGATTTATGTAGAGTCAGTCATGGAGGCAATCAAAGAAAAGCAAAGCCGAGAGAAAGAAATTGATGGAGTCATCTTAAAAACATTGATAGACCTACTACAAGACGCAAAATCCGATAAACATCACTTCTTAGAAGCGATTTGAGAAATCGTTACGACCCTAGCACCTCAAACAAAAGGTGCTGAAATAGGAAAACCGAGAAACACAAAAACTAGCGGTGTGTCAGTGAGTGAGCCTGACACCATGCAGCACACTGCGTGTGAAGAACAAAGAGTCGCCCCATCAGTTACATTTGTGAGCGAGCCTGATACCATGCAGTTTACTGCATGTGAAGAACAAAGAGTCGCCTCATCAGTTACCCCTAGTGCGACTACGATACAAAAACCAATACCATCTGAAAATGAAAACGGCCAACAAAACCTATGCCAGATTCCTGACAAATTGGTGAAAATTACAGACAAAGCAGTCATAAGTGCCTTTTCAATATTTGATCAAAATGCAACTAATAAGGCAGAGGAAACAAAATTAACAAATACACAAAATAAAAGCCTAAAAAGCGCCTGCAAAACAAAACATGTGAAAAATAAAGAAAAGAAAAAGATTTGTGGGTCTAGGAGCTTCTTAAGAAATTTAAAAACCACAGCAGAAGATAAGATTCCAAGTACCTATGCCATGCCTCATTTTAGCAGCAAACCTGCAGAGACTCTGCCCCACTTGGAACCAGGAAAGACCTTGACTGTATCTGTGTCTTCCGATGAATCCAGTATATATGATGGCAGTGTACATAACTTCTAGACTGCTCGTTCTATGACACTGAAAACTTGCAAGAAAATGAAACCCAAGAATGGGTGATTATGGATTTCAATATATACGAATCCAAAGAAGTATGTATTGTAAGGTTACAAATAAAAAAAGTGAAGAAAACTTCCTAACCTTAAGTGACAAACTGAAAAAATGTACAGCTAAATATTCAGAAATGAAAGGACCGAAGGAAATCTCCCTACCGAAAGAGTCACCAACTTAAAATCTGAATAAAGCCCACCAAAAAGATATAGGAAATAAGACCAGAACACCGAGTGAAAGACAAGGAATTGCAAGAAAAACTGGGCGAAACAACAAATGGATGAAGCAAAAGCTAAAACCACTGACAAATACGGTTGTGATACTTGAGAGGATGGCAAGAAACTCGGACGGGCTAATATTAAACAGATCAGCAGTCATGAAACCCCTACAATATATTCCTCAATTAAAGATGTTAAAATCAAAGGAAATTTTGTCTGTAAGTTTCCCCGATGAAGCTCGTGTTGATCTAGTTGAAATAGTGACAAACTCAGTCATACTTGCCTCTACTATGTTAGAGGCTTATGAAAATTTCAGAGTACTGAGTTTCAAGATCACAAAACTAGTAGAAAACCAAAACTCAAATGAGGAGACAGGGGCTTGTGGCAATAACAAAATTGAGCGTTTCAATAGAGATTTTTTCAAAGACGAGGAAGTGAAACATAACAATCTGAGAAATGAGAACGTGAAGTCAAAACAGAGAGAGAATTCTGAATACGATCAGAGTCACTTTTGTGGCAGCAATGATCCAACAAGGCAGATTACAGAATCAACGCAACGATATATAAAGGAAGATGAAAATGGAGAACAAATTCAAAAGCATGAAAAGGAACACTTAAACAAAATAAAAATAACCATACAAAAAAACCAAAAAACAGTTGATCTAAAAAATACAACACAAACATTAAAAGATGATCCGAAGTATTGGAATTGGCAAGCTGTTACTCTTGCCATAAAACCGAAACTGTATCCATCCAAAGAATCCCAAGTTCACCAATGGAAAATAGGAAGTTGGAATACTAGAGGATTCCACCATCTTTTTCATGATTTCAATTCAACTTTAAATAATCTTGAAATAATATGCATACAAGAATCATGGTTAAAAATCGCACCATGTAAGGAAGGATACACCATGTTATGTAATCCAGCAAAAGGAGGCTTGCTTGGAAGACCATCTGCAGGTCTATTAACCTTAATTAAAAACGGATCTGGAATAACGGTGCTTGAATCCACAAATATGAATCTGTACATAGAAGCAACAGTAGTGCAATTTCAGTTGGAAACCCCAAAGCCTACACAATGTTGCTAATACTGAATGTTTATTGGAATCCCTTAAAAATGAAAGCGAACAATTCATAGATCAAATAATGGAATGCTTGGATTACAAAAGAGAAGCGCACAAAGACTTGAATATTATCACCTGTGGTGATCTCAATGCAAATTGCTTTGAAGAAAAGAAATTAACACAAAATGAAATAAATCAAAAAAATGCCCAAAAATGCAAACGTGGACAAATGTGGAATGACGAAATAGAAGCAAGGAGATTGCATAGATTAAATGGAAATAGGAAGGGGGACATGCCACCCACTAAGACCTGGCCCAATGGCAATATGAGTAATATACTGGATTATATATTTGTTTCCAAACAGCTGTTAGCGAAAATCCAAAGCTTCAGGGTAATACTATCAATTCACAGAGACCATGAGCCAATTATCGCTGAGATTTCTGACTGGAAGACAAGAACAAATCCAATATGGGGTATCAAAATTGAGCTGGAATCTGGATTAAATCGTCTAAGGCTGAAAAGAAACGACTTTGACACTGTTTTGAAAAATCTGGAAAAGTGGCAAGTCAAAGAAAAAATGTCTGTAGAATACGATATGTCCCTACAGATATTTAAACAAAGCACAGGAAAGTTCACGAAACCAAAAGCCAAAAATGTACATGTATATGATCCAGAGGTGATGATAAAAAAGAAACAACTGCGAAAGGATCTATATGTAATAAAAATAGATAAGAACAAAGGAACAAAAGAACTGATCCGAAAAAGAAAACAAAAATACAAAAATTGGCAGAAATCTCATAAAATACAATTGTTACAACAGGATGCTGAAGCCATGCAAAAAGCCATGGAAAACAGAAACAGCAGGACATTATGGGATTTGCTAAATGAGAAACAATCAGCAGCAGCAGCGCTCATGAACCCCATCCCAGAAATTGGTTGGATGGAGCACTTCACAAAATTGTTCAATGAGACAGAAAAACTGGACGTTAAAAGTAATACAAATGAAAAACCGGACTTCAAAAGTAATGCAAACGAAAATGAAGCCATATCCTGGAATATCCCCTTTGATAAAGAAGACATAAAGTTATTAATTCTAAAAGCAAGCTCTTCAAGAGCCCCAGGGCCAGATGGCCTATCAAATGCAGTGTTAAAAGAAGATCCAGAGAAATGGGCAATGTTTTGTGAAAGATTGTTCAAGAGAATCATTAAGCTGGGACAAATCCCAAAATCATGGAAGTCGGCCATCGTTGTTCCTATTTTTAAAAAAGGAAATAGGATGGAACCTAAAAAGTATCGTCCAATCGCTTTGCTAGATTGTGTTGGAAACATTTTCGCTACCCTTTTGTTAAAACAACTGAAAAAGTGGATTAAAGATACAAATATTTATGACAAATGACAGTCGGGCTTTGTCAAAAATGTAGGGTGCAACTTAAATCTCCTGATACTAGGATTGATGAAAAAAAGAGCATATACAAACAAACAAAAATTATACACTGCCAGCATTGACTTGTGCCAAGCCTTTGATAGTGTAAATAGAAGTCATCTTTGGGAAAAATTGGACTCCAAAGGTTGTCCTACAGATCTCCTGAAAGCAATCAAGGAACTGTATGCTAAAACCTCAATAAGAGTTAAACTAGACCAAGGTTGCAACCTATCAAAGGACATAAAAACAACAAAAGGCCTAAAACAAGGTTGCCCGTTAGCTGCCACTCTCTTCTGTTTTTATATCGAAGATCTGCAATACTGCCTGGAAAACAGTAGAACCTTCCCTCCAAGATTAAATTGAAGATCAGTCAACCATCTATTATACATAGACGAACTGATAATATTAGACCACACACACACTGGTCTACAAAGAGCTCTAAATCATGATGAAAAATATATAGAAAAAAAGGGCCTAGAAATAAATGCAGATAAGACAGAAATACTGATATTTGGTGATAAAAGATGGAAAAAAAGCAAGAATGAGGAATGGACAGTGAACAAAACGCTAATAAAACCATGCAATGAAATGGGATACTTGGGTATCCAATTAAGTGGGATAAAAACTGAAGAGCCCTGGAAAAGGATGCCATCGAGTTCGAGGTGAGTGCAACTCCTACCACTGTAGCGCTAGCATTGTAGCCCAGAAGCTGAGTGCCATATCTGTGTGTTTATTTGTGGGCTTGATGCCCTAGTGATTCCCCCTACCCTCTGTGTTCCTCCCACCCGCACTTCCTGTTTACTGACCCTTCCTGCCGGCCGCCTCCCATCCCGCCCACCCCCCTTGTGATTGGCTCCTCTGAACGTGCTTCCCAACCCTAGTGTCCTGCAACCCACGCTCGCCTCTTTGCCATCGAGAGCGAGGTGAGTGCAACTCCTAGCACTGTAGCACTAGCATTGTAGCCCAGAAGCTCTGTGCCATATTTGTGTGTTTATTTGTGGGATTGGTGCCCTTGTGATTCCCCCTGCCCTCCGTGTTCCTCCCGCCCGCACTTACTGTTTACTGACCCTCCCTTCTACCCCTGTGCTCTGATTGGCTGGCTGCACTAGTCTTAACTGACTTCTCCAGGGCAGCCCCTGCCCGGCAGCCCAGTGGCTAAGGGCCCAAGGCAAAGGGCGGCTTCTACAGAGGCGGCGCCAGGGCGTATCTGCAGGTATCAGCAGGAGAAGCAAGAAGACAACAATAAGTAAGTGTGGCAAGGGCGGGGACAGAAGCAACTACTTCACGCCATACTACCCTACTACTCTACCTCATACCCTAAACCACTATAAAAATCGCCATAGTATGCTACCCTTGCATTTGTGACATAGTTGCATATACGAACCTGGAATTCTCTGCTATCCCCTCTGTGAAAAGTTGAATTTAGAAGTGCATTTAGAAGTTGAATTTAGAAGTGCGACCAATAGCCTCTCTGTGAAAGATGAATTCAGAAGTGCACCCAATAGCCTCTCTGTGAAAGTTGAATTTAGAAGTGTGCCCAATAGCCTTGCTGTGAAATTTGAATTTAGAAGTGTGCCCAATAGCCTCGCCGTGAAAAGTTGAATCTAGAAGTGCGCCCAATAGCTTCTATGTGAAAGTTGAATTTAGAAGTGTGCCCAATAGCTTCTATGTGAAAGTTGAATTTAGAAGTGTGCCCATTAGCTCCTATGTGAAAGCCGAAATTAGAACTGTGCCCAATAGCCTCTCTGTGAAAGTTGAACTTAGAAGCGCGCTCAATAGTCTCTCTGCACATAGTTCAATTTAGAAGTGTACCTAATAGCGTGCCCCAGTGAATTTAGAAATGTGCCTAATAACCTCTCTGTGCAAGACTTGAATTCAGAAGTGCGCCTAAACATCCCCTCTGTGCAAAGCTGAATTTAGAATTGAGAAGTGTACCTAATAGTGTTCCCCAATCGAACTGTCTTGTGCCCCTAATAGTCTCCCTGGTCAAAGTTGAAATTAGAAACGTCCCTAATAGCGTGCTCTGGTTGAACTTAGAAGGGCGCTCAATAGTCCACACTGGTTGAAGTTGGAACAGTGCCCAATTTCCACTCTGTGTAAAGTTTAAACTAAAGTGTCCCTAATAGCCGCACTGTACAAAACTTGAAGTTAGAAGCGTACCTAAATATCCCTTCTGTGAAAAGTCTAACTTAGAAGTATACCTAATAGCATATCTGTGTAATGTAGAATTTAGAACTGTGCCTATTAGTCTAATATCCCCTCTATACAAAATTGAATTTAGAAGTCGGCCTAATATCATCTCTGTGTACATTTGAATTTAGAATTGTACCTAATAGTCTAATATCATCTCTGTGTACAGTTGAATTCAGAAGTGCACCTAATAGTCTAATATCAACTCAGTGTGAAGTTGAATCTAGAAGTGTACCTAAAACATCTCTGCAAAATTCGAATTTAAAAGCGTGCCTAAATTTCTGTGCCTAAATATCTGTGCAAAACTCAAATTTAGAAGCGTGCCCTAATATCCCCTCAGCCCAAAGTTGAAGTTAGAAGTGTCCCTAAATATCCTCTCTGTGCAAAGCTAAACTTAGAAGTAGACCTAATAGCGCACCAAATTTAGAAGTGTGCCTAATAATGCACCCTAGTTGAATTCAGAAGTATTCCTAATACCCTCTCTGTGCAAATTGAACTTGAAAGTGTGCCTAATAAGCTCTCTGTATACACTGAACTTGGAAGTATGCCTAATATCCTCTCTCTGTACATAATATCCCTCTCTGTGCAATAGTGTGCCCAGAAGCGTTGAGTTATTAGCTGAATATAGAAGCATTCCTAATATCCTATATGTACAAAACTCAAATTTAGAAGTGAGCCTAATAGCACCCCTTGCTTGAATCTAGAAGTGTGCCTAATAGCGCACCCCCACTCAATTTAGAACTACAATTAGAAAGCCCTCCTAAACTGCACCTAAAATTCTAACTAAAACCATACCTGGGGTGTTGCTACATTCAATTTCTCCCTAATAGCGTTCCTGTATCCCTGCTTACTAGAAGAAAGCTTACCCAACAGCGTAACTGTGCTGTAGCTGCAACTAAACAGGCTGCCTAATCAGCATATCCTAAGGTCTAGCTACACCTCAAAACGGCCTAATATCTGCAACCTAGTACAACTAGTACACTAAAACCTAGAATAAGTGAATAATATCACCTGGCTTAGTGGAACCCTGAAACCAAGACTAATCTCACCCAGTGATATAGCCGAACTTACAAAGTTCAATAAACTGTAAGCTGCACTTGAAACCACACCTAATAGCTCGTACTAATCATGAGTGCACCCACTCCACCAGGGTTTGCCGGAAACGACCACCGTGGACCGCCCCCACTCCCCAGTCTGCCTTCCCTCCCGTCCCCCCTTCCCAAATCATCCCACCATCCTTCACATTCCCTACCCTTTCCCTCTCCAAACACCAAGCCAGAGGGGCACAATAGCGAGCCAACCACCCTAAGACCGCTGCTCCCCCGAGCCCCACCACCGACCAGCCTACGTTGATCATGCCCGCTCCCCTCACTATCATACCGGCACACCCCGCCCTGCAATCATCCAGCCCCCGACTTTCCCACAAAGCCCCGCCACTTTCCCTCCCGACGGCACTCTTTCCCCTCCCTAAAAACTGCACGCCTAGACCTAGCAAGAACCGAAGCCTCATCCCTCACCCCTTCTGACCCCCCTACCCTCTCTCACACTCCAATCACAACAAAGACACTAAATCTCTCAGCACTCTTCGCCTCCCCTGTCTCGACCCACCACCTCTTTCTGCCAATCACCTCCTTCCCCCCTCACTTCACCCTTCCTGAAACCCCTATCCCTCGATTTCTCATCAACTGCAACTGAAACTCCTAACCGCCCACACCCCACCTTCAAATCCCCCGAGCCAAACCCAACCATCCTAACACATGCAGCCGCCCACTCCCGCCTGAAACCCTCCAACCTTTCTGCTCGCCCACTATTCCCGCTGAGCATCAACCACCCTGCCCCTCTCCAGTTTCCACCTTCTCTGCCCCCATCCCCTTCCGCTCCAGCTCCGACACCAACCTCGCCTGCCGAAGTGAACTGAATCCTATTTAATGCCCGATCCGTAGCGAAAAACAGACACTGCATCTTTGACCTCCTCGCCTCTGACAAACCAGACCTGGTTTTCATCACCGAAACTTGGTTCTCTAACGACTTCGCCTCAATCGCCAATGAAGCCTTCCCCCCTGACCACTCCCTCATCCCACTGAACCGTCCCTCTAGAGGTGGGGGAGTAGCATTCGTCTTCAAGTCTCACTTCCACGCCTCAATCATTGACAACCAACCTTCCATTCCTTGCTGCGAATCACTCCTTGTTAAACTATCCCTCTCCCCGTCATTTTCACACGGCTTCCTAATAATCTACAGACCCACTGGCTATGGTAGACAATTCTCAAATAACTGCCACCCTTCAACTAAACCATCCCAACCCCACCCTTGGAGACTTCAACATATGGCTCGACATCCCCACCAACCCTACGACACACTCTCTGGTTGACGGTCTAGACGCAATTAACCTCCAACCCCACATAAACGGCCCGACTCACTATAAAGGACAGACTCTTGATGCATCTTTAGCTCCCACAACCGGATTCATTTAAACCCCCCCACCCCTATCATCTGGTCCGATCACTTCATTGTTTCTTTCGCCATTCGCTCACCCGACCCCCTTACCGTACTCAAATCTGAACCTCCGAATCTACGCAAATGGTGGAAAAAATTAATTTTTGTTCCAGACCTAGCCAACGCACCCCATCCAGTCTCCACCTACCTACCAATTCAATAAACAACAAATAACCACCACGCCTTTGACTCATGGCTCAACGCATCACTAATGCGGCTCACACCCTCTTGCAAACCATCAACCCGCCGTGGCCTGTTCCCCAGATGGTTCACTCCTGAGTTGAAGACCACTAAACAGCTATGTAAATACCTAGAACACAAATGGCAGAAAGACAAAACCCAGGAGAGCAGGGCCACCTTGGCCCGACACCTTCATCAGTACAAGCCGAAATCCGGAAAGCAAAAAAAGCCCACTACAACTCCCGAATCCTAAACTGCAAAAACCCCAGCAAAGAACTTCACAAAATCATCCACAAATTCACCAAACCGGCATACACCACGACAGTCCCGACCCCTCACAATCTCTGTACGACTCACTCTCTCTTCACTTTTACACCACGGCTCTCAAAAGAACAAATGCTCTAGCCACCAAACTGGCTCTCTTACATCCACCAGGCAATACTCCCCCCATACCGGCCAACCCTCCGCCTGCAACCACTACACAACCAACATTCTAATCCTTTAGTCCAATATCACCAGACCAATTTCTCAAACTTCTATCTGCCCGCAAACCATCTGGCTCTCTGCTGGACCCTTGCCTGGCCACAACCCTCAAAGAAATTTTCGCTTCTACCAGCGCAGGAGAACATGCAAGATCCATCACAAATTAATCCCTTTCCTCTGGTATCTTTCTCAATGCATTCAAAATGGTTCATGTCAAACCTCTAATAAAAAAAACCTTCCCTCGACCCTCTTGAGCCCAAAAACTACCATCCCATCTCAAACAAGAGGTTCCTTGCCAAACTCATTGACCAAACCGCCTACTCCCAACTAAATGCCTTTGTCGAAGCCAACAATCTTCTAGACCCCACACAAGCAGGTTTCAGAGCCTGTCACGGAACTGAAACCACCCTAACCTCAATCTGGGATGACCTTAAAATGACGGCAGACTCCGCGGGATGCACCGCATTAATCCTTCTTGACCTTTCCGCCACCTTCGACACAATCAATCACTCAATCCTCCTGGACCGCCTCCACTCCCTAGGAATTCATGGAACCGCTCTTAAATGGATAGCTTAATTCCTCAAAGATAGGTACCAAATAACGATACTCTGCAGCTATTCCTCCCAAGCCCGACCAGTCGACACGGGAGTCCCTCAAGGAGCATGCCTATCTGCCCTCCTATTCAATCTCTACTTGATCACCCTCCCACCAATAATTTGTTCACACAACGTCATGTGTTACAACTACGCCGACGACACTCAACTACTTCTAAAACTTCTGAACTCAAATCCCAACTCCCGACCTGACCTGGCCTCCTGCCTCCTTGGCATAGAGCTCTGTATGACCCAAAGCCACCTCTTGTTAAACCCCTCCAAAATGGAAATCATGGTATGTGGCAACTCCGAACTTCTTCCACACCCACTACCCTGGCCAATCCGAAATGGGCAACTCACCGACCCCCTCCAACTCAGTGAAAAATCTTGGATGCACCCTTGACTCCGACCTAACACTCTCGCGCCAAGTCAACAACGTCTCAAAGTCCTGCCACTACCACCTTAAAACCTTTAGGCGCATCTTTCCATATCTCTCCTTCCCCAACAGACTCTACGCGGTTCAATCAATCCTTATATCAAGACTGGACTACGCAAACCCCCTATACCTCGGAGTCCACGCGTACCAACTGAATAAACTCCAAAGGGCACAAAACACTGCAGCCAAACTGCTACTTGCGCTCGGCCCAAGAAACCACATCTCCCCAGCCCTTAAGATGCTGCACTGGCTTCCTGTGGCCCGAAGGGTGACTTTCAAAACCTTATGCATCTCCCATCGGGCATTGCATAAAACCGAACTCAATATCTTCAAGACAAGCTAAAACCCTATCACCCACCACGCACCCTAAGATCAAGCTCAGCCGGCCTCCTAGTCATACCTAAGACAAACTAAGTCAGGTTAGGCGGTTCATCATTCTCAGCCTTGGCCCCCACGCTGTGGAACTCCCTCCCTACCCACATCCGCCTAACTGAGGATTTACGGGCCGATTCATGGAATAAATGTGCGCCGAAAAGGGGAGCGCAAGCGTGAAAATCGCAGTGCAAGCCTGAAAATCACAGCGCAGGCGTGCCAAAGCCGTGCACATCGATTCATTGAATTCAGTGCGCGTGTAAATCCTGGGATGTGCGCTAAAATCATGGGTGGCGAACGTGGGCGGACACGTCCTTAAACGGCGTGCGCTACGCGCACAGGGAAAGAGCACATAGTGAAGCGCACACAACAAAAGTGGGCGTAACACGGGGCATAACATACCGAATGGGGAACAACGCGTGAAAATTTGGGCGTTAGGGGCGAAGTACAGGAGGTAAATGCTTGCAACACCCACACGCACGCCAACAACACGTATTCATGGAAGCTTACAAGGGAAAGGCGTGCTCCAAAAAAGACGCGCTAATCCGGAAACACGTATGCCATCAGGAAGCAGGCGTAAGCGGCCCCGCGCAGCATAAAAGTGCCCACAAACAACAAACAAGCTCAGATGCTACGATGAATATACCGTTCCTTGCAGCAGTGGTCGTGGGACACCGCAGGAGGAGGAGGATAGCCAGGCCCCGCATTTTTTTTACTCAGGACCAGTCTTTTTGGAATGCCTGATGGCCAGGTGTATGGGAGGTACAGGTTTCACCACACATAATCCTAGAACTGGTGAGGGAGTGGGAGGATGACCTCACATCACCCGCCCTGTGCTCGCAAGCACTGAGCCCCTTGGAAAAGGTGCTCAATGTACTGCACTTCGTGGCAACTGGTTCATTTCAGCGGAAAAGTAGCATAGTGGGAGGGTGTCACAGGCCACGCAGTCACGCTGCCTACACCAGGTGTTGGCAATCATGACTGCACGCCCCTCAGTCCGCAGGCACATATACATGCCCAGAACACCTGCAGAAATGCAGGCTGTTGTCCAGCAATTTTACGGGGTGGCACAATTCCCCAAAGTCGTAGGTGCCATTGATTGCACCCATGTGGCTCTACGTCCACCCAGGGCCACTGAGCACATCTATAGGAACCGCAAGCACTGGCATTCCATCAACGTGCATGTTGTATGTGATGCCAAGGGACTCATCACCTCAGTATATGCCAACTATCCAGGGTCCAGCCATGATAGTTTCATATTCAGAATGTCACCCCTAAACCAGGACCTGGAAGCTGGCCGGCATGGCAACACATGGCTAATTGGTAAGTATAAATGCCTCTGCACATGCATGCATGTCAGAAACAGAAATGGGAAAACCCCACTAATGACAACCATTATCACCTCCCCAGGGGACAGTGCCTACCCTCTGAGCACCTACATTATGACGCCAATTCAGAACCCCACCACACCACCCGAGGTAAGATACAACACAGCCCATATTGCAACGCGGGGCATAGTGGAGCGCACATTTGGAGTGCTCAAGTCACGCTTTAGCTACCTTGACCGCTCTGGTGGGCAGCTTCTATATGCACCCCCAGTAGTGTGCAGGATCATAGTGGCAGCATGTGTCCTGCACAACGTTGCAACTCGCCGGGGCATTTCGGTGGACATTGTGGTGCCCCCACATCCCCAACCACATGTACGCCCGCTGCGCGTGGGAGGTGAAAGGGCACGTGGTGAGGCAGCCCGTACCCAGCTTGTTGCAAATTACTTCACCTAAAATCCCACCCCTGCGGAGTGCACACAGGCCTGGCACATACCAGCTGACAATCAATGGTGATGACAAAAGGGACAGTCAACTGTCACAACCATACCAGCCTGAGATTGTTCACCTGGAAGTGTTACATTGTGTGCAACCCTACCTACTTAAAAACACCCAATGCTGTGTCACAAAAAGACACACATTCATGCAGCAGGAATGACTACCCGCTTGCAAAATACCACATCAAAATAGGACCATGTCACCCAACCGCTCCCCATCTCAGCTACCCAACACACCATGGCATGGCATGCAATGTGAAAGCAACCAAATGAATGCACAACACATGACACAAGTGTCACAAAGTGCCCTGTCCCTAAAGTAAACAGGCCACAGACAATATGCGCTCAGCAATCAATAAGAAACAGCACACATGAACAAATACTTACCAGCAACACAAAACATCAGTTCAGGATGAAACCGTGTCAATATATGACAGTAAAAAATTGAAGTAGTGCAAATCTCACAACCTGACTAAGGCAGCACATTGACCCCTTCCAACTGCAGAGTGTTGCTGTCAGGCAATTGTCTCAGTGTACTGCATACAACATGAACTGCATCTGCAAAGGAGACGGCCTTGTGAAGACATGAAGAACCTACATGTATATAAGGAGAAAGACATGTATGCACAAGCACATATCAATACACCATGCAGTGTAGAATCCAAGAACAATCCCCACTAGGGATGTACACACAGTTTTAACTACAGACTGCCCACACAACTCATGGGAGCCCAATGTCACTGTGTAAGTTACTGTCACCTGGTCACACCCTTTGCAAGCACATGGAAAGGGGAAGCAGGAGGGGTGTGTGTGTCAGGAAACCAAGCATCTAACCCAAAGACAGGACAAGCCTGCATGTGCCCAGCTGGAATACACAGTGGATGCCCACGGGAGCCACACAAAGCAATACACTGTAAAAGAAATATATATAAAAAAATCCAAAATGGCCATGTGTGGACCAGGGAGGGGGGGAGGCCACCCAGAAGTTTGGAGCTACAGGGTGCCCCCCAACACCCACATGCATGGATGTTGAGAAAAATAAAATACCTCCATGGATTCATGTCCTGCACGGCTACGCTACAGTGGGGGAACTGCTGTCGCTCTCTTCACCCTCTGCTGCTACATCAGGAGGTGGTCATGAGATGGGAGGCATCCCACGCAAAGCCCTGGTATGGTCCTCCATGGCAGCAAGCATGCGGGTCTGGAAGGTTTGGTTCTGCAGGATGATGGTACGGAGATCCTCATGCAGCACCTCACTGGTTGCCCGCATTTCTGCCTGCATGGCCTTGCATGATGCCCGGATCTCTGCACGGCTGCCTGGAGCTCAACTGAGAGTGAATGTGTGAGCTGCTCCAGCTGCTGTTCTGACCTAAAATTCTGGGCAGCATCAAGTTCACCCAGAGTATCGCTGAAGAACCCGTGTTCTAACCTCAGGGCTTCCCTGTGGGCCTGTGACTCTACAGATATGGCTTTCCGCAGAGCCTCCAGTCCAGCACGTCGGTCCCTGTTGGACGCCAACATGTCCTCCCTGTGTGAATGGCAAATGGAGTCTGTTGCCTGCTGCTGGAGCTCCATCTGCCTTGCAGGGGGGAGAATGGAAGTGGCCACCCTATCCATTGCCTGAGCCATCATTTCACACAATGCTCCCTGTTGAGCTGCAATACTGTACATGGAGTTCTCCCGCACAGTATTGCCTGATGGCGCACGGCCACCGCATTGACGGGCACCACGCCTGTTTGAGGCAAGGCGATCTGCACCTTGCTGTGCTGGCACTGCCTGAAGCTGCAGGACTGCATTCCTCCTTTGATCTGCTGGCCCAGGAATAGGAGCAAATATTGTGGAGTGTGACCCTGCATCTGTAACCGCCAAATGAAATACCCATAGAGGGGTCTACCCCCGGTGCAGGTGGGTTGGACAGAACAGCATCCCTGCCAGAAACACTCACCTGCGATGGCACATATGTCTCACTGTCCGATTCAGCACCTGATTCATAGAGGTCTGCGGAGGTGTACCCAGAGACACCCCTGGACAGCATGGTCTGTAGCACAAATGGGTTTTCACCCACCACCACCCCACGTCCTCCACTGGTACCCGGTTGTGCCTGTGATTCCTCCTGGGTCTGCACCATCTTCTCCTCCTCAACAGCATCACGTTCCTCATCACCTACAAAAGCATGAAAGAAAACAAATGGAAACAGGCATGAGCACCATAGCACACACATAGGCCTGACGAGGCAGAGATCCAGTACATAAATTACATATGTCCCACATGACTATAACCCTTGTATGCATGCACTGTCAATGAGTTGAAAGGGGAGGCAAGAAGCAGACACTGAGGACTCCAAGATGGAAAAGCAGCACATGTGCTGCATGCTGCATAGCACTGGCATCACACATTAGCCTGTGAGTGGCATGTCCAATACACATACATGACACATGCCAGCACACACATGGCACGTAGCATAGCCATGGTACATTTAACAAGTACAGCCATATGGTAGGAAATAAGTACTGTCACCCATCCATGTGAGATGGACATCATGAGATACAACATGCAAAATAGTGTGACAAAACACGCATGTGCCACACGCTGCAAACAGTTCCAGTGTTTAATTCTACAGTGATGGCAGGCAGATGGATACATCAATGGTTGGCCACTTCAACATGACAGAAGACAACAGTCATGTTCAACATTCAAACAGGACCCAAAAATGATTGTGTGCAGGCCAATTGCTCAATCAGCCTGAATGGTTAAATCATTCCCATAACAAGGTAATAAATGTGGGCCATTGTGGGGTGGATTGTGGGGTGTAATCTATGACAGAAGTATGTCACATTTGTGCCGGTAGGGCAGAAAAATGCGTTGTAAAAATGGCAAGGATTGAAACAATCAGGCTGAATAAATAGGAAAACATTTTGAACAATGTTGTTGCAAGATGACAGTTGAAGGGCAACTGCAGTAATCTGGTGCAAAGTGGCTACTGTGGTCAGAAGGGATACTCTCATACCCAAACTCAAGGCCGGGGAATGGTTTGGACGAACCACATGGGTGACCAATACCAATCATGACTACACAGCCTCACCTGGCACTCAATCAGAACACATCACCCAAGCAACATACACATGGATTGCACACACATGCATGGGCACTCACCGGACATGCTTCAAGATCTGGTAGGTCTCCCACGCCTCGGATCTGTTCCTCTGTGACGAAGGTTCCAGTGACAGACTCATGTTCAGTGAGTTGGTCGTCCTCTGGTGGAGACCCACCGCCAGTCACCAGAGTAGAGGCATGATTGGAAGCCAGCTTGTTCTTTGCTCTGCATTTCAGGTCATTCCACCGCTTATAGCAATCATTAGCTGTGCGCCTCATAAATCCAAGGGCACTAATGTGGTCCACGATGGTCTGCCAGTGAGCCCTACGTTGAGCAGGCGTAGTCTTGCACCCTGCAGTCACTACCATTTCACGGCTATGTGCCAACACATAGGCCACAAGTGCATCTAGTTCGGCGTCATTGAAGCTAGGCTTCCTTGACGTGCCGGAGTGTGCAGCCGTGTCTGGGGTCCCAGCCTGTAGTGCAAGAGCACCCTCTTCTTCTTGTAAGGTGGTGCGGATCCTGAGTGGCTTACGCCGCTCTGGTTGGTAGGGGCAGAAGCTCAGGTGGACTGGGTACTTGAATTTTCCAAAGGCACAATGACCAAGGTCTCACTGCAGGCATTGGCTGCAGGGTGATGCTGACAGGATCAACCTCGGTGTCATGTACTTGGACCGACACTGTCCCGGCTGGGAGACTCAGAGCTTGGGTGGATTGAGCTGCAGCTGCCCCTGCAGCCTCCTCACCCTGGATACTTGGGGCAGCAGATGACATTGCTGCCCCAGATCCACGTGGCCTGGTGACAGCAACTTTCACCGCCACACGTGTCTTAGACTTGGTGACACGGAAGTCAGCCTGGGAGACATCCTGTGCTGGTTCAGTTGACAATATGGGCCGGTTAACAAGGGCTGAGCTGGGATGGTGTCAGCTACATTTCCCACAACCAATCAGGGGTGTGGGGGGGCATAGGTGGCTCCGATTGGTCCTCCACACACTGCCCTCCTGGGCCACCCTGCACATCCTGGCCACGTCCCCTACCGCGCCCACCTTTTGGAGGTCAGCCACCTTGGCCTCCCTTACTGCTTGGTCGCCTCCCAACCATGGCACTGATGTTGTTGTGTGTATGGGAGTTGCAGTAAACAATTGTCCTGGGCAATTGGGGTGAAAGGGGTAGGGTACTAGATGGTATTCGTACCCTAGTGCTCCAGCAAGGCTGTCTGTGACCCCTGGGGGAAGATTACGGGTCACGCAACGCACAGGCACCCCAAAAACAATCTCAAACGTGCACGCAACCGCTGGTAGACCATGTGTGTGGAAACATGAACCCGCACTACGCTGTGGCACCCAGAAACACAAAAATAAGCTTACGCATGATACACACAGCCTACAATGACCTCTGAAGGGGTACGCAACACACGGGGGCAACCACAGTTGGAAAATACATGCGCGACTCACCGTCTGCCTGGAAAAAGAACATGAAAAAGACGCGCGCGTGTGCGTTGCCAACACCCCCGCCAAAATAAGAATTCATCGCTGTCTGAGGAAACAGGGAGTACAAACTGGAACCGTTGTGAAGTAATCAGGTGTGAACCGACAAGAAGTACAAGAATCACCTGCTCGCTCTCCACAAAGCACGTACAAGAAAATGGCATCCTACATGTACCTTTTAAGCCAGCCCACACGTGCGACGTCACTTAAGCACCTACACTCTAAGGGCCTTTCCACCAATCACATGCAGTGACACCCGGACGTGCAGTTTTTTCACGTGTACAATAAACATGCACCCGTGTTGTGGGAAACGCCCGTGCGCGTAACGTCACAGACGCGCTTACGCGCTAAGGGCCTTTCCTTGAATTACACGCTGACATGCACTTTTTTCATGTGCCAAATCACTCTGTATCAAGCTGGCCACGCGAAAACACACAGAAGACCACGCTGCTGCCCAATAGGCCATTTTCCTGCCCCCAAGAGCCCTGAGCACGCTCCCACCTGCCATGTGCTGCTGCCTGCCTGCCTGCTGCCCACGTGCCCTGCTATTTGGTGCCTGTACGTCAGCCATCTGCAGGGGTCCAGTTGATGTGTCCCCCCTGCTGGAACAGAAGACTCCCGACTGGGATACCATCACTTCACAGCCCAGCCCCAGGACCCAGTTGCCCACCCACACCTGCCTCGGGGGTCGCCATGTCGGGGCAAACACCATCCAAGACCACTGGCGACCCCCAGCCAGAGAGGCAGAGGGCCACCAGCCTCAGTGAAAAGGAGGTTGGTGTCCTGGTGGAGCAAGTTCTGGGGCATTATGATGCCCTCTTCACACCATCGCGCACCGAAAAGGAAGGACGGGAGAGGATCTGGGAGGACGTAGTGGTTGCCATCCACGCGGAGGGGGTGGCAACCTGCAACATCAAGCACGTCCGGAAGCGCTGGGAGGACTTCAGGTCCAGGGCCCTCAAGAAGGCCCGTTGCCTCATGAAGGCATAGGATGCAGAGGGGTGCCGGGTCAGCCTGACTAACATCCAGATGAGGGTCCTGGAATGCATAAGCCCAGTGCTCCACACCCAATCCTTTGGAGGGAGACCCGTCTGGAGTCGAGCGCTAAGTGGCCATGCATTGCTGTGTGAAACAGGGCATGTTGCAGTGTGCTGGTAGACAGCTACTTGCCTGTATGTGTAACATAGATGTGTGTATGGATGTGTGTCTGCAGGGACATCATGGTAATGCATGTGAGACCAGTAATGCGTGAACCACATGGATGGTGCATGTGTTCCAATGCAACATGGGGAGAAGCATGAGGAATGCACACATGAATGCATGCCTGTCCCTGTTCTTGGACATGGATGGGGGGTGAGAGATGGGTGCTGCTCTCATGTACATATAGTGTACATTTCTGTGTGTTTGAGAAGCGTGTGTGTGACTTTGAAATGCCATGGATGCATGACACATGTTCCTGACGATGTGTAGATTCACTTATGCAGTCTAGTCACCCTTGTATCCTCTGTGTCTGTGGTGTACGAGCCATGATGCATTACCCTCTGGTGATGTGTGTGCATGGGATCAGTATGAGCCATGATGCATGTGAGTTTTAAGGCAACATTTATGTCAATAGAGGCCCTTGTACATGGATGCTGATGTTGATTGCATGCGCTGTGCCTGTTTCTGCATGCGTGTTGCCTGCATTGACCCATGTGTTGTGGAGGAACAGGATGGAAGTGATGTTTGACAGTGCCACTCATGTGGTATTGCTTCCTGTCTAGGGGACTATTGTACAGTACCCTGATGCTTGTATTCTATGTCTCCCTCTACGCAGTGTCGAGTGTAGAAGAGGGCGGAGACGACGCTGTGGAGCTAAGCAGCGGGGATGCCTCCACCGGGCGGCGACGCAAGGCCCAGCCACCCTCCCAGGAATTGCCATCATCCGGGAGCGAGGGGACTGGTGCCGCGTCTGCATCTACGGCTGTAACAGAAGGGCCGGGTGAGCCCCCACAGGGGCTTGCAATGGCGGAAGACGGTGCAGAGACATCCAGGTGGGTAGTCTCCACAGAGGAGGAAGAGCCCGCTACTGAGCCGCACATGGGGCCTGGTGGGGGTAGTATCACTGGTGCAAGTGGTGCAGTACATGGCCAGGGTCAGGAGTCAGCACAGTTCGCCGCGGAGGGGCCATTCCATGTCGCTGTCCCTGACCCTGGGACTGCACCACCATGCACTAGCAGGGATGCCCTGTCCCAGGCCTGTCCACAGGTAGGGGGGAGGCCCACGTTATCTGGCTCTCCACTACCTGCGGACGAGGAGTCACATGACCGTATGGGCTCCGTCCTGATTGGTGTCGCATTGCGCACGCGTGTCATTCGAGATGACGTTCGTGCTTCCTGGGGGGACCACACATGCCATCACGAAGAGCTGTGTTGCAACGTGGCACAGTTGGTAGGGGCCATGTTCGGTGGGTTCGTACATGTGTTGCGCACTCTGGCGGACCTCTCCTCCTCTGTGGATACTATGCGCCAGTCATTCTCCCTGCCGTCTTCCGGCCCAGATTCCACCAGGGCCCCCTGTGGACCTGGCCTGACCAACACAGCCAGCTTGGTGGAGATCCCATCCCTGCCACAATCGGGAGTCAGCGGTCCAGCAGGGGTGGACACCCCAACAACTGGAGACCAGCAGATGGAGGATGTGCAGGCATCATCGGACAGTGCACATGGACAGCAGCAGCAGCATGCTCTAGGTGGGAGCGATGATGGCTCGGGGCCATCAACATCACAGGGGCAGGCATCGGCCAGAGGGCAGGAGGACCCTGGAATGGGAGCGCCTTCCGTGTGGCTGCAGTTGGGCCAGCAGATAGGTGCAGAGTGGCGGCAGGCGGAAGAGGCACGGCTCACCATGGTCAGGATGGAGTTCTCCATGCGCCGGGCATTGAGGCGGGCTGAGTGCCTTGAGGCAACTCGCAGGGAGTTGGAACAGGCCATGACTGCATCCCTGCGAGACCTCGGGGCCAGGACAGAGGCCCACCTCCAGGAGATTGACATGGAGTTCGATGGTGCCCTCATCAGAGTGAGCCGTAGGACTTGCCTGCCGCCATTTGATATAGTTAGTTAGTGTTAGGTTTCCTTTCTCTTTTTTTTTCTTTTGGGACGCTTGGCCACGTTTTTGTATATAGTTCTTAATTACGTTGTTTTTTTTTCTAGGTTTCATTTCATTTGTTGGGCTCATGGACCCTGGTTTCAATCTTTGTACATAGTTGGACTGTGGATTTCTGAGAAAATATTGTTTTACATCACCATGGATCAATGGATTTTTAAATTTAGGTTTCCTTTGGATTTGCTTTGGTGGACAAGGAGTTTGGACTAACTTTATTTGGATTACTTTGGATTGTGACTTCATTTTTTTTTCATTTTTGGACATGCATTTTTTTCTTGTTTGAAATTATTTTCATGCTTTGATTCCATTTGCTTCATTTTGTGCACAATACATTATTTTGATTTATTACTTCCATGTGTGGTATTCGCTCATTGGTTTACTGCATGTCACAATGTGGGTTTCCACAATCACTGGCACCCAGTGTGTGTGTGTGACGGACATATGTTGATGTGCATAGTTGACTTTTGGTTTGTGACAAGATATAGGCCTTTCAGTGTGGGGTGGATGGGAAACTTGATTGTGTCTCAAGAGTGGGGTGGCGTGCAGTGGGATTTTGGTGGACATGAGGCCCATGAATGTGCATCTTTATGACATTTGGGTGGGGACATGAGTCGGGGCCTGCTGGCAGGTGCCCGTCAATGCTGGGTGGGTGAGGGTGCAGGGGGACATGTGTCGGTGCCTGCTGGCAGGTGCCTGTCAATTCTGGGGTGGGTGGGGCGCAGGGGGACATGTGTCGGGGCCTGCTGAGAGGTGCCTGTCAATGCTGGGGGGGTGGGGGTGCAGGGGGACATGAGTCTGGGCCTGCTGGCAGGTACCTGTCAATGCTGGGGGATGGGGTGCAGGGGGACATGAGTCGGGGCCTGCTGGCAGGTGCCCGTCAATGCTGGTTGGGTGGGGGTGCATGGTGTCATGTGGCCTGCCTGCGGGGCAAGCCCAGGGGTGTAGGGCTGCCTGCGGGCTATGGACTGGGGTGGATGGGCTGGCTGCGGGGCATGGCCAGGGGTGTGGAGTGGTCCCCTGTGGTGTGGGCTGCGTTCGGGTCATGGGGAGGGGGTGGCCGACACCCGGGAGGGCACACACTGCCTATCGCGTGTAACACTCCATGAGCACCCCCGAAAAACACGTACCCACCCCAATCACGTGTAATACTTCCCGCGCACCCCCCAAATACATGTACCCAGCCCAATCGCGTTTAAAACTTCCCACGCACCCCCGAAATACACGTACCCAGCCCAATTGCGTGTAAAACTTCCCACGCACCCCCGAAATACGCATACCCAGCCCAATTGCGTGTAAAACTTCCCACGTACCCCCAAAATACACGTACCCAGCCCAATCACGTGTAAAACTTCCCGCGCACCCCCGAAATACACGTACCCAGCCCAATTGCATGTAAAACTTCCTGCATACCCCTAAAATACACGTACCCAGCCCAATCGCGTGTTAAACTTCCCGCGCACCCCCGAAATACGCGTACCCAGCCCAAATGCGTCTAAAACAGATCCCCCCCGAAATACACGTACCCAGCCCAATCGCGTGTTAAACTTCCCGCTCACCCCCGAAATACACGTACCAAGCCCAATCGCGTGTGAAACTCCACGTGCATCACCAAAATACACGTACCCACCCCAATCGCGTGTAATACTTCCCGCACACCCCCCAAATACATGTACCCAGCCCAATCGCGTGTAACACTTCCCGCGCACCCCCCAAATACACGTACCCATCCCAATCACGTGTAAAACTTCCCGCACACCCCCAAAATACACGTACCCAGCCCAATCGCGTGTAAAACTTCATGCGCACCCCTGAAATACACGTACCTAGCCCAATCGCGTGTAAAACTTCCCCCGCACCACCAAAATACATGTACCCAGCCCAATCGCATGTTAAACTTCCCGCACACCCCAAAATACACGTACCCAGCCCAATGACGTGTAAAACTTCCAACGCATCCCCGAAATACACATACCCAGCTCAATCGCAATTAAAACTCCACGCGAACCCCCAAAATACACATACTCTGCTCACCCATGGCCTATTACATGTGAAATTTCCTGCGTACCCCACAAATACACGTACCCCGCTCTCCCATGGCCTATCGCGTGTGATAATTCCAGCACAACCCAGAATTACACGTTCCCCGCTCACTCGATTGCAGTGTAGCGGCCCTGTTAGCTGATCCAGGGTTAGCGGGGCCCTTTGCGCTGCATTGGGGATTTCAATGCCTTATCCTTGTGCAAGGGGCGTTCCTGGGGGCGTAACTGGCGCTGCAGTATGTTCTCTGCACCAGCGCTCAAAATGGCTTTGATATTCTATGTATACACTGTACACCAGAATACTGTTTAGCACACACGGCTGGCTCACGCTGGTGCACACTAGCTCTCTGCGTTGCTCGCGTGCGCTGCCTCTGCGCTGAAATCCATGAATTACCCTGTGAATGTCTTTCTGAAAACTACTGAAAACCTGGCTCCTCCCCTAAAACCAACCAGTACGCAAACTAACCCAAACAGACTAACAGCATCTCAATGACACCAATCCAACAAACTACCTGATGCGAGAAATCAACAGCAAATAACCCCTAATATAAACTAAAATGAAAAACTGAATTAAACGAGAAAATTAGATCAAAGCAGTGGAATGGATAAGAAGAATAAATCATACGGAAACATCAACAAGCTTTAAACTAATAAAATAGATATAATGCATGATGAATGAACAAAGTGAATGGCGTGGATGAAATAGTTAGATTGGATGAAGCGTGTGGAACGGATGAATGCGCTGAGTGGAAGAACGCATTGAACAGATGAGTAGGTAGATCGGATGAGTGTGTAGATCGGATGAGTGTGTAGATCGGATGACTGTATAGAATGGATGAATATGTTGAGCGGTTGGGTGTGTAGAACGGTTGGGTGTGTAGAGCGGTTGGGTGTGTAGAGCGGTTGGGTGTGTAGAGCGGACGAGCATGGAGAGTGGATGAGTGTGCAAATACAGAGAAGTGTGTAGAACGCAGGAGTGCGTAGAACAGATGAACGTGCAGAATGGGTGAGTGTAAACCGGATGAGTGTGTAGAGCAGATGAGTATGTACAGCAGATGAGCGTGGATAGCGGATGAGTAGGGAAGTGTGGAAAGTGTTTAGATCGCTGGAGCAGATGAATGTACAGACCTCATGAATGTATAGAGCAGATGAGTGTATAGAGTGGATGAGTGTATAGAGTGGATGAGGGTATAGAGTGGATAAGGGTATAGAGTGGATGATGGTATAGAGTGGATGAGGGCATAGAGTTGATGAGGGTAGAGAGTGGATGAGGGTATAGAGCGGATGAGTGTAGAGAACGGATGAATTTATAGAACCGAACACTGCGTATGAGCGAACGACTTTATAGGGCTGATGAGTGCATATAGCATATAGCAGTTGAATGCGTGGAAAGAACGAGTGCACAGAGCGGATGAGTGCAGGGAGCAGAGCAGGGCAGGGAGCAGAGAAATGCGGGGAGCGGATGAGTGTGGGGAGTGGATGAGCGCGGGGACCGGATGAGTGTGGGGAGTGGATGAGTGCGGAGAGCGGATGAGTGTGGAGAGCGGATGAGTGTGGAGAGCGAATGAGTGCCAGGAGCGGATGAGTGCGGGGAGCTGGCTAGTGCGGGGAGCGGGTGATCACATAGAGTGGGTGAATGTGTAGAGTATACGAGGGAATAAAGCGGACAAATGCCTTGAGCGGATGAGTTACATAGACTGGATGAGTTGCGTAGAACGGATAAGTATGTAGAACGGATGAGTGTGGAATGGATGCAGAGCAGATGAGTGTGCCAAACGGATGAGTGCGGGGAGCAGAGCGGGATGGATGAGCAGAGCGAAATAATGTGTAGAGTGGATGGTTGCATTGAACAGACTAGTGGGTAGAGTAGACAAGTGTATATGAGTGCATATGAGCAAAGGAGTACATATGAAAAGATGGGTACGTAGAGCAGATGATTGAGTAGAGCGGATGAGTGCATAGTGCGGATGAGTGCGTAGAGCGGATGAGTGTGTAGAGCGGAGGAGTGCGTAGAGCGGGTGAGTGAGTCAAACAGATGAATGTGTAGAGCGTGTGAGGGCATAAAGCAGACGAGTGCCTAGAGTGGACGAGTGCCTAGAGTGAACGAGTGCCTAGAGTGAAGGAGTGCCTAGAGTGGACGAGTGCCTAGAGTGGACATGCTGCGTAGAACGGATGTGTTGCGTAGAGCGGATGTGCTGCGTAGAGTGGATGAGTTGCGTAGAACGGACGAGTTGCATAGAGCGAATGAGTACGTAGAACGGATGAGTGCAGAATGCATGCATTGTGGATGAGTGCATAGAATGGATGTGTACGTAGAGCTGCTGAATGCATAGAGCGGACAGAACGTGTGAAGTATGTAGATGGAACGGGTGTCGCATATGGATAGAACGAGTGATATATGTGAATAGAATTGACCACATATATGGATGGAACAGGTGACGTACGTGGATGGAACAGGTGACGTACGTGGAAGGAACAGGTGATGTATGTGGATGGAACAGGTGACGTACGTGGATGGAACGGGTGACATACGTGGATGGATCGGGTGCTGTATGTGAATGGATTGGGTGCCGTATATGGATGGAACGGGTGACGTACGTAGACGAAACATGTGAAACAGATGGATGGAAAGGATGAAATATGAAGATGATAAAACAACTTAGAATACACAGAACGGATCGGAGTAAATAGAGCGGATCAGAGTGCATGGGGCGGACAGGAGTGCGTGGGCAGACAGGAGTACGTGGGGCAGGCAGGAGTGCGTGGGGCAGACAGGAGTGCATGGGGCAGAATGAGTGCATGGAGCAGACTGGAGTGTGTGAGTGCGTCGAGCGAACCGGAGTGTGTGGAGCAGGCTGGAGTGCATGGAGTGGACTGGAGTGCATGGAACGGTGTAGAGCGCATAGAATTGCATGACATATATAGTATGGTTTGGATAGCAGGGAACGTATGAAAGAGCATATAACCCATCATATCACACCACCACGATTACCCTCTTCTTTACACCACCACTCAACTAGAACACAGAGATACTATGACACCATTCGGTATAACTGTTCTCATACCAACATCTGCCACACATTCACCATCATTCTAAGTAAACACTGCTGGTTACACACCCCCCAGCCAGGCTTTCCCCTCAGGCCTAACACAGCCACATTTGGTCTGGATAAATCCTGCCAGAGCGAACACATACTCCAGATCTCTCAACCACCACACCTACCGCTAAGAAGCGGCTATTACACAAATACCACACCAGCTGCACACATATCCGGTGCTCACACGCACCTTTGACTCTCTCTACTCTCTCTACTGATCAGAACTTCATTTCCAAAGGGCGTTCAACCTACTCGCGCCTTCAGACCATAACAATGGTATATAAGGCGCTATATAAATGCTAAATAACATAACATAACATAAAGATGAAAATAAAACAACTAACAGCGCAAGCGAATATCATCAATAAAAGATACAGAAAATGTTCCCTCCGACCTGTAATAACATTCTACAGGCTCAAAGTAATACCAACACTAATATATGGAGGAGAAACTTGTATGAATATTCCAGAGGTGTTCTGGAATATCTTGGAAGGGCATTTCTGGAAATATATCCTACCGATACCGAAAGCGACACCAAAGATGGTAATTCATCATGAACTCGGCCTGACTGCTCTATACGTACACATCCACTACAATAAGCTGATGTTGTATAGAAAAACAATGACCAACTTGATGCCACCCCAATTCGAAATAATATGCAAAAACAACAACTTCGAAGAAAAGGTAGTTGAAGATTGGAAAAGAGAAAATGAAAGAATTTCGAAAGAGTCAAATCTAGAAAATCAAACTTTGGTAGAAAACCCAATAGCCGTCAACAGAATGCAATGGGCAGAGGACTGGTCAAAAACTGAAACAAAAAGAGCATTGTCAAAAACTCATACACTCCAGAAAACAAATTGCGGTGTGATGTCCATTATACCGGATTACTTGAGAAAATTTCCAAATCGTAAACAAAGAGACCTATTATTACGTTTAAAACAACAAAGGCAAGATATACCAAAGAAAAGATATGCACAAGGTGGAGATTGTGTAAAAGAAGCAAAGAGTCTCTCAGCCATTTGGTGCTATTTTGCACAAAGCTAAGAGATCTCCGAAATCTGTACTTAAACAGCAACATTGTTGATCTATGTGGCCTAGACTCTGAGAAATGGTGGAGTTTAATATACGACTGTCGAACCCCAAGAATAAACTTTGTAACAGTCACATTTTTAGAACAAACCCTTAAAAGTCTATACCACTTCGACGAAGAAGATCAAATGCAAAAAAGTTAATTTGGTATAGCTAAGAAGGTGTAACGTTTTATGTTCAAACTTGTTTAAAACTTGTTTTTTAAAATACTCTTCAAGTAACTTTTGCCCAATTTGGAGGCTTCTTTTAAGTTAGATTTTATTAAGGACTGTTGCTTGTTGGTTGTTTGTTATTGGTTTTTCTTCTTCTTTTTCTACGTATGATTTCTTTTTATCTATGTTTCATCTCTTTGTCAAAAAAATTGCTATTTGTGAAAGGTTTGTAATAAACCAAATACACTTAATAAAATAAAAAAAAAATAAAAAAAATTACACTTAGACAATAAGTATAAAAATTCAGTTATTTATTTATGGCCAAACATCACTAAGAAAAATATCACACAACTCTAATAATAGATTACTTATATACAGTCACTAGAGTAGGGCATAATACAAATCAAACCCCTGTAAAAGAAAGTACAGATTTGTTTATGCACCACAGGTTCACAGCAAATTAACCCTAACTTCAAAAGTCCTTCCCTAAATTGTCTGCGGCCTTATGCCCAAAAGTTCATCAAAAGTTAGGGCACAGTTTGTGATGCAGGAAAAAATGAAGGTAGGGTCTCTTGGGTCCAGTGAACAGTTCCAAAGGTTAGAGGACAGATTATTCTAACCAACATACGTGTCCCCAACTTTCAGAAGGCTTGCCAAAGTATGACAAACATTTTATAAAAGTTATGAAATCTTTTAAAGGGAGTTTAGGGACAGGTAAGAAACACTGTAGCTCACCCCCCCATACTCCGATTTTTCACAGGACTAGGCAGGTCAATGGAAGAAGGTCTGAGGTTGCTTTTTCCGCTGTCAGTCTCAGTCCTTGATTCGTAGGGGTTGCAGGTTCGAGCAGATCTCCGATTGGTGTCTGCAAGGAATTTAGGATGAAGACTTCAGAACAACAAAATGCAGGACCCCTATTTGGACTGGACTCGACTCAGGTAAGCAGTTTCGGACGGTGGTTACCACTGCAGGGTGATGCAAAGAGCCTCACTTGTCATGGTCAGTCTTTACCTTCTATCTTGGCTCCCCTTGAAGCTTGGACTCCCATATGTTGCTGAGGTAAGTCTTGTAGGACAAGCTGTGCATACCCCAAGTTCCAGGCCTTAATGCAGAGCGGCAACATCGCAGCACGGTAGTCCCATGTCAGACCTGGACAGCCACAAGCCGGTCCCAGGACACTTCCGAAGGCTCACAGGGTATCAAGCACACGTCAGGAATGGATGTTCCCTCCACACCATGGGTTGCAGCTCCCTCTCAGGACTGCGGAAGATCAAAAGCAAGACAGGGCTCCTCCAGGACCGCAGCAGAATGTGGTCACCAGGCCTCCTTCAGACGGGTCTCCGGTCTCCTCAAGAGTCTCAATGCTGGACAGGAGTCGTGGCTCCTTCAGGCTACTCCAGGATGTCTGAAGAGTGGGTGCAGGTGTCCTCTTCATTGACTGAAAAGTAGGTAAGAGCCGAAACTCCCACTAGCCAATAGCAGAACTAGCCCCTCACACACCCCAGCAGTGGTCCAATCAGGAACCCTGGCAGGAACACTCATGCAAGACACTCACGATCTTCAGAGTGAAAGCAGAAAATATGTGGAATCACTGTACTTTTTCTAAATAAGGTATTCTACCTTAACCCAGGGTCATGTTATCCTCATTTGTTAAACAAAACACTCTTATTGTGCTTTGTTTCTAAACAGATCCTTCTAGGACATTTAATCATACCAACACAGGATTTGGAAATAACAAAAGACCAGAAACCATCTCTCTTCCCCCTTACTTACCGGTCAAAGGTAATTGAACTATTTTACCAAATAATAAATTGTCATCTCACTCTTAATTCTTCAATGTTAATTCAAAATACTATTATTTATCTAAACAGATCTTTTGGGTGGAACTGGACACTATTTAGATGGGATTTGAAATTAAATCAAGAATTCACACCTTGAAATACTTGTCCCCAATCATTCCAGTGGAATCTGGATAAAGGCCTATAGAGTAAGTGGAATTAAATTATATTGCTTCCAATAACAGGAAATTAGCCAATGCTCACTAATTAGAATCCAATTGAATCTCATCTATTTAGGCAGAACAAAGAAATGTGGAAAGTATGGGATCTCCTGCAAATCATTGAGGAATCCGGTCGCAGATGAAAGAATAGGACATCGTCCTATTACCCTTTTTTGAAAAAAGAAAGGTTAGCAATTTATCACATTTGTTCAGGAGAACAGTTTTGTTCATATGATTGAATAAATAGATCTTTCAGTATACATCAGATGTGACAACTATACGGAATAACATAGTCAGCAGTGTTATAAAAACGTGTAAGACTGTCAAAACTGACAAACATTTGAGGAAAGGTATTTAACATCTGTGGCATGTATTTACACTGAGTAATAGATATTTAAGTATATGCAAAATACAAAGGAGTTACAGACTGGTAAAGGAACATGAAAGTGCACAATGTCAACTCAGATACAGGAGTCATTTTGAAGTTTTGTTACTTTGTCTAACTGAGCAAAAACAAGATATTTAAAAAATTTAAAAAAGTTGATAACATTCTAATTATATATTTTTGTAAATATTTCTTGTAGTTATTGTTTAAAAACAGCCCGTGAAGAAGAGATAGATAGTCTCGAAACATGTTGGACAATAAAAGATTACATCTCAATAAAAGTATTTTGAGAGTGATTGTCTTTAAATAATTGAAATGTGAATACTATGAAATTGTTTTCAAATAACTGTGCATACATTTCTTACCAGCTACCCGATATTATGGTCAGCATTTTCTAAAAAGTTGGGCTTATTTATTGAGCCACAAACATTGTGCAGGGGATGTGAGTCCCCCAAATAAGGAACTTCTTTCTAGGTTTCCTTCCTTGCTGGCCCATACTAATCTCTTCCCCAGGGGTCTCTTCTAACAGTATTCTAGGTAGCTCAGGAGCCCTATAAGATCCAAGATTTTCTGGGAGCCTTTCTTCCAAACCAGGATTAAGGACTCTACCAACTACCTCAACAGATGTTGTAGGTAGGACGGGGAATATTTTCATTCCCTCTGCCTCTTCTTCTTACTCCTCTGGCCATGGGTTTCCCCTTAGGCCTAAGCTTTCCCTTAGGCTTGTCTAAGGCAGCCTGATTCTGAAACCAAGTGCTTGAAGGGTCTGGTGAGTGTCTATCAGGACCTAGGTCTTGAAGACTAATCTCACCCAGAACTCTTGTAGGAACAGCTTCCTAACATTGACAGATGCTGTGACTAGTTCACTACCCACAGCTCTACTGACACGTGCTACTGGATTATTGAGAGAGGTACTTTCACTCAACTGAGTATCCCCCACAGGACCTCTGCCAAGGCCCTGTTGATTTATCATAGAGGAAGCTACTTCAGTTGGACTGGGCCCACTGTTCCTAACAGTAGAGGTAATTGCACCTTCTACCTGAACACTCACTATCCTCGGAGAACACACGGCTAAGGGGCAGGTCTGGTATGGGAGCAGAAGCTCCAGCACTACTGTATTCCAAAAATCTAGACAATCTTCAGACTTTTCACTGAGGGTAAGCAATCTAAATGGAACGACACCCATGCAAACTCTTCTTCCTCATACTGAGAGAAGGCCAGACTTGCAGAGTGAACCCCTAGGTCCTACTCTTACAATTGGGGTCCCCCTTCCTGTTGTCACTGGCTCCAATGTGTAAAAAGTCCAACTGTATTCTAACAAATAGGGCCTAGAGAAACCACCCTCATGCTTGGGAGGATTAGTCCCATTACCCTGAGCTGACTCTTGTGGTTTGCCCTTATTAAACATTCTGTGGGCTTCTTGGCCATAGGTTTATCAGCACCGCCACCCTTGTTCTCCCTCTGCTTTCTTCCCTCCTTCTGCGTACCTAAAGCAGGCTTGTCCTCATAGGACGCATAAATCAGCAGTAATGGCTAGTATCTTTGGATGTAACTCCTTTGAGTCAGCCAAATGCTATGTAAACTCTGGGGAACAAGAGGCAAAAATATGCTCAAGCATGACCAAATGAATCATGCCCTGAAAGGTAGTTACCTGATAACCTTCTACCCAGCCGCACAAGTTTTTTAAAGAATCAGCAAAAATGTCACATAGGTCATACATTCTTTCTTTTTGTACTCTCTAAATCTGCTCAGGTATTGGGCAGGCATCTGAACTAATGAGAGTTTGCTTGCCTGTCAGCTTCAGACATTTCCATAATGGCACTGCAGCCAGAATGTGGCAGTCTGCTTAGCAACTATGCAATTCTATCAGCATCACCCACTCCTTGAACTTCAGATGAATACTCAAAAGTTATAAGCCAATCAATAATGTAATTCTTATCTTCATACATACTAATGGCTATGGCACATGCCATAGAAATAGCTGACCTGATCATTGCGGAAAAACTAGACTTTTTGGCTATAACTAAGACGTGCCTCCATGCAGCTGCTGGACCGTCTCTCATGCTTGCTATACCAGAGAACTACACTATTGTGAGAATGGATAGAGAAGCCGCCAGAGATGGTGGCCTTGCCTTCATTTCTAAGACCAGTCTAGGTCTCCGGGTGGCCTCACCACCTCACGTCCCGTCCTGCGACTACTAACTGTGAAACTACCCATCACTAACTCACGTACCTTAACGGCTCACCTTATCTATAGACCTCCGGGTCCTATCAGCTCCTTTGAGAAAGACATCACAACCATTCTATCTGCAAATATTAAACCCACCTAGCAAATACTAGTGTCAGGAGACTTCAACCTTGGTTTCAATGACCCAAATGACCAACAGGTCCTGGCATTGTCGAACACCCTCACTGAACTTGGCCTCACGCAAAGAGTCAATCAGCCTATGCATGCAAAATGCAGAACCCTAGACTGGGTGGCAGATCTCAACTGCGAGACAACAATCACCTCCATTAAACCTAGGCATGGACTGATCACTACCTATTGACCTTCAATATACAAGCAAGCATACCGCCTACTAGCTCCAACCTAATAGCTCCTCCTCTTATCACCAGGAACAAAAAGAACATCACAGTAGACAAGTTAATTCCACTTCTCCAAATGATCCTAAACCCCTTGCTTGCCACATCTGACCCAGCTATGCTACTTGAGTTATATAATTCTACTCTCACCCAAGGCCTAGATATCATCGCCCCTCTCAAAATGTGCAAAGCTAAACCAAGGGTCACCGGAATTTGTGGTTTACTCCCCAACTCAAAGCCATGCGGACAGAAAAAAAATAAAGTGTAATCCCTATGGAAAAACCTTCCCACTGAGGAGAAGAAAAGTAACCTACTGAAAATCACAGTCAATTACAAAGCGGAAATACTACTAACCAAACGCGAGACTTACAACAATAGGATCAATAATGCTAGCTCTAGCACCAAATAACTCGTTGTTATCCTAAGAGAAATTGAAGTCTCTATCCCCCCTGTGGATTCTTGCACCAAGGATAAAACATGGTGCACTAATATCCAAAATGTATTGGCTAACAAAATCTCCCTCTTACAAAATAAAATATCAGAAAAAAGTTGAACCTTCCTAAAGCTGGCACCCATCACAGAGCCCAAACCCACACCTCTAAACCTCACCAGCACTTCAAATTTGTTCAAGTCACTACCCAAGAGGTGGAACACATCATTGCCTCGCTTAAACCCTCAAAATGCCAGGGTGACTCCTGCCAGCCCAGGTTATGAAAGAGGCAGCCAAAGACATGGCCCCGTTCATTACCACACTAACCAACACCTCATTCAGAACTTGCAGTGTGCCTTCCAACCTCAAGGGTGCTTGGGTCTGCCACTCTTAAAAAAAACTCTTTAAACCCGACCATCCCAACTCACCATAGACCAATTACAACAGCCCTGTTCTTATTAAAGATAATAGACAAAGCAGCATACCTCCAGATACAATCATATCTGGAAACCAATAAGCTCTTGGGGCTTTGGCAATCTGGTTTTAGACCACAACATGGCACTGAAACAGCCCTGATAGATCTGAAGAACCAAATTGACGAACTCCAAGACAATAGGAAACTCAATATTTTACTTCTATTAGATCTATAAGCTGCCTTGTATTTAGTGGATCATAAAGTGCTTTGCAAGCACCTGTCCACTGTGGCCCATTTCTACCAAGAGGCTTCATCCTGGATTCAATAATTTCTGAACAACAGGTCAATGAGAGTCTTCTCACCATCAGCCTCAGCAGACCCCACACCAATAACCTGCGGAGTACCACAAGACTCCTGCGTATCACCCACTATGTACAATAATTTCACTAAGCCACTATTCGATGATCTCGACGATCTGGGTGTCACCTATACCAATTACGCAGATGACACCCAGATCCTCATACCACTTACGGAAGACTATGACTCGGACCTGGCCCTCGTGAAAAGAAAATATATATAATCATTCAGACTTGGATGGCCTCAAATGGCCTGTGGCTGAATGACGATAAGACAGAACTTCTGATCCTAGGAGCACCAGCCAACCTTAACAAACTTAGCAGCAAATACCTATCTTTTCAACATAGGCAGGATTAACATTAAAATGGCAGAGTTAAAAATCCTTGGTTACTACCTGGACTCAACTCTTAACTTACGTAAGCAAGTTAACGCCGCTGCCTCAGTCCCAGCTTACACATGTAAGCTGATAAAGGCTTGCAAACCGTTCTTATCCACAGAGAGCTGCACCACCTTAGCGTGAGCCTTAATTCACTCAAAATTTGATTATTGCAATGGCCTATGTCTAGGCGCTAGCAAATATATTGTCAATAAACTCCAAATACTTCAAAACAATTGCCCTTAGTATTCCGAGGAGACAAAATATTTCAGATGCTAGGCCTAAGAGCAACTGGCTCTCAATCAAGGACAGCATTTTGCTCAAAACTGTCTCCCTCACCCACAATTCCTAAACAACTCTGCCCCCCAATAACTAATAGAAGAAATTGTCAAAAAATCTTCAACACGCCCTATGAGGACTGCTAACTCCTTCTGCCTAATAATACCCATATTCAACTAAAAAAAGCAGGTGGCTTTCCGGTTATGGCCGCCCAGTCATGGAACTCCCTACCTACCTCTCTGAGAATAGACCAGTCATTCAACAGCTTTAGGAAAAACAACAAAAGTTGGCTAGTCCAAAAGGGACTCATGATGTGCTCCAGTACATCGACCTCTCACTAAAAACTGTGCTGATCTGCGCTGCAACCTGCTCTGCTGCACCTACCTTATGTATTATTTTGGTTGTTCCCTGATGTATTATTGAATATATGGACTGTAACTATTCCTGTGTGTAACCTGAACATTTGAAATTTACCCTGCTGTATTTTTGTATGTATTTAGTGTAACTCTTCTTGTGTGTAACTATCTTTGTATGTATTGACTTTAACTTTTCTTGTGCGTAACCTGAAAATTGAAACCTACCTGTAAAATGCGCCCAGCTACCTCCGGGTTTGGTGCACTATACAAATAAATAAACAAACAATCAAACAAACTAAGAAGATCTTCGGGAATCTAGGCTGTGAAGAGAACCCAGGACCATCCCCATATCCCGTGGAAGAACATTGTGAAGCCTGAATCTTGGCAAGCTCCATCTGGTGATCTCTGTCCTTCTGCCTCTCAACTCTCTCAAAATCTAACCTGACCATATTGAACTTGAGCTCTTGTTCCTTTGACCTGAGCTTCCCCTTTATCAGGTCAAACAATACCTCAGCATCTGAGGTGGTGATAGACTAAAGAACAGAAGCCTCACTTTTCTTCTCCTCTTCCTCAACATTTGTAGCTGCAGTGGCAGCAACTCCATTACTGCTTTTGTGTCCACCCCCATCCCCACTACCGTTACCCTTAGATAAGGGAGGTACACATTTGCTCTTTTCAAAATCTATAATGTTCCCAATGTATTCTGCTTTTGTGCCAGAGACTGTTAGGCCCCTCTCACTACACAACTCTTTCAAGTTATCCACTTTAGAAGAACTTAATGTAGTGAAATTAACTGTCTCCATATTATCCATATCAGTAGAAGACTGTTAACTACTAGGCAATCGACAATCACAGTGTACTGTGTAAGTATTATCTGGACAAATCACCACTGAACTAGACTGAGGTACCCAATACTGATCCCTTTCACAAAACACCCAGATGTTAAGTGGAGAGGGTCATCACAGCGCTGTACACCAATTTGTTAGGACTGATTTTCTAAACTCTGCCCTGATGGACAGATGTATAGAAGGCCAACCTATATTGTGACAGGGAAAACTCTGGGAGCTGTTGCCAAACCAGTTCAAGGTAGCAGTGACGAGAGGTCTAGGCTAAGTCTCAAGAGTTGGTAAGCTTGTAAAGGGTCCGCAACGAGTACACACAATGGGAATCACAAAGTACACTTGCACAGTATGTATACAAATATTTATTTATGGCCAAATATCACTGTGAAAACCAACTAACAGGTAGAACTATCACACGACACTAATGATAGATTACATATATACAGTCAATAGAGTAGGGCATAATACAAATCATACCCCTTTAAAATTTTTTTTAAAAAGTACAGATTCTTTTATGCACCTCAGGTCCACAGAGAATTAACCCTAACTTCATATGTCCTTCCCTAAGTTGTCTCGGGTCTTGTGGCCAACAGTTCAGGAAAAGTTCTGACACAGTTTGTGATGCAGGAAAACATGAAGGTAGGGTTTCTGGGGTCCAGTGAACAGTTCCAAGGCTTAGAGGACAGTTTATTCTAACTAACAAAAGTGTGACCAACATTTGGAAGGCTTGCGCGAGCAAACTATGGCAGAGCCAAAGTATAGCAAAAGTTTCAGAAAAGTTATTAAAACTTTTTAAGGGAATTTAGGGGCAGGTAAGAACCACTGTAACTCACCACTCTACTCCGATTCTTCACAGGAATTGGCAGGTCAATGGTAAGACGGTCCGAGGTCGCTTTTCCCACCATCAGAGTCAGTCCTTGATTCACAGGGGTTGCAGCTTTGGGATCTCTGATTGGTGTCTTTAGCTGGTGCAAGGACTCTCGGAAGAAGAATTCAGAAAAACACAATTCAGGACCCCTCTCAGGACTGAACTCTACTCAGGTAAGACGTTTCAGATGGTGCTCACCATAGCATGGCTTCGCAAACGGCCTCACTTGTCACAGTCAGACTTTCTCTCCTATCTCGGGTCCCCTTGACACTAGACCTCCTAATTTTTGTTGAGGTGAGTCTTGTAGGACAAGCCACGGATCCCCCTAGAGATGGCCTCAATGCAGAACGCAGACGTCAGCAGCACAGTAGCCCAAATCTTCGGATGGTCCCGGGACACTTCCGATGGCTGTTCATTGCAGGGTACCGAGCTTGTCAGGATTAAGCTTTGAGGTTAAAAGGGACGCGTTGGGCATGGGAAAATTCTGAGGGTTGTACATAAAATTCAGGAAAAACTACATTTCCCAGCAGCAGTGGGAAGGATTTGTAGTCCTATGTTCGCGCGTCAACCAGCTGCGTGTAAAAATTGGTGGGACTATTTTACACACAGGCCGACCCGTGCTCATGTGCAGATTATTGAGTGGTCAGCACAGGCAGTCACGTCAGCATTTTTGGAGGAATCTGTGATAGGCTGGGTGCCGGAGGAATGTTGCACTGCACACAGCTTGGGTTGCGGCGGCGAAAGGACGCTGCCTGGAGAGTTCTTTGCATCTTCTTTTCCGGTCCTGGTATTCCTGTGGTGCTCCTGGACATTCAGCTAACTGGTCACATGTTAGTTACTGTTTTCTGCATATGTGAACCAAACGTGCTGAAAACGCACGTGTACATGAATCGTTACTGGAAACTTTTAACCTGAAAATAGCTCACTCTACTGTGGGAGGGGGCTTTTGGGAACTTTATTTTCAAGAAGCATTATTTGTGTGGACAGGGAACGCTATGAGTCCCCGGAAAAAAACAGAATTCTCGTACGAGTTGGAATGTTTGTGAGATCATAAACAGACAACCGTTACAGGAGAAGGGGTCAAGAGAAAACTAGGTTACTTTTAAGTTGGACCCATACATGCTATGTTACATTTGCATTGCTTTCCCAAAGGGATATGCGTTTATTTCTATAAATAGGGAGAATCCCTTGTATGTTCCATGTTACTTGCTTCAGTGTCAATACATGCTTTCCATGTTTCATCTTGCTTCATGCTATGTGTTCTCTGTCACATTATGATGGTTTTAGGATGATGTAGTGGTGTACAGGTTACTACGGTACTAAGTTCAGGAGACAGGCAAGTCAGGTTTAGGAGTAGAACAGAGTTAGTGGTATATGTGTTTTTCCCTAATTCCCCCAAACCTTTCCAATCGTGTTTCCCCTTTACCTCTTTCCGTTTTTCCTTACTTCCCCTTCCCTATCCACAACCTCTCCCTTATCTATATTCCCCCTTTTGCTGCCACGTGGCTTCCTGTTATTTCAGACATCAGGTGCCCGTGCCAACCACGGTCGGAGGGTGGAATCTATTCGGCCTCTGTGGTCCGGGGGAGACTGTTGATAATCTCTCCTCTTTTGGTTCTTGACAGAGCAGACGCCAGGAATGGATGTTCCCTGCACTTCACAGGTCACAGCTTCCTCGCAGGACTGCTGAGGATCAAAAGCAAGACAGGCCTCCTCCAGGACAGCAGCAGAAGTTGTTTGCCTGGCCTCTTTCAGATGGTTCTCTGGTCTTTTCACGGGTCTCACAGCTGCATAGGAGTCTTGGCTCCTTCAGGTTACTCCAGGATTTCTGAAGAGTGGGCACAGGGGTCCTGTTCTTATCCTAAAAGCCAGGTAAGAGCTGAAACTCCCACTAGCCAATAGCACAACTAGCCCCACAAACACCCCAGCAGTGGTCCAATAAGGACCACTGGCAGGAACACTCATGAATAGCACACAGACATACTGAAACCATTGTATGGATTGGGACCAGACAGTCCCAGTCCACATCCTGCCAGCAAGCACACACAGCCCTCCAGTAGCCTGCCAAGCGTTTTTGCTTTCCCGGCCACTGGAAGTCCATATAAGGATTTTCCTGGCCTCACCGGCCAGGAAGAGGACTTAAAAGCAAGATGGCCAAAGTTCAAGCGAAAAACCTTGTGGCATGGCCATGTTTGGTTACTAGCCATAATTAGTAACCAAACGTGGTAAACACAGTAAGGCTAAATCAAAATGCACCAACATATTCTAAACAATCACTGCTGCCACCAGCGTGTCCATTTAGCACAACTACAGTAACTAAAAATCCTTTGAATGTTAGTCTAGGGCAAAAACAAAAGTGTACCTCATTGTACTGCATTGTAAGATGTATTGTACAATGATACAAGTTACCCCAAGTGATAACAAATTACTAAATGTACTGACAAAGTAACTAGACTAAGGGAAACAATGTTTCCCAGTGCTGACAGCCTGAAGGACATGTCAGTTTCCCTGTAACAGATCAGCAAAGGATGCATAGTGAATATCAATGGCTTCACTGCACTGTAAAAAGTACAGGTCATAATCAAAAATAAAAGCAACAATTTCTAGTGATCCATAAAAATGGAAGGAAAGGTACAGTAAAGAGAAATCTTGACTAAAATATGCCAACGATGTATCCATCCCTCTGCTTTTAGGGGTAATAACAGACTGACAGGAAAATCTGTTCAATGCCAGTTAACTATCCCTCTACCTGCATGCAAAATAATTATCCCACAGAATATATTCCTCCTTTAGAGTGAAATGTTCAGAAGCCTTGGTCAGAATGCATCTTCAGATAAGGGGGGACATTGACAAGAGGACATTCTTCTAATTTGAAGAATACGAGGAGAAGCAGAAAGGGGATGAAACAGAAGATATATCTCAAGCCTCTGAGGAAACTTATATTCTCTCCTCAGAAAATACCCCTGAATTTGCTAAAAAATCGGCAAAAATCATTTGTTATTCCTGGAAACAAAATACTTTTGAGAAAGGGGAGAATTTTCTGAACATAGAACCCAGCGTTTCTTCTTTCCCAGATGTAAAGCCTCTTTTATAATTCAATTATTACAGCTGTAAATTCAAATCAAAGAAAATTATGCTGAGATCACACAGCACTAAATCCATCTTTTGATGGCAGATTTGTTGTGGGGAGAGTCTCAAACAGAGACTGTGAAATAACTGAAAAGAAGTCTTGGCTTATTCCATCAAATATGAGTTTCTTTCTAGGAAACAGGATTTTCCGACACCTGTTTAACTTCGGTTTTATTTTTGTAGCAGGTCCTGGAAATAAAGTGATCTTACATGTGAGCAATCCTTTATCACCTGTTGTGTGAACATTACTCCTAGTAGTAGTATGGCTTTGAAAATCAAAGCCATACCACTACCAATTAATCAATGTCCCTCATTGATCATCTGTTAATCAATGAGGGACATATAATATTAGAGCCCTCCCTATAGCCTATACAATATTTGCAGATTGACGGATCAGAACTCAGAATATCCTTAACTCAAGGATTACTTCTTGGATTCTTTCAATACAATTTACCCTGTAAAATTCAGATATGGTCAACATATAAACAGTCCGGTGGCACAAGGATTAGCCAATCTAAATGATTGTGCCCAAGACAGCTGTCTAGATGAAGAAGAACTCAGAACTACTGACAATATAGAGACATACCTAATTTCTTATCATATGGTGTATGAGGAAAATGCCAGTAAGGGAATGCCCATAGTTTATATGGATGGATGTTCCTACTGTATTAAAGAAAATTATGAGAATTATTAGTAGGTGACGTCAGCAAGGCTTCTTTGAATGACATTCCTGAACTCTCAGCCGACTCTAAAATTTGTCACTGGAGTTTCAGATGTCGGTATTGATGGCCCTAAATCAAGCTGCCTTTACTGCATTAAATCATCAATGGCAGGTACCAGTAATATTAACAGATTTAAATGATGTTTAAAATTGATTTGTTGAGCATTGAGTACATTGGAAGGCCAGAGGTGTGCTTTGCTCAAACATCATACCAACACACCCCTGAAACAAGGGAAGGTCATCCAGAAGGCAGATTATGTATTGACTTCAAAGCTCATGATTCTGTTTTGGAAAAAGATAAGAGGGCACTCAAAGGTTGAAGGCCCTGATAAGAAAGGAAACAATTTGGCTATTCAATTAAACAAAGCTGGTACAATACAAGGGCAATCCGTTGATATGGAAAACTTCTTGGAGAAACACAAATATCAGCAGTAGCTCGATCACAGTCTCAATCTAAAAACAAGGTCTGTACTCTTTTTTTTTTGTTTAATCTTTTTTATTTTATTCGGATTTGTACAGCGCATATCAGCCTCAGGGCTTCATGGCACTTGTTACAGACATATTTTAGTTGCATATACGTGATAATACCCAGTGTTACAGGAAAAAGTATGACATTTGTACAAATTTACAGTGAAGTATGAGAAGAGGGATGTGGAGAAGAGGGATGCTCCAGATCAAGACCTAAACACCAAACAAAAGGAAGTCCCGGTTGTTGGAAAATTCTATCAATAGTTTGACGATCTAGAAAGCTTTCTCTTAACTGAAAAAGACTGTCAGAGAAATGAAGATCTTTGAGTCTTAATTAAGTTTCAGAAAATGTTCAAAATTTACGATGAACTTTTCGATAGGAAATCTCAATGTGTGTTGTTAAGTGGGTGGCACCTACTTCCTTTCAAAGCATTATATTAATTCACACCCATGATGCAGCAATTGCTGCTCATCAAGGATTTCAAAGGATGATGAAGATGCTAAATGACGTTGCTTACTGGCCAAATATGGGTCAAGACCAGAATTATAATTTAGATGGTGTCTGGTATGTGTTCAGTTCCAACTGAGTTTTCCCACTCACCAAACTCCTCTACAAAAGAGAGCAATGACATTACCATTGTTTGATCTTCAGATCAACTTTATTGGTCCAGTAATTCATTCTACAAATGGAGGAAAATATATGTTCATCATTTTATGCCTCTTCACCTAGTGGATCGAATGCCTCCCTGTCCCAAATTTCAAGGCAGAGACTGCAGCTATTTTATTGATCAACAACATCTTTTCTCATTTCTGCCTGGATTGAGGTCACCAGAGTCAACATTTCACTACTAAGGTACTGACTCAGATATGGGACATTTTAGCCGCCAAAAAAAGTAGTATATATCGCCTACAACCTGACATCCAGCAGGGCAAGGGAGGTGAAACAATATAATGAAACTATTATGTACATTTTAAAGAATTTTGTGGGGGAATCTAGACCCAGTTGAGATTTACAATTACCATTTGTCCTGATGGGTGTGAGATCTAATGCGACTTTGGCTTGTAAGATGAATCCTTTTTTTCTTCCTCTTGCTCTTTGACTTCCTTCTCTCTTCTTTCTGATTCTAACACTTCTGTTCTTTTTGTTCTTGGCAATCCCATGGCTTCCTCTTTGGATCCTCTTCCTTCTATTCTTATTATGCAAATCTATACTCATCTCCTTCCTTATTTAGCTTCCCTCATCAACTCTTCCTTTTCTAATTATTGTTTTCCTTCTCTCTTTAAATATGCTCGTATTCTACCAATCTTAAAAAATCTGTCTCTGCATACTTCTATTCCTGCTAATTTTTGACCAATGACTCTTCTTCCATTGCAATCTAAACTTTGTGAGTGCCCTACTTATGCACAAGCATCAAGCCATCTTCATGTTCATTCCCTTCTACCCCCTCTTCAGTCCAGAGTCTGGCCCACCCACTCTACAGAGACTCCTCTTTTGCTTGTTTCCAATGCTCTTCTTTCAGCTTGTAAATATAAATCATCTATTCCTATTCTCCTTGAACTTTCTGCTGTGTTTGGCACTGGTGATCATTCTCTTCTTATTTCCTCTCTTTCCACTTTTGGTGTATCTTGTTATGTTATTCAATGGTTTCTTCTTACCTCTCTCAACTGTCTTCATTCATAATGCGGGCTGGACACACTTTTTCTCCACTCCTTCTCCTCTATGGTTTCCTCAATGGTATGTTCATGGGCCTCTCCTATTTTCACTCTATACTGACCCACTCTCTGCTCTTATCGCTAACTTTAATCTTTCTTTCCATCTTTATGCGGATGACACTCAAATCTTCTTTTATTTTTTCTCCTTTGATATCACTTTACATTCTACTGTTTCTAACTGTCTTTCTGCTGTTCAAAATGGGATGTCTTCTCACTTGCTTCACCTCAGTCACTCAAAGACTGAGGTGTTCTTATTCACTGCTACCACAATTCCTAATATTCTTCCTCTTCCTGCTCTTTCTTTTCCTCCTTCTTCTCTACAGTTTTCTTCTTCTGCTCGTAACGTGGGTGTAATCTTTTATCCTCTCTCTTTTTCCTTACATATTTGCTCTACTGCCCGTTCCTCTTGTTATTCTATTTTCAATATCCATTGTGCTTTCCCCAACTCTCTTATCATGCTATCAAGCTTCTTATCTTCTTCTTGTCCATTTGGTCTTCTCTTGCATTGCCTATTGTTCTTCACTTCTTCTGGGTCTTCTTGCCTCGCACCTTCTCCCCCTTCATTCTATCTATAATTCTTCAATTCGTCTTTTTATTCTGTGTATACACGCTCCTCTATTAAACCTTTGTTGCTTTCTATATTGCTTCTCTCTTTTGAGTCTCGTCTTCTCTATCACTTTCTACTGATTGTTTTCAAATGTATCCATGGTCTTGCTCCTCCATATCTTATTTCATTGGTCTGACTCTACTTCCTTACTCATTCAATTTGCTCTCAGAATCAATTTCTTCTTACTGTTTCTAAGCCTCCATGGGCATCTTCGTGTTCCCAGTCTTTTCCCCTTCTTGCCCCCAAACACTGGAACTCCCTCCCTTTCTCTGTCCATTCTCCTCCTTCTATTTGTGTTTTTCAGTCTAATCTCAAAGCTCATCTCTTATCTGATCTCTCCACTAATTGAATCCTGTTCTTCGCTCTTCTGTTTAAAATCGGTCTGCATTGTCCATTTTGATTGTACAATTGTTTATGTTTTATTTGTACTCAATGTTTTTGGTGAAGAGCGCTATATAACTTCAATAAAATACAAATTAATACAAACTTATGAATAGTAGGGTCATTACGACCCAGGCGGTAACCATGGCGCTATTAGCGCCATGGTTGCCTCCAAAAACTTACCGATTCCGCCATGGTGAATGGAGCAATTACCACCCCATTCCAAGGTAGGCAGGGGCGGTAATTCCCCATTCACCAAGGCCCTTCCCCATTCCCATTTGAGCCCCCATAGGGCTCAAGGGGAATGGGGAAGGCGCTAATAACGGTACCGCAAATTGCGGTACCGTTATTTGCTCCAAAGTCCCTTTGCGGGTCCTGTCCTTAACGCCTGGTAAAACCAGGCATTAAGGGAGGACCTGCAAAGGGACCTCGGAATAGGGCGATAAGGGATTACCGGCACCAGTACCCTTAACGGCACCAGTGCCCTTACCGGTGCCGGTATTCGCTTACCGCCCGGGTCGTAATGAGACTTGCCTTAACAACTATTGTAACACACTCATAAAGAGACATTGATCAACAGCACATAACTTTGGGTATCATACAAAAATACACACCACTTATTACTTGAACAAGGATTGGACCCCTTAGAGAAGTGTTGCTTTAAAAAGAAAATCCCATATGGCTATTGCCACCCCCCTCTTTCTTTGATTCATTTTTGGACGTCAAGCTGAATTAATTTGGACCACGTTTGGGCGAGCAGCACTTTTGAAGTCCTCTAACAGTGTGTTGAAAAAGGAGTGGTCCGATGCAGAGGCAGGCTATGCTGCCAACCTATCTCAAGGACACATTCTGAGTGAACTTCTTCTGGAGCAATATCTTCCTTTCAGCCAGCTACACTGGTACCCAGAACATCTGTGTAGGGTAACACTTCTACAGGTGTTAGACATCATCCCACTGTGTTGGGAGATTGAGAACAAAGATTAATCTTGTCCCTGAGCCACTCTATTGGGACTGACAGTGCTAGAGGAAGCAAAGAAACGTGTCGCCTGCATACTACCCCCTCAAACCTCCATTAACCCATCATTGACTGCATTCAAATGCAATCGATCCAACAGGACACATGGTGCTGCGTTTGGCACTTCTTCAAAACTCTTTGAAATGTTGTTGCTGCTCCACAAACCAGTTCACCGCTGCAACACATCAGATGAGTGTGATAATTCCCCAGGCTTGAACAAAGATCTCCCCACTGGGGAAATATTCAGACCACTGCTTCTTGAACAGCGTCTTAAACCACCAGCATCTTCAACATCGACCTAAGCATGAATATCAACCCTGGAGGCCTCATTGACTCACATCCTTTGAACACTACATTCAACAGCTTCATCTCCAGCTCGATTCAATGCCAGATCCCCAATTGAAACACTGCTACTCACCGCATCCAAATCTGGTTTGACCCCATCACACACCATTACGAATCCTGTTTCGACACTGTCAAATTGCCAATAACTGATTAAGGTACTGTTGGAAGGCTCCAACCCCACATTTCAACTTTCACGATCTTAGAGACTAGTACAAAGCCACCCATTTGAGCATTTCACAATCAAAGACATACAGGGTAATTCATAGAAATTCGCACAAAAGTGGCGCATGCGGCTGGCGCACAGTGTCCCCGTGCGATACACTGCGCCAGCTGCGTGCGGAAAAATCCTTTTCATCGCACAACGTATTCATGGATTTTAGCCTTCCGAAACCAGCCATGGCGCAGAGTGGCACAGCGACCCTGCAGCAGCGCCAGTTACGCCCCCATGAACGCCCTCGCGTAAGGAAAAGCCTTCAAAATCCCCAAATCATCGCAAAGGGCTGCGCTAACCCTGGACCAGTTCACAGGCTGCCAAACAGCAAACGCCAAGCGGGGAACGTGTATTTCAGTGGTTCGCGGGAAGTTTCACACGCGATTGTCCTGGGTACGTGTACATCAGGGGTGCGTGGGAAGTAACACACGCGATTCCGTCAGGGCACGTGTATTCCAGGGGTGCGCGGGAAGTATCACACGCAAAAACAGCAGGTCACATGCTTTCCAGGGGTGCGCGGGAAGTATCACACGCGATTCCATCAGGGTACGTGTATTCCATGGGTGCGCGGGAAGTATCACACGGAAAGGCATCAGGGCACGTGTATTCCAGGGGTGCGCGGGAAGTATCACACGCAAAAGCAGCAGGGTACGTGTATTCCAGGGGTGCGCGGGAAGTATCACATGCAAAAGCAGCAGGGTACGTGTATTTCAGGGGTGCGCAGGAAGTATCACACGCGATTCCATCAGGGTAGGTGTATTCCAGGGGTGCGCGGGGAGCACCACACGTGAATTGCACGTGTGGGTCCTCCCAGGTGTTCCCTCTACACCCTCCACGGCCCTTGCAGGTGGCCCACACGACAGGGGCCTACCCTGCACATGTCCCGCAGGCACCCCATCCACCCTGGCCATGCCCCCCAGCCAACCCACATGTCACCTTGCACTACTGCCCACCAACGCATGTCCCCCTGCACCCCCAGCCCCCAGGGGCACCCTCCACCAGGCCCCCACTCATGTCCCTCATCACCCCCACCCCCCAGCATCCAGGGGCATCCTCCACCAGGCCCCCACTCATGTCCCCCATCACCCCCACCCCCCAGCATCCAGGGGCACCCTCCACCAGGCCCCCACTCATGTCTCCCAGCACCCCCACCCCTCAGCAGTCCAGGGGCACCCTCCACCAGGCCCCCACTCATGTCCCCCATCACCCCCACCCCCCAGCATCCAGGGGCACCCTCCACCAGGCCCCCACTCATGTCCCCCTGCACCCCCCACCCCCCAGCATCCAGGGGCACCCTCCACCAGGCCCCCACTCATGTCTCCCAGCACCCCCACCCCCCAGCAGTGCAGGGGCACCCTCCACCAGGCCCCCATTCATGTCCAACTCATTTCTCCCATCACCCCCACCCCCCAGCAGTGCAGGGGCAGCCTCCACCAGGCCCCCACTCATGTCCCCCAGCACCCCCATCCCCCAGCATCCAGGCACACCCTCCACCAGGCCCCCACTCATGTCTCCCAGCACCCCTGTTAGGCGGAAACCTGTGCAGTTCCCTCTGGGACCACTGCAAAAGATTTAGGACTACAGGTGTTTGGCAGTAAACCCACTTGGTAGCAGCCTGTACCACACAGATTCACTTGGTAGCTGTGGCTGAGCAGTCAGACTTCCCTCAAGAAGAGTTAGGCAGTATGTGGAGTATACGCGATAGGGCAATCTATACAGTAGAACAAGCAAACACGGAACAAGGCTTCGGTGTAAAGATATAAAGGTATTTATTTATAACAACGCATCTATAGAAAAACACTCTGGCACTAATACAGCAAACAACTTCAATCACAATTTCTATACGAAGAAAAGATCAATCCCCCTAACAATAGTTCGACAAGTCTAGGTTCACCGGCATCACTTATTTGCAGACAGAGGTGTATGCTTTAACCTAGATGGCACTCTAGTATTCGTTAGGACGGGAGAGAAAAAAATAAGGCAGGTTACGAAATCAACTCGGTACCAATACTTTACAGACAAATTCAAGGCAAGTAAGGCAGGGTCTACTGCAGGTCACAAGGTTCAGAGGCCAGGCCCACTCGGAGAGAGGCAAGGCGATATGTCCCAAAAAGTGTCTCAGTGGAAATGCGCTTCGAGTCTTTATCGCAAATTGTTATGGAAAGATTGGACCAGTTCAGAACAACACATTAAAGAAAGCTTGGAGGTGACCCAATGGAAAGGCGAGGATTAAGACACCTCACTCTATCCGGCAGAAAGGGAAGCCAGGCGGTCACGGTACCTTGTTTGTGGAGAGACAGCTCCGGCGGGGGCAGTTGTTACTGGTGGTGGATGCAAGCCGGGTCTTTGCAAAGAGTAGAGATGATCTCGTCGTCGAAGAAAAGTGAAGTCCGGTGCACCACCAGGGAAGAGACCAGCCGCGGAGTGCTCAGTCACAAGGCACCACCTTTTGGTCGCGGTACAGGGGTAGTGGCTATCCGGTTGCCGAGGTGCTCTGCACAGGCAATTCGACCACTGCGTCCTGGAGCAAAGAAAAAGCAAAGGGGACTGGTTGTTCCCACCAGTCAGGGGAAGAGACTCTCCGGCAGGGAGATCTCCTCTGTCGTCGGGAAGTGGTGAGTCGGTTCCGCAGGGCTCCACCGGAGGTGTCGTCGTTGCAGGTCGGCTCAGCTCAGCTTTACCCTCGTCGGATTCTTAGGTCCTGTGGCGACTTCTAAAGATTCAGTCCCAAAAGCCCTGCTTTTATGCAGAAAACCCCCATTCATTCAGCCTAGCTGTCAATCAAAACACGCTAAGTGGGGAGCGGGGTGGCTCACCACTTGGGCCAATCACACCAGAGTGTGACCAGAGTTGGCAAGGCAACTCGGTCCAGGGTGCCTAAACCCCCTCCCACACCCCTTTGGTAACCCAGACAGAATGGCACCACTTTGGAGGGTCTCTGTATAGAAGCCTGCCAAAAGTGGAACAAAGGGCTCAACCTTTGGTGTAGGAGTCACAGAGACGAACACAGACGCCATTTTAAAAACCGAGTTCTGGCAGAAAATACCACCCAATAGACTTATTTAAGATAAGTAAATAGGTGGTATGTTAGAGATTAACGAGGAAAAGTATCAATCTCCAACAATGGGAAGAATCCCATAGGGTTATATTCGGGGTAGAATATAACAAGTAGTTTCCACTGCTACCAGCCAAAACTCGCCGAGGGGGGACGGGACAGTGCCCCCTCGAATAACAGACCCAGGAGCAATCGAATTACCCCTACTAGTACGTCCACAATAGGATGGTTTGTACTAGTTCTGTTAGTAAATTTAGGTCTAGTAAAGCCAATGGTGACTTTACATGCCCGGGGAGACAGTAGTCAGTCCCCGGGTATGGAGTCTATGATGGAGTTCCGCTAGGACGCCCCAGTGCTATGGCACAGAGGGTGCGTTGTAACACACATAGTAAAACATATGAGACCCTATGGAGTAAAAGACCCCATAGCCCATAGAGCACATGGACATTCAAAGGAATTACACACATTCATGTCCAAGAGTGGGAGAAAAAGAGTCTCACTCTTGGCAGGATGGAAAAAAACAAACTCCGGAAATCCAGCAAAGCTGCTGGGGGACTCACTAGGTTAGGAAATTCAGCCTAAACAGAGAATTCTCCCTAACACTCACCCCCCCCCCCCAGACTAAGGGACAGGAGGATTTAATCCACTCCTGGATGAATCTCATACCTCTAGTCGATGACATACATCCTAGAGAGACCATCAGCATTTTGGTGGTGACACCCTGACCTGTGCTCAATGGTGAAATCAAACCGTTGCAGGCAGATCGACCATCTCAATAGCTTTGGGTTTTCCCCTTTCATTTGCATTAACCATCTCAATGGTTGGTGGTCAGTCTGAATGACAAAAGTAGAACCATACAAGTACGGCCTAAACTTCTTCAGAGTCCACACGATAGCAAAGCACTCTCTTTCGATTGTTGCCCACCTTGTTTCAGGATCCTTCAGCTTGCAGCTGATGAAGCAAACGGGGTGCTCCCTACCTTTCCCATCCAGTTGACTGAGTACGGCACCTATTCCTACATTTGAAGCATCTGTCTGCACAATGAAGTGTTGGCGGTAGTCAGGATCTCTGAGTACTGGGGCTTGGCAAAGAGCCTTTTTCAGGTTTTCAAAAGCCTGATTGCACTCCTCGTTCCATCTAACCATTTTAGGAAATTTGGGCGAGGAGATGACATTCAGTGGAGAAGCTATGGTCCCATAGTTCTCGATGAAATTCCTGTAACACCCAGTGAGGTCTAGGAAGGTTCTCACTTGGGTTTGAGTAGTAGGTGTTGTCCAATTTTGCACAGCGTCAATCTTACAGAGCAAAGGCCTTATTTCTCCACCTCCTACCTCATGTCCAAGATAGACTACCTTACTCTGTCCAATTTGGCATTTACTCGCCTTTATGGTCAGATTGGCTCGTCCAAGAGCCTGCAAAACATCTCTCAGGTGGGTTACATGTTCTTCCCAGGAATTGCTAAACACTGCTATGTCATCCATGTATGCCATGCAGAAGTCCTCCATCCCATTCAGAACCTGATTTACCATCCGTTGAAACGTATCAGGTGCATTCTTCAATCGAAAGGCATTACCTTATATGCCAACGGGGGTAGAAAATGCCGTTTTCTCCTTGGTATGGTCTGTCAGGGCTATTTGCCAATAGCCTGACGTCAAGTCAAATGTGCTGAGGAACTTGCGGCGCCAAGTTTATCCACCAACTCATCTGTTCTTGGCAAAGGGTGGGCATCAGTCTTGGTGACTGCATTAAGAGCTCTATAATCCACGCAGAATCTAAGCTCTTTAGATCCGGCCTTTGGGACTAACACAACTGGGCTTGACCATGGACTAGTAGAGGGCTCTATTACCCCAAGATCAAGCATCTTGCTGACCTCACCTTTGATGTGGGTTCGTACGTTTTCTGACATTCGGTATCCTCTGCTTTTGACTGGCAGACAGTCACCAGTGAGAATGTCGTGCTGGCCCCAAGGGGTCAAGCCTGGTGAAAGCGAGAACAGAGAGGCAAACTGATTCAACATGGATTTGCACTCTTCTTGTTGCTCGGGTGTCAGATTGGAAGAGAGATTTACTCCTTCCATTTTTTCGTCTAAAGGTAAGCATCTGAGGAGATCCGGAAGAGCTTCACTCTCTTCTTCTTCCTCGGATGATGCTAGAAGCAACGCTCCTACATCAGGTCGGGAGACATACGCTTTGAGTCGGTTGGTGTGGAAGACTGTCGGAGCCTCCTTGGGATTGCCCAAGTCCACCAGATAGTTGACCTCTCCGAGTTTACCCACAACTCTGAAGGGTCCCATCCATTTGTCTTGCAAGGCCCTCTGCCTTGTTGGGATCATAACGAGAACAAGCTGGTCTTGAGCGAACTCAACCATGTTAGCCTTTTGATTGTGCCAGTGCTTGACCAATGCTTGTCCAGCTTTCAAGTTATCGCTTGCTTCTGTCATCATGTGCGACATTCTCCTCCGGAGACCTATCACGTAGTCAGTCACTCTGACTGGCTTGGAGGAAGGAGCACTCTCCAACCCCTCCTTAATCTGGGCCTATGGACCTCTGACGGGATGACCATAGTGTCATGATGCCCGCTCCCGGGGAGCCGGTTCAAGCCCTGCGTCCCCAAAAGCGGACATCCAGTCCCCAAGGAAGGACCCAGCAACCCCATATAGGGGCCCTTTGGACAGTGTACTGGCGCCTATGGCGACAGGCTCATAAAAGACATCAGTCCTGGCGCCATAGGCGCCAGGCTCATTATGGGAGTGCTTGGGTGCACTTACCTGATGCAGACCATGCTGCAGGATCCCGGCCTCCTTGAGGCCTGAAAGGAACTACTTTACCTGTGGGACTAATTTACCATCCGGGCGTGGTCGGGGAAGGATACATACCTGATTGGAGGAAGGATACATTCCTGGTGGAGGGTGCCCCAGCATTGCTGGGGGGTGGGGGTGCTGGGAGACATGAGTGGGGGCCTGGTGGAGGGTGACCCTGGATGCTGGGGGGTGGGGGTGATGGGAGATATAAGTGGGGTCTGGTGGAGGGTGCCCTGCACTGCTGGGGGGTGGGGTGATGGGAGACATGAGTTGGACGTGAGTGGGGGGCTGATGGAGAGTGTCCCTGCACTGCTGGGGGTGGGGGTTCTGGGAGACATGAGTAGGGGCCTGGTGGAGGGTGCCCCTGGATGCTGGGGGTGGGGGTGATGGGAGACATGAGTGGGAGACTGGTGGAGGGTGCCCTGCACTGCTGGGGGGTGGGGGTGATGGGAGACATGAGTGGGGGCCTGGTGGAGGGTGCACCTGCACTGCTGTGGGGTGGGGGTGATGGGAGACATGAGTGGGGGCCTGGTGGAGGGTGCACCTGCACTGCTGGGGGGTGTGGGTGCTGGGAGACATGAGTGGGTCCTGATGGAGGGTGTCCCTGGATGCTGGGGGTTGGGGGTGATGAGGGACATGAGTGGGGGCCTGGTGGAGGGTGCCCCTGCACTGCTGGGGGGTGGGGTTGCTGGGAGACATGAGTGGGGGCCTGGTGGAGGGTGCCCTGCACTGCTGGGGGGTGGGGGTGATGGGAGACATGAGTTGGACATGAGTGGGGGCCTGGTGGAGGGTGCCCCTGCACTGCTGGTGGGTGGGGGTGATGGGAGACATGAGTTGGACATGAGTGGGGACCTGGTGGAGGGTGCCCCTGGATGCTGCGGAGTGGGGGTGATGGGAGACATGAGTGGGGGCCTGGTGGAGGGTGCACCTGCACTGCTGGGGGGTGGGGGTGATGGGAGACATGAGTGGGGGCCTGGTGGAGGGTGCCCCTGGATGCTGGGGGTGGGGGTGGTGGGAGACATGAGTTTGGACCTGGTGGAGGGTGCCCCTGGATGCTGGGGGGTGGGGGTGCTGGGAGACATGAGTGGGGGCCTGGTAGAGCCTGCCTTTGCACTGCTGGGGGGTGGGGGTGATGGGAGACATGAGTTGGACATGAGCGGGGGCCTGGTGGAGGGTGCCCTGCACGGCTGGGGGGTGGGGGTGCTGGGAGACATGAGTGGGGGCCTAATAGAGGGTGCCCCTGCACTGCTGGGGGGTGGGGGTGCTGGGAGACACGAGTGGGGGCCTGGTGGAGGGTGCCCCTGGATGCTGGGGGGTGGAGGTGATGGGGGACATGAGTTGGACATGAGTGGGGGCCTGGTGGAGGGTGCCCCTGCACTGCTGGGGGGTGGGGGTGATGGGAGACATGATTTGGACATGAGTGGGGGCCTGGTGGAGGGTGCCCCTGCACTGCTGTCGGGTGGGGGTGCTGGTAGACATGAGTGAGGGCCTACTGGAGAGTGCACCACAGTGCTGGGGGGTGGGGGTGGTGGGAGACATGAGTGGGGGCCTGGCGGAGGGTGCCCTGTACTGCTGGGGGGTTGGTGTGCAGGGAGACATGAGTGGGGGCCTGGTGGAGGGTGCACCTGGATGCTGGGGGGTGGGCGTGCTGGGAGACATGATTGGGGGCCTGGTGGAGGCTGCCCCTGGATGCTGGGGGGTGGGGGTGCAGGGGGACATTAGTGGGGGCCTGGTGGAGGGTGCCCCTGGATGCTGGGGGGATGGGGGTGATGGGGGACATGAGTTGGACATGAGTGGGGGCCTGGTGGAGGGTGCCCCTGCACTGCTGGGGGGTGGGGGTGCTGGGAGACATGAGTGGGGGCCTTGTGGAGGGTGCCCCTGGATGCTGGGGGGTGGGGGTGATGGGAGACATGAGTGGGGGCTTGGTGCAGGATGCCCTGCACTGCTGGGGGTGGGGGTGATGGGAGACATGAGTTGGACATGAGTGGGGGCCTGGTGGAGGGTGTCCCTGCACTGCTGGGGGGTGGGGTGCTGGGAGACATGAGTGGGGGCCTGGTGGAGAGTGCACCACAGTGCTGGGGGGTGGGAGTGGTGTAAGACATGATTGGGGGCCTGGCGGAGGGTGCCCTGTACTGCTGGGGGGTTGGTGTGCAGGTAGACATGAGTGGGGGCCTGGTGGAGGGTGCACCTGGATGCTGGGGGGTGGGCGTGCTGGGAGACATGATTGGGGGCCTGGTGGAGGCTGCCCCTGGATGCTGGGGGGTGGGGCGCAGGGGGACATTAATGGGGGCCTGGTGGATGGTGCCCTCCACTGCTGGGGGGTGGGGGTGATGGGAGACATGAGTTGGACATGAGTGGGGGCCTGGTGGAGGGTGCCCCTGCACTGCTGGGGGGTGGGGGTGCTGGGAAACATGATTGGGGGCCTGGTGGAGGGTGCCCCAGATGCTGGGGGGTGGGGGTGATGGGAGACATGAGTGGGGGCCTGGTGGAGGGTGCCCCTGGATGCTGGTGGGTGGGGGTGATGGGAGACATGAGTTGGGGCCTGGTGGAGGGTGCCCCTGGATGCTGGGGGGTGGGGGTGCAGGGGGACATGAGTGGGGGCCTTGTGGAGTGTGCCCCTGCACTGCTGGGGGGTGGAGTGATGGGAGACATGAGTGGGGGCCTGCTGGAGGGTGCACCACAGTGCTGGGGTGTGGGGGTGGTGGGAGACATGAGTGGGGGCCTGGAGGAGGGTGCCCTGCACTGCTGGGGGGTGGGGGTGCAGGGAGACATGAGTGGGGGCCTGGTGGAGGGTGCCCCTGGATGCTGGGGGTTGGGGGTGCTGGGAGACATGAGTGGGGGCCTGGTGGAGGGTGCCCCTGGATGCTGGGGGGTGGGGGAGCAGGGGGACATGAGTGGGGACCTGGTGGAGGCTGCCCCTGCACTGCTGGGGGTGGGGTGTGATGGAAGACATGAGTGGGGGCCTGGTGGAGGGTGCCCCTGCACTGCTGGGGGTTGGGGGTGCTGGGAGACATGAGTGGGGGCCTGGTGGAGGGTGCACCATAGTGCTGGGGGTTGGGGGTGATGGGAGACATGAGTTGGACATGAGTGGGGGCCTGGTGGAGGGTGCCCCTGGATGCTGGGGGATGGGGGTGATGGGAGACATGAGTGGGGGCCTGGTGGAGGGTGCCCCTGCACTGCTGGGGTGTGGGGGTGCTGGGAGACATGAGTGGGGGCCTGTTGGATGACCTATGCGCCGGCGTGCGCGGTGCACTTTTTCAGCGCACATCCAATGTTTTTCTCGCGCACGGACTTCCATGAATCGATGTGCGCTGGTTTCCCTGCGATTTTCGCACCTGCACTGCGATTTTCTCACTTTTACTGCGAATCGCACGTTTTGGCACCTCTGCGTGGGAATTTTCGGCGCACATTAATTTCATGAATCGACGCCATATATTTTTTAAAACAGTATAGTGATGTATTGCATGGTGCTCCCTGCTAAGCATTTGTAGAAAAAAAGGGAAGCCTGATCAACCCTGGTTATCCAGGCTACTAGCAATATCAAAATCAAAACAATGGACCAGTAGGATTTAGGGAATGGAATAGATTATTACATTTATCTTTTTAACAAATACCAATAAATGTCACTCATTAGATTCAAATTCATTTTATTATCCTCAGCATATAAAAATTACCAATTTAGTAAAAACAGCTATCACAGAATATTTATTACATTATAGCCGCAGAATCAGGGTGCCCGAGGCATAAGAGGTGCACTAGAGGTGGATGGTATCGCCTGAACAGAACAAAACTTTGAGAGACTCTCCCTGTGACTATAGATCTGAAGATGTAAGTATCAGCACCAATGTAATCGAATGGTAGTGTATAGTAGCCATGAGGCTGTAGGGTCATTCATAGATATGATTTGTGTACGCCCTTTTTCAGGATTTTTCAAGAGATGGGCCCTAACTAGACACCCAGATGTGAAATAACAATTGTCAGGCTGAGAAGAAACCCTCGACTCTCGTTGAAAGATATGACATCCTTATATTAATACAACAAGGATAGTAGAGAAGCTGCCCTTGGCGAGTAAGTACTTTAGTGATAGTATCTGATGTAAATAATATAACAATGCTGTTTTTTTGCATCTCTCCTATAATAGACATGTGATTAGGATGTATTCCAATTACTCATTGTCCTTCCTTCTTAAACCACTATTGTGGCAGGGATTAGGGACAAACTAACTACTTGATTTTGAGTTAGATTTTTACATTAATTGTAAACTGTGTGAAATAAGTTAGGGAATGGATAAATCTCATGGATCACTAATTCGTTGTATTGTTTTTATAGGTGTTGATACTCACCCTACTTGGTTGAAGGGGTGTGATAGAAATCCCCAGTTACAGTCCTGAAGAAGGTTGCGTCAACAAGAGGATGAATTTATAATGTCCGATGAGTCAACTGAAACATATGTAGACTATATATTCTGTGTATTTGTCTGAAACACAGAAAGAACCATCTGCCATTGTAGTGGAGGACTTTTCACATAGAATAACAGACAAACTGTTGACCAAGGGGTTAACAAATGTAGTTGTGATTTGCACAAGTTTATAATTGTAGATTGAATGATTGGTAGGTATGACTGAGAGTGAGTTGATTTAGTGTGTTGAATATTCTGTGATAGCTGTTTTTACTAAATTGGTAATTTTTATATGCTGAGGATAATAAAATGAATTTGAATCTAATGAGTGACATTTATTGGTATTTGTTAAAAAGATAAATGTGATAATCTATTCCATTCCCTAAATCCTACTGGTCCATTGTGTTTATTTTGATACTCCCTGCTTAGCATCCAGTGCTTGCATCAATACATTCTGCATTTCTCTGTCTTCCTTTCACAAAGGGGCACGGTGTGTGGAGGTTCCTTGTTGGCTTTTATTCAAAATTGGTCTTTTTAATTAAAGTATAGAAACTTGATAGGACATCTTTATTTTGAATTGTTGTACCGTTGCCGTTTGGGTTGCTACTGTCTCATATTCACACCCCTCTTAAGAGTAGAGCCTGCCTTTTGCCCATGTTACCATAAAAGGCAAACGAGAGTTGCCTTATCTGTGCCTCTTTCATCTTTGTGATTGGGATCACTGTTGTTTTGTGGAAGTGTGAGGCCTGAGTACACAGTTTATAAAGTCATCATTCTTGTACTCCTATGTGGCAGTAGCCATTTCATCACAATGTCCTATCTTTTGTTTGCACACTAACCTCTTAGCATCCATTCTTAGCAACTTGAGGTAGTCAGTATTCTTCATCAACGGGATCTTAACTGCCTTCAGCAATATATTCTCCTTGTGCCTACATCTCCGTCAAACCAGGAGTTATTATCCCATACACTAACCCTTATTGCTTTCGTTGGCTTGGTCATATACGTTTGAGTTACATAAGACAAAAATTCATATATCAGTCTGATAACCATGCATTCTGGGGGTTGCCCTATAAGTATTCTTTGTAAAAAAGAAAATACATCGACATGTGTAGCAGGGATCTGTCTCCAGGTCGATACACAACTATTTAACCCTTCTACTATGAATAAAGACAGTAAAAGCACAGTTCCTGTCAACTGACCCTGTGGCGATTTGACTCATGCGGAACATCCAGATTTCAAGACTCACTGGAATATCGACACTATTGTCACTATCGATTCTAGATTTAATTGCCACATCCTAAACCTAGGGAGATGAAAATAGTGCAAACGGCTAGACTGTTAATTAAAGATGTGTTTAGGTTGTGGGGGATACTTTCTAAGAAATCGTCCGTTATATGCCCTTAAATCCAGATTGGCAAAAGACATAGCTAATTTTAGGGCATTGAGTGAACATGTCTAGAGGCTGTAATGTTACCATCTGGGGTGTTCCACATAGTGTCCCCTTCTTGCATTTGCCCCTGAATTGGTGCCAGATTTCCTATTTCAGCATTTAGATCCCAGAGAAAAATAATATTCAATTCACAGCGAGTGCTACATTTCACAATAGGGTCGTTTATGGAGCATTTAAAGACATCAATTGAAGCATCATCATACTCCCCTCTTCGCCCAAGAAGGTCATACATAGATATTATAAAGAATGACAGCAAAGAAAATATCAAAGCTTTCGTCCAAGGACTGGATATCTAACTTCAAATTGTAAACTAGCATCAATCTAGGTTGCTGCCACCATCGCTCTCCTTTGAAAGTCTGCAAAAAAATAATTCGTATAACCCAATTTTGTTATTGGTTCTATAGACCAAGGCTCTTGAAAACATGCTGTATTCATTTTCCTCACAGAATCTTGCCAGTCAAGATCAGACTGTTTGATACTCAGGCGATATTCCACTTGGCTATTGTTAAACTGTTATAAAAATACTAATCTCTCCAATGATATGATATTATATGATATGGCATTTATAACTTGCCAGTACACAAGTGTTTCTAGGCACGACAGGACAAGGGGGAGGGGGTGAGACAGAGGTAGGACAAAACAATGATGTTACTAGTCCCTGTGTAATTCAGATCGTGCAAGTGCAGGGAAGTAGATGGGGAGAAGTGCCAAAAGGGCAGGGGCGTGGGGGGAGCACATAGAAGTGCAGGTAATCAAAATGCAGCCAGCTAGTGGCTCAGTGCAGGTAAAGGAAAGTGCAGCCAATGGGTGGCTCTTAAGCGCAGGGAGAGGGGGCTGTAGGGTTACTGATGTATTTTTTATTTTTATTTTATTTGAATTTATAAAGCGCCCATCAGCCCGGATGCATCGTGGCGCTGTTACAGCAAGTTACTTAGTACAGTAGGACAGGTAATACATACTTAGTGAAGAGGTTGGTACATGTTAAGTGACAGTGTTGAGAAAGAGTTCCAAAGGTTACAGTGGAACAGGGTGGAGAAAGTACATTTGTAAGTTGTTAGTTAAATAACTTTGTTTTTAGCAGCTTTCTGAACACTGTGAGAGATTCTTCACTTCTTAAGTTGAGAGGTAGTGCGTTCCAGGTTATTGGAGCTAATACTTCAAAGCTGGCGCCACCAGCTTTAGCTCTGTTGAACGCTGGGACTGATAGTAGGTGGGAGTATTGGTCACGTTTAGGTCTGTGGCTTGGAATCTGGTGTATTCTGTCTACTAGGTAGACTGGGGCGGTCTTGGCGAGGCACTTGTGTGTGATGGTGAGGGCTTTGAATGGTATGCGTTCTCTGATTGGGAGCCAATGGGCGTCCTTTCTTGCCTGGGAGATGTGCTCTGTCTTGGGGATGCTGAGGGTGTCTCTGAGGGTGTTGTTTTGTGCAATCTGTAGTCTGTTAATGTTAGTGGCAGAAGTGCCTATGAGAAGGACGTTACAGTAGTCAAGTTTTGCTCCAATTGTGGCTCTCGCAATGTTAAGTAGATTGCTTGTAGAAAGGTGGGGTTTTACCGCATTTATAATTTTTGTGGTGAGGGCAACAGCAGATGAGATGGCACTGACTTGCCTGTCCATAGTTAGGGTACAGTCAAGGTAAACCCCAAGGGTTTTCACTGATGTGGAGGCTGTAATGGTAGTATTCTCAATAATGAATTCATTATACTTCTCTTTCAGTTTTTTTAGGGCTTCTTTGGGGCCTACTAGCAAGATTTCAGTTTTTTCCCCGTTTAAGCAGAGCCCATTGGCTGCCATCCAAGCCTGGATGCGTGCATATGTTAGCTGCAGGGTGTGGAGGACTTGTTCGTAGTTTCCTGTTAGGGGGGAAGAATTTGTGTGTCCTCGGCATAGTTTGTGAAAGCTATGCCGAAGTCTTCTAGGTCTCTGAAAAGTGGGAGGGTAATGAGGTTTTAAAGGGTGGGGGCTGTACAGGATCCTTGTGGTACTCCGCATTCAATCGGAGTTGGAGAAGCTGAGGCGTGGTCCGAAAAGACCCGCATAGCTCGGCCCTCCAAGAAGGAAGGGATCCAGGCAGTGCCTCTTGGGAGAGTTGAGCATTGTCAGCTAGATGTTTACATAAGATCTTGTGGTCAACCAAGTCAAAGGCAGCAGAGAGATCCAGGAGAAGGAGGAGTGATGATTGACCTTTGTCCATGGCTTCAAGTAGTTGGTTCTTGAGGTCTAGTAGGGCTGATTCCGTGCCGTGACGAGGGCGGAAACCGGATTTCCTTTTGCCTAATATGTTGTGGGTTTCCAGGTACGACTGTATCTGTATATAGGCAGCTCTGTCCAATATCTTTAGCAGAAATGGTACGGTGGTGATTGGACGGTAGTTTTTAGGGGAGTCTGGGTCTAAGGTAGGTTTCTTTAATAATGGTCGAACCCACGCTTCCTTAAGGGCTGATGGGACAGTGCTGTCGGCGAAGGAGGCATTTATGAAAGTGGTGACAAATGGGGTCAGAGCAGCTGCACAGTCTTTAATTAGATTGGCTGGGCATATGACTCCTTTACATACCAAAGGTTTGATGCGTTTCATGATTAGAAAGACTTCAGGGATTGTTACTTCCCTGAATGAGAAGAGTGTAGGCTTGTTTGTGGAGTGTGGAGGGTCTTGGACCGTCTCTGGGAGCCAAGAGGCAGTGTGAGGTGCAACTGGACATGCAGGGACATGTTCATAGGGTATCCATGCTGGATACCCTATGAACGTGGGCCCAAGTTCATAGGGTATCCAGGTGACCAGTGCGTGGACCAGAGAAAGATCTTGAGTTGCTTCCGGAACCCGAGGTGGTTCTGCTCAAGTTTTAGAGAGGCAGGGAGGCTGTTCCAGAGGGAGGCCTGAGCCAAAGAAAGTGATCTGCCCCCAACTCTCTGCTTGGAAAAGCGGCTGGCCCTCATAGAGTTGGAGGTGGATGAGCGGAGAGCTAAAGAAGGGAGATGTTTAGGAAGAGAGCGTTGGAGGTAGTGTGGTCCCAGGGCCCAGAAAGCCATGTGGATGAGGGTCTTGAACTTGATCCATGCCACCACTGGGAGCCAGTGAAGATATTTCATTGTTGGAGAGATATGATCCCTGGGCTTGAGGCCAAGAACAAGTCTTGCAGTCCTGTTCTGGATAAGTTGTAGAGGACGAAGAGTAGAGGCAGGAAGATTAAAAAGAGGCTGTTGCCGTAGTCCAGCCTAGAGAGGACCAGAGCTCAGCAACAGTGAACTTCTAGCAGAAAGTGAGGAAAGGCATAATAACTCTGAGAAGGTAATGATCTTTGTCTGAATGCCAGCAAGACGGAGATCCTCCTCATAGGCACACCTTCACCATCCTTGCCCCTCACTCTCTGGCCGGCATCCCTTGGCCCTCCTCCTACCCCCACCTGCGAGGCTAAGAACCTCGGGGTCATCTTTGACTCCACCCTTTCCTTCTCCGCCCACATCTCTGAGGTCTCTAAAAAGTCACATTTCCGACTGCACCTCCTCAGAGGTACTCTGCCTTTCCTCTCCTTCCCCCAGAAACTCATGGTATCTCAAGCTCTGGTTCTCTCTAGCTTGGACTATTGTAACAGCCTCTTTCTAAATCTACCTGCCTCTACTCTCCGCCCTCTGCAACTTATCCAGAACAGGACTGCGAGACTTGTCCTTGGCCTCAAGACCTGGGGACGTTTCTCTCCAGCTCTGAAATCTCTCCACTGGCTCCCAGTGGAAGCAAGGATTAAATTCAAAACCCTCTGCATTGTCCACAAGGCTTTCTGGGGCCTGGGAACAAAATACCTTCAGCTATCCTTCCGCAAATACCTCCCCTCTCGAGCTCTTCGCTCCTCTATCTCCAACTCACTCAAGGTCTGTCGTTTTTCTAAGAAACGAGCTGGGGTAGATCTCTGTCTTCGGCTGGGGCCTCCCTCTGGAACAGCCTCCCTGCCACTCTAAAAATTGAGGAGACCCATCTCTGGTTCCGGAAGCACCTCAAGACCTTCCTCTTTTCTTCTGCCTTCGCTCCCCCTCTCCTCTGCTGATCTGTTCTCTCTTGGCTCTGTGCACCTGGACATCCTCTGTCTTTTGGGCCCAGGTACCTGCTCATCCTGCCACCCTCCCGCACTGCCTCCGGGCCGCCCCTTGCACTGGGGTCTGTATCTGTACCCATACAGCCACCCCTTTTTATTCCTGCACTTATCAGACCTACCCTGTCTGCTGCCTTAAACCTAGCGCTTGCAAATTGCTGGCTGCATTACCACTGTTTGTTGCCTTTATTATTTATTTATTGTTATTTATCTGTTTCTCCTCTGCTTCGCACTTTCCACCTCTCCCCCCTTCCATGCACTTTTCCCCTCCCCCCTCTCCCATGCACTCTCAAGTACTCAATGTCACTGGGCCTAGTAAGATCGCTGTTTTGTTCTCCCCTGTTCCCCTCCCTTGCCTTGTCGCGCTCTGAAACACTTGTGTACGCGCACGATAGAAATAAAATATCAATCAATTAATCAAGGTATAGCTGATAGATTGACTTCTTAGAGATGTCAGAGATGTGAGGAGAGAAGGAGACGGTGGAGTCGAAGATGATCCCAAGGTTCTTAGCCTCACAGGTAGGAGCAGGAAGAGGACCCATAGAGGGCAGCCAGATAGAGAGAGGAAAGGAGGGAGCTGGTTTCTTACTGGCATTAAGTCAGAAATCATTGGAGGCACACAACTCCTGGATTGCAGACATACAGTCTGGAATGAGAGAAGGAGAAGAGGTGGCCGAGCGGATCCTGAACGGGATCTGGGTGTCATCTGCATAACACTGAAAGTTGGAGCAGAGAGTAGTTTTACAGTTTGATGGCTTATCCATTAAAAGGGAAAAAGAGGGAGCGGGCGGCCTGACTTAGTCCAGAGTTACAAGGGCTTCAACATCAGTTGGTTTATGATGAATACTAGTAGGGTTAGTCTGGACAGGCAGAGCTCTGACTGCATCACCAAAAGAATTATCATGACTGAGTCTAACTTGTAAATATATGGCTGAACACTGTGATCGTAAAGGGTCCTTTTAATAGCTCTTTTAAACAGCCACTAAAGTTGATTAGTCTTTAGACTTTAACTAGTGACCTTGCATGACAGAGGCACTGGCTTAGAGCAGAGAGGAGGAAGAGAAAAGGACTGGTTACAGTCAGATAAACAAGGCCTGCAGTCCGCTGGGACCCTAACTGCTCATGTGCTTTATTTACCAATTATTCTAAAGAACCAGTACTTAAAAGTGGCCAAAAAGCAATGTGGCTTATGATAAAACACCTAACACATTTAGCCTATCTCAGACAAGTCCAGACATTAAACAACCTGTTTTTGATGAAAACAAAAATATTATATATGAATGTCAGACTTTGTTTAAACATCGTAGTTTAAAAAAAAAGAAGGGTTTGAAGTTAATAGGAGTTAGGTTCTGCATTCGGTAGGACTTTAATCCTTTGTAAATTATTTTCTCAATAAATTGCCTTCTGTAATGACAGTTTTTCTAAATTTCAACTAAGGGCTTAGTAAAACCATTCAACTGAGACAGTGGGCCTCATTACAAGTTGTTACCAGACCGGCAAACAACGAGTTCTGCTCCCGGGTGCCTTTCCGCCCACCAGGTCTGACCTCGCGGGCAGACTGGCACACGCGAGCAGGCCTCAACAGATGCATCGGCAACATTCATGAATGGTGCCGGTGCATCTGGCCTCCCTATTCCCATTGAGTCCAATGCTGTGCTCGTGGGTGCCTTTTCTTTCTGCCAGGTCAGACCTGGTGGAATGAAAGGCACCTGCGAGCACAACTCGGAGTTTGCAGGTCTGGATACAACGGTACCAGCAAGATTACCGGTACTGTTGTATCCGGACCGGCAAGCTCGTAATGAGGCCAAATACAAATGGTACAAAGAAACACTGAAACACTATGGCCCTCAGTACGACCCTGGCAGTAGCTGTGCCCTTATTAAGGGCACTGCTGTCGCCATTAATTAATTATTATAGAGTCCAAGGACCCTGACCCTGTAGAATGTAATCCCTATTCCCATGGGAGCATGCTAACAACGGGCTTGTTAATGACAGGCCCGTTGTTAGGATGCTGGGCCGCTCGTGGGACCCACTAAGGACGTCTGGTAAAACCAGGCATGCTGAGCGGGTCCCGCGAGCGGACCTCGTAATGAGGCAGCATGGGGTTAACGGCGCCATTAACCCCATACCGCCAGGGTCCTAATGAGGCCCTATGTATTGCAAAAAGACATTTTTATTTAAATACAAATAGGCTCAGATAAATCTTGGGGGAAATAAGTACTATCACATTATGGTTATATTTTCCTTCATAGGATTTTTTTTTTTTTGCTGGACATTTTGCCAACAATTTTTTGCCCCAAAAAATCTTCAGATTTCTTATTATTTGGGGGGGAGTCTGGGGGAGTCTCCCCCAATGCCCCCTCCCCTAACATTTATTACCTCTACACCAACCCACCCTACCCCTTTTATCCCCTTCCCATATTTTCTGAAGATTATTTTGCGGCAAAAATGTTTTGGCAAAAAAGTGCAGTGGAAAAAAGAATGGGCAATGAATGAACGTTGATCCCACATTATATATAAGCACAATTATAAAAAAGACAACACTGTGCTTGAAAGTGCACAGACCAAAGCATATAACCTTATTTGGAACACCTAACAGTAATTCTGGGAAAGCCATAACCAAAAGTTACTTTTAGATCACTTTCAGTAATACGAGAGTAGTAGACAGTATCAGTTTTACCGTGACACTCAGCAAGAAATCACATAGTAATTCAACTGGACAATATACATTACTTAATAGTGTAACACTTATTCTAGGAACAGTAAAACACCTATAACTCTGATTCAGTATACACAGTTATTCTAGGGGAGTTGGACCATGGAATGTAATATTCAATTACAGTTGTTTTTCAGTTCAAAGACTTAGGGTAGCAATAACTCAAACTTATTTTAGCATAAAAAAGTTATGCTCAAGTTAAATAAAACCTATATCATTTCGTAAGGAGCTACCAGCAACCTCAAAGGTAAGTATGCCCTAGGCAGACTTATTCTGGACAGGCTAATAGCAAGTAAGGGGATGCAAGGCCCAATTGGAGACACTCATACAATTATCCTAACGGAAATAATAAAGTGAAAACTACAACATTACTTTTGGGAAGAGGGGAACCCAATTCACGGGCAAATAAGTTAACCCTTTACCTACTTTATGTTAGATGGTGTAACAGTTTCTAAGGTAAGTGAGACTTTGGGACTATTTATTTTAGAAGGCACACAGCTTATTCAAGGTAAGTAAATCCTATATATACTTTTCAGAATGGCAAAACATATCTAAGGTGAGTAACAACGTGTTGTAACTATTCGCTCCGAGAGTTTAAAGTTACCAACTAACTAATTCACAAATAAGTAAACTTGTCAACACATATTTTACTTTTCAAGGAAGACCCCTTAAAGTATCCATCCCTTCCCAATACTAGTACATGAGTTCACTCAGAGGCAGAAGACAGAATCTATTGGTCTAGGAGTCAGCGGTAGGCTTGGTGAGATAGTGCTCAGTTGCAGGCAAATTTCAGAGTTCCAGAGGAAGACTGTTCAAACAAGTATTTTAGTTAAGAGTTAGTTGAGGGTCCAGTGACTTCAGAGAAGACATCCTAGGAGGATTCCCCCAGGGGCCTGAATGAACTGGACGAGACACCTCCAAATAACAGGAAACACCCCTTAACTTCACAGGAATCACAAGGGACTTAAGGTAAGTAAATACCCAAGCCAGCACAGTACCTCAGCACAAAAGAGGATTTTGCAGCTGGAGGAATTCAGGATCTGTAGCCAAAAGCCGAGGTGCTGCATTCCTTGTCAGGAGTCCAAAAAACAGGACCCTGGATGGGCTTTTGCAGCAGAGCTTGACATAGAAGGCTCCAGGCAAGGGTTCCTTGTGGCTAGATGCAGATCTGTGGATTTGGCACCTTTTCAGGAGCACAGAAGAAGACAGAATATCTCCAGTCGGATAGTCGTCATTTGCAATGTCCAACACTCTGGTGAAGGAATGTTTCAGCCTTGATTTACGTCTCTGGAGGTCCAGCAGGATGCTCCCAAAGTTTCAGCAATCTGCGAAAGTGCACTGTCCTGCTGTCCAGACCGTTTGACCAGACAGTGTGTGAAAAGAATATTGTGAAAGCATAAAGTACGGAGCAAAAGTTGGGGAAGCCACTCCAATCACCAAGCTATCCCATATCTATCTGGGAGCACGCGCATCGCACGCGCGCATCTGCAAAGGTGCACTGCAGAAGTGCATTGTCTTGCTGTCTGCTCGGATGCGACAACACAGCACTTGTATTGTTTTAGCCTCCGGCCCTATCAGTGCCAGTTGTTGGCGTTTATGAGTAGCGCAGCACGAGGCAGGGCGGTATAGTCTCGGTCTTAGCTCTGGTGGTCTGCTGAGTGGTTGCTCAATCTCAGGTGATTGTAACTTGTAATTAGCAATATGTGTATTTATGTAAAATTATAACTCACACGAAGACCAAACTTGGAGCCATACATGAGAGGCGCCTGGTATCGTGTTTAGTATCTTGTTCAGCGCAAACATTTAACTTCAGATTTGTAACGCTGAAAACCTGAGTCCCTGTGTATACATAGTAGGTAAGGCACCTGCCTGTGACCTCCCCATTATTCCCCCAGCTGAGATACCCGGCTCTGTCTGACTGGATTTTTGCATGGTGCGACAGAGGATAGAACCTTGTATCCTCGGCTGTGTTACCGCAGTCACCTGATTTTCTTTTTACTTCCTGCCTGTAACGTTAGCTGGCAGTTGGCAGCTGGTAGTGTGCTTATGCAGTTTGTAGAACGGCACAGCGAAGAGCAGAGCAGTCGCCATTGTCAGCGTCTTTTTGAGGTTGTTGAGGTTGATTGGTGCAATAGGTACTAGGTATCCAGATATGTTTAGTGGTTAACGACACACAGCTTACAAACAAGTACTGTGCTTGGTGCCCGGTGCCCACTAAAGGCAGCAATTTAGAATTACACTCACCGTTTAGTTGTACTGGGTATAGAACATGCATTATCAGGTGAAAGGGAAATAGAAAGGGAGGGGAATTAGAGTTTATTAGAAAACAGTATTGTGTACACCCTCCCTCCCTGCTATGAAATGTCCACCCGTGGCAGGGCTTAAAACAAAGGGTGAGATTAGCCCACACAAGGTGTTGCGTGGAAGGTGAATGCGTCTTCTAAAGATCATTAACAAAGCCAAACATCCAGTACCTCATGCAAACAGCTAACTGCATTTGTTCCCAAAAAACTAGGCTTGGAAACCGAATCTTAGCCGAAATCTGCAAGGGATTGGTTGCAGGCTTAACTAAAGAGCTGGGATGTGGGGTTCTGTCAAGTCTGATTAGTGAGGCGAAAGGCACGGGGACATCCTACGAATCTGTAAGTGACAATACAGGCAATAGATTCATGGGTAAAACATCTACCAGTAATAGGAATAGTGTCCCAAAACGTGAGCAAATGACATCTGACACAGAACGCACCTCAATCCCCACACCACCGGTGGATCAGGAGGTTCAGTGTGACAAGGTGGAGCCTTCTGTAGATATGATATGATATGATATGATATGACATGATATGATATGATATGATATGATATATGATATGATATGGCATTTGTAACGCGCCTATACACAAGTGTTTCATGAAACGACATACGAAGTACAGGCGATGATACACAACGTAAAGAGAATGGCAATGATCTAACTAATAGCTGTCTAGATTTGGGAAATAGTGAGTTAGACGAACCAGATATAGAACACTTGGGCAACATAACGGAGCTATCAGCATTAGAAATGTCGTCCAGCCCAAGGACGGTGTTAGGAACGCTTGGTCAGTCTAGAAGCCCCACTGTGTATTCCACTAGCAAAATAAACCAAACTAAAAGAGAGTTAGGTTTGATACACCAGGGTTTGATTTCCCAAGTAACCACCTGAAGAATATGCCAGTGATATTCAAAGCCATCCCAGTGAACAAAATTACATGAATAATAGTGTTAAAGACTTCAGTATGTCGTCAGATGACATGTTTAATGCATTTGAGATTTAGCTGAAAACCTTGAGAGCAAAATGTGAAGGTCTGTATAAAACAAATGATATTCAAACAATAATGTAATCGTAGTATGAGGACATCCCTGAATAGATCAAAGGGCACGTTGTAGTAGAACATGAGATGGACACAGGGTCTAATCCCACAGGACTGAATGAAGCAGATATAAGTAAGAAGCTTCCGAGCAACAAGATGATGCACATGTAAAATACAACAGACCAGTAATTAAACAGGCTTTCATGTACAGTAATAAGGTACAATTACGCAAATACACAAAAATCACTAAGCTGGTGCCAAACACAATGGGGAAGGCCACAAATGACAAACAACCAGATAGAATACAACCTATAATGGCAGAGGCCATAATTAGTGGTAGGCACACAGCAGAATATATTGTAACTGTCAGCAGACGGGGCATGCACAGCACCAGATGGTCATGATATAGAATCCGACGTTCGAGTGAAACCATTGGTTCCCACAAAGAATCAAACAACTCTACCACACTTATGGACAGGACAAAACAATACTCTTGGGAATACACCCGTAGCTAAGGGTGGTAGTGGCAAGGTATGGATAACGGCATTGAGGTAAAAGTGTTACCACTGACCCTAGTATGCAGGGAAGGCAGACCGAATCCACTAAATAGAGGTGCTGTTTTATGCATATTACACTCAGTTGTACCCTTGAGAATGATCACTTCGCATGACATTAAGATGGTTGTCCAAGTAGAAGTAGCAAACATATATTGAATGTCTGGTTCACATCAAAAAGCACCTTAGGGTGTATGATGACATATGAAGTGGACCTATTGAGATTGGGTTACTCATGTAAAGAGGTGTTCATACCAACTATAAAGTTACGTCCGCTAGAACAGCTGAAAATCTGCCCCCAGGCCAGCATCCCCCAGCCGATAATCGCTGGTGTTTGCATGGTAGGGGGGAATGATCGAAGTGGTACTAGCACATCTGGCAGCAAGAAAGCACAAGCGGCAACACTAAACGATATATCATCATAAACATATGTAGAGTTAATGGGGCCGGTAAAGAAGATTTAGCTAATATGTGGTATCGGCAGTGGTTACCCATAGCGTTCAAGTCTCAGTTTAACTCTGAGCATCGATGATGTCCACCTCCTGTATACATGGAATGCCAGGGGGCATGCTCACTTACTTCACCCGAAAGGTTTGGTTACTGTGTTAGATACGTTATTATTTTTAGCACTTCAGGAAACTTGGTGCACAGATAACTTTCAATTTGATGGGCGATGCACTATTCAGCAAACAGCAGAGAAGGGACCCAAAGGGAGACCCAAAGGGGGATTATTGTCATCTGTAAGATCTCCCCGGGTAGTGTCCAGAATAGGTAACTCCACCTCCTACATACTTGCTGCCATGTTATCCCACAAACAATCAGAAATACTACTAGTAAATATCTATGACCCACCAGGGATGAAGGCCACCAAAGAAAACATCAACATATTAGATAACCTTCTTACACAATATGGGAAATATTACCCGGTATGGATTGTACGCGACCTAAATGCCAAAACTGGCATAATAGACAGCACACATGCAACCCTTAATAAGTATAAGTAATTTGTCACTACCCAGGGGGTAACCAACAAAAAAGGGAAAGCCTGAGATCAGCTGATGTTAAAGCATGGCCTCTCTATGCTGAATGGGTGTTCCATGAGTGATGCCAATTTAGTATATACCCGAGTTGACAGACGATCTGCTTCTACCATCGATTACATGATAGCTAATACTAGTAGTCATGCTTACATATTGGATATGGGTTTTTGTGTGTCGTGATGAGACTGACCCCTTTCCTCTAAGCGCTCTTTTGAATCTTCCAGGGATGAACGCGGTAGCACCCACTTATGATGTGAATGGCCAGATACACATAAATGAATTGAAAACCAAATCAGTTGCAACCCTACCAATTTGGATCAAGCTAATGAGTTAGCAATCCGAGTATTGCCAAGGTTTATCACTGAAAGTTACTCGTAGAATAATATAAGTGATCATGGGATTTTAGCTAAGTTTGTTGAAATGGTGGGAGTAATTAGTGAACTTGTCTGAGAGAAACAAACATACAAGTCTCAACAAGAAACATCCAATAGAGTGGGACACTGGGGAACTGGCAATGACAAAAGCATCAGTAAAGCAAAGAAGATCATGCAAAACGAATTTGTGGAGGCAACATGTTATGTCAACATTGTATTGTCTCTGATGCTTATATCCCTAAAGGTAAAAGATATCAAAAATATCTTTAGACACTGGCTTCGAACAAATCTGTCTAGGCGTGAAGTTGAGTGTTGGAAAAAACGTGCTCTTCTAGCCCAGTCTCGGAATTCCACCGGCATATGGGAAACGATAGGTATTGCTAGGAAAAGAGACCTACCCGTAAATTGCACTTACAGAAAAGGTATGGAAAGCTCACATACCATCGACACTAGGACCCATAGAACCCAATGATGATATATTTCCACTACCTTCCAATACATGGCAATGTAGGGCCACAGTCTCTGATGTTACCAAGAACCTTACCAACTCTAGGGCCGCTTGCCAAAATGGGGTATGTAACAGCAGGGCAATAACCCACACCGGGACTGTGGGTTATTGCCCTGCTTAGGTATTTACAGAGATAGCTTTGCTTGGTGTGATACCCAACTACTGGAATGTTAGCCACATTCTTCTGGTTTATAAGAAGGGCGCCTGGGACAATCCTGGTAATTTTAGAATGCTAGCTATGCTAGATATTCTCTCCAAAATGTTTGCACGTATCCTGTTATTAGAGCCGGATGAGTGGATTAGCATCAATAATATATTGTCATCAAACCAAATTGAGTTCAGGCAAAGGTCAAGTACCACACATATTTGGTTCTATTAACTTCTGTGCTTGAGTTCACCTGGAAAAGGAGAGAGTCGAGCGTCTACTGTGCTCCTCAGCAGCGTGAGACTCAGTACTTAGGAACCGCCTGTGGAAGAAACTAAGCGATTGGAACATCCCGCCAGGTCTGTTAAAAATGATAATGCTCCTATATTCAAACACGGCAGTACGCATTATATTCAACGCAAAGGGAAAATTGTCTGGCCTGATCCCCACCAGCTGCAGTGTTAAACAGGGCTGTATGGTTGCAGCCACTCTTTTTAACCTATATATAGCAGATATGCAAGAGGCATTTGTGATACCAGCGACCTGTCCCGTTAAAGTAGGCACGTCGTTGGTAGGTTGGCTGGCATATGCCAATGACTTGTTATTATTGGACTATACACCGGCAGGGCTGCAAAAGTTACTGAATGCATTGGTTGAGCACTCTAAGCTCAATGGGCTCACAATAAATATCAGCAAAAGCAAAGTAATAACCTTTTGAGTAAAAAAAGCAAAGAAAACCAGTTTGGTTTGGTATATGAATCACAAAAAAATTGAACATGTGCATTATTACAAGTACATAGGTGTAATAATAGATGATAAATTAAGATGAGGGAGACACTGGGTATCAACTAGTGGAAAATGTAATATATCAGCCAATCCTATCAGTGGAATTTTTTGGCAACTCAGCATACACCTTTTAGGTGTATCGACCCACGTTCAAGTTATTATGCTGCAACATTTGGTGGTGTGGGCTTAGACAATCCAAGATGACCGAAAAGCCCACATTTGCACCAGAATCCAGGGAAACCGCACAGTTTTTGCGCACACCAAAATGGTTGCCTGACCTGCCACCCACCAGTGCGAGCGTGATGGGCCAGATGTGCCATGAGCGTAACGCGGTGCCAAAGGAAACACAGCAGTGTCTGTTAGCTCAAAAAGCACTTTGAAATCACCTTTGTTTCTCTGAAATACAAGCTCAAAATGCCTATTTCAAACATTGCAAGATATTAAAAAATCTTACTGAACACCAGCAGACGTCTGGTAGAATGAAGTCTTGTGTGCATACAAAATTTGGAAAGATGAAGAGCCTAAAATAATGTTCATAACAAAACGGGCTGGGCTATGGATGTCAGCAGCTTAAGTGGAATGGGATTTAAAGCCACTAAAATCGAAATGTTTAGAATAAATTATTGACCTACTTTTGAGTGTCACATAGGTTGCAACTGTTTAAATGTCATAGTTTTTTACTTAGAATCAGCGTTCTAGCTGCATGTGTCAAAATTGTAAGTTTGATTTGAATGAAGAAAAATGGGAACAAAAGTGACCTTTGGCTGAAGCCTGGCTTAAAGGGACTGTATTCTGCCCGGCAACTACCCCCGACAGGAGTTGAAACTTGCCCAGCAACTGCATTCACAGGCCTAGCCTGCCTTCTGCTGCCCCACCAGAAGGAGATCACACCTCTCTGATTGAATCAGGGGAGGAGTATCTGGAACTGCAGTGAAACAGAACATTGAACTTCCCTTTGCTCCAAGCAATTGCTAAATCAGGGGGTCGTAAATGGCTTCCTCTTGGAAGGAAATGGGAGGGGCACTGCCTCTGTGAGCAAGCTGAGCTTGGAGGAAGTGGACAAACCAGAAATTCCCCCATGTGCTTTGGGCAACCACACCCCTCTGGCCAGAGCATAATTTTAGAAAGATGGATAATTCTTAGTACATATTTGTCAAAATTATATCAAAAATATCATGATTCCTGTGATTTTTCTGTCCACATTTTAAGAGGTGTTAGGACTCTGTGGTATGTTCTGGGGGGAAGTAGCGGAAACCAGGGTATTACTCCAAATGTATGTATGCTAAAAATCTGACACTTCATCATCTGATGCCCATATTCCTTGCTCACATTTGTGTACATTCTGGAAAAGTTTAGAGGTTGTGTTCTGGATGAAAAGGGCAGAATTCTGTCAGAAGTGAACACAACATCTTACAAAGACAGGGATCGGATGGTTTGGCGCTACAGAAAATATGTTAACTGGACATATAATATTAGAAAAACTGTACATAGATAAATATGCATTTAAGTCAAAAATAGATTTGTGTGCAAAGTGACAAGGGGAGTGTTCTTTCTGTATGCCATAAAAATGATGCCTGATGACCTGGGATGACTCACAATTCAGTTTCCCAGTCAGGCAACAGACAATCCTATAGCCTATCAGGATCCTCAGAGGGTTGGGCATAGAAAGTCAGCCTTCCCACCCACTTTCAAAAGACATACGTTCAAAAGAACCACTGAAAGCCCGATAGACATTCGCTTTCCACTTTCTTGCGAAGCACTTTGACGGGAGACCCCAGACTTCAAATCCAGACAGATCCAGAGACCGGAACATAGAATTCAGACTCCAGAACTTAAAGCAGAGGGGCCAATCCACATGCTGAATCCTTTTCAGCAGGCCTCAAAATATTTTGCAACCTGATATTCAACAGCTGTTTGATTCTGGCTAGAACCCTGTGCCAGAACCCAGAAAGCAGAGCTGTACCCAGACCAAACCGCTGTGCAGTGCCGATAGAAGACCAGACCGCTGTGCAGTGCCAAGAACTTTTGCCAGAACCAGAGATCTAGACCAGCAGAGCAGAGAGAACTGCAGCTAAACCTGTTGACCAGATCTGGGACGAGGCCCATTCCTTCCAAAATTAGGAGTGAGTATCCAGCCAGAGCTGTGCAAAACCAATCTCTTAGTTTAAAATCATCAAATTCAAACCATTTCAACCTATTTAGAACTGCATAGAAATCTTGTGTCCATTCTGTGATTTCAAACCTGTGAAAGTGTCATTTGTCATTTGAATCTTTATTTCTGAGAATCTACCTCCACTAAATTGTCCGTATCTAGGAGCTAGATTTTTCATTTTAAAACTAAGAACCTAGGCCTTCCAACAAGCCCAAAACCGACTTTCTACTCCTTATAGTTTTTACGTAATTGGGCTTTACGCACTCGAAAAAGTGCAGCGAATTTCAATTTGACTCAAACTTCTTCACCTGTCAAAAATAGCTGTCTTTTGCTTCCATTGCTGAAATTCGTTTTCAACCTGATAATCCCTCATGAATCATTGCTAGTGTTGACCTGAACTAATTCAAAGTAGCTGTCACCCACCCTGAATCTCCTATAGGGAATTAAAATCATGTTTAGCATATTTTAAATACATTGCCAATCACATTAAAAGTATTTCTGCATTTTTTAAAAGCATCCCGGTTGCTCCAAGCTTGCTAAGGGGGAACTAGAATTTGTATTGTATTTCATTGTATTCCTGAAAACTGTGTGCTCACCTTCCATCTCCTTCTATTGCATAGGGTGGGAGTGAATTGTCAAAAGAAAAAGTGATCATATTATCTCTTGTTGAAACCATATCAGCTTATTTCTGTGCTGCATTCTTTCCATCATTGCTTTTCCTTGAAACCATAAAAGTATTCTCTGCTACCTTATTCTTTATATACTAACTCCTCACTGATTGAAAATAGTGTGTAATTGTAACATTCCCCATTGTTGATCAACATTATATTCATAAGTGTGCTATCAAATAGTAATTTATTCATAAAAGTGGGATATATATATATATATAAATATATATTGTTTAATTTTTCAAATAAATCATTTAATTTGCAAAACAAACCTACTTCTTGGCTCAGTGAGGTCAGGGGTATTCAAAGAGAGGGGCGTCATACAAGGGTATATCATCCAGATCTATGAACTTGTCATAAAATTATATAAATAAGGGCTTCCCTTGGGCATCCCAGACTAGGCATTGACTTAGTTGGAGTGCTGAATTGAAGTCACTTAACAGATTGGGGGCTCGTGCCGGGATGTCTGGATTAGGTCTACCACTTGTGCATCTTAATATAGTGTGCTAACTGACAGGATACATAAATCCTGTTGGATCACAATGCTGTGTTACACTGTAAAAGCACCCCTCAAAAGAAGGACGCTCTAAGGAGACGGTCTGTTTTGCCAAATAAAATACTAACAGGGAGCAGGGGCTGATAGAGATGAGGTTCGCTGGGAAAGGGAAACACATGAACATAACCTCAGGAGCCCTAGTACCAGAGGCCTTCATCTCTCCCAGTCCCTGGACTCTGCCACCCCCATGTCCCCTGGCACAACTGAGCACAGGGCCACAGGGATGGCAGATTACTATCCAGCTAAAAGTATGGCGCTCATAGGTCAGTACCACCCAGGAATGGATGGGCGGGCATCTGGGTATGGGCACCCAAGTACAGTGCAATTTAGTGGGGAACCCCAGGAGAGTAGGCCCACTAAGGGTATCCTAAAAACCTCTGCCCACTTAGGACAGTGGGGGGTACTCAACAAATCCTGGCAGCAAGGAGGAATCTGAAGACTCCTCTAAACGTCACAGGACACAGGAGACCAGGTCCCCACATTCTGCCAGCCATTCCCAGGCTTGCAGAAACCGGGAAAACCTGGAAGATCAGACGGGCACCTCTGGGTGCAGTGCTTCTGAGTCAGAGGATGAATGGACCAGGGTTACCCAAACCAAAAAGGCCAATAAGGAAAAAAGGGCCTTACTTAAGGACCCCTTAAAACAGATTAAGGCAATATGGAGTGTCATCACCCCTTATCCCAAGAACGCCAAGTATTCTGTTTGGGAACACTTGGAACTATATGAGCAAATGATGGAGACTTTCCATTTGAAGGACAGCAGTAGCTGCATTCAGTATGTCAAATGGACATTCTCCCCAGAATACTTCAGTTTCTTTGTGGGGCTGGAGGACCAAAATCATGCAAGATGGTCGACCTACAGGGCGGCCATCTTAAAGCACTTTTCTGTTCACCGGAATCCCCAAGAGGCTCGCAAGGCAGCCTAAAATTTGCAATGTGGGGAGGATCAGGCCCCACAAGAATTTGTGCAAGAATTGAAGCATGCTTTTGCACAGACTACCAGAAGGGTGCGCACGGACAGTAAAGAGTTTGTAAATACGTTTTTCCATGCTTTGCCCAAATACATCCCGACCCAGCTAGTGAGAGATTTTCACGAGGAAAGATCACTAGACTGGGTCATTGAACAGGCCACCTGAATCTATGAGGTGCAGAAGACCATAGAAAATAAAAATAACGCCCAGAAAAGTCCCAAACCGACCAGCACCCCTGCTGCTGCCAAGGTGAAAGAGGTAAAGGTTGCCCCCATTTTAGATTTGGAGATTGGGGGGCCTAAAAACCTGCCTGCACCGAATACTTCTCAGCCCAGAAGGCCCTCTGGCCAGTCACAGACAAGGAGTCAAGGAGGTAGTCCCACAAATGGGGTCCCTCGCTCCCCTGAGTATATAAGTCTCCGCTACAAGGGAAACCGACCTATCCTGGGCTAGGGTATTTGTGGACTCCTTCAGCCCAAGGGGGGATCCAACCAGGCAGCCAACCCAGGGAAGTTCCCTCCTAACTTCCCACAGGAGGGCAGAAATTCACCAAACCCCGGGCAGAACATTTTCCCCAGGTATCCACCCAATTTCCAACCCCAAAATCATCCATCCTTCTTTCCCCAATTTCCTGAGCCCAGACCACTTAATCCGGGAGAGGGGAGGCCAAGGGTGGAGAATATTGTCACAGCAATCACTTGCATTGAGCAAAAAAAAGGCATTTCATTTCTGAAAAGTCTCTCTGCTTTCATAGCACCATGGGCCCGAGGGATCCATATGGCTGGATTTTTTGGAGAAAGGGTCAGCCACTTCCCCGTCAGATATGTTAATAATTTCAGAAGGGAATTATCCCAGAGCTATTCCTGAAACTAAACCAAGTTGTGTCCAAGTTGTTTCTTATTTGGTCCAATTCTCTAAAGAAGTTGTTGCTCTTCGACTTGATAACATTCTGACTTTTCTCTACGGGAAAATGAATTGGCGTATGCAGAAAACTGCTTTGTTTGCTTTCTTAATAACAATCTTACATTTTTTAACAAATCCTTTGCATATTTTCCAGTTTGGGGTGGCCTGTGACAAACCTTTTCTTTGGAAAATATTAGCCAAATTCATCATGCAATTCAAAAGTTATTAGCAATCAACCACCTGTCTTTTTTGTTGCAAAGTAAAACATCTTGCTGGTGAGTTGCAATAAGAAAAAGCCACCCGTCGTCCACATCGAGTGTGCTCATCCCAATTCCCCATGTTTATCAAACTATTAAAGTTTGAGCTTTACAAATCTGACCTTGCTCACATTCTTCCTGAGGGTCATTATCTCCAATGGTATATAGCAATATATTCATACGCTCTTCCTGCATGTTCATTAACTCCTCTCGACAATTTCTATCAACAGATTGTTTTATTTTGTATTTATTTTTATATTTATAGCAGCACACAAAAGCCAAGGGCGTCTAGGCACTAGTTACATTGGGAAAGGTCAAATCAGGTAGGTTGCAGATAGTTGCATAGGTAGCGCAAGGCTGAGGGCTCGCATAAGGTAGGTTGCAAACAAGTTAAGATACCAATTCAGAGCATAGAACTTGGTCCATGAGTTATGGGTGACACTTATTCATTAGGGTGGGTGATTTTGCCCACATCCTTCTTTCTAATATCCCGATTAGGCATAGTCGAGGGAATTACTAAGTTATGCAGGAATTTCCTTTATTTGTTAGAATTTGGGTTTTTTCACCTTGGTGCTTATTCTTTTCCATTTTTTGTTTGCTCTTTGTTACCTTGCTTCTTCTTGTTTTTCTGACTGAAAATAGAGAAATCGCTAAGGAGTTTATCCATCACTTCTCTTCTCTTCGGCAATACAACCTCCCCTTCTTCTGCAGCCTCTGACTCTTGCTCTGGGGTCATTCTACTAGTGGGCTCTGTAAACTCTTCATTAAAGGGAATATTAGTAGCAAAAAGCACACCCTCCTCCTGTTGTTGCTCGACCTGAACCTCAGGGGTTACTGAGTCGCGTATTGCAGGAGCAACCTCTTCCCTTACACACTCCATATCTGTTTCTCTCAGTTCACAAATAGTACTTGGTAGAACCTGTGAGTTAGGACTCCTAACTCACCCAGTGACTTCTTCAGCAATTTTGTGGATTCCACTAGGTGACTTTTGTCACTCAATTCTTTTCCTTCTGTACATGAGGGCGGAGTGACCTCTGAAGGGCCCATGGGATCAGAGCTCACCCTCCAGTACCTTAAAATGAGATAGCTGCACCCTGAGGAGGATGGGGTGTAGTATTCTCTTACTCCAACACCAATCAATAAGGACAAGTCAATGGTTTGGCAAGGGAAGTCTGTTTAATGACATGTACCAAAAACGGGGAAACAAATGGAAATCATCAATGATGTGATCGCCTGTCTCGCTTCAACTCCCAAATTCTTCATTCAGACAGAAATATCTATAGTATATTTTCATCATCTTTGATGTGTTACACTCATAAGTTTGTCATGCAATTCTATTGGTCGGAAAAGGTAACTTATGTATAGGTGCTATATCTGTATATGGTAACAGAGTGTGTGGATTGGATAACTCTTATCGGGTGGGCGTCTACGCCCATCCTTCTACATCACTCATGATAGACATCACAAAAAGTACGGCGTCTCATTGGTTCTACTAGCTATATGACCCTAGATTATTTGGTCCATTGTGATTGGGTGGGTTACACCCCTAGGCATAAATCTACGCTTTAATTAGCAGCATGCAGACTGGACACCCAGATGCGGTGTGCCCCAAGATTCACCCTGCCTCCCTTCCATCAATCAGTACTTTAGGGCTATGTGTCAATTAGTTGGCAGAGAATGGCCTCAAAACTGTAGCTTCTTATCAGGAGAAGGTATGGCATCCTCTGGGTTTGGATGATCATAGACGTGGGTACCTCTTTGTGCTTGGCTGGTCACATGTCTGTTCACCGTGAATCTGCTTCATTCTTCCTCTATTTGTGTATGTGATTCTTCCTTCAGCCTTGCCACCTAGCTGGGGCCTCCTTATCTCGTCCTTCACTGGCTGGCTGCTATGCTCTTAAGTTTCGTTTCTATGGAGTTGCCACTCTCCTCCCTTCCTGGAGTTGACCTCGATTTCCCAGGCAAGAGCTGCTTCTTCCTGAGTTTTGATTTGGCTCTTTCATCTGGCTTTGTGCCAGTATAAGAATGCTGGCCTGTTTGTCCTCTGCCATCCTTGGCTTAATTCTGCCTATGTAAAATGGAGTTGTACTTGTATAATGTGCTTCTTGAGGTAGATAATGTAATTGGCGCTTTCCCGCTCTATCCTTCTACTAAGCATTGCAAGCAGTACCATTTTCTTGGCTTCTTGCGTTGCAAGCCTATTTACAGGCGTTTAGCTAGTTGCATATTTTCGTCCTACTTTCATGGTTAAGTTCTTTGTGTTGCAACATCGTTTCAATATCATCTCTTCTTCTATGTCCATTACATCCTTAATCATATCATTTCATCGTTATGTGTCATCTTTTGGATTGTCATTTCGTTCATCTGAACGTCTGTCCAGACCATTGTGTCATCACCATTCAGCTTCAATTAGGGCCCTTTGGGTCTCTTCAGGGACAGTTTGTAAGTAATCTTCATTTCGTGTCAGCTGCTGGTACAGTTGTCTGAATGGGTACCGTGCAGCCCATGGTTGTATGGTTATTGGCGCTTCAATAGGCATTACTCTTCTGATGGGCACTGGGCAGAGCCCCAGAGTGGCTCCCTGTTGGTTTATTTGTTCCTCGTACGTTACATATCTTGGCGAGTATGTTCCTTGTACCTCAAAATGGGTGGCTGGAGTGCAGGCCATTTCTGGGACCTCCTCTACACTACCCCCTCTGGTCGGTTCATCAACCACTTCTCTTTTCTCCTTTGGATCCACTTCTTCGTCTTCTGGGTTCGTACATGATGGTGTGAACATAAGCTGACACTGTCCATTTGGGCTGCAATAGATCAATTTTCCTTCATACTTTCTGTGGTTTCTGGTGTACACAAACTTCGTTCCTTCTGGCACAAATTTTCTGGCCTTCACAAAGTCTCTTATTTCTTCAGCTGTCAGGTCTCTCAGCTTCCATCCTGGTTTGACATCGATCATGATCTTCATCCCAATTGCTTTCTTTGCAGTTTTCTGGCACTGTGTGAGGATTATCTTGATAACACAAACATCCTAATAGTATCATCAATAGCAGGGCTCCCTGAAACTTGAATATGTCTGCCATCCATTGTGGGACCCATGAGAATAGTGTTCCAAACCAGCTTTCATCATCCACTTCATCAGTTTCATCGATCATCTGGTTCTGTAGGTTTGTTAGCATACTTATGGCTTCTGTTAAAGTTCAATTTTCTTCATCATGCGAAGATATAAATGTGCAACATGATTCTCCCATTTTTGCGCAAACACCTCCATCCATCGCTGTGATCGTGTCAAGTACATATCTGTTCTGGAGAGTCATTAATCAGATTGCTCTTAGTTCCTCTTTAATAACGTAGAATCCTTTCATGGTGGTGTTGATGGTCTGTAATAATTTCCATCTGGTTCTTTGCAACCACTTAGTGTTTGCTCCAACCTGGAATCTTGGCATGATGATTGTTGTGAACACTGATGAGGTGAGGCCGAACAGCTTGTGTTCATATGGGATGGCGTGGAATGCTTCTTCTGATCTGGCAGAAATGTAATTTTCTCTCTTCCATCGAGTTGTCAGTTCCACAGATCTCCTTTTCCTCAGGTGAGCATCTGTTTTCGGGAAACTGTCAATGTTCACGTCAGTTTTTGGGATCACTAGTGCAGGAACGTGGATGTTCACTATTGTGCATATGCCCATCCAGTTCTTTGGTAGTCTTATGCATGCCTTGGATCCACACGCCCATTAATGATCCATAATTACTGCGGTTCCGTGAGTCATTCCTGAAGCTTCAATGATTCGTCCGCAGTTCTGATTCTCTCCCATCTTCCTTGTGCCATTGTTCCTGAAGCACAATTTTGGACTTTCCAGTGGCACTATCTGTAAAGGTCCTCCTCTTTCTTCGACCCATGTTAGTAACTTCACCAACTTTGGCCATAGAGGTTTGCACAACCTCTGTGAGTTTTCTATTGCCTCTTGGAAGGCTCCAAGGACCATCCATGCTTGGCAGATCACCACTCTTTCCTCCCATCCGTTTGGGGAAACCACTGTCCCCCAGATCTGCATTTGCCCTCTGTTCTTCCAAATTTGAGCCTCTTATGTAGTCTTTCCTTGGACATTTAGTTTTGGGTTCACTTCCAATCTTATTCCTGCTCCTTTAACTCCAGGCTTCTCGTACCTGATCACATGATTTCTAGTATGAGCTCTGTTTCTTGTCTTAATGTCCTGGACATATTCATCTTCATCGGGATACGCTGATTCAGTTACCCATATCAATGAGGCATCCTTCCCCATGAACTGTCCTCTGGTATTGCACATTGCTACATGTGACAGACAATGCGCTGTCGGGACATCAATTTCTACAGCCATGAAGATCTTGGATTTTCCCATGCTGTACGGTAGAAGTGCACAAATTAAGCATTATCCTTCTGATTTCCTTCTTCCGACTTCTTTCATGTGTTGGTATCAAATGTTGTTTCCTAGATGTTCTGTGCTGTCCAGGTAATTGTTTAGTTCATTGTTATCTTCATGTGGGCTTCTCTTGATTCTTATTGTCTTTCTGTAGTTAGCTATAACTACATCTCTAAACGCATCTGTGTGACTCCTTCTTGCTGAAGGACTCTCAGGCATGCTGGTTGGTGGAGCAGGTTTCTTTATCTGCATCGATGTGACAGGTGGAGGTGTTGCAACGCTCTTCTTCTCCTCATGCATTCTTTTCCTGCCTTTTATGAGTGCCTTTAATCACCATCTGTCCTTCATCAGCTCAACGTGAAGCTGCATCGTCGGCTTGGTTCTTATTTCCTGTGTTAGAACGGGTGTGTTTGTCGAGACAATCCCTGCAAGTTTATTTTTCAGTTCCTCATGTAGTTTCTTCGCTCTAGCTATGAACGGGAATACATGATCTATCAACATTAGTGTCCTTGTATTGAATTCTTGTGTAACTGCTTCTGTCTTCTCAAGGGCTTTTACTATGTCTGCATTAGTCAGCCTTTCACTTGATTCCATTCGCTCATTCTCATTGTTTTCTGGGACTGATTATTCGGTAGGCAGTCTCATGTTCTCTGTCACCTTCGCTTGAGGTTCTGTGGCCATTGACACATGCCCTATTTTGTGTGCATTTGGAGTATTGGTCCGTGTAGTGGTTAGTGCTACGTTGTCATTCATTCTGTGCTGACCCTGTCTCCAGATTTTCTCTTCATTCATTCCCTCAAGTGTGTATGGATCACTGCTAATTAAGTTCAATTTTAGTTCATTTATCTTACCATCAGATTTTCCCGGGACTGGAATAACTATATAGGGTCTGGGTGCTTTTGTCGGACCTATGTGTATATTATCCGGTGGGTGCACCTTGATTGGAACGCTTTGTGCACCCATAAAGAATGCAGTTCTGATTGTTAATGACAGAAAGACAATGATAATCACTATGCATATGCACGTAATCGTGTGGTATGAAAGGTGGCAGCATTTCCTTCCAGGGAAGCGGGGGCGCCCCTCTGCTTGTGGGTGGACCAGTACTGTTCTGGGTCCCCATTTCAATCATAACAAAATGTCAATGTTTTATTCTTTTTTACTTACTCCATTATGGTTTCTCACAAAGTTTATATCTTCAAGTGTCTGGTGCTTCGCAAGTGTCCCCCCTCTTGTGGATGACGATTGTCTCTGGATATGGAATACAGTTCCCTTGCTAGACTATGGAAAATAGGTTAGACTAACACCTTTGGTGAGTCACATTCAAAATAGGTGAGTTAGCAGTCCATCCCCCGAATCTGTTTCAGTCCTGAGGACATGCTGGAACCTGTTCAATGTGAAAAAATTGAAAAATGGCAATTTATCAAAATCAAAAAAATAAAAGGTGAAGTTCTTGTCTCTGCTCCCTCGATATGTCCCTCGGTGGAAAGATGAATTATTTTGGCTCTGTCTCTTTGATCTGTCCCTCGATGGAATGTTTCACTGGAATCTCCTCATATAATCTCTCTGAAAATTGGACAGCTCCACTTGTAGCATTATTCCATGGAGGAGTGTTTGCATATGAGCAACATTAGCTGGATCTCTGATGAAGGTGATGACATCAACCTCGAGGTCTCCCCACCATTTCTGGAAAGTCAGTGACTTGGTGAAACAGGTTGTTGTCCGGCAGTCGGCTGTCCTTGGGGGACAAGGACATTTGTCCTGTTTTGCTGGGTTCTGGATCACAGGCCCTTCCCTTGATGTGAACAGTCCTTGCACTTTCCTGCAGCGTGGATTGTGACTAAGTAATTTAGTTTAGTCCACAGCTGGCTCAAATGTTCAGAGTTTGCTGGATCACTAATGTAAGTGAGAGTGTCTGTGGTTCTTCCGACAATAGCTGGGCACTGTCATGATGCCTACCCCCGGGGATCCAGACCATATCCAGCAACCCCGGAAGCAGGCATCAAGTTATTTTGGGCAAGCCCAAAAACTCCTGCTAGGGGCTGTTTGGGTGCGGTCCTGGCACCTATGGCGCCAGGCTCATATGGAGAGTCAGTCCTGGCGCCTATGGCGCCAGGCTCATAGAATAGAACTTACCTGATGCAGACCATGCTGCAAGCTTACCTGATGCAGACCATGCTGCAAGAGCTCCAAGCCAAATGAGGCTTGGAAGGGAGTATTTTACCTAGGGACTATTTTTTTACTCGGGCGGGGCTGGGGAGGAATAATTACCTGGGACTACTTTGGAGGCTATTTAAACCACGCCCAAATAGCAGCACATGCTTCGTGTTTTTCTGCATCCAGCAGCGTAATGCTCACCGTGCCTGCAAGTCTGCATCCAGCCTTCTGCCACGCCCGCCTCGAGTTTGGAGCTCCTAGAAAAAGGGAGAAAGAAGGAGAAAAGGTTAGAACAAAAGCAATACCTTTGATCCTTACCTGAATTCCCGATCCATTGCGCCTTTCGAACTGGAAGAAAGAAGTTATTTTATGAGCGTCGCCTCGCCTGCTGCAGCGCTCCGCTGAACTCAACGGCCTTCGCAGCATCTTCACATTCCACCGCATCCTTCTGCATGTTCCCGCCGCACTCCGGCACCTAAGGAGTAGACAAGAACAGCAAGGTGAGCCAAGGGAATACACAGAGGAATACCCCCCATAGACTTACCTGATTTTACCACCGGGGGTACTATTCTTCTTCACGGGTCGGCGCAGCTCCCACTGCAGCTTCGCCGAACCCCGGCCCCTAAGGGGAAACAAAAGGACAGCAAGGTGAAACAAAGGGACTATCAAGGGGAACCCTCCTCACCACATTAGACTTACCTGATTCTACCACCGGAGGTATTATTCCCAGAGACTTCATACTTTCTCTCAGTGCCTGAATAAGGGACAAAGCAACAGGTTACATAATGACATTATTTATCGAACTGTGTTGGAAATACAAATTCTTACCAGAATATTAACGGTTGCCACGAGGAACTCTTCACTAGGGTCAAGCTGCAAACTGCAAGGAATCGGACAAGAGTGAAAGTCAGGCATTTGAACTCTTACGAACTACATACTTTTCGGAGTCAATATTGTTCTGGAACTCACCAATTCCTTCGAGCCAGTGAAGCAACTGGTTATCAAAGCGCCCCTGCGCTCAATGCAGGATTGAGAGCTCATCTTTTCAAACCATCAGGTGAGACTATAAGAGGGGACATCAAAGGTGATCCGTGGGGAGAACAGCGAGGAGTAGGGGGATTTACACTCAACTCCACTGGTGGTTAATTCCCTTTCTCCATTTGCAGAAGAATATTCCTACAGGCCAAGCAAACGAAGCTAGGTGGGCCAGTCCAGTCCGTCATCTCGGCCCTACGTGTCACATTGGTGGAGACCGCAGCTGTCCAGTTCAGATCGACGACGCCAGGTGAGCGTAACAGAACACAAAGCCTACCCATAAATTCCCATCCGGGCGTTATGGATACCTCAGAGACTGACCAATTGGCCCAATTACTAGGGGAATTGAGGGCTGAAATGCATTCAACCTGTCAAGAAACCAATGCTCTTAGGAGAGAACTGATTTTGTCAAAGGAGCGAACTGATGAACTTGCTAGGTAACTATTGCAAAGCCAGGCTGGACAAGCACCCCTACCCGGTTCCGGGGGAAATCCAGCTCATGTGTTATCGGGTAACCCTGTGCAAATAAACCTACCAGGAAATATTCCATTAGTTCCACCCGAACGCTTTGCCGGAGATCCCAAAAGGTTCGCTGTGTTTATGAAACAATGCCGCTTGCACTTTTTATGCAGACGATCAAGCCAAGGTAGCCTTTGTATTGTCATATCTCAGCGGCAGTGCAGCTGATTGGTCAATTCCACTAGTTACTCAGGGTGACCCAATTCTTTGGGATTTTCAGGGCTTTGAAACGAGCATGGAAAGACTATTTGCCCGGCACTCCCAAGGACAGGCCCTGGATAACAAACTGTTGTCCCTACGACAGGGTAACCAGGACCTTCCATCCTACATCGCGACCTTTAATAGGTTGATATTGGAAACTGGATGGCCGGAGGTAAAACGAATCACGTTATTTCATCGAGGGCTTCGAGGAGAACTCAAGGATGTCTTGGCTCAAGTCGTGAACCCACCTCAAGACTGCGATGAATATATTGGGCCTCATTACACGTTGTGCGGTAAAAACCTCAAATTACCGGCATGGCGCTCTTAACGTGTCCGCCCTCGCAAGAGGGCGCTAATAGCATACCATTACGAGTACGCGGACACGAGCATAGCGCCATGCCGGTAAAGACCCTACCGCCATGCCGTTAAAGACCCAAAAAAGTCACTTATAGCCATCGACGAAAGTGCAGATAGCACCTCCGCCCACATGCTGGATGCAAAGAACGGTCCCCGTTAAATTGCGGAACCGGAAATAGCGTCATCGCGCAGGAACGGGAAAGAGCACGGCGGCCATCTTTAAAAACACAATCCATTGCCATCCTCTGCCCCCTGGACCTGTTTGGAGTAGGTTGCAGTTGCAAATCATCCGGGACACCTTCAACATGCCCAAGGCATTTAAAAAAAGCACTGACAGGCAGCGCAAAGAAAAATTTACCTCGGAGGTGTTGAACATGTTGACCCAGACCCTGGCTGATAATGCTGAGGTCGTCTTTGCCAACGACATGCGGCGGCCGACACTACTAAAAAAAAAGGCCATCTGGGCAGAAGTGGCAGTTAAAGTCAGTGCAGTGGGCACCAGCACCCGCACGGTGCGTGAGTGCAGGAAAAGGTGGGACAACCTCAGAATGCGGGTGAGGGTCATCCTTGCCGAAAACCACCGAATAGCCACTGCAGGTGGAGCAGGTTCACCCATCAGACTAAAGGAATGGGAGAAGACCTGCGCAAACCTAATCGCAGTGGAATCCATTGAGGGAGTAGGCACTATGGAGCAAGGCATGAGAACCACTTCGGATGGAGGTGAGTGTACACATGACAGGATGCTATGTGAATGTACTGTTCCCCCCAAATGTGAGCCCAGAATCCTCTCATGCATGGACTCACAGCCACACATGCATCCATCCCTGCCCATGTCATTGTCAGACCCAAACACACACACATGCACACATCACCATAGACAAGTGCCAAACACAACCATGCATGGATGAGGCACTGAACTGACACATCACCTGCATCCACAACTATTAAGTCCCAATGGCCACAACTGCATTATTGATGTATCCTGCATGAAGTACATAGAAACATAACCAATGCCATCCCCCTTCTTGTCCCTGACAGGCTCACATACAGATGGTGAGGATGCCGCAAATGCATCCCAGGCACCGCCTACAAGTAAGAGACCAAGGGCACAGGACTCTGAGGACACCCTCATGACATCTCGGGGCAAGGGACGAAGGTTCCACATGATGAGTGTGAAGCCTCGGAGGAGTGCCACTGCCAGGATTGAAGTAGCCACACCACCAACTAGAGCCCCACCACCGCAGGTGAACCGTGAACCACCAATACCAGCCACCGAGGGCCCCCCATCAGCTGCGCCAAGCTCCGCAGGAGAGGCAGCCTACACTGCCCCCCTATCTGACCTTGAGGACACAACAGCTGGCACAATGCAGATGCACACCCAAGCCCCCTACAACCTCTGAGCCAGCACCATTCCAGACACCTGGGTCTGATGTCACTGGTGAGGACAACATTCCAGCCATAATGTCCCCCATGGTGGCTTCACCTGCTGTCATGGATGCATATGAGGGCACAGCAGTCACTACACCATCACCCAGCACTGCCCTCGAGCTGGCCACCATCCGGCAGCGTCAACAGGAACTTATTGTGCTGGTTGGCCAGTATGTTGAGGAGGCTGCTCATCTCAGGGAGCATATTGTGGAGACGGCAAGGCACTCCAGTGAGAGGATGGAGGCCTGTACTGACAGGCTTTGTGAGGAGATAGCTAGGCTAAGGGATGTCCTCACTCAAATAGCTGACACAATGGTCCGCCATTTCACACCACCAGGACAGTCTGCCACGTCGTCATCCGCCGGTTCAACGAAGACAAGCCCCCTCCGCCGCTCAACACACACCACCAGGCGCATGTCTGTCCATCCTCCAAATGCTGCTGCAGATAATGGCCAATAGGGGGTTTATGGCGATTCTTGTGCGTGCAAGGGCCAACGCAAACATGGCAGACACATGAGGAACTGTTGTGGGGGGTGGGTGGAAGGGTGTTATGGGTCTGTTGTGGGGGGTGGGTGGAAGGGTGTTATGGGTCTGTTGTGGGGGGTGGGTGGAAGGGTGTTATGGGTCTGTTGTGGGGGGTGGGTGGAAGGGTGGTGGGATGTTTGGGGACATGCACTTTTTCATCTTTCCGTTACTTAATACACTGGTGTCTGATCAAAACACAGGCTTGGACATCTTCATTGTGTATGTGTACTTTATTGGCGACAGGGTCCATTGCGTGCTTCTAAACATACACCAGTGCATTACTACCCATATCCATGTGACAGTACCAAAACATGTTCCTCAGAATATTTGGTTGATCAGATGCTGTCTCACAGCATGTCCCTCCTGCCCATCCCCTCTTGCAAGACCTGCATCCCCTTCACCTCCGTCCTCATCACCATCATCATCCTCATCAGGTGCTTCTATTTCAACGTCAGGGGGCAGTGGCACATTCCGTCTGATACACATATTGTGCAGCATGACACATGCGATGGTGATCTTGGCCACCTTCTCATGGCCATACAGGAGAGCGCCACCAGACCTGCTAATGCACCTAAACCGTGACTTCAAAAGGCCAAAAGTCTGCTCGATCACGATGTGGGTACGGGTATGTGCTCGATTGTATTCCTCTTCGTGCCTGTCCTGTGTGTTCCGTACAGGTGTGAGGAGCCAGCTCTTCAGGGGATAGCCTGCATCACCTGTATGGGGGAACTAATGGGGTCCTGTTACTTTTCACCTCAAGAGCGGCCTGTTCATATCACACAAATTGACATTGATTGCATTGTGATTCAAAGTGCAAGGGTGAGCTCGACCCTGCAAGTAGACATGGCCCATTGATGCCTCCAACAAAAATTGACATGTCCTGTGTGCGGCGAGGTCGTAGGTGTCCCTGGGCCCAGGCAGATTTGGTTCCTCACTGCTGTTGTACTGCCATTCCAACATAGATGTTGCCATACAGTGAGGTATCACTTCAGTGGTGGTAAAGGTGCGTGGTGAAATGCTATGTCTATGGCTAGGGCTGATCCCTTTGCATGCATCATAGGGCACATTGCATTAGAGATGTTGTGCTGGACTGATTCCGGATGACTATCCTGATGGCACGTATGAAATCTGTGTGTTTTGTGCCGTGGAATGTTGTGCAATGTGTATGTGGATGGGTGTTTGATGTTACTAGACCTGAAATGTCATCTGTGTTGTGTGGCTCATACTTGCATGTCAGTTCAACTCAAGTACGTTGCGGCCTTCCCAGATGGACATTGGCGTACATCTGTATGTGCATTTTGCAGACAGACAACAAGCTACACCGAGTTGGAGTATGTATCTCCCCCCCCATCACACCAAGGTGGAGTATGTATCTCTCCCCCCCATCACACCCAGTTGGAGTATGTATCTCTCCCCCCCCATCACACCCAGTTGGAGTATGTATCTCTCCCCCCATCACACCCAGTTGGAGTATGTATCTCTCCCCGCCATCACACCCAGTTGGAGTATGTATCTCTACCCCCATCACACCCAGTTGGAGTATGTATCTCTCCCCCCATCACACCCAGTTGGAGCATGTCTCTCTCCCCCCCAAACACACTGCCATGTGCTTGCCCTGCTACTCACCAAGTAGTCATGAATGTTGTGCGGTTTGTCACTCCATGTAGCGTGGGATAGTTGAGTTCCGCAGGACCATGGAATCATGGGTTGATCCGGGAAATCGGGCACAGCAATGTGTGATTATCTTGTTGGCATCACATACCATTTGGACATTGATGGAGTGGAATTGCTTCGTGTTTCGGTAGACCACTTCATTGCGATGTGGGACCACCAATTCCACATGTGTACAGTCGATGGCCCCAATGCAATTTAGGATGCCTGCAAGTGAATAGAAGCCAACTTTGGTGTTGGCAATCTACTGGGCAGTCCGTGGCATGAATATGTGTTCAGGTGCATGCTTCAGGAGGGCATCAGTACCTGGTTCAGCGTGTGTGAAAATACTGGTTGTGAGATGCCATGCATCTGGCCCACTCTATGCTGGTAGGTGCCTGTGGCCAGGAAGTGGAGCACAGTCACCACCTTGAGTAGAGGGGAGATGGCAGTTCTGATGTCTATGAGGCTCACAATATCGTCGTGTATCATGTCTACGATGCTGGTGATGGTATCCCGGTCAAGTCGGTACAGGGTGTGTATCTGCTCAGGGGTTAGGTTAAATGGACTGGCTCTGATCCTGGGGATTGGTGGGTACCTCTGTGGTATGATTAGGTGCCGTGGTGGTGCTTGCTGTGCCTGTCTTGCCCGCCTCCTCCTCCCCCTGTGTCTCCTTTGGGCTGCCTATTGTTGTTGCAGCTGTGCTGCAATCATGTCCTCCAGCCCAAGTAATGCTGCTAGTATTGGAACCATTTTGGTGTGGGAAGGGGCGTGTGAAGGGGTGTGGTGTGATCCTTTTGAGCTGCCACAGTCTCCATTGCCTCCACCTGTGCTGATTGTGTCCACCTGTGGCAGGTGGGAACACTGCTCAGTTCTCTTGACGTGTGGTTCGCGATGCCGGTATTTGCGCCATGGCGGTAAGGGGTTTTGGGGGCTTTACCATGACGCTATTGGCATGTCCGCTCGCCTTGTGATGCTGTGCTAATAGCGGCATGGTGTAATTTACAGGATAGTGGGTCGTGCGCACGCGGACTACGCGCTATTAGTGGCACCGTACTTAGCGGTGCCGCTAATAGCGGTGAGCTGGGTCGTAATTTGCATGGGGATTTAACGTTGCCGGTATTACATTACCGGTAACGTTAAATCCATACTGCCTACCGTGTAATGAGGCCCATTGACTTAGTGGACCAGTTAGATCACAGACTTCAGAACAGAAAGGCTGATCGAGCCAAGTTTGAGAATCAGGTGTTGGTCAAAACCCACGCTAACCCCAAAGGAGCAGATGCTTCAGAACCCATGCCAATCGGAGGGGTTAAAGGACCCTTAACCCAGAAGGAAAGAGAAATGAGACGTCAAATGCAATTGTGTCTATGTTGTGGAACTTCTGGGCATTTTCTACGGGATTGCCCTGTAAAACCACCCAAGAAGGTGGTAGAAGCTGCTGATAAAAGCTATATGGAGTCAGACTCAGGAAACAACCACGCCGACAAGCATAGAGGTCCGCTTGCCGAGCTTGAAGAAGGATACTCAGACCTCGCATTTCATCATACCAATGGTCCTCGTAGATCCAGGGCAGCCATCGCGTATGCATGCAGTAAGGGCATACATTGATAGCGGGGCCATAGGAAACTATGTGGACTATGAATTGGCTTCCAGGATGAATCTACCTCTCTGCCGAAAAACCACCTCAGATGTCATCACCACAGTCAATGGAACTGAAATTGCCTCTGGGCCTGTAACTCATTCCACCGCAGAGATGACACTATTGGGTCAGGATGGGCATCGAGAGACTATTGTGTTTGATCTAATCAAAGCCCCACAGTTCCAAATAATACTGGGGACACCTTGGTTGGAAACACATAATACTTGTATTGATTGGCAAGAGAAGAGAATAACCTTCCCGGATTGTGCACAAACCTGTTACCCAAAGAAAAATCAGAACGCAGGCCTGGCCACAGTAACCACAGCAGTCATGCAACTATCTCCAGAATACCAAGAATTCCAGGATGTCTTCCAAAAAGAACAGGCAAACACCTTACCTCCTCACAGATCGTACGATTGTCAAATCGATCTCATACCCGGTGCACAACCCCCTTGTAGCAGGATTTATGCCCTTACGGAACCTGAGAACCTTCACCTACGACAATACTTAGACCAGTACCTTGCCAATGGCTTTGTTCGCCCATCCAAGTCCCCTGCATCTTCAGCTTTGTTCTTCGTGCCCAAAAAGGAAGGTGACGTCCATAGACTACCGCGCATTGAACCAGATAGCTGTTAAGAACCGATACCCATTGCCTCTGATCCCTGAACTACTAGACCAAGTGAAGGACGCATGTATATACACCAAATTAGATCTCCGGGGGGCATACCATCTGGTACGTGTAAAAGAGGGCAACGAATGGAAGACTGCTTTTCGCATTAAGTATGGGTTATTCGAATACCAGGTGATGCCTTTCGGGTCGTGCAATGCACCAGCAGCCTTCCAATACTTCATGAACGATGTCCTTCGTGAACTCATTGACGTTTGTGTTTTCGTATATATCGATGATATTCTAGTATACTCCTCTTCAGAATCTGACCATGTGAAGCACGTCCGAGCAGTCCTTGAGAAATTGCGCCAGCACAAACTATATGCAAAACTAGAAAAATGCGTGTTTCATGTCACAGAAGTTGAATTCCTCGGGTTTATCCTGACCCCAAAGGGAGTCCGAATGGTGGACGCAATGGTGGACGCAATCCTTAAGTGGCCATCACCAAGTTCAGTTAAAGGAGTACAAAGCATGCTTGGCTTTGCCAATTTCTACCGCAGATTCATCCCAGATTTTTCACATGTCGTACATCCCATCACAGCACTCTTGCGAAAAAATAAACGCTTTATGTGGACTGAAGAAGCTGAAAATGCCTTCCAAGAGCTGAAAGCGAAATTCACATCTGCACCTGTATTAAAGCACCCGCGCCCTGTCCTTCCATACATAGTGGAAACTGATGCATCCAGTCTATCCATGGGAGCTGTCCTGTCTCAAAAGGACCCTGAAACTGGCCAGCTTCACCCAGTAGCATTTTGGTCCAGAAAGTTCTCGGCACCCGAGTTAAACTATGCGGTTACCGACAAGGAGTTATTAGCCATTAAATCCGGCTTCAAGGCTTGTCGGCACTATCTTCTCGGTGCCAGGCATACCATTACTGTGATCAACAATCACCGCAACTTACAGTATTTAAAAACAGCCAAGGCCCAATCGTCACATCAACTTTGATGGGCATTGTTCTTTGCCGAGTTCGATTTCGTGATAACCTATCCACCAGGTTGTAAGAATGGTAAAGCAGACGCCTTATCCCGAATAGGGATGGGAGAGGCAGAATTGAACCCAGAACCAGTACCTATAATTTTCGAACAAAGGATTCTTGGCATGACTACTCTACAGACACTAGAGGACATTCAGGTAAAGATCCAGCAACTCTTTGATCCTACAGCCCTGCAGGACTGGGTAAAGAAAGGCCCGGACTACTCTGTCACCAATGATCTGCCTTATTACCAAGGGCAGCTATTTCTGCCACACAATGAACTACAAGAGATAGTCATTTCCCGTTATCATGATACCCTAATGGAGGGGCACCCAGGTATTGCAAAAACTGAAGCTAAAATTAAAAGACAATTCTGCTGGCCCACCTGGCGAAAGATATTAAATCATTTGTGATGTCTTGTGGCATTTGCGCCCAAAACAAAAGTCAAAAGAAAAAAACAGCTGGACTCTTACTACCTCCTTGTAATGGATTTAACACCATTCTAGTTATTGTGGATCTTTTTTCCAAGATGGCCCACTTTATTCCTTTAAAAGGATTACCTTCAGCCTCAATCCTGGCCAAAGAATTCCTCGAAAACATTGTTCGCATACATGGATTTTCGTCCGTGTTGGTCTCTAACCGGGGCAGTCAATTCATTTCACATTTTTGGAAGAAATGTTGTCAATTGGCGCAAATCGACGTGAGATTATCGACCAGTCACCACCCCCAGACCGATGGTCAAACGGAGAGGACCAACCAGACTCTTGAACAATACCTGCGTTGTATGTTACATCAAACTGAGAGTAATTGGAAGGACATTCTTTGGATCGCAGAATATGCATACAATAATCCAGTACATTCTTGAACTGGACAAAGCCCCTTTTATACCCTATATGGGCACCATCCTCGAACCTCAGACCTTGACTCACCCCAACACTTAGAAATGCCCGCAGTGGACCATCTACACGCTATGATTACACAAGCCTTTAAGGAGGCAACTGCACAATTAAAACAAGCGAAGGAGAAATATAAGAAAGATGCTGATCGGCATAGAAGTGATACTCCACAGTACCAGATAGGGGATCAAGTATGGTTGGCCACAAAACACATAGTTCTCAAGGGAACGCAGACCTTTAACCCTAGATATTTGGGACCTTACTCTATTAAGGCCATTATCAACCCAGTTGCCGCTAAGTTGGACTTACCTGCTAATATGCGAATTCACCCCGTCTTTCATGTGTCACTTTTCAAGCCAGTGCAACCAGGGACAAGACTAACCAAGCCACCAGACCCCATCCTTATAGACGGGGAACCCGAATTTGAGGTTAAAGACATCCTGGACTCCAAGATGGTGAAGTCAAAACTTTTTTATTGAATCGACTGGAAAGGTTACGGACCACAGGAAAGGTCTTGGGAACCTAGTGACCACGTGCATGCACCTCGATTGGTGAAAAGATTCCATCGAAATTTCCCAGACAACCCAAAACCATGGGGAAGAACGACTTTAGGAGGGGCCTTGGGGGGGAGTGCTGTCATGATGCCTACCCCCAGGGATCCAGACCAGATCCAGCAACCCCGGAAGCAGGCATCAAGTTATTTTGGGCAAGCCCAAAAACCCCTGCTACTGGCTGTTTGGGTGCGGGCCTGGCGCCTATGGTGCCAGGCTCATAGAGTAGAACTTACCTGATGCAGACCATGCTGCAAGCTTACCTGATGCAGACCATGCTGCAAGAGCTCCAAGCCAAATGAGGCTTGGAAGGGAGTATTTTACCTAGGGACTATTTTTTTACTCGGGCGGGGCTGGAGAGGAATACTTACCTGGGACTACTTTGGAGGCTATTTAAACCACCCCCAAAGAGCAGCACATGCTTCGTGTTATTCTGCATCCAGCAGCATAACGCTCACCATGCCTGCAAGTCTGCATCCAGCCTTCTGCCACGCCCGCCTCGAGTTTGGAGCTCCTAGAAAAATGGAGAAAGAAGGAGAAAAGGTTAGAACAAGAGCAATACCTTTGATCCTTACCTGAATTCCCGATCTATCGCGCCTTCGAGCTGGAATAAAGAAGTTATTTTATGAGCGTCGCCTCGCCTGCTGCAGCGGCGCGCTGAACTTACCGGCCTTTGCAGCATTTTCACATTCCAAAACCTCCTCCTGCATGTTCCCGCCGCATTCCGGCACCTAAGGAGTAGACAAGAACAGCAAGGTGAGCCAAAGGAATACACAGAGGAATATTAGTAACCCCCCCATAGACTTACCTGATTTTACCACCGGGGGTACTATTCCTCTTCACGGGTCGGCGCAGCTCCCACTGCATCTTCGCCGAACCCCGTCCCCTAAGGGGAAACAAAAGGACAGCAAGGTGAGACAAAGGGACTATCAAGGGGAACCCTCCTCACCACATTAGACTTACCTGATTTTACCACCAGAGGTATTATTCCCGAGACTTCATACTTTCTCTCAGTGCCTGAATAAGGGAGAAAGGAACAAGTTACATATTGACATTATTTATCGAACTGTGTTGGAAATACAAATCCTTACCAGAATATTACCGGTTGCCACGAGGAACTCTTCACTAGCGTCAAGCTGCAATCTGCAAGGAATTGGACAAGAGTGAAAGTCAGGCATTTGAACTCTTACGAACTACATACTTTTCGGAGTCAATATTGTTCTGGAACTCACCAATTCCTTCGAGCCAGTGAAGCAACTGGTTATCAACGCGCCCCTGCGCTCAATGCAGGATGGAGAGCTCATCTTTTCAAACCATCAGGTGAGACTACAAGAGGGGACATCAAAGGTGATCCGTGGGGAGAACAGCAGGGGGGATGGGGGGATTTACACTCAACTCCACGGGTGGATAATTCCCTTTCTCCATTTTCAGAAGAATATTCCTACAGGCCAAGCAAACGAAGCTAGGTGGGCCAGTTCAGTCTGTCATCTCGGCCCTACGCGTCACATTGGTGGAGACCGCAGCTGTCCAGTTCAGATCGACGCCTCTGTGGGAGCCAGGTGAGCGTAACAGGCACTCCTCTATGATGCGAAAGAAGAGTGTGTTGACAAGTTCATCTATAATCGCCTGCGGTGGAAGCATTTGTGTCCTTAGCACTGTATTCTGGTAACACAATGAAGGCTTCCATGATGACAGTAAGCAGTTGCCAGATTACTTCTTTCTTATTGGCAGGATCTTGGATGAAGTCTGTGACACTGGTGACTCTCTCTACAAGTGATGGATGTGTCTCTAGTACTAATTGGAAATAGTCAGCACATCCCTTGCAATATTTCTGCTGGGAGACACCATCAATGCTGCAAAGCGACGTCTTGCTCCTTGATGAGTCACAGTGCTGCGTCCTGCTCTTTAGGCAAAAGAAAACAAGACTCTCTTAATGGGTAAAGTCCCTCGGCTTACTTCCCTTGGTATCTGTTTCAGGCGGGGCAGGTGGTGCGGTAGGCATCTCACCCTCCTCCGTGCATAAGTTTAATATCCAATTAGCATGTGGCTCTTCATCCTTCAACTGTTCGAACATTTTCCAAAGTTCTAGAACAGTGAGGCTTTTCTCTAGTTTCTTGCCTGTATATGTGGCATGCAAATAAGACGGCTTTAGATAAGGACCCATTCTGTGGCCATGGCATAAATATCTTGTGTGCGGTACCCTTAACCCACTTGGTACTGTATTTCTTAATCTTGGGTGCATGTTTAGACAGTTGTTTACATAAGTGTGCTAGTGGAGTAATATCTTCCATGCTTAAACCTGTTTCTAACAATACTTCCATGCAACTTCACAACTCCTTATTATGAGAGCTCACCAATACCACAAGCTCCAATCCAATCTTTCCCGCCAAAATTTTATATCACCAATTTATTCAAACACATCAATTCATGCACGATTCCCTCTCAATTATAGAATCACATAAAATCCCTTGATCACTTTCAAACAACAAGGAGACAAAGTTTCTTACGTGTGACACATCAACAAAACATGTATGACAAACATTGAAAAGACTAGACAGACACCAGTTGGACACAGATATCTCTGCCTTTTAATCAATACCCCGACATGGAGTTTAAAGAAACTCCTTTTACGATGTCTTTAATCGTCGTAGTAGCCTAGTCTTTCCCTATTATGTGGGACTATGAGTTCACATTTCTTCTGACCGCTATATTAAAATGCAGGAACAAGGCGTATCCTCTCTCTTTATCTCAGGTGTTCACCCCGGTATTCACTATGTATTCAGTTATTCTCAAGTCATTATCCCCTTATGTATACAGTCTTCTCTACTTCTGACTATTTTGGTTTTATCCACCTCCCTCCGTTACCTTTTCCCTTACTTGTTCTATTGCCTGAAGACATTTGTCAAAGCATACATTTTTTGTTTCACTCATCGCTCGCATCGTTCCTCTCTGGACCCTCGGGATCACCGCCTCCGTTACCGCCTTTTTTTGGTCTTTCGTCTGATCCACTGCCCATAGGAATGGAAGGGTTTATGTTTGTAAAACGGGTGCCTTCAACCCACTGCCATTTTTTGACAAGTTTAAGCTGTCATTGTCCACGGGAAGCTTCACAGTCTACTCAGTCAAAATGGCGACAGACTCATGATATTGCCGAAGACCTAGAGTTACTTTGTGTCAACGGTCAATTGGTGTCTTATCAATAATCAATATTCAATAGTTGATGGTCAAAATCACCCTCTGCTACCAAGTGTACATGAGGGCGGAGCGACCTCTGAGGGCCCATGGGATCAGAGCTCATCCTCCAGTACCTTAAAACAAGATAGCTGCACTTTGAGGAGGATGGGTTGCAGGATTCTCTTACTCCAACACCAATCAATAAGGACAAGTCAATGGTTTGGCAAAGGGAAGTCCGTTTAATGACAAGTACAAAAAACGGGGAAACAAATGGAAATCATCAATGATGCGATCGCCTGTCACTCTTCAACTCCCAAATTCTTCATTTAGTAAGAAATATTTATAGCAGATTTTCGTCATCTTTGACATGTTGCACGCATAAGTTTGTCATGCAATTCTATTGGTCGGAAAAGGTAACTTAAGTATAGGTGCTATATCTGTATATGGTAACAGAGTGTGTGGATTGGATAACTCTTATCGGGTGGCCATCTATGCCCATCCTTCTACATCACTCATGATAGATGTCACAAAAAGTATGACATCGTTGTCTGTCTTCCCTTTGTCCCCCCTCCCTGCCTCGTCGTGCCTTGAAACCCTTGTGTATATGCGCGTTACAAATGCCATATCATATCATATCATATTTCTTTGGTTCTACTAGCTATAGGACCCTAGATTATTTGGTCCACTGTGATTGGGTGGGTTACACCCCCAGGCATAAATCTCCACTTTAATTACCAGCATACAGAATGGACACCCAGATGTGGTGTGCCCCAAGATTCACCCTGCATCCCTTCCATCAATCAGTACTTTAGGGGTATGTGTCAATTAGTTGGCAGAGGATGGCCTTGAAACTGTAGCTTCTTATTAGGAGAAGTTATGGCATCCTCTGGGTTCGGATGACATCAGACGTGGGTACCTCTTTGTGCTTGGCTGGTCACGTGTCTGCTCACCGTGAATCTGCTTCATTCTCCCCCTATTTGTGTATTTGATTCTTCCTTCAGCCTTGCCACCTGGCCGGGGCCTCCTTATCTTGACCTTCAATGGCTGGCTGCTATGCTCTTAAGTTTCGTTTGTACAGAGTTACCGCTCTCCTCCCTTCATGGAGTTGACCTTGATTTCCCAGGCATGAGCTGCTTCTTCCTGAGTTTCAATTCCGCTCTTTCGTCGGGCTTTGTGCTGTTATATGAATCCTGGCCTGTTTGTCCTCTGCCATCCTGGGCTTAATTCTGCTTATGTAAAATGGAGTTGCACTTGTATAATGTGCTTCTTGAGGTAGATAATGTAATTGGCACTTGCTGCTCTATCTTTCAACTAAGCATTGCAAGCAGTACCATTTTCTTGGCTTTTTGCGTTCCAAGCCTATTTACAGGCGTTTAGCTAGTTGCATATTTTTTTCCTTCTTTCATGGTTACGTTCTTTGTGTTGCACCATCGTTTCAATATTGTCTCTTCTTCTATGTCCATTACATCCTTAATCATATAATTTCATCGTTATGTGTCATCTTTTGGATTGTCATTTTGTTCATCTGAACGTCTGTCCGGGCCATTGTGTCGTCAGCATTCACCTTCAATTAGGGACCTTTGGGTCTCCTCAGGGACAGTTTGTAAGTAATCTTCATTTTGCGTCAGCTGCTGGTACGGTTGTCTCAATGGGTACCGTGCAGCCCATGGTCGTATGGTTATTGGCGCTTCAATAGGCATTGCTCTTCTGTTGTGCACTGGGCAGAGCCCCAGAGTGGCTCCCTCTTGGTTTATGTGTTCCTCGTACGTCACATATCCTGGCGAGTATGTTCCTTGTACCTCAAAATGGGTGTCTGGAGTGCAGGCCATATCTGGGACCTCCTCTACACATCAAATTTGAATACCTTTTACTGGAAGACACTAGTCAGCTCAAACTCAGAATCCTGCCTAGTTTGTAAGTCTGTGATGTAACCTTCAATGAAGATCTTCCTGGCTTGCAGCATCGTTAGTAATGTAGCGTGCTTCTTAAAGTTGTCATAGATGGAAGCGTATAATTTTAGAAAAGGAGCTAATGCAATTGTCAGTGCAGACATAATGTTGAAGTGATATTGATTACTCAACTTGTGGTTTCCCCCAGTTCTCATATTCGTGTTCATGGGCCCAAGAGGAGTTCTAGGAATTGAGCTGTCAGACGAGGGATAGTCAATCGAACTAACATACCTTACTAGCATTTTAGTATGCTCAAATGCTGGTTCTGGATCTACTGCTCCCCTCTTTAAGATATTAAGAGGAGAAACCAGTTATGCAGCCAGATGAACTCTGGAAATATCTAATTGTTCCAATCTGTCTCAAGACATGTTCAGTGGGTTTGCATCGACACTGGACATCACTCTTGATTTCCTCTCCCCCCGTTCTTGCAATATCATTTGGGTAAAGCAAGCGATGTCCTGAGTTAGCAACTCAGTTATATTGGAATCAGATCCGTTGTGCTCCAAATAGGGGGTCGAAGTAACCTGAACCTGCTCTGAAAGGGGGCAGCGACAAGAGGTAGAGGCTGTCACAGTATGCTGCGTGTGTAGTTGATCCATCAACATCTCTCCCTCCAGCGGTTCAACATCTGTCACCTCAAAGACACTTCTGTCTCCCTCGCCATAACCTTTTCTTGGCACAGGGCAATGTAAGACATGATTTTACTTAGCCTGGGTTTTAGCATGTGGATCCCACTTTCCAGTATCGCTCCCTTAGCTATATTAGTAGGCAGGTCTGAGGAGGTAGCTGACAAGGAGGTCAATGGCTGAAGTAATGTCAATATGGGAGACCCCGGAATATGCACCATACTACCGCCCTCATGCTGTTCAATTGGGCTTCCACTTTTACCTGTACTTGCTGAATTTGTAACAATGATATATGCTCATTGCAATTAGCCAAGGTTGAAGGCATAGACTGAGCATAACTCACTTCCATTGTAATTTGATAGCTAGACAATGCTTGTTCTTCATGGAGTCGATGCTGCAGTCTAGTCTGCATAGGACCAAAATCCATCTTTGATAATGTGCAAGAGTAACCACTGCCATAATGCCAATCGGCCACTTTTCAACAGCCTGACTGTCATTAACTGAACTATACACCGAACTCTCGATCTGGCACTTGGCGTCCCGTTTGGTATTTAAACAACCCACACTTTGAATTATAGGCAGACACAGTAAGGAGGATGAAAGAAAAAAAAATATCACAGCCTATCGTAGCTCTCAGCTCTCAGTTCACAGCCGCACAACTGAACTCTGCACCAAATTCTCACCATCAATGATTTTTGTGATGTCATCTTTGATGTCATGGGTGTTAGTCTTTTTTTTACTGATATGTATATGAGGTAGCGGACTGTGAAGTTATGGTTAAGTTGCTGAACCCATAGGAAGAGCATTTTTTGTGCCCCTGGGATTGATTTTTGTGAAGTTTGATGAGGTTTTGTCCAGGGGGTGGGGGGAGTTATAGGTGAGATCCCAAAATGTGTGGTTTTCCTCAAAGACGCAGTAGAAAAAAATAATTGCTTGTGCCTACTGCTCAAACCGCTAGATGGATTTTCACCAAATTTACATCAGGAGCAGTTGCTTAGTCCCAAAGGTGTGCTTTTGTAAATTTGTGTAAATCCGCCGAGTAGTTTCTTTTCAAATGGCAAAAAAGTTGGCAAAAATAATTGGTGATATCTAGGTTTGGTCCACGCATTCTCTTCCCTATTTGGTCCATGGACAGGCCTTTGATTGTACCATCCACGGACATCAGACGCTCCTGCTGATTGGATGGTGAAAAATCTGAGCTGCAACAGATATTTTGAAACGGTTGCTGTGCTGGGTTTGTGAACAGTGTTTTTTTTTGCAAACATATCGGTAAAAAGATATTAAAAACACAACATTGCATTTGTAAAACTAATGAAACAATCTCTGGGGAGGTGAAGGGTGATGAGGATGGGAAGGGATATACCCTTACAAATCCAAAAACTAGTGGTTGTCCACCTTCAAAGTTTGTGAGCAGTTTAGGACAGCCCTGTAATGTTTGCAAACATCTCAGATGTTCGGGGGCATCCATACATATTTTTGCATAGCTGGGGGCACCCTGCGTTACCCATGTCCTGATCGAGTGGTGTCTCATGTGCCATGGAGGATGTTGCTTTTGTCTTCTTGTCAGCAAGTCTTGCTTCAGTTTTCTCTCATGTCTTATGTACCCTGGAGGATGTTGCTCTTGTCTTCTGGTTGGCAAGTTGTGCTTTTGTTTGTTGGTGTGATTCAGAAGCTTTTGCTATTGATTTTCGCTTTGCATCAGATGGAGATTTTCCAAGTGATGTTTGTTTTTATTGCAGCATGTTTCAGTCACTCAATAGCATCAGCACATTTTAGAAAATGGCCAAGTAAGATTAATTGATTGTGCTCTCTTCTTGTGAATGAACTTTCAAACTGTATACAGTAGTAATACATTTCAAAGGAATAACCAACACATCGAACATTTTGCTTCAGACACTTTTACAAATGTTTCCTCCTTCTAGTAACTACTGGAATGAATCGGGGTGAGCATCTGGCTTGGTGATTAAATGCCTCCCTGCTCGCCTTCAAGGACTGGTGAGGGAGGGAAACAATGTATTCCTGTCCTGTTTGGCATTTCTGTCTGGGCCGGTCTCTCAAAATGTAACTTGTGGCCTTGCATTGTGCATGAGCAAAATAAAATAAAATGCATTTTGCAACGCGTTTGAACAGAAAGGCAAGAAAACAAATGGCGGATTTGGGACACAAGATGGACGCTCTTTGGTTATGCAGACGATTCTGTGCAGACGATGTAGGGCATATGTTGTGATTAGCTTTCGGCCAACATAATATACAATCTATGCTTTGGTAGGCTAATTTCTGGACTCACAAACCCTCCTTTTGGCCATAAGCCAAGAGCATCATCCGTACATCGCATCTTCCTCTGACCATGGCTCTCATGCTGAGTTTGGAGGTAATCATGGCGCTATCAGCGCCATGACTACCTCCAATACTGGTACTGAGTCCGCCCTGGTTCAATGGGGACTTACCAGTCTATTCCGACATTTGCGGGACCGGTAAGTCCCCATTGAAAAAGCCATTCCCCATTCCCATTTGAGCCCTCATAGGGCTCAATGGGAAGGCGCTAATAACGGTACCGCAAATTGCGGCACTGTTATTATCTCTAAAGTCCCTTAACGGGTCCCATCCTTAACGCCTGGTAAGACCAGGCATTAAGGGGGAACCGTTCAGGGAACTCGGAATAGAGACCGGTGTCCTTACCGGTGCCCTGTATCCCTTTGCGCCCAACTCTGAATGAGGGCCCATGTATCTAGATCTGAGCTATACATACTACTGTAATCATCATCATCAATATTAATCGACATGAACTCTTTCATGGTTTCTGCTTTGTGGGTTATATTTGTATCCAAAGTGGAATTTATTTTCTCTGTTACCATGTGTATACATTAATTTGTTATTTCGGAGCAAATGATTAGAAGGCTGTGTATGCGACAACACCATGTCATGAGGATTCCAAGTAATGTTACTAGGATTGCAATTAGTTTCCATCCCCATGAGTGCAGTAACTCCCAAAACCAGTAACTTATATTCAGCTCCCAACCACCGGTCGGGATACGAAGGTCAGAGCTTAGAATGTGTCATTTCTTTATTGCCTCAAAAATCATAGAGGAGGAGTCACTTACGAATACGCAGCACGATGACCCCACAATTTTGCAAACACCTCCACGTTCAGCCAAAATGTCAAGAGCCATTCTGTTTTGAAGTGTCATTAATCTAACTGTCTTCTCTTCTAGGGTCATATTATACAATATTTTGGTCATTACATGTATCGTTTTTTCTAAAATTCTAGATAATCTCAGTATATTCCAGGAGTTTATTGCTTGGCCCCAAAATGGTATAAATAATTTTGCTATATCTCCCACAATTAATCCAGTTCTATCCCGCCGGGGCCTAGATCTAGATAATCTCAATATGTCTGACGTTCTGGAAAGGAATACTCCTGGGAAAAGTATCCCTAAGTAACACGTTCCTCCCCAATTTCTAGGCAACCAGGGATATGCTTTTTCTCCACATACAAAATAATCGGGATCACCTACATATATTGGTTCTTCTTCTCTCTCAAGTACTGCAAGATTCATGCTTCTATTGAATGTCCCGACTGAATACGAACCTTTCTTCCATAGCAAAATCAGACAGCGAGGGGAGTGTAATTTATTGTATACGAGGGGGACACTTTGTCCTTGTTCCCTACTGGTTTCATGTGAAATGTTATTACAGATGATTTATAAGGCACATTCAATCTATCTACTGGCCTTAACACTGGTTTTATTACTCTTGCTCTGTTAAATATGGAACAACCTACAGGTTCCATTACCACTTTCTCAAACTCGTCTATGTTCGTTCCCTCTAACTGACCCATGTCACTCTTATTCCACTTCCCAAAAAATAGTGCACTTAATGATGCATAGCATGCTGTATTGAGGAGCAATGGCTGTATATACCAACCAAATTCCTTTCCCGCCATGCTGGGGTAGATGGGAGAAGACCCAGCAGTTTGTTCTGTTTAGGATAGAGTGAGTCAGATTCATTATCAAATGCAACGTGTTATTACCATAACCTTCCCTGTGTCTTTCTTCTTATGGAGGGAGTGTGTAAGAAAGTACATGGACTGGACTGTCTGTGACAGGTGCTTTAGTGGCACGCAAAAGAGAATTCAATGGATGCATGCTTTCCAAATACTATAAAACTGGGATCAGTGTACTCAGAATGCAAATTAGTATTATAGTCATTAGCATGAATTTTCTACAACCAATTCTTCTAGACATTTTTATAGTCTCTATATCTACTACGTCATTAGCGTTGGTGCAGGAACAGGAGCAAGTATGGGCATTGTGTGCAATTCGTCTTCTCCAACAATGTACATCATGAATAGTTTTTACTACGGCACCCCTTTAAACATCAATATGTTCGAAGAGGTTATTAAAGTGTCTAGGCCAGTTCTCGGAAGCCTGGATTGCTAAACATGTGGCAAGGATGTGGCTAAAGCTACTCATGAGCAGACATCAATTGCCTTTTTACCATATGCGCCCCACTTGTTCGCACGCGGTGATCAACAAATGGATTTTTTTCAAAGATAGCACCGGGAAGCCACTTTCCAGTGCTCCCAAATTGATGCAGATTTGTACAGCCACCATGATCCACTTCCATAGGCCTCCGATTCCCAATTCATCCGTGATGGGAATAGAGGCGAAAACAAACACGTAGGTCAGATCACTTCCGATTTTGAGAACGTAGGTTGTACCTTATTGCTCCAGGTACTGGGAGATCAATGGACAGTGCAGATGCATTTCCAGATGCAGGTTCAGTATCAGCCTGTGATGCAACAAGTGATGAAGCAGGCTTTATGTCAGCCTGTGATGATGCAGGTTCAGCTCGGCAAAGTTGGGGCACAGTTAGCCCTTTCCCCTTCGTAGCAATCTTTTCAGGCTTTTTCTCAGGCTCAGGCAGTATTTGTGGCAGAGAACTGGCGACAGCGTCTTTCGAGTCAAGGGCAGCTGTTTCTTTCTTGTCATCTGGATCAGGCAGTTCTTTTAACAGAAATGGAATTCTTTTTGTGTGGGTGGCATGGATCCATGCCTTACGACCATCCACACGTACTGCAGTCTGCTTTGCCAGGAGAACTTGATACGGGTCCCTCCACCTAGGTGCGAGCGAAGACTTCCTCTCAAAGTTTTTGATTAACACCCAGTCTCCAGGCTGCAGACAATGCCCTGGGCCTTTGTATCTGACAGGAAGAGCCTCCTACACCTGCTGATGAATCAAACAGAGTTTTTGCGTTAATACGTCACAATAAGTGCTGAGCAAAGGGTATTCAATTTCACTCAGGCGCCTAGACTGTGCTGCGCACCAAACATTTGCAGGTCTCCCCGTTACAATTTCTTATGGGGAGAGTCCAGTCCTTGCTTGCACAGACGTACGCATGCACAACAAAGCTAAGGGCAGCACATCAGGCCACCTCAATTGACTCCCTAAACAAATTTTACTTATTTTATTTTTTAAGATGCCGTTCTGGCGCTCAACAAGACCGGCACTCATCCGGACCGGACCGGCGGAATGGAATCATTTATCAATCTGAAGGCCTGCACAAATCTGTAATATCATGGCAGCAACAAAATGTGGGCCGTGGTCTGACCATGTGACCCGTGGCAGGCCGAATCTGGAGAAGTACTCCTTTAGCATCACTTTAGCTGAGCTCATTGCCGTGCAGTCCTTAAGCGGGTATGCTTCCACCCATTTACTGAATGCACAAACTACCACCAAGATGCATTTAAGGTTCTGACATCTTTACATTTCTATGAAGTCAAAATGGATTACTTCAAAGGGCATAGAAGGGGGGCCAAAACTACCTATTGGAGTAGTTGTTCCTTTTCCAATGTTATGTTGCAAACATGTCATACAATTCTGGACTAGCCTCTCAGCAGTTTTTCTAATGTGTGGATTCTGCCATACCGTGGTCAAATGCTGAATCATTTTTTTAGCACATATGTGTGTGGGACTGTGGGCCATGATGACCATTGCGGTTACATAGGAGTTGGGCAGCATCCACTTTCTACTCTCCTTGTCTACCCAGCAACCCTCTACATCTAATTCTGCTGAACCCTCAGCCCACCCTTTTATTTCGTCTGCAGTGGCATCCGCTTGCATCTCTTTGACTGTGGCAATCCCATTTTCTATCATGCAGGGCACGTCTTCTGATTGTGTTAAAAACATTTTTGTATGTGGATCAGTGGCAGTTTGTTTCGCAATTTTGTCTGCAAATGCGTTTCCTTTTCCAATGTTACATGTTACTTTCTTATGTGCCTCACATTTCCTTATTGCTAGTCGCTTTGGACACGTCAGTGCAGACAACAATCTTGCTATTAAAGCACCATGTTGAATGTTGGTTCCATGCGATGAAAGGAAACCCCTCTCAGCCCATAGGCGACCAAAATTGTGTACCACCCCAAATGCGTACTGGCTGTCAGTATATATGTTTACTTTCAGATTTTCAGATATTTCACATGCTCTTGTCGATGCTATTATTTCTGCAGCCTGTGCTGAATTATACGGGATACTTTTGCTCTCTACAATGCTCTTCAGTGTCGTGATGGCATATGCAGCAGTTGATGTGCCATCGGGCAGTTTAATACAGGAACCGTCACAAAACAGTTCACCGTCTGGCTCTTTCTGTGGGGTGTCAGGTCAATTCTTCCTTTCGTTTCTTGTTCAGTAGCCATTATACAATCATGTGGTGGTGATTTCTTCTCACCCGTACTTTTATTGGGAGGGGGCATTAACTCTGCAGGATTCAAAGCGCAACATCTCTGAATTTGAATATGTGGTGCAAAGAGGAACATTTTGTATCTAGTCAGTCTAGCTGATGTAGTATTTTGCATCTGTGTTCTGTTTAAAAGAACGGCTACTGTGTAGGGCACCATTAAAGTTAAGGCATGACCCAAAACCATTCCCTCGGTTTGTTTTACTGACATGGCAGCCACAGCAACAGCTCGCAAACAGTGCGTCAAAGTGCATGCAACAGGATCCAGCGCGGAAGAAAAATAAATGCATGCTCTATTTCTTCCTCCTTGTTCCTAGGTCAAAAGAGCCAGCACAGCCATTATTTTCATGCACAAATAACTTAAAATCCTTTTCAGAATTTGGTGTGCCCAAAACTGGAGCTGAGCACAATGCAACTTTGAGCAGATCAAATACATTCTGATATTCCTCGCTCCATTTTAAAGGCAAAGCAACATCCTTCTTTGTCAATGCCAACATAGGTTTCACAATCATAGCAAAATGGCAATCCACTGCCTATTGTGGCTCTGACTTCCTTCTGTGTCTTTGGAATAGGCATACCAGAGATACTCTCTATCCTTTCTGGTGTGAGACTCCTTCCCTCTTTCAAAAGGAGGTAGCCCAAATAGACCACTTCCTTTCAACAATACTGGATTTTTTTTTAATGCAGCCTTATGTCCATGCGCTGCCAAATGTGTCAACAATTTAGCTGTACTTTCTTTGCAAATCTATTCTGTGTCAGCAGCAATCAATAGGTCATCAATGTACTGCAATAGTACACAACCCGTTGGCAATTCTAACATGTCTAGTTGTTCTTTTAGTGCTCTGCTATAAATACTTGGGCTTTCAGTGTAACCTTGTGAAATTTGTGTAAATGTGAAAGAACGTCCTCCTAGTGTGTCAGCAAATAAATATCTGCTATCCGGATGTACTGGGATGCTAAAAAATGCATTCTTAATGTCTATGACACTAAAATGTGAAGCAGAGTCTGGAATCATTGTCAAAATGGTAGTGACATCTGGGACCAATGGAAATTGGGGATCAACCACTCTATTCAATCTACACAAATTAATTATAAAACAATTTTATAAACTGGGTGAATCGGACTATTGCAAGTGCTGCCAACAATTTCTCCAATCACGTTTCGTTTAACCAAATCAGACACAATGCATTTCAATGCTTTCTCACCTTCCACCGAAATTTTATACTGTGGGATACGTGGCAATGCAACTCCCTCCTTTAAAACAATTCTCAGTGGCTCTATTTTCAAACAACCAACATCGTTGTCATTCATCGCCCATACACAAGTCGGTACTTTACTTAATTCCGTTGGTAATGGTTTAGACACAAATTGTGACACTGGCAACTTTTGTGGTGATATTGTTAAATACACTCCATCAGGAGAACAATGAATAACCACACTTAACTTTTTCAACAAATTTAAACCCAATAAATTTGCGCCACACTTTTGTGTTAAAAAGTACGGGCAAGATTCTGAGAAATGGACCTAATGTTATAGATACCGACTGTGACACTGGAGTGATTACTGGGGTGCCTGCAAACCCTATTGAAACATTATTTTGCCCTGACAGTGGTATCTCCGGAACCAAGTGATGGTCTATTGAGCACTTTTGTGCACCTTTGTCCACTAGAAAAGTGTACTCCTTATTCCCAACATTCATTTCTACATAGGGTCCTTTCTGATCAACGGGAATAGACACTGGTTCCAACCCCTGTCGTGGGCTGTTCTAGTTGAACAATACCTCATCCGATGTAAAGTCACCAGAATAGTATGTATTGGGCTGAGTATCAAAAACATTCCCTTCTTCTAAACCATTCTGCTGATGTTGGTTTTGGTACTGATTCGGGTTGTTATTTCCTTGGCTATTCTGATTTTGTGGCATTCTTGTGTTTCTATTTTGTCTCTATTCAGCCTTCTTGGGCCATTTCCATTCCTATTCTGCATATGTGGGCACTGTTCTCGCCAATGGTCTTCTTCCTTACAATATGCACATTGATTCAGACCAAGTGGACCTCTGTGCATGTTGGAGAAATTCCCTCTTGTCTGTCCATTTCCTCCGCCCTTATTATTACTCGCTACCTGTTGCATTAACACTTTCGTTTTTAGATTCACTCTATCCCTCACCTCTTTCTCTGTATTTACTCTGTTCTCATAGTATTGTGCCATGTGTAATACTTCACTCTGTGATTTCGCTTGCCACTCACTTTCAGACGTCATTATTAAATTTTGAATTTTCGGTAGCAACCCTCTCACATATTTGTCAACAAATAATCTCTTCCCAGGTTCAGTGTTTAAATATTGGCCACTAAAGTCTGCAAATACTTGTTCAAATCTATTAAAATAGTCAGTAGCTATTTCATCTTTCCCTTGCACGCATGTCGTTAATTTTTTCCCATATAATTCTTCTCCCAGGTACCAAAATCTTTAACTTCTGTACTATTCGTGCTGGCAATGCTGACAGGGCTGGTGATGGCTTTTCGCCAGCTTTTCTGTTGGTATCCTCTTTTATCAAATGTTCCCATGTATCACCCGAAATTTCAGTGTCATCTACAGTCCTAATTTGCTTCCATATATCTACTGAGAGGATCACAGGAAATAATAGGACAATATCACTCATTGTGAAAATTGACAATTTCAAATAGGACTCAATCTCTTTATAGAATCCTGCCAGATTCTATTATTTACCTCTTGTCTAGAAAAAGGGAAATGTACATACTGGGCTGTATAATGAGCTGCTGTTACCTGTGCTGGAGCTCCATTAATGCCAGGAATTTCTACTTTTGGTACAAAAGAGGGAGGGACTTCTCTCATGGGAAATATCGAACTGGCCCGTCTTCGTTCTCTCTTTTATTAAGCACTACAGCTAGATAAAGGGAAAGGGCAGTCTTTCCAGTTTCAGGTAAAAACGTTCTCTTGTATATTTTCATTAATTCAGGGGGGGCAACAACAATTTTTCTCAACACATTTATCTTGCAAATACTCAATCATTACTTGCAATACCTTCCTTTGTATTCTATCATATAGTGATCAAACGTATCATGCACCTCTATTGTCGAAATGCTACCATCCATAATCCATCTAAGCGTCTCTAGTGTACATATTTTAATTTCCTCACTAACAGGTTTTGACGGCAGAAAAAATTGCTGCACGATATATGGTACCATCTGTTGTTTCCCTCTTTTCATCTCTTGGTGCCGAAACCCGGGAATAGAAAGCATCTCTGCATGCAATTCATCAAGTTCATCTTTAAACTCAAATAGCCTGTCTACGTGCTCTTTTATTTCTGCCGCACTTTCCCTCATGCGCAAAAAAGCATTCAAATCCCGTACTTTTGCGGTGCTATCGTATCAGTCAATTTCTGCCATCTATCCATAAAATACTCTCCCATACATTCTAACAATACCTGTTCCTCACCGAGCTTCTTATAGACATACATCGCACTCAGCGTGGATCCCTCGTCATTTCCTTCAATATACGTTTCTGCCCATCTTTAAATTCTTCTCTCCTTGCCCTGCTAACCGTACTACGGGATACTCTGGTGCTCCCTTTATGTGCAGGCCCTGCCTCTGCATAGCTGCCTCCTCCGGCAGCTGCTAATTCATTCTCTATCGGCGGTGGGGGAAATGGGACCACGTGTTCAGGGGGAGATGGTGCAGATGGAACAACAGGAATGGGGGTGGCAACTGAGGTGGAGCAATCGGTACTGGTGCAATTTTGTCAATCTTGCTTTGAGGACGTTCTTGTCTTTTTTCATTCAAAATCTTATTCATTAGTTCATCTGATGCATGTAACTCTTGTTGTGGATATATCTTTTGTATGCCTAATTGGATGCTCCTATCCCCTCTTCTAATATCCTCTTCCCATTTTAGCTCCTCTAATTCAATAGCCTTTTCTGTGTTTGATTTGTGCCGTCGCACATGTTTTTCTCTACTTTTTAAACAGAGGTTAGCTTCTCTCCTCCAATCTCTTATGACGTCAAATGTCGCGGGGCATGCTTTCTTGCACAGCAGTACTGATTCCAAATGCTCTATTTGGGGTACCATCTTTCGGCCATTGCAAATCTTCTACATGTCTGGTCTGCCTATGCCAAATTTCATTAAACAGTATTGTACCTATTCCAATTTTTCGCATACATCTTGAATGCTGGTGACCCTATGGGAGGCGCAGCCTGGCCATTTTCCAAAGATTGTCTACCGCAGTGGAAAAATCCCACTAGACAGAAAGACAATTTCCCAGGCATGTTGATCTTATTCGTACCTTACCCTGGGTGTTTGATCTTGCAAGAGCAACTCTCAACCAATATTAGGGCTGTTAAGAATCGGGGCATGACTCACCTGATCAATCACCTTGTCTCTCAAGACGCAATTCGTCCGTATACAGGACTCAACCAAGAATCGTCGTGACTGCGTATCTGGCTCAATCCGCCTCATTTCGGGACCCTCGCCTAGATGCTCTCTGGCCGCTGCTCGTCGATCTGGGATCGGCTGTGTACAGATCTGCAAAGGAGTCTCTCATCACTTTCACAGGGGTGCCCCGAACACCTTTCGATCTCGGTTTGACGGCCTTGTCCTCGATTAATTTTCGCCTTCTTCAAATTCAACGTACACGATGGAGCAAAAGTGGGAGGATCCCTATTCGGGCACCAATTTTTTCTAGGCCCTGAAGACCCTCGTGTATGGAAATAATGCACAATCACCATACACTAAGTGATACGACAGACACAAGGCTCAATTCCCAAGTACTAGGGTTTATTGCAAAGCAAAGATTCTCAGTCGGTCGACCGAGTCTCACGTCTCGCAACGTGTGTTACCCAAACCTCGTGAGACGCAAGAGAGAGAACATTCTACAACAGTATCATATATACAAAAGCACAATCATACAATCTCTTTATTACACATCAAAACTGCCCATAATGTATCTTCATGAGCTAGGGTTCGATGATTGACAATTATGACAAATATGACACCTCATGACACGTTTCCTTCTTAATCTATATTACTTGGTTTAGCAACTGTTGCAATTTGCAGTAAGCAGACATGGTTCTTTGTTATGAAGAACACAAAGCACTTGTTTAGCGAGGAAGCTCTTTTCGTAGAAGAGACACATTCCAAAGCATGTTATCTTCTGGTTTCTATTCATGAACTAGGGGTCAGCCTGATCTAAAGAGGGCCCCATAAGGGGGGTCGCTAGGAAAGTATAATTCATGCCTTAACAGCCTGTTTCTACAGTTTCAGCAAGACCGGCTGGCACCTGCCTTGGTGATTAAATGCCTCCCTGCTCGCCTTCAAGGACTGGTGAGGGAGGGAAACAATGTATTCCTGTCCTGTTTGGCATTTCTGTCTGGGCCGGTCTCTCAACATGTAACGTGTGGCCTTGCACCGTGCATAAGCAAAATAAAATAAAATGCATTTTGCAACGCGTTTGAACAGAAAGGCAAGAAAGCAAATGGCGGATTTGGTACACAAGATGGATGCTCTTTGGTTATGCAGACGATTTTGTGCAGACAATGTAGGGCATATGTTGCGATTGGCTTTCGGCCAACATAATATACCATCTATGCTTTGGTAGGGTCATTTCTGGACTCACACACCGAAGTCTCGAGCTGGCACTTGGCGTCCCATCCGGTATTTAAACAACCCACACTTTGAATTAAAGGCAGACACAGTAAGGATGGTGAAAGAAAAAAAAATCACAGCCTATCGTAGCTCTCAGCTCTCAGTTCACAGCAACACAACTGAACTCTGCACCAAATTCTCACCATCAATGATTTTTGTGATGTCATCTTTGATGTCATGGGTTTAAGTCTTTTTTTACTGATATGTATATGGGGTAGCGGCCGTGAAGTTATGGTTAAGTTACTCAACCCATAGGAAGAGCATTGTTTGTGCCCCTGGGATTGATTTTGTGAAGTTTGATGAGGTTTTGTCCAGCAGTGGGGGAGTTATAGGTGAGGTCCGAAAATGGGTGGTTTTCCTTAAAGACGCAGTAGAAAAAAAGAATTGCTTGTGCCTACTGCTCAAAGCGCTGGATGGATTTTCACCAAATTTACATCAGGAGCAGTGGCTTGGTCCCAAAGGCATGCTTTTTGTAAATTTTGTGTAAATCTGCATAGTAGTTTCTTTTAAAATGGCAAAACAGTTGGTAAAAATTAATTGGTGATATCTAGGTTCGGTCCGTGCATTCTCTTCACTGTTTGGTCCACGGGCAGGCCTTTGATTGTACCATGGGTCGTTGTGATGTCCACAGACATCAGATGCTCCTGCTGATTGGATGGTGAAAAACCTGAGCTGGAACAGATGTTTGAAACGGTTGCTGTGTTGGGTTCGTGAACACTGTCAATTTTGTGCATACATGGCGGTAAAAAGATATTAAAACCACAACATTGCACTTGTCAAACTAATGAAACAATCTCTGGGGAGGTGAAGGGTGCTGAGGATGGGAAGGGATATACCCTTACAAATCCCAAAACTGGTGGTTTCCAACTTCAAAGTTTGCAAACAGTATAGGACAGCCCTGTAATGTTTGCAAACATCTCAGATGTTCGGGGGCATCCATACATATTTTTGCATAGCTGGCGGCACCCGGCATTGCCCATCTCCTGATCGAGTGGTGTCTCATGTGCCATGGAAGATGTTGCTTTTGTCTTCTTGTCAGCAAGTCTTGCTTCAGTTTTCTCTTGTGTCTTATGTGTCCTGGAGGGTGTTGCTCTTGTCCTCATGTCAGCAAGTCTTGCTTTAGTTTGCTCTGGCATCTCATGTTCCCTGGAGAAAGTTGCTCTTGTCCTCTGGTTGGCAAGTTGTGCTGCTGTTTGCTGGTGTGATTCAGAAGCTTTTGCTATTTATTTTGGCTTTGCATCAGATGGAGCTTTTCCAAGTGATGTTCAATTTTTGTGCAGCATGTGTCAGTCACTCAATAGCATCAGCACATTTTAGAAAATGGCCAAGAAAGATTGATTGATTGTGCTCTCTTCTTGTGAATGAACTTTCAAACTGTATACAGTAGTAATACATTTCAAAGGGATAACCAACACATCAAACTTTTTGCTTCAGACACTTTTACAAATGTTTCCTACTTCTAGTAACTACTGGAGTGAATCGGGGTGAGCATCAGTAAATCAGGGTGTCTATGGAGTGAATCTTTTGCCTCCAAACACAAACTACAATCTTGCCCTCCAGACAAATCAGGAATGCATGAATATTTTGTAGCAGCGGGGTTCAACAGTGTGGATTTGTATAGCCAGAAAAACATGCACACACATCGAACACTTTTTTGCATATTATATTTTTACATTCAAACCTGGACTATGATCTTGCCCCAGACAAAAGGGGAATCAATGCAATGTTGGTAGATGTGGGTTCAACAGTGTGGATTTGTGGTTGGCTTATAACTTTGGTGTCACTGAGTAAAACTTCATGACATTTTGTGATATCATTCTAGATCTGACCTTGAATGGCTCTACAAAGTCTGGTGCTGTTTTTCCAAGAGGGAAGAAAATTACACGTGGGGTCCCAAACTATTTGAAAAGTTTATGTATTTGGTGCCGTTTCACAAAGATCCAGATTTTAATGGTTTTTGTTTTGTAAATTTTGGTGGTATTTTGTGAAGAGTGGACAAAATTAGAGGGGGTGTATGAAAATGTTTAGATAGCATATCACTTTGTTGCCATTTGATAATATGTGTACAAATGATTTCAGAGAGATCATAGACCCACCATTGAATGTTTGTGCCAAGCCAGAATGGATGTTGTCAAACAGGAGCTAAATTATATGATTATCTCATGTACATACATTTTGACACTTTTCAAAAAATAAAACATGGACAGATTTGCAGCAAAGTTGTGCAAGGAGAATTGGCAAGGACATCAAAACATGGTTTTGCAAATGTGTCTGTGTTTTATTTTTTGAAAAGTGTCATAATGTAGGCACAAACAATAGTGAAATGCTTTTGGTGACTGGGGTATAGCCTGTGGCCAGAGGCAGTGGCCAGATTGTCTGGAGTCAAGCCTCAGACAGTCTGTCTACTGGCCATGACCACGAGGCACTGGGAATGGGGTAAAGTGTGCATGGGCACCACGGAATGGCTACATTTTTCAATATTAGGATTTGTTAGAATGGGATTTTAATTTGTTGCCTGTGGCTACAATTCGGCCCATGGCTACATCTCGAAGTGCTGCACAGGCTTGCATCTACAGATCACGGTGACTACTGCTGCATACACTCTGAGACAATGCTAATCAGCAGATAATTACTGAGGATGCCAAACCAGGTGCCCACGTGGTCACCAGCCTACACATTCAAATTATTAACAACCTTTATTTGCGACCATACAACAACAAGATATTGGATTGCATGCCATACTCATTTCCACAACCTCGCAGCAATGACTGGCCCACAATCCACATGCATTGAGAAACACCCCAGAGAGTCAAAACACGTATCAGCTGACTTGTAACAATAAATACAGCACCAGCAATGGTTTTCAGGACTGCTTTATTACTATAGTTACTTATTGAATAATCCAGTGCTAAGGTGAACAGGGCTCACTCTCCTATTCAAAACCTAACACTTGCAGAAGGAAGGGCACCTTCAAAAAAGAACCCCATCACTAGCAGCACGGTAATGTGTTTAAAGTACTAGATGAAGTGCAGTGATCTGTTAATTTTCTACCGGTCTACAATTACTTGATAATTGTGAACTCTGATAATTGGGGCATGCACCATGGCCAAAGCACTACGTTTAAATGAAAATAAATAATAATTTGCTTGCGGCTACAGCCTGAAGTGCTGTACTGGATTACAGCAAACCTGTGCAAGTAGTATCAGTAAGGAACTGAAAGCATGCTTCTGCAAATCTGTTTTGTGTTTTATTTTTCCAAATGTAAGTACAAAAAAAAAGTGATGTACGTTTGGCGCATGGACAATGGGACTAGCGCTCAGCAGGGACAAATGCCTACCCTGATTCATGTATTGGGGCATTCATCATTTTCAGCCAATCTAGGATGTTTCCAGCCTTCCACCTTGGCATCCCTTGGCACTCTCCTCCTGGGCTCTCAAGAGCACTTGTCTATGCCTACTGCCCCTTTTATTTATGATATTCTCACTGCACAATGTATATGTGTTTTTATGGGAGCAATATGTATCATTTGTTTGCATAAGTATTGGAAATGCAGCTGCAAATGATGTGTAGAACGAACGTTTAGTGTCAGTTGGTGGGTGGAAGTTTAATATGTTGATAGGCTATATGTAGAGTTTATTTTTAAGTGATTGGTGGATATATGTGTGAATGGTTTAAAGTTGGCAATGAGGGAGTGTTACTAACATAAAAGTATAAAGAGTAAAAGGGCTGTCTTGTGTGATAGTGTGAATAGGCAATCCAGGTTTTCTAATAAGGCATGGGCTAGACAGGGAAATGCAGAGACTGTGGACAGTCAAAAAGGGAAGTGGATTATGGTGTTTATTGTTTACTAGAGAGAGGAATTCTGGACAGAAAAGTGTTTCTGTGTTTTTTTCTTTTTCTCTACTATACAATTGCCCATTATTTCAATTTGCATAGTAGAACATGCTAATGGTAATGTTGGAGAATCGTATTGAATCTAAATACCTAACTGAAAAATGTAAAGTTGATAGAGTCTATAAGCTTGTTTTTTTTTGTTCTATTTTTTAACTGTGAAAGCTGGTTCCTAAACAAAACTTTTTTATGTGTTTTGTTTTTTGTTTTTTTGCAGAAGATACCATACAGTAAGGTGGAGAGGGACATGAGGGAACCACAAATATGGAGGGGCAGGTGGACCGGGCAAGATGTTGCACCTGTGTTACATCTAAGGGAGTGGGCAGTGTTTCTCACGTCCCTTGATTACATCTTCAAAAGCACTACGGAATTGCTGGCCCCTGCAGAATGGTGTGGTGCAGTATATACAGAGTACTTTTTTCTCTGAAAGATATGGATCAACAGCCTCTTTTATTGCTTGCAAGGTAGCTGATGGGATTTTTTTTCCCACAGAAGTAGGCTGTGTTGTTACAGCATTGGTTGAGGAAGATGAGGTAGAGAAAGTCATCCTACTACTTACTAAGAAAGGAAAAGCCTTTCTGACAGCATTGCATTGGTTGGATTTGGTGGTCCCATAGGAGTACTGCCCAGGTAGTCCACGTCTCAGAACAACGATGCACTTATTGCATTTCCCTTTGATAGCTTTAGACTTTGGTACATTCCCAACAGTGGTAAAGAACTGCCACACTCATGATTATCTCTGGGTGATAGAGGTAGGCACTTCATCTACCTCATCTTCCTGGTCTTCGTAATTGTCTTTGGAATTATTGCACTTCTTTCGTTGTGTAGGTTCTCCAGCTGGTGGTGGATGCTCTTGGGAAGGAGGGATGGAAATAGCTTGTGCCATTTTTTAAGATAAATAGCAGTTTTGCTAATATTCTTCCAAGTATGTGCTGTGTGCTAGATTGTTAATGGATAATGAGTAAGAATAGGTATAAGAGCTTTGTAAGAGTAAATGTTGAGCTTAAAAGCTCCTTTACCAGCTGAAAATGCAGTGCCAAACTGTTCACAAAGTGCGGACCCTTTCGCATAGTGCAGATGCATTCATGAACATGTCATCAGGCTGCGTGTGCGTGGTCATGTGACAGTGTCTGGAAAGTATGCGATTACGTAAGATGTTCGCGAACATTGTTTAACACAAAAACAGTCAAAAAAGTTGCAAGAAGTGTATAGAAGTGTTACAAATGAGGCTAGAAGGCAGGACATGGCAGAGTTGTAAGGTGAAACATTGTAAAATGGACACAAATGTTGCTATATTGGGGTAAGTATGATATTAGTAAGTTGTAGGAAAATAGCATGCACTGGTAAAAACCCATTGAGGTCTCTGAAAACAAAACTTTGTTAAACGGATGTTATGGTTAAGTTGCAATAATAAAAACCTATCAGATTCAGTGAAAAAACGTTGTTAACGGGACGTTATGGTTAAGTTGCACTACTAGAAACCTATGAAATTCAATGAAAAAACATTGTTAAAGGGACATTATGGTTAAGTTGCACTACTAGAAACCTATGAAATTCAATGAAAAAACATTGTTAAAGGGACATTATGGTTACAAGTAAAACCGAAAAATCTCATAAATTCACCATTTATGGTAGGATAATCACCCATAACTCAGGCCACCACCGTGCTCTGCTAAGACTAAGACCCAGGAATTCAAATATGACATCACAAATGTAATTGATGACATCACTGATGACATCACATATCTGGCCAACGTATTTTTGTTCACTGAAATATCTAAGCCAGGTGGTTTGTTCACTGACAGTCAGAATATTAAAATTCAAAAGCTGCTGTATATCTAGATGTTAACCTTGTCATATGCTCTTGAAGTATTTTCCTTAGGGCTTGATCTCAGCTCATGGCGCACATACATGGGGCAATAGGCAGGCCTCAAACACACAATTAATTTGTATACATGAAGATAAAGGTTGATGCTATTAAAATTTCTGATGATGCTGTTTCTTTCTTCCTTACTTTAGTTTCCCTGTATGTGCCTCTACATTGTATGCATTGTGGGTCTTCATATGTATGTTTTGTACTAGCACAAGTGTATAGTAAGTCTTGTATAGTAAGTCTTAAATTGTTAGCTAGTTATTACATGTTTAACATTACACAATCACCCCTGACATCATGTAACCAACATTAGAAACACAACCACTTGTAGGGACTATTCATCAAAATTAATTTCACATGTGATGTCATCAGTGATGTGATCAATGACATCTGTGATATCATCTTTGATGCCCTAGGTGTTAGTCTTAGCAATGAACGGTCGTGGCACGAGTTATGGTTGCTTAGCTTACCATAGCTTGCAAATTTCTAAGGTTTTTCGGTTTTACTTGTAACCATAATGTCCCTTTAACAACGTTTTTTCATTAAATATATATATATGTGTTTGTGAGAGGTGTTCAAGCTAATGAAGAATTTATTGGGTGCATCATGTGCCTAATAATTTTGGTGTAAAGTTATAAATATGATGTGTCTATATTTTGCATTGTTTTATGATAATATAATAATATGTGATAATATGATAATATGCTCAGTTATTTATAACGTGCTTAATACCCAGAGGATTCTAAGCGCGGACCCAGGGATCAAATCTGTGGTGCTCTGTGCCATCTTGCTTCCAAGGCGAGCACGTTGCCCCTCAGCTATCCTCCCGAGACAAAATGTATAAAAATGACATGTTTATACTATGCCGTGTTTTATGGAAATGATTAATATCCTCTAGATCTCAGTGCCAGTGAAACGTGATTGCTTATCTACACTCCCCATGCTGAACCCCCCACATGATTCAACAGTGTTTTTAAGGTCACCAAGCAAAAGTCACATATGGTCTGTGCAGGAGTGATATTAAACATTGTTCAGCTGTAGTGTTCACACAAAACCTACTTTTCACTCCCAGACTTGATTTCATTCGACAGACAAACAAATGGCATCCGCCTGGGAATGCCTTTGTGATACATCCATGCTCAATAATACCACACATACAATACTGGTGAACGTTTCATGTGATATTAGACAGTTATGATGGTCATAGCATACGCGCGTCCCCATGGAGACTCAGAGGTGCCAGAAGCACTGCTCTAAAGGTGCATATATGCCACATGAGACTCCAACCTGACAGTTTCCCTCCCCACGCAATTCAAAGGCAAAGGTGAATCCAAAACCCAGCCACCCTCCCAAATATCTGCAATAGGATTGATCGGAATGTGCTGGGAGTGAAAGCACAGCAAGCTGTGACCATAGTCAAGATGAAGGGCAGCCATATCAGGACACTGATAATGTGAATCACTGACAGCAGCCACAGATATCAACACTATTCTAAGGGGCTGTCAGACATCACAGATCACCACAGGATGTCTGAAATTAAAGGGCGTCGACAAAACACATTTTCAAATTCCTAACTATGCAAGCGGCCTCCTGACAGGTGATTCTCAGTGTGGCGACCATAACAGTGCATCATGTAGGCCGCCTGCCAATACAAGGTAACCAGTTTCTCATAAGAGTTGTGCGTGTACCCCAAGTGTGCATACATTCAGCATAACAATAGCCCTTACACCAATGGCTGCATTATAGGATGCCCAATATGGTTCAGTCATGAGATGCATGCAGCATGCCATGACATACATGATCACACTCACCAGGCCTAAGCAGGGGTCTTTCAAACACCACCAGCCACTGGTGTTGCTATGGGCGGAACCTCTGGAGTACTTGGAGCTCCAGAGGGCTGATATGGTGCATCATGATCTCATGCACTAGTCTCTGGTGTCTCCTCTGTGACCTCTGGCCTGCAAGCCAACTCAGGTCATCTAAATACTTCTTTATCTCTCTGCCCTGACTCAGAAAGACCCAAAGGGTGCTGAATTGTCTAGCTATTGTGTCCTATGCTGCCATGCCAACGTGGGCAGAGCTACCACTGGACAGTAGTTCATAATGACTGAGAACCTCAGCCCCCAGACGTTCTACCTCCGGGGAAGCAACATTGGGTTTCACGGCCCAGACGATGGCCGAGGAGATGTCTCACCACCTGGATCTGAGCCTTTATTGGGCATTGGTAATGGTGGTTGTAGTAGGAGGTGGTAGGCTCCCCATATAATCTGCTGGGTCCTGGCCAGAAAAGGTTGGGGTTAGGTACCCTCTACCTGTTGCCCATCTCACTGCTCCCTATGCCTTCTGTCACTGGTCTTCCTCCTCTTCTTCAGGTCCCTCTGCTGGTCTCATCTCCATACCATGGGCACTGTGAGTTTTGGACAGCTTTGCTCAGCCCCGCCTCAGCCTAGGTGGTCACGGGTATAGCAGAAAGGTCTAACACTCTGGTTTTAGGTACACCATCCCTATGGGCCCTTCGGGATGTTGAGACAGTGGTCCCTCGGGATGTTGAGACAGTGGCCCCTCCGCCAATGGCTTGTCCATGGACCTTATCCCTTCACAGTCTTTTCACTAAGTGTTCCAATCCCTTAGGATTGTGTATCCCACAGCCACAAGTGGGGATGCATTTTTGATTAACGGAAGCACTTCATGCCGGATTTCTCTATTTTTTTTAGCTGATTAATAATTGATGTTGCTATTTCCAAATGTAATGATCCTCAATTCTAATCTTAGTTATTACTGTGTCACGGTTTTCCTATGACATCTGTTTCACCTCCAGGTCACGGTGAAAGGGTCAACACGAGAGGTGAGCATTGCAAACTTTTTCTCCTGGTGTATACCATGACGTTCGGTGCGAATGGTGTAGTTTGGCAATCTTGTAAGTCACAGGGGTGCCAACTCCCTAGGAACACTGCATTATATACATATTATGAATGATAAAAGAAAGATAATGAGAACCCAGTGTTGTGACAGGTGTAGTTTAGGAGTGAACAGCATGGCGTTGTTATGTAGATTTGTTCGGCGTCCCGCAAGAAAAGAGAAACAGTGATTGAACTTCACACACCTCAAGACATGTGCAGCTCTGTGTTTCTCTATGTCATTATACTATCCAGGCCTCAGCAGACAATACTGTGTTCTATCACCAGCAAAACAATGTGTCGGTCCGCCTTTGCTTTCATGCTTGTTGTCTTGGTTTTTTCAACATGTGTAAGGCCCGTTGTTTTGACTTCTTTTTTTCTGGTCTCGCCTTTCGTAGTCAGTGCTTCATGTTCCTGATACCAACTCCCCTACTCATCAGACTTTTTGCACCCAATAACAATACCAAAAGAGCTTCTGTGTGGATTATACCATTTGAAGAAGTTTCTGGCTCTACCACCCCCTAAATTGCATTGTTTACTCTCAGCTTCAGTCCTTCAGCAGGCATGTGGTGGCTGCTAATAACCCTGCAAAACACCACCTCCCCTCAGCCAAACAAAATGTACACTTATTTTGAAGTACTCAACTTCCATTAGGTGTTAAAATCCTAACATGATCTGGTATTCTTTAAGGAAAGCACAACGACCCCCCATTATTCTACGTGATTAATGGGATGTGCAGACTACGCTACCAAATGTAAACCTGGAGGGTTCAAAACATGGAAGAAAGAGGAATAACCTCTAGGGGGCAATTGAACATGGCTTACTGGGAAAATGCCTGGCAGATAAGAAACACTGTTCGGCTTCTATACTGTAAAGAATAGTGGAAAGATATCAGTGTGTAAATTGGAAGACAAGAGTTTCCGATGTCTCAAAGCCCACTTGTTATGTATGGACCCTGATGATACATGTCACAAAAAGTTGGGATCCAGTGATATACTAGTTATTAGTACCCAAAGAGGGACAATTAAATTGTTTCAAGCAATCTGATTGGCCCTCGCCGGGTCGTTAGCTGGCTGGTGAAGACTTACCGGCAGCAGCAGATCCAAACCCATCATCCCGTGGTATTCTTCTGTTTGCTTCCTCAGGCCGCCATGAAAAGGGAGAAAGAATTATGTGTAGTCCCTTTACCCTGATGCTTGGTGGGCATGTTTATTTATTTATTTATTTATTTTGTATGTATTGTGTCAATGGCTTATGTATTAAAGAGCAAAATTGAGCAAGGTCATAGGATACCTGGCTGATTAACGAAGGGTGAACACACACCTATGGGGGTTACACCTTGGTAAGTGTGTACAAGTAACTGTGAATGACTTCTGACAAAGATATATCAGGAAAGTTCTGAGTACTGCAGTTAGATTTTTAATGAAACTGCAGTTTACGTGTTTTTAGATACACTTGATTGAGAGTAACACAAGATACAACAGTATTTACACATTTTGAAGGTATAATAACCAGTTTGTGAGTGACAAATTTCAAATATTTGTAACGTCTTTTCAATGCTTACACATCTACTGAGTGGTCCTTGGGAAGGAGACCAGTGGATTTAGTGAGGTGATAGCATATAATAGTCAGCACATATACATCAAAACAATGAGGGGTTGAACAAGGACAACGCAGACAATATGACAGTGAACACGACAGTGTTTCGGCCAGAAAGTGAGCTTGGATGAGCTCTGATGGTGTGGCCTTCATCAGGACGAGATATTCCAAGGCGGGAAGTATCTTGTGAGGTCTGTTGAGATAAACAGATGGGGTGTTATAGGAGTGGGCACATGCGTTGAAAACTAGCACAGGTAGAGGTATCAATACATGAAGGACCGGTGCGTACCGGAACTTCGGCGCGCAGTGGCTCAGGGAGTGGCAGTGTCAGCAGTACATTGGAAGATTTTCGAGGTCCTAGAGGTGGCTGTTCCTGTGGAAGTAGGAAGGACATGGAGGCTGTGTTAAGCCATATGAAGTGGTGGAGCAACTAAGGGTAAAAAGGGGTAAGAGCAAGCTTACCTTGAGGGCCTGTTGCCGCGCATAATATGGGTAGAACAGGCTGGTGTGATGAGTACGCTAGAGTCAACCGCAAGCATGAGGGGTTGCGGAAAAAAAAGGAAACACAGGGCTAGGATTAAAAGCCTCAGAGTATGTCAAGGTGCATGTGAGGGTTGGTGAAACGTGCAGGTCACAAATGACCACGAACAAGGTGTGGCTGATGAAAGCGTGTGTGTTCCATGCGGAAGTGGGTCTGAGGATGACTTATAAATGGACAGAAACGTCCGTGATTCTAAAATTACACACTGAAAGGCAGGCGGCGGAATAGCGGGATGGCCCGTGCCGGATAGCATGCTTGGCGAGGACAGTATAAAATGGAGGCTGGGCTCCAGTTCTAAAGTGAGACATACAGCCGAGAAATAGGTGCAAGAGATCACAGAGCTGTAGTGGTTGCATGCGTGTGTGCTTACCTGCGGATGAAGGAAGGATGAGCGCTGCAGAACAAGCTGTCAGCGGTCGCGGTCCCTGGCTGTGCATGGAGTGAGCTGCTGAGCGGACTGTGATTAAATGGGGTGAGCGGCCATGATGAGGTGTGCGAGGCTGGGGTGCCCGTGGGGGTGCCTGACCAAAAAAGGCGCTACGTACCCAAGGCAAAAATCTGAATACAAATAAGACTAAAAGGCCAAACAACACTCTCAGCCAAAGGGGGGCATACTAGTGTGTACGCCACGGCTTGCGAGGATGCGTGGCTCATGTAGGTGATCCATGTCTAGGCAGGCGGGCAGAGGAGGCCTCACTGTTGGGCTGGGAGCTACTAAAGAGGGGTAAGGTGAGCATACCAACATGTTTGGGTGATACATATCATGATACATATTTGCAGGAAATGCCCCATTGATGGTGGTTTTGTTTAGCATTGACACAGAAGAAGGCACATATTACCCCAGTGGGGTGGCTTTTACAGAGTCCAGCGGTGCCACATGAAGTCAATTGGGAGTGGGAGCATTGTCTCAATTACAGGAAGTGTTTCCACTCTACACAGATGTTTAAACCTGACCTGACAGAGTTTAATTTGTGAACCCATTTCTGTTGTAAACGGGTCAAGATTCTGTCGACATCTCCCCCTCTGATGTTGGCAGAAACTTTCTTTATTACCACCCATTTGACGTCCATATTGGTGTGATTTTTCTTGACAAAATGATCTTTCAGTGGTTTATCAGGTACTTTGTTTTTTATGCACAAGCGGTGCTCGCATATCCTGGTCTTCACTGGTCTCATGGTTTTGCCGACATATATGAGTCCACATGACCTGCTTGTGTTTGCAGAGTCTGCAGAACCACACCAATTGCACCAATCGCAACACAAAGCAGGTCATAGATGCCATAACTTGCCCATGTGGACTCATATATGTGGGCAAAACCATGAGACCAGTGAAGACAAGGATATGCGAGCACCACTCGTGCATAAAAAACAAAGTACCTGTTGCTGTTTCTGGACATAGCCTTATGGGCCAAACAGTGTATTTTACAAGTCCAGCTATTTCTAGAAGAGATTCAAGAATACAAAATTGTGGACATTTGCAATTTGACACCATTTCCTAAATTAAAAATCGAAGTGGGTCATGATGTACTGCAGAAACCACAAATGGATTGGCTTCAGAAGGGTGGAAAGTGAGTCATTAGCATCATTATCTCTCTTTCTTTATTCAGATAAGATACTTTCCATTAAAGTTCAATACACAAATATATTTCATATAATTGAACATGCTTAAAAACAATGATTGGACTTTGTCTTTCATTAAAAGTCAAAGATCAACTTTACATATAATAATCATGAAATCACCTATTGAACTTTCTTTTCCTGCTTAACAACCATACACGTTAAATACAAATGCAAATTTCACCCAATTACACATGATGAACATGTCACTAGCACTTAGCCTTCAATTAGCTAGAATAATTCAACTTCCCATGTAAAAATCATAGTAGCATATAGAATCGAGTATAAAGCTATACCATTCCGCATTCATATATAAATATCAAAACAAAATATTGAGGTAAAGACTCCACATAGGGGCACAATCACATATGATGGTAGGAAAGACACCCGTGTCGATCCCTTGTGACACAACTGTGAAACCCCCTTTTTGTGTATGTTCTGTAGAAATTGTTGTGTACACCCTGTGTTAACCACGCCCCGGACTACTCTCCGTCCCGGGTGCCCCTCGTTCAACTGTAGGTCTTTCCTACCATCATATGTGATTGTGCCCCTATGTGCCCCAGGGGCATTACCTGGGGCGGTATTGGCCCGCTGCCGAGGGCCTTTTTGCCATTAGTACCCGGACCCGTTAGACCGGGGTACTAATGGCATTTTTTTCTGTTTAGAAATGCTGCCGTGATTCAAAACAGAAAAAAAAAAAAAATGAAAAAAATGGCTACCGGGAAAGGGAAAACATCGTCCGTTTTCCCTTTCCATGGCGGCCATCGGGAGCGGACGCGCTGGGAACAAAAGTGTTTCCAGTGCGTTCGCTCGCAAGAAAAGAAGAAAAATAAGGTGAGTGGGGTTGGGAGGTGGGAAGGAAAAAAAAAAGAAAATAGTACTGCAGCTCTGGCGGGGGACGATGGAGGCCTCCAGCCGTGTGGAGGCTCAGAGCAGGGATGGCCCCGCTCCGAGGCTTCCATCGTCCTCTGCTGTAGACCAAGGGATAGAAGGTAAGTGGGGTGGGGAGGGCAGGGAGGTGGGTGGAGGGAGGAAAAAAAAGTCTTACTTGAGTCCCCGGCGGGGGACGAAGGCAGCCTCCAGCCATGGGGAGGCTCAGAGTGAGATTGCCCCATTTCGAGCCTCCTCATTGGCTGAGGGGCTGCCATACCCCTTGCCGGGGACAGAGTACCCGGCACACACTGCGTACACGGGAATACCATGTGGTAAGGCTCGGAAAAGAGCCAATCAAAACTTTGGATTCCCGGTGCGCTGCGCGTGCCGGGTACTAATGTCCATTATAACATGAGCTGTTTTCTGAAAGGGTATTAGGAAGATGGCTATGTTCATGCACCTCAAATAAGACACACATCTTGAAGCACTTGCGTATAGGCGTGTTATAAATGCCATATCATATCATACCAGATGGCTACACAGATAGCATTCCTCAGTCAAGAGTATGACCCACAAACAGCTGCGAGAGTAGCCACTGGGATGTCTAGGCGTGCCCCTAGCACTCCTGTTAGGCGTGCTCATAGCACTCCAGTTATGCACCATCTGCATTGGCTCCCGGTGGCCAAATGCGTTAAATTTAAACCTCTGTTTCTGGTGCATTGCGTATTTAGAGGCTACATTTTGCCCCTTATGTTCCCACTCGGTCTCTCCGCTCAGCCAATGCTTGCTTGATTACCGTTCCCCGTTCTAAATACTCTCGCATTGGTGGCCGAGCTGTCTCCATAGCAGCTGCTCCCAAGTGTTCCCAGCGCATTCGCTCCCAAAAAAGGAGAAAACAAAAAAAAGGTACATGGGGTTGGGAGGGCTGGGAGGTGATTGTTTGCAGGGGAGGGGATGGAAGAAAGAAAATGCTTACCTGAATCCCCAGCGGGGGAGATTGGCAGCCTTCAGCCGTGTGGAGGCTCGGAACAGGGATTGTCCCGTTTCGAGCTTCCTCATTGGCTGAGGGGCTGCCAGGACCCCCTGCCGGGACGAAAGGAAAGGAATTCCGGCTGAGGGATTTCTGGTCGGGTAAAGCCCCAGGGGGAGACAATCAGAATGTGTGTTACATTCTGATTGATCCTCGCCTGGTACTAATAAGAAATATAGGAAGTTCAGACTATTGTATACTCTGAGATGCACATAGACTACATCCCATTGTTTTATCTCCAGTCAGTTTCAAGTAGCTTTACTAGGATGCATTTTGAAGCCAGCATTAGAAGATATATCGTCCATTAAGGCTCTAACCAGGCCCCATTTTTCAGCCTGACTCACGGTTACATCCGCAGACATCATGTACTGACCCCATCTAGAAAGCCAGCTGTGACTTATTAAACTCATACGAATAAATCTTCACACTTCCCTAAGAAGGACCGCGCATTCAAAATGTGTCTGTAAATGTATCGTTCCTTAGCGATGAACAGTAACTTGGAATTAGATGACTGTCTAATGCAGGGGCCAGACTGCAGAAACTTTGCACCGATTCAAGTGCAAATTTGCACTGTATTGACAATAGGACAAAGTTTACCATTGGGCAAAAACCTACTCTTCCAATGCATTTTTGCTCCTGGGCATAGTTTCTATTAATGCTAATACGGAATGGCATTAGAGCTTAGCACTCTGGCAACTTTTGCCATGGTAAAAAAAAAATGCATTGAAAGTATGTGTTTTTTGCAATAGGCAATTTTTGCCCAAGTGCAAATGCCATGCAAAATTGCTCTTGCCATGGTGCAAAATGTGGCCCCAATGTTTTTTCACCAGCACAAACTTTAGCTTGATGCTTATTGCATAGTGTCTGCATAGTGTCTGCTGCTGGTGCACAAAAAAATATAACATTATTTAAAACATGATGGTTTCCATGAACAACAATCTGCCCTATTAAACAAATAACACAGTATAGTTACTTTAAGTTGTACATATTACGAATCTATGTTACTATAAAATACAGTTTGATTAAAACATTCAATGCATTTCAATCATTCTTTTTTCTTTCCAGAGTGCCACATCACTTGGGGAGGCATTAGGGGCACCCCCACTTTACAGCCAGTTTCCAACACTGTCGAATCCCCAGGTTGGTGGAGAAGTGGAAGAAATACCGCCTGCAATAATTTCTCCAAATCCAACATGGAGTCCTAAGAGTTGCCAGAACGTGGATCAACAGTGCCCCATTACCCCGCTCCTAATCGAGTGCTAAATCAGAATACCGAGTGACAATATCGATAAACAAGTTTGGTGGTATTTACATCAGGAATGCTGCCAATTTCGCACTGCCGTCCCTAGTTAAGAGGGCACGGGCATTTCGGTTACTGCTAAGGCTCTCAGAGAGATTGGTTCCAGGCCTTAGGCACTGCTGCCAAGGACTGTGCACCACACAACTGCAGCATCGTTTCAACCATGAGAACATTTGCAGAGAGAATATCCATCTACACGTGGAGATTTTGGCACACGATAAGGCGATTGAAAGAGCCACATTTGTCCAGCCTTGTGGAAGGCCAGATGATAAAAAAAAGATGATGCTGCCAATCAAGTCATGAAACGGTTGAACTAGGGTGTTCTAGGTTGCACATCAAGGCCCAACTGAGAAATCTCCTGTATGACTGGAGTAGACTTTTCATCGTGCTATCGTCAATGTCAAGATGGATGGCAGACCAGAGTTGGGTGCCTGGTTGCATGGTGCCATGGGATCATGTTGTCTTTTTGAGGTTACTTGTAAGAGTACGCTGGAGTTGGTGGGGTGTTCTCCGAACCAGCGCTGTAAGCATTTTACTGCAGCTCCATTGCACTGCGGCAGGCAGTGACGTGAGTAGTGCCTGTGCTGACCGGTGAAATGCAGGCATTGATTCCCTCACATAGACGATAGTCCGTAGTGCAGGTGCGAGGATTGGGGGCTACCTAGATTTATTTATTATTATTATTATTATTATTATTATTATTATTATTATTATTATTATTATTATTATTATTATTATCATTAAAAGTTGTAGGTGTCGCTCTGAAGGGTGCAAGCCATGAATGATGCAGGAGATGTTATTTGCAAACATGATCCATACAATGTCCTTGTATGTGCGGCATGCATGTTGGCTATTGTGGCTCCTGCATAAAGTAAGAGCTTATTAGCATGTCCTAGAGTTGGGATACAGACTGCTGAGAGAGGGAGCTGTTTAGCTCCTGCTTGTAGCCTAGTGGCATCATTGATGTAGATATTGGTAGTGGAATGGAATGTCAGGGGATGCAATATTAGGGTGGGTGTGATCTAATGGGGATGACTGCTGTGAGGCAGTTAGAAAAGTACACAGGGCTGCATCTGTGCTTCCTGTTTGCACCTCGTTAGCTAATAGCTTTACAGAGAACCCTCCTTGTCTCGCATGTCATCCTTCTTTATCGCAAGCTTCCCTTTACTGGCCAGGCTAATGAAACATCTTGAAGTCGTTTAAAGCATACTGAGCCATGCAAAATGAGCAAACAGCTTGAATTATTTTGCAGCTCAGGTGGCCTTCCTGCCACAAGAGACTGCGTGGACCACGACCACAGCTACCAGGGCTGCTAAGAATACTTCAGAAATGATGGCCTTTAACATTTTGCTATTACAGTGGCTAGAACTGTCTAAATGCTTGAACATGGTTGGTATATCTCAGAAGTCCCAGCCATACTTTTCTGAAGTGTAGCATTGGGTAGTTTCTAAGCAATCCGCTCGCCAGCTGACTTGTAGCAACAGGTATTCACCAGAAAGTCTCAGTTCCTACATTTGAACTTTCATCATATGTGCGGTCTGCAAACCACGGATAATGGTGATGACAGGTTTACTGAAAGTAACATTGGATTATTTGCTGAAAAAGCCCAGCAGTTCTGCTGTAGCTCTGAAGCTTCCATCAAGAAAATGCTGGTTTACTCAGGGTAAAGTGCTGTTTGTTCAAAAACTAGTGACTGGAGAATTGCATCAAAGGTCCCCAGGCTGCACTTGAACACTGAATGCGTACATGTGATGTACTAACGGCCTTGATAACACGTAGGTTGCTTTGATAGTTTTGATAAGTTCACTTACAGGCTGTAATTTAAAGTCCATGCTAGATAATGCCATAAACACCGAACTCTGTATTCATGGTTAACGCTGATGAACCCCCATTGAAAGAACAAGTTCTTCTGGGTGTCCTTTTACATTTTTCAGTGAATACTTACCTCCCTCTGTAAGTGCTGGAATCTCGCTGTGCTTTGTATGGCTATTTTATTCAGCTGATATAAAAAAGAATCGCATTGTTTTCTGACATCCCTGCATGCCCTCCTACGAGTTGTGCATTGAGCAGAGAGCTGTGCTAGAAGACAGAAGTACATTTAAGGGAGACCAAAGCCCACTAGATAGGTGGAAGACGACCCTGGCAGGGATTCCAAAAAATAATTCCCCACCTTTGTTTTAGACGGTATTCTATCAAGAAAGCTTTCAAACCTATGTTTCTCCTCCTCTGAGAGTTGACCGTTTTTTTTTATTTAAAAATTAAATATATCCTCTTTTTTACCGTTTTTATTATGTATGTCAGTGATTTGACTTAAATAAAACCTTTCACAGATTATTCATCAACTCCTCTGGTTACAAACAAATAAAACGTTACTTGTTGACATTATTTAAAACCATATGACATTAATAACTTTCTACTGGAACAATTTCATCGACATTTGGCAAATCATCAGTTGGGATTTAAGCTTGTTGTTCATCTTGAAATCTTATTGTGTTTATGTTTAAAGAACTTAACTCAGCGTTAAGTATCTTTTTCCACATTTCTGATTGATCCAAGTGTTTGTATTCATTAAAACATTTTAAAAAGTGGGCTATGGCAAGCTCTGCCAAGGTTTCGCACTTTGTCAATAAATGTTCAAGTGTTTCTGTGTTCTCCACATCATCAAAAAATGTACATCTTGTGCAAAGGACCCGAATTCTTTGTCGTCAAGCTAGCACTGGTTTAGTCGGCCATAAGTCAAATCTTAGGTGCATTATTTTAGCGAGATATCGGGGATCCAGAAGTTTTTGCAGGCATTTCGCTGGATGACCTCTTTTTTCAGTGGGAAGTTGGAGTGTTTGCAGATTTTACAAGCTCTAGATTGTGTTAGAGTTTGCGACCAGTCATAGTCCCATAGTTTTCTTTTAGCGCTCCCTGGATTTGCAACAAGTGTTTCTTTCGTTATATTCACGTATTTCATCAAGATTTCATATTAGATCTTCCAACTTGTTACTACATGCTTCATTTTTTCTGTCATAAGTTCTGCTATTATCGGACTTACAGATGTGTTATATATGTTTGGCATTAAACATTTTCTATACAAGTACAGCATATTCCACCAAACTCTTCCTTTTAATGACGTCAGTCAGAGTTCATATCTTATTATCAAGATGGGAAAACTGAATGGTACAGGTTGCAGGGCTTTCCAATACAGCCCTTCTATGTAGTCCCATACAGGTTGATATTGAGATAGTTTTGATTCTGCTCCATATATAACGGTTGGGATCACTTTTTGCGTGTAATATATGATTGATGGTATCATTGAAAATGTGCTGTATGTAGTTTGTATCATCTTGCCTTGTGATAAAAGAGCGATTCCATTTTGGCTTGGATCTCCAATTTATAAGGAGTATCACATTTGCTGTTGTTGGTGTTGACTCCAAGATATCTATATTCAGACACAGTAACAAGGGGTACTTTGCTTAGGAACCATTTAAGGATTCTTTTTGTTTTCCATATGCATAATGTTAGTTTTTCCGGTGTTTATTTCGAGCTTGTTCAAGTAGGTGTAATTCTGCAATAACAGTAGTTGGTGCTGTAGACCAATAGGTGTTTGATCAATTAATATTAAGTCATCAGCGTAAAGTAGATAGGATATTGTATGATTTCCTACTTTCGGGGAATAAGATTTGCGTTCTTTCAGATTGAAGCTTACGTCATTTATATAAAACTTGAAGAGAGTGGCAGCAAGTATACACCCTTGCTTTAGCCCACGAGATGTTGTTATCGGTTGGGATAATAGACCTTTCTCATCCAGCTTAATTTTGAGAGTAGTGTCTTTGTAGAATTGCCTTATTGCGCTTAGTATATACTTTGGACAAGCTGCTTTTTTAAAATGTATCCCATAATTTTGTTCTGCATATTGAATCAAAAGCCTGTCTGAAGTCGACAAATGCAATATAAAGAGGAGACCATCGTTTTTTGCTTGCTCTTTTAGAGCTGAGATGATTATTAGGTTTGCGCCGGATTGGTAGGGGTCAGTTAACTTTGCTGTTTCAAGCCATTTATTCATGTCTCTTACGAGGAATCTGGCATAAATGTATCCAGCAGAAACAAAAGTGGCAGGGGTCCGTAGTTGGCTGGATTACTCCTGTCTCCTTTTTTGAATATGGGGATCAGAGTAGATTCTTTCCTGGCTGGTGGTATTAATCCATTATAATTCACTGTCTGAAAGGGTGCTTTTTTTAATTGCATTGGAGATTCCATCGGGTCCATGAGCACGAGATGTGCTTTATTTTTTGATTTACAATAGGAAATGTAGTCTGTCGATTCTCAGTTCATGTAGGTTGTTAGGTCCTATTTTATGGCATAGCTTCTTGTTAGTATTGTGGAATAGTTTGTTGCAGTGCTCTGTCCATTTCTTTTCACTTATTGCATTTAGAAGCAATTACTTATTTCCATTCTTATTTGTCTTTTTCAATAAGTGTCATATTCAGGTGCTTGATTTCAAGCATATTGCCTTTAGCATATTCTTGTTGTTTTCCTTTTTTTTCTTGTATCTCTTTAGATTCATTCATTTACAATTCTTTCGTTAGATTTTATAATGTCCTTAATGTCTGTTTCATTAGTGATTTTTGTAATTTGCTTTGTGGTTCAGAGGTATGTTTGTGGATAATATCAGAGTGATGGTTAGATCGAGGTTGTACATAAAAAAAGGCTAGAAAGTTAATATAAGGATCAGCATCAGTTGTCTTTAGCTCGGTAATTAGTGGCATATTTTCCTTTGTTATCTTTGACAAGAGTAGATCAATCTATGATGGTGTCCATTATTAAGTCTATTCCGACCATTATTTAGAGATATTTTGCCTTGGTACATGGAGATTTTAGGCGCATAGGGTAGTTTCAAATAATTTCCAGCATGTTGTGATCACTCATAGAGGATTTGAAAGAGTGAATCTCATTCAGGTTTTGTGATGATATGAATGCATAGTCAATAATGGAATTTGCTTAATTTCTTTTCCATGTAGGTTTCAGGCTCATAGCCCCAGATATAGTTCCATTAAGGATAGTAAAACTCCTCTTCTTCATTAATTTCATCCAACTTTTTCCTTTTGAGGGTAGTGGTTTGAAGTTCATGGCTATGTAATTTGTATTTAGGTCTCCCACAATTATTGTTGTGTAACGTATAGGTTTGTTTTCAATAGTGTAACGTAATCTGTTATATGATTTAGAAAGGTGGCGTCAGGTATTATTGCTCAATTCCAATACAAATTTAGTATTGCAACGTGTCTGCTTAATGGGTGATTTTTAGCACCGATTTCTATTTTTAAAAGTTGAATGCAGGCATGCGGTGTAAGCCAGGAGGTTATTTTACCACAGAATCTAGACGTAAGGCTGCTAGCAGTCCCACCATAGGCCTCCCTTTATTTTGTTTTATCGCTGGGTTCCAGCAAATTTCGGGATTTGGGATTACAAACTGCGAAGTAATCCACGTTTCTTGCAGCAGAATAAGGTTATAATTTGCCAGAGCATGCTTTGGATTTTTTTTCAGCAAGTGGGTGAAACCTCTCGTATTCCATATGATAATTTTAAATCGGTTTGGTTTAGGTTGGCTCTAATGGTTTTATTAGTGATTTGTCTTATGCATTGCTTGTCGGGGTCAGGACAATTTTTTCATACAGGCTCCTATTTTATTTGGTTTGGTGTAGACTTCTCTTTGTAGATTTCCTGTGGAGCCTTTGCAATGTATTTGTAGTTGGTATCCCCTTGGGTTTTCATTTTCATTACTCTTTTGATTGGATAAATGGTTTGCTTCTATTTCTCGAGTAGTGGTGTAAGATCTTTTAGTGCTTATTTCGAATCCCAAAGCAATCAAGGCATCTTTGCAGCTCCATATTCTTTCTTTTCCGATGTATGAGGGGATGTTCAGTAGCATTGTGTCAATTATTGTACTGTTCTTAACCCCTTAAGTTCCAAGGCGAGGTATCTCGCCCTTGGCACTTAAGGGGTTAATGAAACAGAAAACGTTAGAAGGCTTTGAATGGCAAAATACCAAAATCACCAAAAAAGGACTTGGCACTGGGGGGGGGGGCATGGCAGTAGATTGTTTCAATATCACGTGATTCAATTTGTTTAAACTCATCTTTTGCCCAAAAGCTAGTCAGTATTGTAGTTCGGTTAGGAAGGGATCGTTCCTTGATCTCTCTACTGTAGTTATTTGCAAGGTGACAGCTCTACTAAGCTTTCCATGATTGATTCTGTTAGGTTCATTTTTTGAAGAGGGGTTTATGGTACCAGTTCGTGTGGCATTCGTTAATTGTTGGTTCACTTCAATTGTTTCATTATCACAGGTGTTGTAGGGGTCATGGGACTTGGGTTGTTTGATGGTGCCAGTGTGCACAATCGATTTCTGCAGGTGACAATTTGTCTGAGCATTTGATCTTTTTTATTCCAATGTTAGAAATCTATTTGTTTCCACATTTGGGGGTGTAAATGAGAGCCTCTTGGGGTCTGTCCTTTTCTCCTCACTCATTCCTTCGTGATCATCATCATCAGTAAAGGAGTAGATTTCGATGTCAGCGTTTTCAGGAATGGTGTTCAAAGAGTAAGTTGATAGATTCACCAGCTCATCATCAGAGAGAGGGTTGGTCAAACTGGAATTCGTTTTTTTGAGATTGGAATCCAGCAGAATGGGTTTTGCAATTTGCTGTGACTTGTTTCCATCTTTACTGGTTGCAGCAACCTCCTCAGTGTTGCCCACTACAGATAATTTATTTGCAAATTTTTTTGTGCTTGAGCTCATACTTTGTTTTTTAATTTCTTAGATTTTTAATTTTCTTTGATTGTTTTTTATTGGCTTGTTGTTGCTTGTTGGGGACTTTTGATGTTTTCCCTTTTTATCCTTTGGGACAAGAGAAAACCTCATATAGTGCATCCATGGAGATCTCAGAGTTCTCTATACCGTCTCTTGTTTTTAGGGTTATCGCACCTTTTTCTGGGATGGGTTCAACGCCATCAATGATTTCACAGCATATTAAAGATTCATCCACACCTGATTCATCAGGAGTGACAGCATGTATTACATATGAGGTGACATTTGGGTTAGTGGCAGGTAAGGAGGTCAAAGGAGGGCACGCTAAGGGTGTCGCTCTATTGCATTCTAGTATTCGGTCTCAATTATTGGTCAGCTCTTTGCTGATAGTTAACTGATCATTTAGCATGTTTTCTATGATCTCCTTATTTAATGACAGGAAGTACATAGGTTCCAGCTTTGTGCATATTATTTGTGTAATAATTTGTTGTTCATTAATTTTCTTGTCTAAATTCTCAAATCATTTGGCCAAACTCGATAGCACTGTATTCATAGCTATTAGCATTATTTCATGTGATTGGTTTAAGATGGTCTCAAACCAAACAACGGTCTGGCCGTAGATTTCACAAATATGGTTTCCGGCTAAGCTGAGCTGCTAACAAATGATATGTTTCCGTTTCATATAAAGCGGGTGAATGTGATACATTTGAATTTTGTTGGCTAGATGGACCTGTTTGTGTGTCCTTAACAGTTTGTATAGAGCGGGCATCAGATTTTGAGGCGTCAAATTGCACAGACGACAGTGTGGAGTTAGCAATCACATTATTTACTCCTTCTGTATCAAGATTGATGAGATTGGAATTGTTATAGCAAGATCTTAATCCAGAAGTTGGCGTTGTTACAGCGCCAGCTGAAGCAACATTCATTGGGAAATCATCAGCTAGCTTTTATTCTGTTATGCTGCTTTTACATTTTTCTGAATACAGGGGGATGACATGAAATACTTTACCATTGTGTGAGGGTCCCAAATTGTTGGTGAGAGTAGCTGGCATTTCTGTTAGGTAGTTAGTGCTTTTTGTCTCTGTAGGTAGTACCATTTATGTATTTATTTATGTATTTAGTTGTGTCTAGTTCGAAGAACAAATCAACTTTTACATCTAATAGCGTTACAAAACGTACATAAATTAACACCATTTATTCATCATTTTTAGATTGACATTTACATTCCTCTATACATCTACTTTAAATCAAGATTTCCTCAGAATGACTATATAATTCATCAACTATCACATATCCATGAAAAACATTGATTTTTTTTGTTGAAAATCTTCATTCAAATCACTACCCTTTTGATCTCAACATAATTTAAACCGTACCACTATTGGCATAACCAAGTTTCACTTGCGTTTACTAAACATGATTAACACATTCCACCATATCCTGTACATTGCTGTGTGCGTTGAGTCGGATTGAACGTTCATACATACATTGCAAAACTGTTCAGACAGGATCTAAGATATATCATGTACATAACGTTCATAATTCAACTTGTAGAGGATTTTCATTTTTGGACAACTTGTCATCACATGTCTCAAGGTCTCAAGAAGATTCACATCCATACACATACGATAATAGCGGTTTTTCACTGGAAGATTCCATTGTGAACCATACGTCGCTTTTACAGGTGATTGGTTCATTCTCATGTACAGACGGAATCTATGAACCCATGGATCTGGACAGCGTATCAAGTACATTTGGTGATGTAGATAATGATATACCATTCCTTCAATGTAATTGTAATTATGCAGAGCACTCATTCGAATGAAATTATTCTCCCAGTCTTTTTTCTTCAACTTGGCCTTCAAGGCTGCTGTAACAGAGTCAAATCAACCACAGCAACTACGCTCCAGTGACCATTCCAAGTCTGGAAAGAGCTGGGGACAGGTATCATAGATATTAAAATGGTTAGGTTTCTAAATTGTGATTACATTAGCTCATATCATGTTCAGCAATTGGCTTTTACGATGACAACTAGCCTTCAAAACTAGGAGACCACGTTGCTGCAATACAATTGAGCTCAAGGATTGCAATACAAACTCAACTCTAATGTATTGTATTGGACAGGATGAGGGCAATCCCATAACATTGCACCGAAAGAAACCCTCTATATTCTCTAACCATGATAAGTTTTCAATGGTAATAGCATCCATTCCATACGTTATGGCAGGGATCAGCCACTGTCTATAAAGCATCAAGACTCCTTTTAGAAGTACCCAGCATAGTTGTTAACAAATCTTTTGACAAGCATCGTAATTTGCTTTGCATGTCTTGTCCTGGTGTCGATCAATTTTTTGTAGGCAATTGTTCTACTGAATCTCATTCCAAGGTGTATATTTATCTGTATATTTGATTTTACCCCTTGAGACTTCCATTTTCAGTTTGTTAATGTTTTGATGGGAAAATAACATTACTTGGGTCTTACTCAAGTTGATAGAGAGGTGATGGTCCTTAGCAAATCTGCCAAGCTCCTCTAACTCTGATTTTATGCCACTGTACGAATGATTGACGATGACATGGTTGTCAGCGTACAGGATGGCTGTAACCAGTGTATCCTGGAACCTGGCCGGGCACTTTGTGGAAATATGTTATAATTTTGTGTCGGGTTGGCCAGTAACCAAAGGTGTCTAACATTGGACGTCAAATAAGTTGAACAAATCATTTTCCGACTGAATTTTTGACTTTTTTTAGAGATCAGCCGGTTCGATGGAGCAGATGATAGTTTCCGGTTCAGATACCAGTTTCATGCTATTCGAGGGCATGCTAGTTTTGAGAGTATAGGCGTTCATTAGAAATAATCAGGTGCGCGGAACATGTGGTGAAGAAAATATTCTTGCTACACAGCATGAATGCTTCTGGTGAGGGCAGTCAGCTGGCCAGATGAACAGCCGAACAGCACTCGGTAGAAGCACTCAGGTAGAAGCGCATGCGCCCGTGTTCTTATGGGCGGTCTAAGCCAGTGGGAGGGACCGCACTCTGCAATTGAAAATTTTGCATTTAGCGTTCATAAGTCAGTTTGAGATTATTCCAGAAGGTATTAGAACAGCCAATAAGAGAACATACCTCTTAAGGATGTAATGATAACACAGTAGGAAGTTCTCTAAAGCGGAATGATACGTGGCACAGAGTTTGGCGGGCAGTGTTCCGCTGCCCAACAGCACTCAGCAGAATCACTCTATCCAACTCTACAAGCTTCTTCTAATCTATGTACTTCCTGCTGGACCACCCTTGTGGCACCTCCAACGACATGTGTATCCTCTCGCATCTGCTCATTCTTTCTCCTTTCTCCACTTGCATGGAATTCTCTTCCCCCAGACATCCGAGAAACAATTCACATGGATTTGTTTGAAACCAAACTAAAAGCCTACCTCCTCACCTCAGAGTTACCCACTTAACCTACCTCTCATCTACCTTCTTCTGACATGTTCCCCTCGCCTCTAACCTGCCTCTGTCCCTCACTTTCTCTACTTGCACTATACCACTTCATCCATCATGGTCACATCCCTAACTCAGCTGGCCGTGCCGCCTATCTGAACTTTAAAATGTGTAATGTTGGTTGTCCCTCATCCACCCATGTATTGTCGCAAGTGACTGTTCCATTTACTCCCCTCCTCAACCTGGTCAGAATGTCACTTGAACTCATCTCATTTTAAGATGCTCACTGCTTCCCGTCAAATCCGATTTGTTGTCTGTTGTACATTATTTTGTGATCAAAAGATCTTTATTCCTCCCTGTGTATCCAATTTGAAATGAATAAACATTATGTAGGCACAACTATGAAATGCATCAGTTTACGTTATACATGGTGTTCATGTGGAAAAAGGGGCATGCAACTAAAGAAATGTAAATCATACTGGCAGTTTACAAGTTGTTCACCAAACAACATGAACGCATAATGTATGACCTAGTGGAATGGGGTCCATTCTGTAAAAGTGGTGCTATTCATTTATTATCGAACAAGAATTACAAATCTTTTTTAAACTGAGAGCACATTTTGTCATCTCAAGATCTATGGCACCCCATAAGGACTGCCATATTGTAAAACATAGTGGAATATCTCATTTAATATTGCATTCATGATAGCATGAAGAGGGCCTGGCAATTATTTTGCTTGATCAGACTGACAATGAGAGAGGCTCTGTTTTTCTTCTCTTGAAACATAACTTTTTTTTAATGAATAACTGGAGCAATAATTTATTGGATATGAGACTTCGTATGTTGTTTATTTCAGCCCCCATCAGCTAATGAGCAAAATAGGTGTGGCCAATGAATAGATTTTAGGTTAATTTAGCAAAAGCCTTTCTAGTAAATAGGCAATACTCGTGGATTCTAGTGCTCCTCCTAAGGCAAGAATGTTAACACTTTACTATAGAGGGATTATTTGAGAATGTCATGCAATTCTAGTTAGGATCTCAACGTCTAATACAATCACCTGGAATAACTTTGCTAATAATTAACTATCTAGAAGTTGAACTGATAGACAAACTTACTATGCAACACCATTTTTGGTAACAAGCAGCCATGACATATGATCATTAACAGCACATTGAAGATGTGAGGTTGGGCTGGCTGGACCTCCATAATCTCAAAATGGTGTTCATGCTTTTTCCATGGAACACAGTTCCAATTGCATGGCAGAACTAAGGCCATATTCGGTGTTGCATAATGAGTGACTTCAACTATTACACTAATAAGGTTGTGTGCATGACATTCAGCTGCCCATAGAGGAGCGGAGCCAACATACCAATAACCACCATGGCTGATGCAAAAAAAAAAGAAAGGTTGTTTACACACACCAACAAGTTTGTTATCTTGGCATCTCTGACTCTCACACACTTCTAAAAATCAGTGTACATGAAAGAGGGCCACATACAAACCAATAACACAGTACATTAGATGAGTTTAAGATATGTACAATCTCATTTCTTGACAATGTTAATGTTTTTAATAAGAGAAAAAGTCTAGTGTTAGCAGAGAATGCAATTTCAGGAGAAAGAGAAACATGGACATATGACAATTACCCAGTGTTCAAGGGAAGATAGAACTATGAATATTACATGTGTAGGAGTTTGATCACTACTACATCGACTTGCCTGAGCAGAGGCCAGCCATCCTGCTTTCAACTTCACCCCTTTTTAAGTAAAGCAACATTAGTATCCTAGTGTGAGTTAATTGTAATATCTCTGTTGAGCCTAATTCCCAAAAGGGTATAATTGCACTGTAAATAATAATAATATAATTGAAAAAAAACTGTCACTGTAGCCAGGGTCAATCAGCATCTGGGATCTCTCTGGGGCTGGCCACCTGTCATTACAGATTGAAAGTTGGCTTAAAAGGCCTTGCACTCGTGGAAGAATGTTAGCAAAATAACATAGCTAAAGCATGTGTCTTTCACATGGTTTAGAGGTCAAAGGTGCCAGTTTTTCTTCTTGACGAATACATGCTAACTGCAGATAGTTCTTAATATGTTATGGTCCTAATTTTAATAAAACATAAACCAGCTTCTCTATAACCCAAAGCTGCACCTTGTTTTCCAGGAACTTGTAAAGCACAACATGAGTTAAAGTGCGTTTGATCACTAGACATAACACCAACTCACTTGCTATTTGTTGCATACCTTTTTACAATGTGACATTTTCTAAAGTGCACAGCTGCCTGTTTGTTTCCGTTTACATAGGGTTAATTGCCTTTGTCTTTATATTTTTGCAAGTGTAATAATTGGAAGTTGATTTCAATGACCAATTATGTAATTTCAAATGAAGTAATTTATCAGCCAAATGCTTAATTCACAACAGCAATACAGGTACATTTTGGCTTAAAAAATGCATAATAAGGCCTGCACTAATTTTAAATGTGATCTCCATCATATGTTGTTTGGCAATGCTAAAGAACAAGAATTACATTTCAAAGCCTTATTACACGTATGTATCTATCTATCTATCTATCTATCTATCTATCTATCTATCTATCTATCTATCTATCTATCTATCTATCTATCTATCTATCTATCTATCTATTTATATATCTGTATATCTATCTATCTATCTTTCTATCTATCTATCTATCTATCTATCTATCTATCTATCTATCTATTTATTTATTTATTTGTTTATGTATGTATGTATTTATTTATTTATTTATATTGCGCCGGAACCCTCAGTCATCAGGGTGCATAATATAAGAGAAGACGGAAGAAGAAGCTGGGTCTGGGTCACTGCATTTATGTTTGTGGTCTAAGCTTTGGTTTTTAAACAGGAAGACCTAATGTGCATCTATGAGTTGTTCAATACATATAATAAATACATATAATTATTACTAATTCTGGAACAAAAGCATTATTGTAAAACAGTTTTTTTTTTTATTTTGTTTGTGATTTAGTTCATTAAAAGGGTTAAGCTCATCTGCTCAACAATCCAAAACAAGTAATTGTATAATTTGTATTTTGCAGTGAGTTGTTAATTTGCCCTGAATCAGTGAGACTGGTTGCCAAGTGGTAAGAGAGGGAACAAAATGGTGAGTAAACTGAGATATAATCAGACAGGTACTGATGAACATGCACATTGACAGCTTTGTAAACTAGAAGAAGGAACTTCAAAAAGTCAGCTGTTGTGCATATAGTGACAAACAGCATAGTTGTTGGTAGAGGAGGATCTGAGTAAGTTGCATAGATTGAAGAAAGCAAATTTGAGTAGGGGACCCCGGCACCTCACTCCCCCTACCTTAACTAATACCCTTTCCCCATCTCACAGATATATTTTAATAAAAAAATGTACCAACATTTTTTAAAACAATCCAGCAAGAAAATGTGGTATTTTCTTTCTTTTTTGGGATTCTGACATTTCTACGGATACCGGTTAATACGAGCAGCAGGGACAGTTCTACAGATGCGTTGCTGATGTTGTGGATCACTATCAAAGAGGACCCCAAGAATTTGAATGTGTGGTGAGGAAGCAAGAAAGTCAGGTGGTAAGCAGATAGGAGAGGCAAGTAAGGTATGACATTGGACACAGGAAGAAAGATGATTTTCATTTTTGAAGAGTTCAGCACGAGGCAGCAGAGAGCCAACCAGTGATTAATTGCAGTGAGACAGTTCATAATCCATTTTGAGATTTCTAGGGTGAAGTAGGGAAAACATATTTCAGTGTCATCACCAAAAAGTTGATAGTGAAAGTGAAACCCAAATAATGTGATAATTCGTCCTTGGGTTGAGATATTGATGGTGAAGAGTACCGTTCCAAGGACTGATTCTTGGGGGATGCAGACTGGGAGAGGGATTTTGTCAGATGTTTGTGAGTTTGAAGAGATTTCATCTGATAGACCTAACAGGTGGGATGTTATCCAGGACATAGCAAATATGTGAAACCCAAAGTCTTGCGGCAGGGACAAGAGAGGTCTGTTCATCAGTGTCAAAAGCAGCAGAAAGGTACACAAGGATGAGTACAGAGGAGAGTTTGGAGAGGTGAGCATTATAAAGGAAGTTGCAGACATGTATGCGCAGAGTCTCGGTGGAGTGTTTACTATGAAAGCAAGAATGAAATTGAGCTCAATGGCCATTATCCCGAAGGTACTTAGTGATCCGTTCAAAGATCACCCACTCAAGGACTTTTGAATAATGGAAAGGTGAGAAAATGGCTGATAGTTTGATGGGAATTTTTAGGTCAGCAGTTGGGTTCTTCAATAGGGGTAAGGCAGTTGCAGATTTAAATGGGAAAGGAGAGATCCCTGTGGTGAGAGAGGTTAAAGAGGTCAGACAGATAACAGCAAGTGACTGGCACTAAGTCTTTGATAATTTGAGGAGACTACATGTGTTGTCACTGCGTGTTGTCAAGATGTGTTGACACTGCAAAGGATGGGGCTAATTCAATAGGATAGGTAGGTGAGAAGTAGTCGAGAGTAGAAAGGTTTGGCGGTAGAGGTTGCAGACAGTAGAAAAGCTGTGGAGTGAAATAAAGGAGAGCTTTCAGAGTGTCATGAATTGTAGAGATTGTAGAGGAAAAGTAGTGAGCAAGGTCATTAGCCGAAAAGGAGGAAATTATGGGTATTGGCTTGGAAGGTGTGATAGAATTGCAGGGCAGATAAATGTTGGCAACGATGGAGATTAGGTTTGACAAATAGAAGGATTTGGCAGCCTCCAGTGCATTGGTTAGGTTAGTAAGGATTTTTCTTTTTTCGGTTAGGAGTAGGTTAGGTGTCTGTACTTTGCACCAGCAGCGTCAGCCATGGTGCATGTTTGTTCAGAACTTCATAGGTGGTCTGAGGTTGGAGATGAGGAATGGAAGGTGTGAATGTGCAAGCTGGTTAGTGTTGGTTAAAGGAGTCATACATGCCTAGTAAAAGTCAGAGAAAGAATGGAAGAGGAATGAATAGGGAAAAGAGACAAGAGAGAGGTTTTATATCATCAAAGTAAGGAGCAAGAGAGTCCAGCCTGAATCTCTTCTTAATCACTGAAGAGAATGTCATAACCCCCAAGAATGCACCATGCACGCCCTTAGATTGCAGGAGGAGGAAGCATGGGGACACAGGTAAGATATGGACAATGAGGGTTGCTGGCTGGTGCAGGCACTGTTTGGCAAGGACTGCAGGTCATGAAAGCAGCCACCTCCAAGATGCCCACCAGGTTGGGCCTCATTCTGGAACACAAGATTCCCCCGAGCAGTCCATTGCTGTGGTGATTTATTGGTCTGGGCTCAGACCTACATAACCACACCTTGGGACACACCCTGTGCTTAGCGTTTTGCCTACTTCCCAGTGCAGCAGTGCGACGCTTACCACGCTGCCTGTTTTCTGACTCAGAGGACTCGCCAGACTTTCTTGCAGCCAGAGCACTCTACTTACCTGACTAGAGCAACGCACCCACTCCTTACGGCATCCAGCATCTGTAAAGGAAGAACATACGAGTGAGTGGAACGTTCGGTTTTTGGCTTGCTTCCATTCTAAGATCCAGAGAGATAGCTTACTTGATATCGTATCCTAGCATCCCTCTGGCTCCTCAGTGCCCCCGGTGCTGCAGCTCCGCTCGTCTGGGCCACCAAATCCATCCATCAGCCACCAAGAGCCCAGTGGGGGACCTGCAGGGACACAAGTAAAGAGAACATTATTGCACCATCCACGCACCACGCTGTATAGGCATAACGACTTTTCACGCGCTGCCTCGCATCGCACAGAGCCACATGAGACATTAATTCTGAGACTTATACCGGAAGAAGCATCACATGTGTTGCAGCTGGACTGGACCACATCTCTCCACTGACAGAACTGGACCGGGTGCCTTCCTTGTACATTGGGGTTCACAGCATCAATACAAAGGTGAGCCAGATCCCTTGCTAGCCAGCAAACCTAGGGGACAGGTAGGGGAGAGGGTAAGAGATTGAGATAGTTACTAATCTTCCCCCATTGTTTACCCATAGGTCCTAATCTTGGCCACAGCTCAGCTTAGCCAGTCATTTGGGACAACTTTGCCTATCCAGACCCTGGGGACCTTCCAAACCACTCCTGACTACACCGTATGCAGGGCTACTCTTGCCAATCTGTGATATTGTGGGGAAGGAGTGGTTTGGACCATGCACCGGACACCAGAAAGCCATGCAAAACCATGCACCAGATGCGCGTTACAGGGAGGAGATGATGAGTAGAATGTGGAGACACCAACTTGATGAAGTGAACAAGAGAGTGATCAGAGGGAGAGGGGTCAATGTAGAAATTAGAGGAGGATTAGGAATTAGAGAGAAGGACAAGGTCGAAAGAGTTCCCACCAGAGGGGCGAGGCTGGTCGCAGAGGGAGTAGAGGGAGTGGTCAGATAGAAGGGAGTTTAGTTTAAAGCATGTGACTGAAGAGGGCATGGGAAGATTAAAGTCCCGAGCATTACAATTAAGTTGTCAGTAGGCAGTGACTCATGGAGAAAGGTCAGATAAAAGGAAAAGAAGTCGGAGGATGAGGGAGGTCAATGGAGAGGCAGCACAGTGGGAGAAGTGGAATAATGGCACTTTCAAAATAGAAAGGATTGATGTCAGATGGGATTAGAGGGCCATTGTTGAGGGATTTGTTTGATAAGGAATCTCACACCACCCCCGTCCCAACAGGTCGACAAGAGAGGGATAAGGTAGAAGAGTCAGTTTGGGGAGCTGCTAATGTAGCAGAATCACAAGGGGTGATTCAAATGTATGTGATATAAAGAAGTGAAAGTTGAGGGTGTCTAGAGTCAAAATGGTCAGTAATGTATGAAGACTTGTTGCAGTGGGATTGTGCATTCCAGAGGCGAAATAAAAGAGTGATACGAGGTGGGTGAGAGGAGCAGGTGTTGTGTGGTAGGTGAGGGGGATTGATGAGGTTGAAGAGCTCTGGAGCATCTTTTTTGAGGGTGCAGATGTGAAGAAGGAAGATGGTTAGGCCAGAGACCGGTGCAGAAATTACACCAAGTTGAGGCTGAAGGCTATGAGAGAAGATAAGGAAAAGAGTGAGTAGAAGGAGGAATGGAGAGTCGTCAAGATGCATGATGAAGGGCAGAAGAAATATGCAAGTGAAGACAATGAAGAAAGGGTGTCACCCATGAGAGAGAAAGAGAAGAGATAGGTGAGTAGAAAGGGAGGAGGTGTATTATTGGCTAAGAACGAGCAGATGTAAATTCTGAGGTGGTCTAGAATGGGGTGATAAATAACCAGATGACAGTTTACAAACAGCAATATTCCTTCGTCCTGTGAGTCAACAGCAGCTCTGGGGTGAGTGGATAGGCAATGGGTGGAAGGGTCCATATGCGTGGAAGCAGGGTGAGTTTGGTGAAGTCTGGTTTGAGCAGGACTTCTGCCCCAAGGCTTTTTGTGGCCCCAATATACCCAAAAAGGGAGCTGCCCTTTGCTGCTTTTGGCCCTTTGCTGCAGACCCCCGAGTTTGCTGCACAGGTGAGACTCAATAACAGGGGCAGTGTCTCACATGTCCCTCCGGGAGTCAATATATCCTTCAAAAAATTATCAGGTTGATTGTACAAATAGACCTTAGGATTATCAGTAGCAATACCAAACCCAATTATTAAAACAGATGTATCTCTTTATTCATCTAATTCTTAAAAAAGATATTTCACATATGAATACATCACACAATACACATATTGCACTTGGTGAACATCATATTGCACATAGTCTCTAATTAACAGACAACCATTAAACACAAGTGTTAACCTTAAAGTGCATACACAATTTAAAAATCATCAATCATTGCATCACAATTCATATACAAAGGAATGAGAAAGACATATCACAGTGCATGTTGATCCTAGCTCATCACTGCTAGTCATTCCATGACCCCCCTGTTCATTTGGAGTAACCCTCATTGAACACATCCCACACACTGTGGCCTATTTAACAATGTATACACATGACCCTGTATAATGGAACATTTCGACATCTGGGGCCAAATTACAGAAACTTTGCACCAGTGCAGGTGCAAACATTGCACGGCATTAGCACTAGAACAAAGTATGCCCTATTTTTAAAAACACTGGGACATACTAGAAAACTATTGCACCATGACAAGTGCAGTTTGGCATAGTAGGAGCACCAGGGAATACATTTCCAAAGTGCAGGAAATAAACATTTTCATTTCGTTTTTTCACCAGGGCAAAGTTTGCACTAGTGCTAATACCATTCCATATTAGCACTAGGGCACATTTTACCCTGTTGCAATGATGCAGTGGAAATGTATCTTTTTTGCCCAATGGCAAGTTTTGCCCTGGTGCTTATATCATGGCAAACTGTGCTTATCATGGTGCAATAGTTTTCTAATATGTCCCATTGTTTTGAAAAATATGGCAAACATTGCCATAGTGCTAATACTGTGCAATTTTGCAATTGCACCGGTGCAATGTTTCTGTAATCTGACCTTAGCATTTAGGCCTCATGAGGAACTATCCTGTGCTCTCATTGTGTATCAACCTTCATCAGGAATAACATTCATTGTAGATCTTCCACATATGGGTTCCTGTGTTCAGGTTTGTCTGCAATACAGACAGAAACAGAGACTCAATCATCATCACTTCCAAACAGGTCTATCCGGACTAATTTCAGCATACTTGATATGAACATTGTAAAGACACAATACATGAAATAAGAGTCAATCAAGATACTCCAGATGCCTTCCACACTTGCAGGAAGAATCCTGGGTGTTGCAGGACCGGGGTGATTTGTTTTGTAGGCATGACCCTCAGATGGTGCACAGGATTCTCTGGCAAAGCAGGATGTGGTCAGGAAGGAACAACACAAATATGCATGTATTGAAAACGAACAACTAGACCATCACATATCCCAATGGAACCCAAACATATACATAAACCTCCAGAGAGTATAACTTGCCCTCCGTCTACTTCAAAGGCAAAGGGGGTTAACCCACCAGGATGTGCCTGTTTTAGATATATCACTGGGCTTACTGTTGGTTTAGTAATAATGTGAGGTTGAGTAGGCAGTTTAGTCAGTACTCATCCCTCTACTCTGACAGAGTAGTAGTCCTTATGTCACAACAATACATTAAGTGTTCACCATCGAGTGTGCAAGAAATATGATATTTTCTTGTGGCTAGGCAGAAGAAGTAACATTTTGGGGTGACATAGCCATAATGGCTAAAACTAGCTGGAGGAGAGGTAGGCAACAGGTTAACGGGCATGTAATATCAGCCACTGCAGTTGTTGTGTGCATCAGGGATATCAGATATGTGTGTGATGAATGAAAGGCACAATTTATTTTAATTCAGCCTAGGCACCTTTGACACACATCACTCTGTTGTGCAATATGAAGTTGCAATGACTCAGGTATTGCACCTGGAGCAGGGGAAGAATGAGCAGCCACTTCCCTCTGCGGCAGAATGGGAGATAAGTTACAGATGGCCTTTACCTATGAGCCGGGTGAAAGAGACGATTGTGCGGAGAAGCAGGATTTGGGAAGTTCCTGGCCACTGTCTCCACCACCCATATGCACTGATGAGTGAGAATGTTGATGATGAGTCCAGGCTGCAACACGTGATTTTGTAAACAGAGAGATGGAGGACATCACCACAGTTACAAATACAGGGGAACATTGTAAAGCTATTTTTCTTCCTCTGTACATATCATTTCAAATCCAGCCTGGCATATCTGATGGGGTAAAACATCAAAATTGGCAGACACAGCACTGAATCCACCACTTCAGCATGTGTGGACATGACATAGTAGGACACATCTTGTCCCACCAAGAAAATTAAAATTGTGGAATGTGTTCACAAAGGCAAAGGCCATCATCATTTCACCACCTGCAATCCGGCAGGGAAGCTGCGTGCCCTAGAAGGACATATGACAACCTTGCTACCAAATCTTTGCAGTGCCAAATGATGTGGTATTTTGTCCAGGACTGGCATGAACTCACATGACTACTACAGTCATCCCACCATTAGCTAGTTAACATGCAACTCGCAGCTGGCATGCTAACTCAAGAAAACTCTGTGGCTGTGCCATATCTGTACTTACTGATAGCCATGGGCGTGATGTATTGGGGGTGGGAGGGGCAGAGGTGTCTTTCCCTTCCAACTTTGAAGGTATTGCAGATTCCAACCCTCCATTATTCAGCACAGCTGATTACAGAATCATGACAACAATGGTTTCGGAAAACATGCTAACAGAGCAGGCTAAGGCAAAAGACAATCAAGTTACGATGGAAAACAAGCTTCTCTTTAGCTTAAAGTGGCTTTAATGAGGTCAGCTTCTCAAACCGGTCATGCGGCTTTGACCTTGTGCGACCACTTGAGTTCATAGCAACCTGCAGGTCTCCCAGATCCCCCTCTCCCGCACTCTCCTCCAACCAATGGCAAACCCTCAAAACCTGGCATTAGGGCCATCCAAACTCCTCATCGTGCCGGCATATTTGCAAGGGTGCCCTTTATCAGCTGAGAATGGCCACTAATCTAACATCAACTTTAAGGTAATACGAGCTGGTGGGAGCTTTTGCATCACAAAGCCCCCACATCTTCCACCTGTAAATCTGCATCTTCCCACAAGACACTTTAATGTAGTAACACAATCGCCCCTGACCCCATTTTGAAACACATTTATTTCCATGATGTCCTGGACGAGAAAAGATGTTCTATTCCTTTTGTGGAACTTCACATTTACTTTGCATTCTACATTATCAGAGGCTGCAGTTTGTGTCTCTTTAAGTCTTCAACTTAAGTTGCAGAAACAAGAGGGAATTATTAATCTTATAATGCAGTCCCTTACTTGCATACTTCCATGCTGAATGGGTGAACATAAAGCTACACTAATATGTCTTTTGCTTCATGTATTTTGACAAGGATTTATATATTTGTCAGATTGCTTTATTGTATTTCTTTGCAAACCAGAGGTAAGAAGTGGTGTGGTCAATAAAGAGACCACAATGCAGACTTTGCTCAAATCCCAAATTCTGTCGCAAATTATTTACTCTTACTGGCCTTATCTGCAACAACTGTTAGTCCACATAAGGCATTCAGTTTGTAGTGTACTCTTTTTCGAAAAAGTGTCAATCACAGTTTAATAGACGGTGCACGTTGGTCCTTTTGCTATATTAGCGATAACTCATACGCACTTCAGAAAGTTGTGTTGCTTATAGATGCTATCTCCATATTATCTGTATAAGTTTTGTATTTTTACAATTTAGGAGAGTGAAGAAAATACGTTCATTTTTTTTTGTCTATATGCTTTGAAAATGGTAACTGTAATGAAATCTTGTATGTTTCTGTATGCTCTATGAGCAATTGCTAATTCTAGTGGCAGCTCTCGTGCTGCACTGTCCCACCACCACCAGACCTTGACATTGTCCACCCGTGCAGTAAGTTCACTAGTGGCAGCTATACACACTGTCCACCCCATGAAGATTCTCCCACTGACTGAGGCTGAAGTCCATTACTATACATATGTGTTAATCACAGGTGCTCAACCCACTGAACTACCTTACGCCAAAGATCATTGGCAGTGAAATAAGCCCATGGCACCAGACATGCCTTGTCCTGAAAGCACACTACTTTAAAAACTTTATTTCAAAATGTCTTACATGAAAGGCACCCTCTTCTCTCCTAACCCCTTCATTCACCCACCCATGTTGCCCCTTGTTTCACCTGCTGCCTCGCAACTCTGCTTCAGCTATCACATCCCCCCAGCTTTCTCCGCAAAATGCCTCCTCTGCTGATAGCTGTGGTGACTGACAGTTATATTAAAATAGGTCATTAGCACGTATCCCACTAACGGTTTCTTCTTAATTCCGGCTTCTGCAATATTACAGCCATATGTATGCACAGAGAGCAATTGCACATCGAGACATCTTTTTGGTTTTCATTGTTATACTAGAGCTGCAAACATAACAATTATTGGGGTACAGTCCTAGATAGACAACAGCCTGACATATGTACTTTAAATGCTCATAAACATTGCCGCCTATTTAAGAACATATTACTTTAATGGAAAATCTTCTAAGATTGATATAACAAATCATGGGGCGATCAAATATTCTTAGAATGCTTCCTCTGCCATACATTGCAGGTGCATATTGATGGTGTATGGCATTAACAATGTTCTTGTTTACCTCAGAAATAATAACCATCTGAAAACACATCTTCGAATGTATTTTGCCAAGTGACGTCATTTCACCAAAATGCAAGGGGTAGCGTAAGTGACATCACACAACTATTGACCGCTGATGACATCACAGGAAGTGATGTCATTTGACCCCACCCCGAAGTGACATCACAGTAAGTGATGGAACACTGCCTTTCATGTCTTGACAAAACAGTAAGTGGCATCACATAGCATTGTTTCTAAGTACACCTTGAAAAACATAGTTACAATATCACTGTAAAGTGATATACATTTATACACAAATGGATCACCGTATGTATTATTAATATTAGTGCATATAAACCTATATTATCAAATTACTATGACGTCCAAGGCCAAATGATAATGATGTGTCATTCCGTAGTACTTCCTCTTAAGCCCTTCATATAGAACAAATATACATACAATATAACCCAACATGTGTTGGCAGTCATTTATCAACCTCAGAAGGATGAAAGGCTGAGTTGACCTTGCCAGGAGTCCAACCTGCAACCAGCAGATCACACACACATTGCATCAGTGAGCGCTGAACCCACTGAGCTATCTTACCAGTCATAGCTATCAGAGAAATAGCCACTCCGGACCAAAGAGCCACATGCTACTGGCCAAAGTCCAGGAGCCTCAGTCTATTTTTATTTTTAAAGAACAAAAAAAGGTAAATAAAAAAAATGTTTTTCTTTTAGGGGTTGCAAGGAAGAACACAGGGGTATCAAGGGAGACCTCACGGGTTGCAGGTGCATTCCCTGGCGACCCCTAAATGACGTCCCTGAATGCGGCGACCCACTTGAAGGTCAGGACGAAAGCCCCTGCCCCTGTCGATCTGTAACACGACGGCAAAGGGAAGTCGAAGATGAAACCATTAAAATCTTCAAATCCGAGCCACAAACCGGAACTGTATCGAGAAAAATCTTGATCCGACCAGAAATTGTTGAGGGCTTAGAAAAGTCAGGAATCCAGTCAAAGCATAAAAAGTCAACAACTCTGACGCTCTCACTAAAGCCATCATCGTTGAAACCATCGATGCCAGTGTCGAAATCGACTCTGACAAAAACGACTCCAACTTCAAAGTTGTTTATCGTTGTCACCTTCGAAGCCAATAGTAACCCAGGAAAAGGTTTTCAAATCCTTGCCAAAGAAATCATGTTTTTAAGTCTTTATCCTCATCTATGAAGACAATGAGCCTTCAGAGGATAACACACCACCATTTGGCTTACAATATAGCACCCCTAATGTGCCTGAGGAGTTGATTTCAGAAGAGTCAATGTTAAAAGACTTGTATGATAACCTACACTCAGCCAGTGGTATAGATACCTCTCCAGAATCGGTATTTGGTAAGCCCAATCCTACTGACCAGAATGACCCTCATAAAGGAAGCTAATGAGCAAGGTGGTAGAATTTTTATTTTGGAGCAGGCCTACACCTTCTTTCGACCAGGCGGACCTGACAGATATTTGCCTTTTCACATTGCTATACAAAAAAGGGTTTCAACAAATTGGGAGACACCAGAGACTGCTTCTGCAGTAAATGCAAATGTAGCCAAAAATATATAGACCATCCAGCAGTGACAAGAAGTACTTTACAAAATACCTAAGACAAAAAATGTTTGTGGTTCAAGCTGCTACATCTACCAAGCAATCAGGATACCCCTCTATCCCTCCTGATAGGGATGATAAGAGAGTGTATGCCTGGGCAAGAAAAATATTTACTGCTGGTAGTATGGCTTTAAAATCAACTAACACAACCTGTGCTTTGTAAAAGTTTATGTTTACCCTGTGAGTCTGCGTAGCTACGGAGGCTGACCACATCCCGGAAGGTGAAGAATGAGACGGCTTCCTGGCTATCATCAAGGATGGTAAGGAGGCAATGTGTGAATGCCTCCAGTCAGGTCTGGATACTGCAGACAGCATTACCAGATCCATGGCAAGTAGGACTGTGCTGCACATATTTGCGAAGTTGCGGAAGTCCGGATTTGTACCAGATTTGCAGTCTAATCCCTTCAATATGCCCTTTGATGGCTTGAGGCCGTTTGGCAGCAAGGCTGATGAAAGTTTGTAAAAGCTGCAGACCTCGAAAGCACTGGCTAAATCTATTCCTGTCGCCTCACTTGTAAGAGGAAGTGGACAAGCCAGCCAAAGAGGTCACAGAAGATTCCCTTGTGGTGGACAAGGGAGAAGTGCTAAGTCAGCCCAAGCAGCAGCAGTTTTACCCTCAACTGTCACTTCAGCCACCTCAAAACCACTCTGAGGCATTGAATCACAACACCCCAGTGGAAGGCAGACTTACTGAGCATCTGAAAGAATGGTGGGGCATTACTTTGGGTGTGTGGGCACTAGAAACAATAACCAAGGATACTGCCTACCTTTTCAAAAAAGGCCTCAGGTATCATTTACCGGGGAAACACTTTTTCAAAGTTCTGGATCCACTCCTTGTGCAGGAAATGTTGACCCTGCTAGACAAAGGTGGTATAGAAATGGTACATGTGGCGGAGAGGAGCAAGCATTGGTACGCCTGTTATTTGCTAATACCAAAAAAGGACAGCGGATTGCGACCCACCTTGGACTTAAGAAACTCAAACAAGTTCATCAGTAAGGACAAGTTCAAGATGGTTACCATTTCCCAGATCCTCCAGGCTCTCCAACTCCAAGACTGGATGGTGTCATTGGACTTTCAGAATGCTTACTTGCATGTACCGATCCATCACAAGCACAGAAAGTACCTGAGGTTTGCGGTTGGTGGTTCTCATTAACAGTTTGGAGTTCTGCCATTACGGCTGACCTTCCCCCAAGGACTTTCACTAAATTAATGGCGGTGGTGGCAGCTAGTCTCAGGAGATGGGGGATTCATTTCTACCCCTACGTGGCCGATTGGCGAATCAGGGCCCATTCACCCGAACAAGCCCAGGAAAATCTCAGCATGACCTGCTACTCTCTCCACAATATAGGCATCTCCCTCAATTATACAAAGTTACACATGATACCATCTCAAAGGCTCCAATTTATTGGAGCAGTCCTGGATGCTTCCTCAGGAAAAGCCTTGCCACAATTGATGAGAGCTCAACATATTCTGGAGATGGTCACCAAATTATGGATTGCCCAGTGTTTTCTGGCCTTCGGCTTTTTGAGATTGCTCAGTCTTATGGCATCCTGAATTTTCCGGGTGCCGGAGGCTCATCTGAGAATGAGATCGCTCCAATGGGCTCTTTGGACTCAATGGTCCCAATTCTCAAGCAAAATGTTAGACCACCTGCAAGTTCCGAGCAGAGTCTGTCAGGATCGTCTGTGGTGGGCTTGCAAGGACAACATCTCAAGGGAAAATCTTTTTGGCAGCCATGGTCGGAGATAACTGTAGTGACAGACGCCTCACTCAGTGGGTGAGGAGCCCATGACAATCACGGTTGTTGGTCTTCATCGGAGTCCAAACTACACGTCAACCTTTTGGAGTTGAAGACAATCAGACTAGTGCTGAAGGCCTTTCTGCCATTGGTAAAGGGAATAAATGTCCTGATAATGACAGACAACACAGTAGCAATGTACAACCGCAATAAGAGAGGAGGCCTAGAGTCACTACCACTGTTCAGAGAAGCAATGCAGCTCTTGTTCTGGGCTATTCAAGAAGGAATTTCTCTATCAGCAATTCACCTAGCCGAGAACATGGTGACAGACGCTCTAAGCAGGCAGAGCACAGTCTCCCATGAGTGGGAACTAGCTCAGGAAGTCCTTCAAGAGATCTTCACCCTTTGGGGAACCCCTCAAGTGGATCTGTTCACGACCAATTTCAACGAGAAGTGCAAACTGTTTTGCTCGAAGGAATTTCCTCCAAGAGGAGCTCTAGGGGATGCGTTTGTAGTGGATTGGGAGTTTCCACTCCTGTACACATTTCCTCCAGTCCTATCTTTCCTCATGGGATCATGTGATCATGTGGTTGAGAAAAGTTTTGGAAATCCATGTTTCTAATTGTACCGCTGCTGTTGAAATAAGTTCAGCAATTGGTGTAGGGATAAGAACGTGGATCCCTTTCTATGTGATACACCCAGACTGCTTTCTATTTTGTTACATTTGGCAAATCTAGGGCTCCAGATTAGAACAATTAAAGTTACCTTGAAGCGCTATGCATTTTCAAATGCTCTTCAGCGGAAGAGTCATATTTTAAAATCCCTCTGATTGTTCAGTTCCTAAAGGGTTTTACTAACATATTTCCACCAGTTTCATTCAAAGTCCCTGAATGGGATCTTAACCTGGTGTTAAAATGTCTAACCGGCTTTCCTTTTGAGCCAATACAATAATTTCCATTTAGGCTGTTAACCTTGAAAACTGTTTTGCTAATAGCAATAATGTCAGCCCGCAGGGTAAGCAATTTGCAGGCACTTTCCTGTAAACCCCCACATACTGTTTGCTGTAAAGACAAGCTTGTTCTCCTTCTTTTCTCCCTAAACTAGTCTCTGACTTCCACTTGTCAGAAAACATAATTTTGCCAACTTTCAATCTACCTCCTCATCCTGGAAAGGAAGAGGAAAGATTACATAGGCTGGACCCAAAAAGGGCTCTTAGTTTTTTATATATCAAGAATGGCAAGAAAATTACCAATTATTCATTGGCTATACATGCCCTAAATTGGGTGTAGCTGTGACAAAACAGACCCTATCCAGGTGGATCATCCTGACTATTGGGGAATGTTAGAGGTTAGCAGACAAAGACATGTTGTTTCATGTATGCTTATTTTCTTTTTAACCTGTGTTTAATTTCAGGAAGAAAAAAACATGTTTTTATTTTTGGCAAAAGGGTGAAGTTAGTATTGTGCTATATACTTAGAGGCCGATTCATGGAATAATTAGCGCGGCGCAAGTGGGCAAAAACGTGCGAATCGCAGTGGAATAGCGAAAATCGCAGTGCAATTGCGAAAATCGCACGAAAAGCAGCGCACGTCGATTCATGGAAGGCCGTGCGCGAGAAAACCAGCGGATGTGCGATAAAAAAGTGCGCGGCGCACGTTGGCGCACAGGCCATCTAACAGCGTGCGCCAGGTCACAGCGAAAATCGCACAGGCCACAGCGAAATTCGCACATAGCGCGGCGCACGCAACAAAAGTAGGCGGAACACGGGCGTAACACTCGGAATGGGGAACAACTTGCCAAAATGTGGGCGTCACGGGGGAAGTACAGGGCACAAGTGCGCGGAACGCCCACACACTCGCCTACAACACGTATTCATGGAATAGAATAGGGCAAAAAAGCGCACGCTCAAACCAGCGCACAGGCACAAACACGACTGCCACAAGAAAGCAGGCGGTAGCGTCTCTGCGGCTGTAAGAAATGTGCGCCAAAAGGTGCGCCAACAAATCGCACCTATATACTGCCATGATGAATGTCCCATACTGTGGCCCTCCAGGAAAAATGACGTGCAAAGGGGAACCCACAAACACGGACACCCGCTGACAAAAAATACGTGTGCGTGTATACCGGGGTGCGCGGGAAGTCTAACACGCGATTTCAGCAGGGTACGTGCATCACAGGGGTTCGCGTGAAGTTCCTCACGCGATCGGGCCTGGGGGAGCGGGCTATGTGTATTACAGGGGTGCGCGGGAAGATCCAGGGGTGCGCGGGAAGTTCCACACGCGAATAGCCTGGGGGCACGTGTATTCCAGGGGTGCGCGTGAAGTTGCACACGCGAATAGCCTGGGCGCGTGTATTACAGGGGTGCGCGAGAAGTTCCACACGCGAATAGCCTGGGCGCGTGTATTTCAGGGGTGCGCGGGAAGTTCCACACGCGAATAGCCTGGGCGCGTGTATTTCAGGGGTGCGCGGGAAGTTCCACACGCGAACAGCCTGGGCGCGTGTATTTCAGGGGTGCGCGGGAAGTTCCACACGCGAACAGCCTGGGCGCGTGTATTTCAGGGGTGCGCGGGAAGTTCCACACGCGAACAGCCTGGGCGCGTGTATTTCAGGGGTGCGCGGGAAGTTCCACACGCGAACAGCCTGGGGGCGTGTATTTCAGGGGTGCGCGGGAAGTTCCACACGCGAACAGCCTGGGGGCGCGTGTATTTCAGGGGTGCGCGGGAAGTTCCACACGCGAATAGCCTGGGCGCGTGTATTTCAGGGGTGCGCGGGAAGTTCCACACGCGAATAGCCTGGGCGCGTGTATTTCAGGGGTGCGCGGGAAGTTCCACACGCGAATAGCCTGGGCGCGTGTATTTCAGGGGTGCGCGGGAAGTTCCACACGCGAATAGCCTAGGCGCGTGTATTTCAGGGGTGCGGGGGAAGTTCCACACGCGAATAGGCTGGGGGCACGTGTATTTCAGGGGTGCGCGGGAAGTTCCACACGCGAATAGCCTGGGCGCGTGTATTCCAGGGGTGCGCGGGAAGTTCCACACGCGAATAGCCTGGGCGCGTGAATATCAGGGGTGCGCGGGAAGTTCCACATGTGATTTGACAGTGTGGGTCCTCCCAGGTGTACCCTGTACACCCTCCACGGCCCCTGCAGGCAGCCCACACCACAGGGGACTACCCTGCATCCCTGGTCATGTCCCGCAGGCAGCCCACCCACCATGGGCATGCCCCCCAGCAAAGGCACATGTCTCCTTGAACTAATGAACACCAACTCATGTCCCCTTGCACCCCCACCCCCCAGCACTGTGGGGCACCTGCCAGCAGGCCCCCACCCATGTCCAACTCATGTCCCCCACCACCCCCACCCCCCAGCACTGTGGGGCACCTGCCAGCAGGCCCCCACCCATGTCCAACTCATGTCTCCCACCACCCCCACCCCCCAGCCACCAGGGGCACCCTCCACCAGGCCCCCACTCATGTCTCCCACCACCCCTACCCCCCAGCCACCAGGGGCACCCTCCACCAGGCCCCCACTCATGTCACCCACCACCCCCACACCCCAGCAGTGCAGGGTCACCCTCCACCAGGCCCCCACTCATGTCACCCACCACCCCCACCCCCCAGCCACCAGGGGCACCCTCCACCAGGCCCCCACTCATGTCTCCCACTACCCCCACCCCCCAGCACTGTGGGGCACCTGCCAGCAGGCCCCCACCCATGTCCAACTCATGTCCCCCACCACCCCCACCCCCCAGCACTGTGGGGCACCTGCCAGCAGGCCCCCACCCATGTCCAACTCATGTCTCCCACCACCCCCACCCCCCAGCCACCAGGGTCAGCCTCCACCAGGCCCCCACTCATGTCTCCCACCACCCCCACCCCCCAGCCACCAGTGGCACCCTCCACCAGGCCCCCACTCATGTCTCCCACCACCCCCACCCCCCAGCACTTTGGGGCACCTGCCAGCAGGCCCCCACCCATGTCCAACTCATGTCTCCCACCACCCCCACCCCCCAGCCACCAGGGTCAGCCTCCACCAGGCCCCCACTCATGTCTCCCACCACCCCCACCCCCCAGCCACCAGGGGCACCCTCCACCAGGCCCCCACTCATGTCACCCACCACCCCCACCCCCCAGGGGCACCCTCCACCAGGCCCCCACTCATGTCTCCCACCACCCCCACCCCCCAGCACTGTGGGGCACCTGCCAGCAGGCCCCCACCCATGTCCAACTCATGTCCCCCACCACCCCCACCCCCCAGCACTGTGGGGCACCTGCCAGCAGGCCCCCAGCCATGTCCAACTCATGTCTCCCACCACCCCCACCCCCCAGCCACCAGGGGCACCCTCCACCAGGCCCCCACTCATGTCACCCACCACCCCCACCCCCCAGCCACCAGGGGCACCCTCCACCAGGCCCCCACTCATGTCTCCCACCACCCCCACCCCCCAGCACTGTGGGGCACCTGCCAGCAGGCCCCCACCCATGTCCAACTCATGTCCCCCACCACCCCCACCCCCCAGCACTGTGGGGCACCTGCCAGCAGGCCCCCACCCATGTCCAACTCATGTATCCCACCACCCCCACCCCCCAGCCACCAGGGGCACCCTCCACCAGGCCCCCACTCATGTCTACCACCACCCCCACCCCCCAGCCACCAGGGTGTCAGCCTCCACCAGGCCCCCACTCATGTCACCCACCACCCCCACACCCCAGCAGTGCAGGGTCACCCTCCACCACGCCCCCACTCATGTCACCCACCACCCCCACACCCCAGCAGTGCAGGGTCACCCTCCACCAGGCCCCCACTCATGTCACCCACCACCCCCACACCCCAGCAGTGCAGGGTCACCCTCCACCAGGCCCCCACTCATGTCTACCACCACCCCCACCCCCCAGCCACCAGGGGCACCCTCCACCAGGCCCCCACTCATGTCACCCACCACCCCCACACCCCAGCAGTGCAGGGTCACCCTCCACCAGGCCCCCACTCATGTCACCCACCACCCCCACACCCCAGCAGTGCAGGGTCACCCTCCACCAGGCCCCCACTCATGTCTACCACCACCCCCACCCCCCAGCCACCAGGGTCAGCCTCCACCAGGCCCCCACTCATGTCACCCACCACCCCCACACCCCAGCAGTGCAGGGTCACCCTCCACCAGGCCCCCACTCATGTCACCCACCACCCCCACACCCCAGCAGTGCAGGGTCATCCTCCACCAGGCCCCCACTCATGTCACCCACCACCCCCACACCCCAGCAGTGCAGGGTCACCCTCCACCAGGCCCCCACTCATGTCACCCACCACCCCCACACCCCAGCAGTGCAGGGTCACCCTCCACCAGGCCCCCACTCATGTCACCCACCACCCCCACACCCCAGCAGTGCAGGGTCACCCTCCACCAGGCCCCCACTCATGTCACCCACCACCCCCACACCCCAGCAGTGCAGGGTCATCCTCCACCAGGCCCCCACTCATGTCACCCACCACCCCCACACCCCAGCAGTGCAGGGTCACCCTCCACCAGGCCCCCACTCATGTCACCCACCACCCCCACACCCCAGCAGTGCAGGGTCACCCTCCACCAGGCCCCCACTCATGTCACCCACCACCCCCACACCCCAGCAGTGCAGGGTCATCCTCCACCAGGCCCCCACTCATGTCACCCACCACCCCCACACCCCAGCAGTGCAGGGTCACCCTCCACCAGGCCCCCAATCATGTCTACCACCACCCCCACCCCCCCAGCACTGTGGGGCACCTGCCAGCAGGCCCCCACCCATGTCCAATCCATGCCCCCCTGCACCTGGGTCCCAACATTCCCCAATCATGTCAGTAATGCCCATCCTCCCCTGCCAAAAGGCCCAACCAACTATCACACCCACCCACATATCAAAGGCAATTACATGTTACACCCCCAATTTAAATAATGCAATTTAACACGTCTGTCACACACAATGGCTGCAAGTGAATGACAAAACACCCAACATGACATGCCTGAAAGCAATGAGATGATACGACACATTGAAGATTAAAAAAATAATATGTATTTAACAGCAAGTAGAATGGAAATGAAATAAGAAAAAACACAAAGCAAATCAAACTAAACAAGATGAATGTCCAAGAAAATAATCTGAAAAAATAAAATAAGCCAATGAAGAAGATCATCCTGGGTCCATGAGCCCTACCAAATTAAACCTAACTGACTACTAACTAAAAAGTGAACTATATACAAAAAAGTGGTGCATTGTCCAATCGCAACCAAAAAAAATTCAAAAAAACAAAGGAAACCTAACCCTAACTATACAACTATATACAAAGGCAGCGGGCTATTCGGACGGCTCACTGGTTGTTGTCATGGGCCAGGGCATCATCGAACTCCTGGTCAATGGCTTGGAGGCGGGCATGTTCCCTGGCCCCGAGGTCCCGCAGGGATAACGCAGTGTCAAGCTCAAACTCCCTGCGAAGACCCTCGAGGCACTCAGCCCGCCTCAGCGCCCTCCGCATGGAGTCCTCCGCCCTGACCATCGTGAGCCGTTCCTCCTCTGCCCGCTGCCGCTCCGCACCTATCCGCTGGCACAACCTCTCCCACACGGAAGCCACTCCCATTCCAGGGTTCTCCTGCCCTCCGGCCGATGCCTGCACCCCTGATGTTGATGGCCCCGAGCCATGATGCCTCCCACGTTGAGCCTGCTGCTGCCTCCGACGCAACTGCCTGTGCCAGCACGACGGCATCCAGGCTGATGGAAACCACCGACGCCGTCGTGCACGTGCCCTGCCCGATGATGCCGTCACATCCTCCATCTGCTGGGGTCCAGTTGCTCTGGTGTCCACCCCTGCTGGATCTCTGACTCCCGACTGTGGCAGGGATGGGATCCCCACCGAGCTGGCTGCATTGGTCGGGGCAGGTCCACAGGGGGCCCTCGTGGCATCTGGGCTGGAAGACGGCAAGGAGAACGACTGGTGGATAGCCTGCACAGAGGAGGAGAGGGCCGCCACATTGGCCAACACATGCAGGAAACCCCCGAACATGGCCGATCCCAATTGGGCCACGTCGGCACGGTGCACTTCGTGATGACGTGCGTGCTCCTCCCGGGAAGCACGCACGGCATCACGAATCACAGCCGTGCGCATCGCGACCCCAATCAGGACCTTCTCCGCACGGCCAGGGGTTCCCACGTCCGCAGGTGGAGGGGAGTCAGGTGACATGGACATCCCCTCTACCTGCAGACAGGCCTGGGACGGGGCATCCCTGCTGGTGCATGGTGGTGCACTCACAGGGTCAGGGACAGCGACATGCACAGGCCCCTCCACGGTGACCTGTGCTGCCTCCTGCCCCTGGCCCTGGACTGCACCACTTGCACCAGCAGGGATGCCCCCACCAGGCCCCATGTGTGCCCCAGTGGCGGCCTCCTCCTCCTCTGTGCAAACCACCAACCTGGATGGCTCCTCACCGTCTCCCACCGTAGCAGGCCCCTGTGGGGGCTCACCCACCCCTTCCGCTGCAGCCGTGGGGGCATCCCCGCCGCCTTGCTCCACAGCGCCGTCTCCGCCCTCTTCTTCACTAGCCGCTGCGTAGAGGGAGACAAAGAACACAAGCATCAGGGCACTGTACAATGGTCCCCTAGACAGGAAGCAATAGCAGATGAGCACCACTGTCAAAGTACACTTCCATCATGTCCCTCCACAACACATGGGTCAGTCCAGGCAAAACACACACAGTAATAGGCATGGTGCATGCCATGGACATTTCCATGCATGTCCAATGGACTCTTGAAACATTCAATGATATGTAACTCACATGCATCATGGCTCATGCCCATCACATGCACACACTTCACCTCAGTCACATCCATCTGGCCCCAAACACACCAAACACAGCGGATACAAGGGTAATTTGGCTGCTTTACTGAATCTCTGCATTGTCACACACATGTGTCATGCATCCATGGCATGCACAAGTCACAGACACGCAGGTCAGGCACACAGACATGGCTACCATATATGTACCTGGCATCAGCACCCATCCCTCACCCCCACCCATGTCCAGGTACAGAGACTGGCATGCTCTCATGTTCAAAATCTGAATAGGGCTCCCCATGCGGCATTTCAACACATGCAACAACCATGTGCATCACACATCACTGGTCGCACATGCATTACCATGATGTCCCTGCACACATACATGCATACATGGCCTATGGCACACATACAGGCAAGTATCATAGAACCAGCACACCGCAACATGCCCTGTCTCACACAGTAATGCATGGACACTTACCGCTCAACTCCAGACGGGCCTCCCTCTCAAGGATCTGGGCGTGGAGCGCTGGGCGTACGCGTTCCAGGACCCACATCTGGATGGAACTCATGCGGCCCCGGCCCCCCCTCCACGAGGCGCCGGGCCTTCACAAGGGTCCTGGACCTCAAGTCCTCCCAGCGCTTCTTGATCTTCAGGACGTCGCGGGTTGCCACCCCCTCCGCGTTGATGGCAACCACACAGTCGGCCCAGATCCTCTTCCGTCCTTCCTTGCTCGCGCGGGACGATCCAAAGAGGGCATCATACTGCCCCATGACATGCTCCACCAGGACACCAACTTCGGTGACAGTGAAGCTGGTGCCCCTCTGCCCCTCTGGCCTGGGGTTGCCACTGGTGCCAGATGTGGAAGTGCCCGACATGGCAACCCCAGAGGCAGGTGTGGGTGGGCAACTGGGTCCTGGGGCTGGGCTGTGGAGCGATGTAATCCCAGTCGGGAGTCTTCAGTTCCAGCAGGGGTGGACACAGCAACTGGACCCCTGCAGATGGCTGATGTGCAGGCACCAAATGGCAGGGCACGGTGGCAGCAGGCAGGCAGGCAGGCAGGCAGCAGCAGATGGCACGTGGGAGGCTGCTCGGGGCACTGGGGGGCAGTAACTCGGCCTTCTGGGCAGGAGCGTGGGCTTCCGTGTGTTTTCGCGTGGCCAGCTTGATACGGAGTGATTTGGCACGTGAATATCCTGCACGTCAGCGTGAAATCCGAGGAAAGGCCCTTAGCGCGTAAGCGCGTCAGCACGCATACGCGATTCTATTGGACCAGAGTCCCTCAGCGCGTAAGCGCGTCTGTGACGTGACCCGCACGGGTGTTCCCCACTCAGCACGTGATGACGGGGCACACGTGGAGATACTGCACGTCAGAGTGTCATCGCGTGTAATTGGACAAAAGTGCGCGTACACGCGATTGGCCTATGTACGTGTATTTAATGGGTGCGCGGCCACTTACACACGCAAGTACGTCAGCGAACCTGTATCCCGTGGTGCGTGTGAATTTCCTCAATGTACTGCACTTCTTAGCCACTGGATCATTTCAGCGGACAAGTGCCATAGTGGGTGGGGTGTCACAGGCCACCCAGTCACGCTGCCTACACCAGGTGTTGAACATCATCACTGCACGCCCATCAGTACGCAGGCACATATACCTGCCCAGAACACCTGCAGAAAGGCATGCTGCCGCACTGTATTTTTACGCAGTGGCACGATTCCCCAAAGGGCTAGGTGCCATCGACTGCACCCATTTGGCTCTACGTCCCCCCAGGGCATCTGAGCACATCTATAGGAACCGCAAGCACTGGCATTCCATCAACGTGCAGGTAGCATGTAATGCCAAGGGAATCATCACCTCAGTATATGCCAACTATCCCGGCTCCACCCACGACAGCTTCATTTACCGAATGTCCACCCTAAGCCGGGACCTAGAAGCTGGGCGGCATGGCGATACATGGCTGCTTGGTGAGTATGTATGCCACTGCACATGCATGCATGTTGGATACTGAGCAAGGTCACAACCTCACCAATGATACCAATCCCCACCTCCACAGGGGACAGTGCCTACCCTCTCAGCCCCCACATGATGACGCCAATTCGGAACCCCACCACGCCACCCCAGGTAAGATATAACACAGCCCACATTACAACCAGGGGCATAGTGGAGCGCACATTCGGAGTGCTAAAGTCACGCTTTCGCTCCCTTGACCGTTCTGGCGGGCAGCTGTTATACGCTCCCCCAGTAGTGTGCAGGATCATAGTGGCAGCATGTGTCCTGCACAACGTTGCAACACGCCGGGGCCTGGCCGTGGACATGGTGGTGGCCCCAAATCCCCAACCACATGCACAGCCGCTGCGCATGGGAGGGGAAAGGGCACGGGGGGAGGCAGCCCGTACACAGCTAGTGGCTAATTACTTCACATAGAAATCACACCCCTGTGGAGTGCACACTGCCCTGGCACATTCCATCTGACAATCAATGATGACTCAACCTGACACTGATCCTGAATGTCTGGAGAATGAACCGGGAATACCATGTCAGCCTGAGATTGTTCACCTGGAAGTGTCACAATGTGTGCATCCCTACCCACACAGACACCACCAATGCTGTTTTGTGAAGTTACACATTGAAGCAGCTAAAATGAATACCCACTTGCAAAATGCAACAAGAGGACAGTGCCATATCAGCCAACCCACCCCCAGCACTGCCACACGACACACCGTGCCATGTCATGCTAATTGCAGGTAAACAAAGTAATCCCCACAACATGACATCACTCTCACTATGTACAGTGGCACTATTAGAAACCTGCAACACCTGAAATGCTCACAGCAATGCCGGACCAACAACATACTTGAGCACGTAGTACCATTAACATGACATCACAAATGTTACATATTAGTAGTCTCACCACCTGGAAATGCCTGCACTCCCACCACTACCAACTGTGCAGTGTTGTCGCCATGTAGAGTTGTAGGTGCACTGCTGCCAACATGGTCCCCATCTCCAGACTAGAGGTCCTTGTGTGGACTTGAGGAAGGGACCTGCAAATTGGGAGGTAGACACAGAAGAAGAGTTACACATCAATGCAACATGCAGTGTACAACACAACAGCAATATGCACTATGAATGTATACACAGTATTGACTACAGATTGGCCACACAGCTCATGGGAGTCCAACGTCACTGTGTAATTCACTGTCACTTGGGCACACCCTTTGCAAGCCCATGGAAACGGGAAGCAGGAGGGGTGTGTGTGACTCAAACCCAAGCATCTGAACCAAATACATTACAAGCCTGCATGTGCCCAGCCACAATGCAGCGTATGCCCACAGGAACCACGGAAACCAACAGATCGAAGCCAACAGATCGAAGCCAACAGATCAAAGCCAACAGATCGTCCCAAAAAAATTGGGAATAAAAGAAATCAAAATAAAAATAAAAATAAGAAACAATCAAAAATGGCCAATGATGGGCCCGGGGGGGTTGGGGAGGCCACCCAGGAGGTCCGAGGACAGGATGCACACCAGAACCCACCTGCGTGGATCCTGGGAAGATAAAACACCTCCATGGGCTCATGGCCCACACGGCTACCCTATTGTGGGAGTATCACTGCTGTCGCTATTATCACCCTGTGCAGCTGCATCTGGAGGTGGTTGCACTATGGGAGGCAGCCCACGCAAGGCCCTAGTCTGCTCCTCCATGGCTGCAAGCATGCGGGTGTGGTAGGTCTGGTTCTGGAGGATGAGTGTGCGGAGGTCCCCATGCAACAACTCACGGGATGCCCGGACCTCCGCCCTCGTTGCCTGCATCTCAGCTGAGAGCGTACGGGTGAGACGCTCCAGCTGCTGTTCTGTCCTTTGGTGTGTTGAAGCCTCAAGCTCAACAAAAGTCGTCCTGAGGTGTAGGAGCTCCTGCCTCAGGGCTTCCCTGTGGCCCTGGGACTCAATGGAGATGGCCTCCTGCAGAGTCGCCAGTGCCGCCCGCCTGTCCCTGTTGGACCCCAACATGTCCTCCCTGTGTGACTGGCAGATGGAGTCGGTTGCCTGCTCTAGTCGCTCCATCAGCCTTTCTGGGGGGACAATGGAAGTGGCCACCCTATCCATGGCCTGAGCCATCATCTCGGATGATGCAGCCTGTTGGGTAGCCATACCGTAAATGGATTGCTCCCATGCGGTATTGCCGGGTGGCGTACGGCCACCACGTCGGCGGGCACCACACCTGTCTGGGGCAAGGCGAACTGCGCCTTGCTGTGCCGGCACTGCCTGAGGCTGCAGGACTGCATTCCCCCTCTGATCTGCTGGCCCAGGAACAGGATCATATGTCGCGGAGTGTGACCCTGCATCCGTAACCACCGAAGGCGTAGCTGCCAACACTGACATCCCCATGGAGGGTACTGACCCTGGTGCAGGTGGGTGAGACAGAACAGAATCCCTCCCTGGAACACTCACCTGCGACGGCACGTAGGTCTCATCCGAATCAACACCTGAGTACAGCTCGGGGGAGGTGCAGCCAGAGACACCCCTTGAGAGCACGACCTGCAGCACTTGTGGGTTCTCCCCCACCACCACACCACGTCCCTCACTGGTGGTTGGTCGGCCCTGGGACACCTCCTGGGTCTGCGCCATCTCCACAACCCCAGCAGTATCAGGTGCGTCTTCCCCTGCAAAGACATGTAAACAAAGAAATGGAAACAGGCATTAGCACCATGGCACACATTGAGGGCTGAGAAGCAAGAGAACCAGTACTTGATTGACACATGTCCCACATGACTAAAACCCTCCCATGCATGCACCCTCACTGCGTATGAAGTGCAGGCAAATGGCACACACTGATGACACCAAAATGGAAGATGAACAAATTTTCTGCATGCTGCCTGGCAGTGGCATCACACATTGGCCTGTGATTGGCAGGTGAAACACACATGCCATCACACAGATGGCATGTACCATTGCTATTGAGTGAAGATGGAGAGGAGGGCAGCACCTATTCATTCAGTCCAGTTCCCGCATGTAATAGCTTTTCTAATTCTAACAGGTCAGATTTTTCACCTGGAGCTGCCAGTCTGAAATGGTCAAATTGCACAGGGACATGTGTGTACAAATGATATCCAGGTAACAAAGTCACTCCACTTTACCATAGCCATGTGAGACATGTGACTAGTGGACAGCGACATGCCTAGTGAAAGTGGCGGAATGCAAACAAACTGACTGAATGAACAGTGAAAAAGAAGCAAATATGTTGGGTCAAGGTGACACTTCAAGGGCAACTGGCGTGCAGTTGTGCTAGATGTGTACTGTTGGCAGAAGGGATACTGCTATGGCCAAATGCAGCTGCGCAGGAAGGATTGCATGAAGCACATGGCTGACCCATACGACTCAGGCGCACACACTCTCACCTGGCACCCGAACAGAAGCCCTCACACACACACCATGCACATGGATGACACACACATGCATGTGCACTCACCGGACAATGCCTCGTAATCAGCCAGATCTCCCACGCCTTGGATCTGTTCCTCCGTGACGTAGGTCCCAGCGACTGACTCATGTGGAGTGAGTTCCATGTCTACTACTGGAGACCCACCTCCAGTCACTAGAGTTGCGGCATGACTTGAGGCCAGCTTACTCTTTGCCCTGCGCTTTAGGTCATTCCAGCGCTTATAGCAATCATTGGCTGTGCGCCTCACGATTCCAAGGGCACTTACGATGTCCGCAACGGTCTGCCAGTGTGCCTGGCGTTGTGCAGATGTGGTCTTGGATCCTGCAACAATGACCATCTCGTTGTCATGTCCGGACACATACTCGACAAGTGCATTCAGTTCGTCATCCGTGAAGCTGGGCTTCCTGGACGGGCCGGACTGTGTAGCCGTGTCTGGGGCATCAGCCTGTGCCGGACGAGCACTCTACCTCGTCCGCTTTGAAGGCGGTGGTGATCCTTAGTGTCCTGCGCCGCTCTGGACACTAGGGGCAGGAGCCCTGGTGGACTCTGTATCAGGAGTGTGGGATTGCACACTCAGCATGGGAGTTGGTGCAGGCATTGGCTCTAGTGTGATGGTGTCAGGGGGAATGTCAGCAGCATGGACTAGGACCGACACTGTCCTGGCTGGGTGTGTGAGGGCTGGGTTGGATGGAGCCGCAGCTGCCCCTGCAGCCTCTCCGCCCTGCCTCCTTGGTGCAGCAGATGACCTTGCTGCCCCAGATCCACGTGGCATGATGGCATCAACGTGCACCAGCGCACGTGTCGTAGCCCTGCTGACCTGGAAGTCAGCCATGGAGTCAGCCAGGTCTGGTGCCACAATGGGCTGGTCCAACAAGGGCTGAGCATGGATGGTGTCAGCCACTTCAGCCTCAACGGGAGGGGGGGGAGGGAGGGGGGATGATGGGTGCCCTTGACTGGTCCTCCACACATGGGGGGACAGGCTCACCCTGCAAGTTACGACCACGTCCCCTACCGGATCCACCACGGCCACCACTTGTGGCTCTTCCACCTTTGCCACCCTTACGGAATCCTCGCCTCCCAGCCATGGCACTGATATTAATGTGCGTATGGGAGTGGCTGTAGACAATTGTCCTGGGCAATTGGGGGTCAAAGGGGTTGGGTACCAGATGGTAATTGTACCCTAGTGCTCTAGCACGGCTGATTGTAACCCCTGGGGAAAGATGACGGGTCACGCAACGCACAGGAGGCCCAAAAAAGGGAGATGACGTGCACGCAACCCCTCCTAGACCACGTGTGCAGAAAGAAAAACCTGCACTACGCTGTGGCACCCAGTAACACAAGAATGAACGTATGCATGTCACACGCAGCCTAGAATGACCTCTGAAGGGGTAGGCTACACACGGGGCAAGCACAGAAGTTGGATACGTGCGTGACTCACCGTCTGCCAGGTAAAAGAGCGTGAAAAATGAGCGCGTTTGGCTGGCTAAACCCCCGCCAAAAGAAGATGTGTACGCTGTCTGAGAAGACAGGACAACAGTAGAAGGGGACACTGTTTGAGGGAACAGGCCCAGGTAAACCAGTAAAAGAGAAAAAAGAGAAAAAGCTGTCAGAGGTAACAGGGAATACGAACTGGAAACGCCGTGAAGTAAATCGCGTGTGAAACGACAAGAAGTACAGAATTCACCCACTCGATCTCCACGAAAAGCACGTACAAGAAAATGGTGTTCTACATGTACCTTATATACTGGCCCACACGTACAGCGTCACTTACGCGGCGTGTACGTTCACCAATCACACGCTTTGTCACTCCTGCGTGTAGATCCATTTTCACCAATCACACGCTTTGTCACTTCTGCGTGTAGATCCATTTTCACCAATCACACGCTTTGTCACTTCTGCGTGTAAATCCATTTTCACCAATCACACGCTTTGACACTGGGACGTGTCACGCAACAATTTCCTGCACGTGCAGGTGACTATAGGTGCGCATATGCTGTTGACGGGTTTACGCGCTAAGGGCCTTTGCTGATGTGTGGGATTTCACTCCCTATCAGGCTGTCCACGCGTTCACACACGAGAGACCACGCTCCTGGCCAGGAGGCCAAATTACTGCCCCCCAGAGCCCTGAGCACGCTCCCACCTGCTGCTGCCTGACTGCCTGCTGGCCACGTGCCCCACAGTGCTGGTGGGTGGGGGTGTTGGGAGGCATGGGTGGGGGCCTGGTGGAGGGTGCCCCTGGTGGCGGGGGGGTGGGGGTGGTGGGAGACATGGGTGGGGGCCTGGTGGAGGCTGCCCCTGGTGGCGGGAGGGTGGGGGTGGTGGGAGACATGGGTGGGGGCCTGGTGGAGGCTGCCCCTGGTGGCGGGAGGGTGGGGGTGGTGCTAGACATGGGTGGGGGCCTGGTGGAGGCTGCCCCTGCACTGCTGGGGGTTGGGGGTGGTGGGAGGCATGGTGGGGGCCTGGTGGAGGCTGCCCCTGGTGGCGGGGGGGGGTGGGTGTGGTGGGAGACATGGGTGGGGGCCTGGTGGAGGCTGCCCCTGGTGGCGGGAGGGTGGGGGTGGTGGGAGACATGGGTGGGGGCCTGGTGGAGGCTGCCCCTGCACTGCTGGGGGGTGGGGGTGGTGGGAGGCATGGGTGGGGGCCTGGTGGAGGCTGCCCCTGCACTGCTGGGGGTTGGGGGTGGTGGGAGGCATGGGTGGGGGCCTGGTGGAGGCTGCCCCTGCACTGCTGGGGGTTGGGGGTGGTGGGAGGCATGGGTGGGGGCCTGGTGGAGGCTCCCCCTGGTGGCGGGAGGGTGGGGGTGGTGGCAGACATGGGTGGGGGCCTGGTGGAGGCTGCCCCTGCACTGCTGGGGGTTGGGGGTGGTGGGAGGCATGGGTGGGGGCCTGGTGGAGGCTGCCCCTGGTGGCGGGGGGGGTGGGGGTGGTGGGAGACATGGGTGGTGGCCTGGTGGAGGCTGCCCCTGCACTGCTGGGGGTTGGGGGTGGTGGGAGACATGGGTGGGGGCCTGGTGGAGGCTGCCCCTGCACTGCTGGGGGTTGGGGGTGGTGGGAGGCATGGGTGGGGGCCTGGTGGAGGCTGCCCCTGGTGGCGGGAGGGTGGGGGTGGTGGGAGACATGGGTGGGGGCCTGGTGGAGGCTGCCCCTGCACTGCTGGGGGTTGGGGGTGGTGGGAGGCATGGGTGGGGGCCTGGTGGAGGCTGCCCCTGGTGGCGGGAGGGTGGGGGTGGTGGGACACATGGGTGGGGGCCTGGTGGAGGCTGCCCCTGCACTGCTGGGGGTTGGGGGTGGTGGGAGGCATGGGACGGGGCCTGGTGGAGGCTGCCCCTGGTGGCGGGTGGGGTGGGGGTGGTGGGAGACATGGGTGGGAGCCTGGTGGAGGCTGCCCCTGCACTGCTGGGGGTTGGGGGTGGTGGGAGGCATGGGTGGGGCCTGGTGGAGGCTGCCCCTGGTGGCGGGGGGTTGTGGGGGTGGTGGGAGACATGGGTGGGGGCCTGGTGGAGGCTGCCCCTGGTGGCGGGAGGGTGGGGGTGGTGGGAGACATGGGTGGGGGCCTGGTGGAGGCTGCCCCTGCACTGCTGGGGGTTGGGGGTGGTGGGAGGCATGGGTGGGGGCCTGGTGGAGGCTGCCCCTGGTGGCGGGAGGGTGGGGGTGGTGGGAGACATGAGTGGGGGTCTGGTGGAGGCTGCCCCTGCACTGCTGGGGGTTGGGGGTGGTGGGAGGCATGGGTGGGGGCCTGGTGGAGGCTGCCCCTGGTGGCGGGGGCGGGTGGGGGTGGTGGGAGACATGGGTGGGGGCCTGGTGGAGGCTGCCCCTGGTGGCGGGAGGGTGGGGGTGGTGGGAGACATGGGTGGGGGCCTGGTGGAGGCTGCCCCTGGTGGCGGGGGGGGTGGGGTTGGTGGGAGACATGGGTGGGGGCCTGGTGGAGGCTGCCCCTGCACTGCTGGGGGTTGGGGGTGGTGGGAGGCATGGGTGGGGGCCTGGTGGAGGCTGCCCCTGCACTGCTGGGGGGTGGGGGTGCAGGGGGACATGAGCAGGTGTGCAGGGTAGTCCCCTGTTTTGTAGGCTGCCTGCAGGGGCCGTGGAGGGTGTACAGGGAACACCTGTGAGGACCCACCCAGCCTAATCGCGTGTGACTTCCCACGCACCCCTGTAATACACGTACCCAGCCAAATCGCGTGTGATGATTCCCACGCACCCCTGTAATACACGTACCCAGCCAAATCGCATGTGATAATTCCTGCGCACCCCTGTAATACACGTACCTGGCCAAATCGCATCCCTGTAATACACGTACCCAGCCGAATCACGTGTAAAACTTCCCGTGTACCCCTGTAATACACGTACACAGCCAAATCGCATGTGATAATTCCCGCGTACCCCTGTGATACACGTGCCCTGGCTAATCGCGTGTGAAACTTCCCGCCTACCCCTGTAATACACGTACCCTGGGCAATCTCGTGTTCAACTTCCCGCGTACCCCTGTAATACACGTACCCTGGCTAATCGCATGTAAAACTTCCCGCATACCCCTGTAATACACGTACCCTGGCCAATCGCGTGTTAAACTTCCCGCATACCCCTGTAATACACGGACCCTGGCCAATCGCGTGTTAAACTTCCCGCGTACCCCTGTAATACACGTACCCTGGCTAATCGCGTGTTAAACTTCCCGCGTACCCCTGTAATACACGTACCCTGGCTAATCGCATGTTAAACCTCCCGCATACCCCTGTAATACACGTACCCTGGCCAATCGCATGTTAAACTTCCCGCGTACCCCTGTAATACACGTACCCTGGCTAATCGCGTGTATAACTTCACGCGTACCCCTGATATGCACGTTACCCGCTTTGCGTTCCTTGTTTGGCAGCCCTGTAAACTGGTCCAGGGTTAGCGCAGCCCTTTGCGATGATTTAGCGATTTTGATGGCTTTTCCTTGCGCGAGGGCGTTCTTGGGGGCGTTACTGGCGCTGCTGCAGGGTCGCTGCGATACTCTGCGCCACGGCTGGTTTGGGAGCCTAAAATCCATGAATACGCTGTGCGCGGAAATCGGTTTTAGCGCACGTGCCTGGCGCAGTCAATCGCACGCGGACACTCTGCGCCAGCCGCTTGCGACACTTTTCTGCGAAATTCTATGAATTACCCTGTTAATCTGTTTCTTTTCTATTTGATTTAGAATATTAACATATTTGTACCGGAGGTCATGGGAGACGATGGAGTCCTGAAGTCCCCTGGATGAAGACCAAAAGATGCCTGCCTCTGGGTGGAGGTGAAGACAAAATAGCTAGAATGCCAAAGAAAAGATGACTTCTATAGAGAAGGATCCAAGAGTACCAAGATGAAAGAGTACCCGAATGAACCAAAAGAGGCAGACAAGTGTCCTGACATATGGAGTTCCACGTATTTATTATTTTAATTAATTGTTTTAATCTGTTATGTTAATTATTTGTTTTAGTTAGTTGTTTTATTTAATTATTTTCAATTGACTTCAAGTATAAAATTGAAACACTGGACTGGACACTTCCATTGGGAAGGCAAATGTAGAACATTTTATAAGAATTGATGAATTCAGATGAATTTTTATATTATATTGATTGAACAGTGACTTTCAATTTTCATCTTCACAACAAGAATGTTAATTGTATTGGATTGTTACATTTTGAAAGAAGAAAAGGAGCAAGTTGGATTTTTTCCAATTGTGGCTCGGATTAGCCAAATTCTCAAAAAAAGGAGGGTATATGTAGGATTGTTTAGCGTGTTTTGGGAGCACAGAGTACAGCACCACTGCACAGGATCAATGTATAGCATGTTTTTTTTGAAGTGCAGCGCCACTGCATGGGTTTGATGCATTGATATAATGTGGTACAGCAAGACATGTATTATTGAGCATTTTTTTTTTATGCAGCGCCACTGCATGGGTTTAATGCAATTGCTTCAAGCTATGTGTTGCCAGTGCAACATATGGAGATGTAAATGAAGACAGGCAACACAGCTTAAAAACAAACCATTTTCTCATTTAAAAGCACATTTTATTTTTCATATTCAAAATGCACACAATTTTTTCTTTTTACCTGAAATTCCTCTGTTGCAGGAGACACATTTGAGGATTAATGAACTAACCTCATTAACAAAAAACTAACACGCTAACTCATTAATAACATAATGTGTTCTCCAGTGCAAAATGAATGGAAAATGACAGGCTCTGAAAGTCATTTTAAACGCACATTCAGTTTTTTTTTTTTTGCTCTGCTGCTCTGTCCACAGTAACTGCAGGAAGCAAAGACCTCGAATAAGCAGGAAATCAGTTTGGTTACAGTTGCAACTGTATAAGCCAAGCCATTGTGTGCAGAGGGTGGTTAGGCATGATAGAATTTTATTGGTTAGGATCGTTTGGTAGGAGGTAACAAGAGTTTTCTTGTATAATCTCGAGGAAGAAGCTAGGGGGAGACATCTTGACACAGCTGGATGAAGGACTGGGTTGATAGCTGGGGATGCCTGATTCCTAAAGCAGATTCAACTTGGTTGCAGAGACTGGGATTTCCAGTCAACAAGTCCCAGTTTGAGTGACAGCAAATGCTTGTCCTTGCTGGGTGAACCCCTCCAGAAGGCGACCAGCCAAAGAAGTTACATGCTGAATAAGCCTGGTAATTATCATGCTGAAGTGTGGGGGCTGAGTGTGTGCGAAAATATTCAGTCAGTGTACGAAAGGAGATACCTGTGCTTTACCCACGTGTTTAATGTTGCAAATTGAATTCTTGTTCCCCGCCACTCTCTTCTCAGTGTATCACAAATAATGCTGTTACTGTGCTATTTCATTTATTTCTGTAAAAGAGTGAGATCGTGTTTAAATGCAACTTTTATAATACACAAAAATATCTGAAAGCAGACGGGTGGTGTGTTTTATTTTCTCTTTCCTTTGTGCATTTACCAATACAGTGCTGATGATGTGGGGAGATGTTTAGACAGTGCAATTGTCATTTTTAAGGTAGCTAAAAATAAGATTCGGCTGTAGCTGTGCGCACAATGTCATTCAGTATGAGCAATTATAACTAACTGTGTGTGTTGTAGTCTGCCGGAGGTCTATGAGTCGGCAGAAAGGGAGGCCCGGGACATAGTTCACTACCGTATATAAGTTAGTGAAAAATACCACATGATAGCTCGCTGCCGTGGATAAGACAGCGAGAAATTGCCCATGGTGGCACACTAAAAATGAAAATGTGGTGTTCCTGAAATGCAAGCCTGAGGTCTCTCTAGCGATTATACGAAAAATCTAAACAAAAATAAGGGGTTCTGGATATTGGGGCCACAAATAAAACAAAGGAATTATGCTCACCAAAAATACCACCAACCACGCATACCAACCACGCATACCAACCACAACATGTCTGTGTACTGAAATAATGCATATCCACTGTATTATTATTATACATAACCCAATCTGAATACAAGGAGTGATTGTTGCTAAATTATTTTTTGGCGGTAAGAAAATACCGCCAGGCCCCAAATCTACACAAAATACCCAACACATCCAGGATTGATTAATACCGCTAGTTGGGCCATTTTTCATGCTGCAGATACAAACCTCCAACGTGTAGCAGCAGATGGAAAGCTTTGCAAAATGTCTGAGGGCATTATAAACATATCACAATAATAATTTAGAATGTATATAGCGCTACAATCCCTCAGGAATCTGAGCGCTGCTTATTATTACCCACAGTGTGTGGTGCTCACTTATTGACCTCAGAAGGATAGAAAGCTGAGTTTTGCCCTGCCAGGATTCGAACCTACCTCAGCAAGCTTTGCACAGATGTCAAAGCGAGTGCTCTACACGCTGTGCTATCAGACCGGCTAATGTTTTATTATGATTGAACCATGGAATTGACTTTTTGTCTAACTCTGCAGACTGTCCTGTAACTTCCAGTGTTGAGTCTTTTTACTTTTTCTTTTCACAAAAGAACAGGCTCTGAAAGAAGCTTCGGAGCTGATTTAGATCGTGAGCATCTCACATAATTAAAGTGACTCTTGCAGAGCAGTGTGCTACTTAAAAAACAACTATTAGAAATAATGCAATCATGGTCTAACAGGCAGTACATCAGAATACTTCATGTTTAACCCCTGAACGATGAGGGGTTAAGTCACCAACAATTTAAAGAAAGACAGCTTTGACTTAGACGTAAAACCCCACTGAAAAGTTGTGGCAATGTAACAGGTGAATTACAGTGTGCAGTAAGTCTACCAATTCCCAAAAGATTATTTTCATATTCAATAATGGGTACTAACAGAAAACCTTATTGGAAGTGGAAAATGATGGCCTGTTATGAAAATTTGACAATGCCAACATCACATCCAGTCCCCGATCCAGCTGAGAGCTGAGGATTGAGAGTACACGCGCAGAATTATTCACAAACATCCTGAGAGAGCAACTAGTTAAAAACTACCAGGTTACAAAGAAACAGGGTATTTAAGACTGCATCTCCAAAGATGCATCGGGTTTAGAAAACGAAAGCCGGAAAGGATTCCAGTGTGCCTTTCATTGATCTAGGGAAAGTTCAGCTAAGCGGAAACACTAGCACATCCAGAGAAGGCAGTTAGTCAACAGGCGTGGCTCCTCGAAGAGAAATATCTAAATTATGCAACACCGGCTACCAGCTGCAGCACTTGTGAAAGAGAATGGTTTTCTCCCGCCCATGCAGATCCAGCAAAGGGGAAGCGATTTTGCACAGGTGGAAATTCATTGAGATTTTCCTGCCCTTTGGGATGGACTTTTAACCACCAGAACCCCACAAAACTAAATGATGTGCTATGGGGCAGCTTGGGGGCAAGACAGGAGCCGGACAGCAGAATAAGACCCACTTCTGCACTTGGAAACCAGCTAAAAGAAATCCAAGATGGTAGCAAAACGTTGAAAGACTCCCTGCCCTTCTTGGAAAAGGTAGACAATTAACCTGACAATGGAAAGGTTTGCCTCAGCCAATGGAACAATGGAGAGTGTTTTAAAGCTGAGGCTATGAACCACAGACACTGTTTTTGGTGCTGGGAGCTGAGGAGATGAATTTGCTGAGGAAGCAAGAGATCACTAGTGCAGTGCAGCCCACTGAGCCCAGAATAGTGGTATCTTTCGATGAGGGAGAGAAGAGACCCCTCAACCCCAGAGGAGTGGCTTACTCCAGTGAGAGGAAGTTTGAGGTCAGTCACTAAACCATGTCTGCTTTTCTACTGTCCTCTTGACTAGGCACAGGCAAGATGGTAGCTTGCCTGGAGGCATATACCGCTTCAGCATTCTCAGCTTCTGTGGGGTTCATCTCCCTGACAGATGCTCATCTGGCAAAAAAAGTAGTATGTGCTTGCATGCTGCATCAGTCAGACACTCCTCGACTGACCAAATAGAACCATACTCACAATGCTACCACAACTACCAAAAACAAGCTACGGTGTTTGAGGTGGTGGTGGCAACACAACCCTGCTGGTGGAAATCTCCAATGGTGCGGTTGGAACATACAGGGCAGGCTGAGATAGTAGGATTGAGGTCTGCTTTTTCCAGTGTGTCAGGCAACAAGTTAGTGTGTGCATGTAATCCTGCAAACACTCCCACATTACCACTGCGAGGTAACTGTTGGTGAGGGCTTAGTGGATGTTGACGTGTGTACTCTAGGATGATTAAGACCATGACACCATAGAATGATTTTGTTCATTTTCATAGTTTCTGATGGAAAGCCATGTGCATAGTTTCTGATGGGAAACCCGTCTTTGGTTGCTTCTTGTGTATGTTGAATTCCAAAGGGACTTCTTTCCCTTGACATTTCCCCCTGCAACAAGCTGAAATCATCGAAGACCCATGGTAATTCGATGCTGATGTGATAGCACAGATAAAAAGGCAGGATTTATCACACTAATGATCATACATTCATACTTAAATGCCTGCAAAATCCTGTTTGTGTGGACATGTAAATAAGTCTACGGAAAACTTCATCACAAAGTGTGCAAAGACTGTCAACTTTGCGCAGGCCGGACACAGAAAAGAAAGTGACTAATACACAGGAAGAAGGTTTCACAAAGCATTGGGAATAGAAAAGATTTGTTTTCGTTTTGTTTTCCGGGTAGCATACAAGGTAAATTAAACAAACGGAAGAGGAAGCTCAAGGTACAATAGGACTAATACTAGCCAAATGTGGTTAGGAATACAGAAAGTAAAAAGCATTATGTTTGCCATTTTTATTATTAGTGAAAGATAAAAAGAGTATGTTTTTTTCATAGTTTTTAGTGTGAAAAAAGGGAAAAGGAACAGGAAAGGAACAAAGATTTTATGTGTTTTTTTTTTAAATGTCTATGAGGGAAAGTAAGGGGAAAAGGGACATAGGACATAGGACATCAGCACACAAACAGACCAAATGGTGCAACAAAGGTTTGATAAGCAATAAGAACACAAAATACACTGACAAACAAGATTGCCAAACTCCACCAGAACAGCCAAACAAAATGCAGAAACGGGTAGTGAATATGAGCTCTGTCTAGGTCACCAAATCCTTGCCAGAACCCTTCCAACCTCACAGAGAGATTTGGTGGTTCTAATTTACCTGCCAAAATAGAACACTGGCCACCATACTTACAAAATAGTTTGACAGCTGTTTTGTGCAGCCAAGAAATCTTCCCAAAATCTCATTAGTCCTTTGAGTCCCAGGAATGGGATTTTGTTTATCCCTTAAGATCAGACAGGTGAATATGCTCTGAGATTTAACAAAGGACCCTTTGCTTTGACAGGTCCTCTGTACTTCTCTTTAACAAGCTGATTGAAATCCCCAAAAAGAGAAGTTTATCATGCATATTGAGAGAACCATGATGAATGATGAAGTGAATGAAACTGGGCAGGGAATTGCTAGAAAACAAACCCAGTTTAAGGATCACTACATAGAGTTTCTTGAGGGACAGAACAATGTGGATCTGCCTTCCTATATGAATACTTCCACAGTCTCCGCTCCAAGAAGCTTAAGCGAAGGTTGGAAGAGAAGGATTGTACACCTGTCCAGTTGCTGATTTCCAAAAGGCATTAAAACCTGTTCCTCCGGAACAGAACATGTCTTAATGCTATTAGAACACCAGATAGCCAATCCGGTAACCGGTGTTGCTGAGAGCATAGTATTTTAGTACTTTAGAAAGATGGCCTCCACAGAGCTAAAATTCAGGGCTCCATATGGAGCCCCTCTTCCATTTCCATGGCGGCCAGCATGCACAGCGGGATGAGGCAGCAGCAGCGGAACCCGCTGCTGCCACAGAAATCAGGTAAGTGGGGTGTGGGCATTAAAAGAAGAAGGGAAGGGAGGGTGGAGGGAAGATGGTCGGGGCTCGCAGCGTGGGCTTAAATCAGTAGTTTCAGCCCATGTTACGAGCAACCTGATTGGTTGCTGCCCCCATCTCTGGTGCTAATGTATTTTAATTCCCAGAGAGTCTTGAACTAGATCTCTGGAAACAATGACAATTAATCCACTGTGATGGTGATAGAAAAAGAATACACTGCATGTATGGACATGTACAGTGCTCCTTTGCTCCCATGCTAGTGTTGCACTATATAAACAACAATTTACAAATATAAATACAAGATAAAGTCTGAGCTGCCCAATAATGCACACTTATTTTGTACTTTAGAAGTTAATTGTGGCTGATATTTCAGTCCTATCCAAGTACGGGGCAATTTGGTCCTAATGGCTACAGGGTCTCAATCAACTTTTATTTCATGGGACATTTTCAACACCTTGAGAAAAGAAGGACGGATTGAGGGACTCTGTTTTGTTTATACACCCCTCCTTGGTGTATTGAACAAGTCTGATGGTAAAGAAATATGTTGGTTGCTCTACCGAATTTAAAATTAAAATAGGACAACGCAGGCTTGCAAGTGCAGTGATTGTCATGGCATTCAAGGGTACACATTAACACATTTCCCAGCCCTATGTAACACGTGTGTAAGCCTAAATAACACTTGTCGTTTGATTGTGCTGCTTCAGAACAATGTTGAAATTCATTACATAAATGGGCAGATATCTGGCATCCCAATGACAGCTGCGCATGATCAGAATTACACCAATAAAAACACCCATGAAACATAATCCTTCCTTTCACCAAAAAGAGGCTCTCCACTTTGAATGGAAACACTCTGCACATCTAAGAATACAATAAGTTTCAATACCAACGCTCTCTTCGCTTCTCACTATGTAACCTTGTATTCAATGTAACTTTGATATTTTCATGTAATGTAACTATGGAACTTTTGAGTAATGTAACTAAGAAACTGCATATGCTTGTAATGCGCCTAGATACCTTAGGGTGGGGAGTGCTTTATAAATAAACAAGCAAACAAACTCACAAGCAGTTCAGAGAGCAAGATAAGTAGCATTGTTAGTAATCAAAGGTCGGGGAGAGGTCCAAGTCTACATCACCCTTCATGTTAATAGAGGCAAGGATTGAGCCTAATCTAAAATGTGTTTAACACTTGGAAAACGCTACATAAGTAACAACCTTCAGGGCTCCTTACAAGAAGAGCAAACTATTCTCTCAGTTAGTCTGCTAACTAAATGGGAATTAGAGCTCAACACTAGTCTTTCCAAACACCTGGTCGCAAACAGGTACATGTTGATAATTGTCATGAGAAGTAAGATTGTAATTGATAATTTTCGGATCGTGGGTGATGCTGTTTCTGACTTTTGCATTGGCGTTGATTTAATACATCAAATAACAATTAATTTGGATATTAGGAAAGCACACACTTTGTCTAATCTAGAAAATCTACCAATGTGAATAATATTCAGTCATTCTCTCTTTACAACATTTCTATACGTAATTATTGACAATCCCTTTAGGATGTAAGTGGACAACAATGATCTGCAAATGAGCATTGTGTGTAAGGACACCTCAATCAAATTGGCAATTGTTGCTCAATGTAAAGATGACATTGCTTTTTTGTGTGACTGTACTGGTTGCCTCTTGCTTACATGAGATTACTCACTGACATTTTCGAAACTATTCAGCCTTGGTGAATTATTCATGCATTTACAGACATTTTCATAAACCATTACTTGGATTATTGAAAGGCGAAGGACAGTGGTGATTCTGTGTCGTGTAAGGGAAGTGAATGGAAGGGTTCACATGTCAACCAGGGAATTGTTCAAATTGAAGAACCTAAAATGTTTTCAGCCATCAATATATCAAGTGAATATTGGGCAGTGTTAATGGATCGCAGACAGCAGCAGCGATGTGTCTTTGCCAATGTGGAGCAACAAAATGGATAGTCAGGGGCACAGTTTGGTAATGTTGACATCAGAAACAACTTTAACATCTGCCCACATAAAAAGAAGCTGGAGTTGGACAGGAGCAAATCCCTGGCCTATGTGGATTATCTGTTAAAATAATGAAAGTAAGGGGATTCCAAGATGCCTGCGATCGAGTAGACCACGCATCGCCCAAGCTCACTGCACTGCGATAAGCAGAGCTAGCCTCCAAAGCAGTTAGGCAAGCCCTCCCTAGGACCTACTGCACAGGGAATCAGTGCTGGGACTGTGGAGATCACGGTGGCTGCGGGTCTTACCCCTAAATCCGCGGAGACAGCGACTCTGCCATGCACGGTGTATGAGGCTTCGGCCGCGTGGCAGGAGCGAGTCACTGAGGCTGCAGCGGTGACCCACTGGCTGGAGATTAGCGACACAGAGCCGGCGAGAGACAGCAGAGACAAGTCAGGCCCACAGGGGGTCCAGCGCACCTGAGGGCAGCTCTCCCCAGAGGCAGGCAAAAGTGAATACCGACAGGAGCCGAGGCAGCACTGCATCCCCCTCCGGCACCACACTGAAAAGTCTCCCGCTACTGCATTTGAGAGGGGGGTGGGAGAGCTGGGCCCGGAGACCCCCGCGACGGCTCCCTGCTGACAACTCAATCTAGACATACCGCGGCTCCAGAGGTGGCAGCTCCTGCTCCCCCGATTCCGGGCGGCCCACCACCCCCAGGGGCAACTCTGATAAAGGCCGCCAGCCTGATACTGACAAGAAGGGAGGAGGCCATCTCGTAGTCCCGAAGGCTGTCATTCTACTAAAATCCAGGAGAGAGGGCCCTATGCTTCCCCCAGGCTCATCCAGCTTCCGGATGTGTCAATAATAAAACCAATGAGGGCAACATTACTTACTGGGCGCAAAAGGAACTACAGACCTACTGTGTACAACCACCTTTAACACTATTACAGGGGGAAGGGGTCGACCTTGACGCTTAGGAGGAAGCTTCCTCCCCCCATACCCACCGCTTCAGTCACACCAGCGAGGGGACTACAAAAGGGTGATCGATATGTCAAGGCGACTCTGCGTAGGCCTCCCCCACAGGTGATGGCGACTACTGGGCAGCAGCACCGGTCAGGCAGATACCAGTGCAGTCCAGGTGGCAGGCACCCGCAACATTAAATAACTCCAGAGCGAACCCGGGAGGGGAGGGCCCCCTACTCGCACTCCCTCCCTTGAATACCTCGGGAGGGCTGAGATACCACCCTCTGAGAAGCACCAGTGGATCACTGCATTCCCGGGCCTCACAGTCATAAGGCGACCAGTGCCCTAATAGCTGTGCATCACCAGGGAGGGAGCTCGCCACACGCCGGATCATGATCTACAGGGGCAGAGTCACTGGCATGGGGACCGAACTGTGCCTGGGGGGGACTGACATCTGGCCCAGGATGGCCTGAGGAGTTAAGCTCTCCCTCAAGATCAAGGCCCCACACAGGCGGCAGGAAGCTCTCAAAGTGTGCACCCCCCTCAGCTCCTTAGCCCCAACCTGAAGTGAGTGGAGACTGCAGTAGACAACCATAGATCACGGTGGGAGTTCCGCTATCCTGTGTTCCCCCCTCGCCATGTCTAGGAGTAGAAATAAGGACATACCTGTCCCCCCTAAAGTTGCAAAGAAAGCCCAGCAGAGGACCTTGGCGCAGATCTGGGACAGGGATACAAACACAGAGGGGGCCCACAATACCAATGACTGGGGAGCAGACGCGGGAGTGGAGAACAGCCAAGGCGATCAGGAGAGACCGGTGACCCACTCCTCCCTCAGGAGCCTGTTAAGTGAAATAGTAGAGAAGATCACAAACACAGGTCAAAAGCAAATGGATACTCTTAGGGAGGACCTGGCAGAGGGTATCCAAGAGCTAAAAAGAGACATAAATAAGGTCAATCAGAGGGTGGACATCAACGAGAGGGCCGTCCAGGAGTTGACAGAGGAAGCACAGAAAGCAGACAATGGGCCTCATTACACGGAAGGCGGTAAGCCAAGGCGCTACTAGCGCCATGGCTGCCGCCGGTACCTTACCGGGTCCGCCTTGGTGGATGGCGGAATTAGCGCCATATTCCAAGGTGTGTGGGGGCGCTAATTCCGCCATCCACCATTGCCCCTTCACCATTGCCAGTCAGCCCCATAGGGCTCCATGTTAATGGTGAAGGTGCTAATTACGGTACCGCAAATTGCGGTACCGTAATTAGCACCAAGGTCCCTTTGCGGGTCCCGTACTTAACGCCTGTAAAAACCAGGCGTTAAGGGAGGGCCCGCAAAGAGACCTCGTAGTAAGGCGGTAAGGGTTTACCGGTACCGGTGCCCTTACCGGTACCGGTAAACCCTTACCGCCTTCCGTGTAATGAGGCCCAATCTCTTGGAGACCCTAGCTGTAACCACCCACAACCTCGACCTCAGAGCGGCGATCTGGAGAATAGGTCTAGACGATCAAACATAAGGGTTAAATGTCTGCCCGAAACCATCCTAGACCAAGAGCTGCCCCAAGCCATGCGATCTGTCTTCGAAGGACCTGCTAGAAGCAGAGCAGAACACAGCTATCCAATTTGATAGAATCCATAGAATATGCCTGAAACACCAGGAACCAGGAGTAAAGCCAAGGAATGTCTTGGTAGCTTTCCACAGCTTCACCCTTAAAGAACAAATACTGGAAAAGGCGAGGAAATCAAACCAAATCACCTACAATGGTGCATAAATTGAATTATACAAGGACATCGCTCAAGCCACCCTAAACAGAAGGCGCCAATGGCCCCCATAGTGTCTCACCTGAGTGGTCAACAAGTGTGCGATAGGTGGCTGTACCTATTTGCGCTGAGCTTTACCTGGCAAGGGAAGCACCACAAGGTGAAGACATGCAACCAGGGCACAGCTATGTTGGGGACTGAGGGGGACCCGCACCTACAGTGCCCCTCACCGCCCACCCTGACCACCGCCCAGAAGGCCTGGGAGTGGTCGACGATAGAGTCCAGAATAAATAAGAAAGGGGAGCCTCAACCCCCTCCACAGGGGTCACCGCTGCCCAGGGAAGACTCCATCGAACCTGGCCGAACAAAAGATCTGGTGAAATAAGACAGGTGGTGTCCATGGCGGGAGGGAGGGGCTTGAGGGGATGAGTGGTGGATTGGAATGGGATCAGGAGATCCCGCATGGGGACGCCTAGGGTGGGTACTAGGATCTAGCTCTCGTGGTCACAATGCGAGGGGAGCGTACGGCCAGCTAGACCCAATCACCAGTGGGAAGGGTTAGGGGGTAGTGGGCTCTGGGGGAGGGCAAAGGTTGTTAGAGGGGGGAAATTGGAGCAGGAGGGGCAGATCCAATCTGCAAAATCCAGCTGGGGGAGCCCAGGAAGACCAGGGAGGGACCTATGGGGGGGGGGACTCGGGAGACCCAGGAGCTTACTTCCCAACACTGAGGGCCCAAGAAATCATACATGGCCCGAGTAGACCAATTAAAGGTACTTTTACTAAACGTAAACAAGCTCAACTCCCAACTCAAGAGAAAGAAGGTAGAGAGGTACCTGAGGCGGCAGGAACCGCACATCGACTATGTCTGGTTATCGAGCCCGCTCTTGGGGAGAGTCACCGACATATCACTGGGGGAGATCGCTCTATCAGACCATACTCCAATTGAGATAGTAATGAAAAGAAACAGATGACCTCCGGGCCTCTGGAAATGGAGATACCCAGCCCATCTATTCAAAGATTCTTCTCTAAAGCTTGAAGTGGCGGAGGAAATCTGAGACTTCACGGAGACTAATAAGGTTGGAGACACAAACTGCCAAATCTGGTGGGACTCGCTCAAAGCGACAATTAGAGGCAGAATCATAGCGATAAAAGCAAGGCGCTCCAAAGAGTGAAGGATGGAGGAAGCCCACCTAGAGGCGGAGTTAAAAGAGATTGCAGCCAAAATGGATCTGAAACAGACACCCACGATAAAAAGGGAGTATAGGTCGATAAAGGCACAACTAGACACCATACAAACTAGGTCGGCGGGGAGTAGCCTGCTCTGCCTCAAACAAAAGTACTACGTCAAAGCTAACAAAGCAGATCGACTCCTAGCCAAAATGCTTTGAAAACAAGAGGGGAACAGAACAATCCTGAAAATTAACCAACAGGGATTTCCGAGTAGTACCAAAACCGAGGACATAGAAAGGGAATTTGTTAAATTCTACTTGAAATGATATAGCTCCGAGAACCCATCCTTAGAAGCCCAGGGAGTGTACCTGAGGGGAACTTGCTTACAAAAACTAACCGGCGCAGAAAGAGACTTGTTGGAAGGGGAAATCACGAGAGATGAGGAAGGGCTGCCATAAATTCACTCCCAATTAACAAGGCCCCGGGCCCTGATGGATACGGGGCTTAATTCTACAAAAATCATAAAGAAGAACTAATACCCCACCTAGCAGGAGGCCAAGGTTATACTGATCCCCAAGAAAGGCAAAGACCCGACTGAGTGCGGGTTGTATCAACCCATTGCATTAATAAATGTAGATGCAAAAAAACACACAAAAATTCTGGCCACCAGGCTTGAGGTGATACTCCCCAATTTGGTCCAGGCGGACCAATCAGGCTTTATCAAGGGAAGATAGACGGGAGACAATATAAGGAGATTATCCCCACCTTATTGAAAAAGTCCAGAAGAGGGGAATCCCCACTCTCCTTTTAGCGATCGTCACTGAGAAAGCCTTTGAATGGGTGGAGTGGGGATTCCTCTTCGCAACAATGGCAGAGATGGGTTTTGGTCCGGGGTTCCGGGGGAGGGTCAAGGCGAACTACCAGCACCTCATTCTCTGCTTTGCAATAAATGGCAGATCTCTGGCCTGGTTAAAGTCGCAAGGGGCACAAAACAGGGCTGCCCAATGTCCCCTATTCTGTATGCCCAGTACTTGGAGCCTCTTTTTGGCGAACGTAAGGCATAACATAAACATAGCAGGAATACCCTTCGCTAGGACGGAGCACAAAGTCACCGCTTTTGCGGACGGCTTGATACTGACATTGTCAAGGCCAGACACTTCTCTGGGTGCAGCGCAAAGGGAGCTTGACCGCTTTGGGGCTATAGTGGGGCTGAAAATGTATTTAACTAAATCAGAGATCCTTAATCTTACTCTTGCAGACGCACAAGCATGGGCAATCTAGACCTGCTTCCAATTTGAATGGGTAGACCACGCCATAACCAACCTGGGGGTGGAACTGAGCAAATCAGTGGACGACCTATTTCAAGCCAATTACCCTCCCTTACTAGAGAAAATCAAATTGAAATTAGTTGACTGGGGACCTCAAGTCATAGCCTGGCTGGGACACATAAACACCCTGAAAATGGTAGGCCTACCGCTAATCCTCTATCACTTCACTTTGTTTTCAGTCCACATACCACCCCGGTTCTTTAAAAACCTACACAAGGCAACAATACATTTGTTTGGAACAACAGACCTCTGAGGGTAGCAGCAAAGGTCCTGAGGTGTCCTTTAGCAAGGGGGGGATTGAGAGGGCCATACTTCAGGGCGTATTACATCGGAGCCCAAATAAGGATCTTCAGGGATTGGCAAAGGGACGATAGAGGGAAAGTCTGGAGACCTATGGACAGGGCGGTGGCGGGGGCCGCATTGGAGGACATACTCTGGAAGCCAAAGCCGGACAGACCTGCACGAATGTACGCAAGCCTAATAACAGGCACAATGGGCAAGGTATGGGATGCTGCGGTAAGATGGGTGAGCATTACTTCCTATCCCTCGCCGTACACACCAGTCTTTCATAACCCACAGTTCATCCCCGGACACAAAACGTCTGCTTTTCCTGTGTGGCAACTGGGGGGATGTCACAGTGTCAGAGACACGATCACACGGAACCATGTTAAAACTCTCAAAGAATGTACATCAGATTCTGGCCTGGGGGAAAGTCAAAGGTTTGCATATGTACAATTGAGGCACTGGCTAATGCACCGAGTCATGAACCAAGCAGGAGCCCAAGAGCTGACACTGTTTGAGAAATACGTTGACACCAACACAGGTGAAAAGAAAGTGGTAGTGAGCATCTACAAGTTGGTCAAGGAAGGGGAGATCACACCAACCAAGAGCACACATGGGGAAATAGGAAGCAGGCACAAGGGCCACAATGACAACACTTGAATGGAAACAGCGATGGGGGCTAGTACCAGAACTGACAAGGTCGCACAAAATAGGGACATCTGGCAGAAGCTAATGGTGCAGTGGCACCTGCCCCAGTTAGACTACCCAAAATATACCCAAAGGTGTCTCAGCTCTGCTGGAGGAGATGCAGAGAGGTGGGCACTTCGGCTCATATATGGTGGGGGTGCCCAGAACTCAACCTCTTCTGGGATCCAGTCTATGATTCAATTGAAAAGGTGTTGGGGATCAACTGTAGAGCTAACAGAGGTCTGGCCATTTTAGGGCTGAATGGACTCCTTGGGCAAATCTGCACGAAAACTGATCGGAAACTGTATGTCATCATGATTATGGCGGCAGTATTGGTTATAGCCGGTAAATGGTAATCTGCACAACCTCCCAGTACCACGAACGGATTGCAAAACTATGGTTGCTCCTCTCCATGGAATGGCTGACCTACTCGCTACAAGGGGACCACGCTACATTTAATGCTGAATGGGCCTCATTGCTGAGATACCTCAAGGATGGAGCGCGCCGGGCATGGACCCCCAGAGCTATGGCCCTGCTAGAAATAATTGCAAATCCGGAAGACGAAGACCCATAAGGGGCCCAAAAACTACTTGGCCCACTATCTGAACTAGCAGAGCCAATGACCCGACAAACTGAGCCCAATCAACACCAGGGCCTCTCAAGAGCTGCTCCGATCTGCAGGGGGGGTGAAGGGGGAGAGGGGTGGGGGGGTGAGTTAATGTTGATGTTGTAAAAATGCAAACTGCTAATAAAAACCAATTGGTAAAAAAATAAACAATGAAAGTAAGTCCATAAATAGGTGTGTATTGGTGTTGCACAGTTTAAGAAAACACTTGTAAAAGTTTTACTTCAGAAAGCCAAGTGGTGCAGAACTGAATAAAATGTCTTACGTCATGAAGTTACAGCAGATGGTATTATTTCTAAAAAATGTCAACACCTTGCTGAAATGAGAAAAACAAAAATAACACACTATTTTACACCATTTAAGAAGCTTTGTGGAATTGACAAATTATATTCGAAAATGCTGGGAGGATTCTGCAGAGGTCCCACATACCTCAGCCTATTTACTGAAGGCTGGGGAGAATTGGGAGTGTATTAACTTGCACACAAAGGCTGTGTAACAATAAAGGAACACCTTTGTTCATTCACCTATTGAGCACACCCTGTAAAAAAGAAGTGAGGCTATTTTCCAGGAGATCATAAATTGCATGAAGGGGAACTGATACATATTAATGTATGTGCAAACGAAAAGGAAAGCGTAAAAGTGCCGGTGGACATGCCTTTTACGCGTTCTTTTTGCATTTTGCATGGCAAATTGTAGAACGGCCTACAGCCTTTTAGAATGGATTCCTATGGGATCCATTAGCCTTCATCAGGTTTACAAAAGCAGGCTGATTGCAAAGGACGCTGATGCATTACCACCTGTTCAAGGATTGCCATGTGAACTGTAAGCCTACTCCTATAGTTGGATTTCACACATCCTGGGTCTTCACTGTAATGATAAACACAACACTGCAAATATTCCTTTGGACCTTATGATTATACTCTGATTGAGGACATGTATGGAGCTTATCATCTCTCTTAATTCCTCAAGAGCCCCTGGCCCTGATGCGTTTTCTCATGTCACCCTAAAAAAAGATCTTGACGTTTGGGCCCGTTTACATAACAATGTGTTCAAAAGCATCTCCAGCAAACCTGATATTCCTGATTCTTGTAAAAATATGTTCTGATTGCTGTTTGTAAGAAGGGGCCATGGACTGGTCCTTTTGACCATGTTGGATCCGTCTAGCGCGATAATACATTGCTAAAAGGTTTTAGGGACTGGGCAGAGATACATAACTTGTTACATGTCCATCAAACAGGTTTTTGCCCAGAGATGGGGACTAATTGAAACACCTGGACAGTGCAACACCTAAATAAACGTGCACTGACTAGATCGTTTTGATATCTATACATGGCATTTATCGATGTTGGTGCCGCATTTGACAGCGTTAACCAGATATTATTATGAATGAAGCTGCACTCCAGGGACCTTTCTTTGCATTGAAAAATGAGGGTACACTGACTGAGCATACATGCACACATTCTGGATTAAAACAGGGGTGTGGATTAGTACTGCTGTTGTGCAATGTCTATACCTCTGGCATGCATTCCTGGACAAGGTTGATTCCTATCCCCCGAAAACCCATTGGCACCCTATTTTCTGATTAGGCTATGCCAATGATTTAGTTATAAATGACTAGACTCCCATTGGTTTACAACACTCTGATGGACTTGGGAAGCAGGCCAAAATGGGGAAGGCTGTGTGAGAGACCCCACACATAGCCACAGCTTTGTGCCGGAGATTAACAGACCTGGTGACAGTGTGTGTGTGTGTGTGTGTGTGGAGATAAACTGGATCCCCCTCTGGCAAGGTTACTCTGAAAAGTGGGAACACCAATGAATGATTTGGTAAAGGCCCACTGGACATAGGTGATTGTCTGCAATGAGCTGTGGGTTCAAGGCAGAGCATCAATGGCAGGCATGGCACACCCACTTTCATGGGACCGGCATTTTGGGGAGTAACCTTGGATTCAGGGGGGGGGCATATGAAGGGAGGAAGGCAGCGGTTGTGGAGGGAAAGGTTTGAGCAGGGAGGCTGTTGGGAAGGAGGAGAAAAGGCGAGAGAGGCTGGGGACAGGGGAGAGAGAAGAAAGAATGGGAAGCTGGGCGGTGGTGATAGAGAGAGTGGGCTGAAAGGAGGAAAATAGCTGGTGGGGACATAGTGGGATAGGGGAGAGAAGGGGGCTGGTAGAGAGGAGAGAATGAAGGCTGGGAGAAGAGGGAAGAGAGAGATAGAGGGAGAAGGACAGAGAGAGAAAGGGAGAGAGACAGAGCTAAAGAGAGACAAAGAGAGCAAGGCAAAGAAAGAGAGGGAGAAAGAGAGAGAAAAAGAGAGAGAGGGGAAGAGAGAAAGGGAGACATGGGGAAAGGTAGGGATGGAGAGAGAGAAAGAGTTAAAGAGAAAGAGAGAGGAGGAAAGAGAAGGAGAGAGTGGCCCCCTTGATGGACACAGCAGTTGGTACTGGTAACTGGCTGTTCGCAGGGCTCAAGGAGGAGAGGAAAGGGAGGGATATCACAGGTGGGAAAGCATAGGCATGGACAGCTACTCTCTCCAAAGCTGTTGCTTCTTCCCACACACTCCCAACTGAATGATGAACAAAAAAGGTGACAGGGAGGGGGGACATCATAGGTGGCAAACTGTGACAGGTCCTCTATCCACAGCTGATGCTTGCATCCCACCCACCACCATGATGGACAGTACAGATGGAACAGGTTTCTGGATGTTCCCAGGGCTCAGGGAGGATATCACAGGTGGCCAAACATCAGGGACAACAGACTGCACTGGAGCAGGGGGGAATCCGCAGTAAGAGATGAAAGGGCCTGTCCCAAGTCTGTAGATTTACCTGGCTGTAAAGTGACAGATGTTGTATGGGCTGGGAACATGTTTCGTTTTTTCAGGGGGCCTGGCTGGGTTTAGGAGATAATGGAGTCCCTTTGTCTGGGCAGAAGCATGTCTGGAGTTCCACAATCCCCACAACATACAGTCACATACAGTGCAAGATGGTAATTACATTTTGGAAAATGAAAAATTATGTGATACATTGGTAAAATGAAATTTACAGAACACAGTAATCAACAAGTGACATATATGTGAAACACAATTGTAGACTCTAAGGGGTACAGATGTGGTGACTGCAATTTCCACAGCCCCCCTCTGGTCCCACATTAACTCGGCTGTGGACCAGCAGAACACCTCAGTCTGGGCCAGTCTGTGAAGTTGTGGTTTTGGGAGTCTGGATTGCAGGACTTGAGGGGGATTTCAGCCATGGTCAAGTAGGGCCCAAGGGTCTGTCAACACTTTGATATGAGGTACAGAGCAGTTTGCAGATGACAAAAAGTTCCAGAAATCCCCAATAGCATACAAAACATATGGAAGCAGTTATCCCCAGAAGGCACTGAACCAGTCTTTTTTTTTCCATCCGGAAGGTCTGTGGATGCATCCTTGAGGGTGACCGCAAGGGAGGTGATGTGAGAGGCCTTGTGAAATATTTTACCACTGGAACAAATACACAACACTCAGATTCAATGAGTGCATACACTCCATCATGGAAAATCAATATCATGTTGAAGGAAAAACAGTTTTGGAGAGACCGTTTTCTCAACTCCCTCTGCTCGGCACACAATGTCTCCAGTGTGATAGCTGTCTCATTCACTACAACTTCCAGAATTGTCTGGAACTGACACATAGCCCAACCTAGTCTCATGACACCCATCTGGAGTATGAATATGGTACGATATGTCAATTACCTGGTTTCGTTGCTGGCATCACCGTGCAGTCTCCCCTCTCTTCCTGGTCCACATTGGTTTGTCCAGGCTGTGTGATAAAGTAAAAGCAGTGTGTAGAAAAGTCTTCCAACTCAACACTCATAACAAAGTGAGGGCAAAAGCTTAGAAAACAACTACCAACACCACGCAATGGCTACTGGGGAATGAACGTGGCATGAGGACAGCACCAGAGCGCTGACCGGGGAACCTGCTGGATATCCGGTGAAACAGCAGGTAGTAAGCAGCAACACAGTTCCTGGTAGTAGTAGTACTTGCAGATAATATCTCAGTAGCCAGGTAAGGCAGGCCAGAACAGACAAGGCAGGAAGAGGCAAGCAGAGGCAGGTCAGGAAGGACAAAGCAGGCAAGGCAGGCCAGGGAAGTAATTGCAATGTAAGTAACAAGAGACATGAGTGGAACAGGCAAGGCACCAAGGAAGAAATGGAAGGACAATGAGCAAGGGTAAAACAAGGATCAGGCAGAGAACAAGGTACAAGAGTGCCCGGCACACAAACTATGGAGCACTTTCAGACGCATCTGTCTGCAGTGTTACGAGTGTTTAAATAAACAGCGCTGTATATGGTATTGCCATGGTGCTGCCTGATGCTGCCTTTACTGTACATGTGAGAGTGAGCAGCGTTGTATCCACTCACATGCTCGCATGAGGCAACATGGGCGGGTCCTGCCGCAGGACACCAAAAGAATGCCATGGACTGTTCTGGGTCCGAAGACTTGGTGCCTGACAAATATCAAACCTCCATGTCCCTCCGTGACCCACATGCCAGTGGGGATAGGAGTGTCAAGTAGGAGACAGCGGCCCACTGCCATGACAGGCACGAGGCCTGACACCATATAGATGTGCACCTGTGAGAGGAGGATAAGTGTTCACAATGTCACAGGCTTGTTGTAGGTCATGCACATTTTGGATCTTGTCAAGAGGTCTTTCTTTGATGGCCCTGATTGCAGAAATCACGTGTCCTAGGGCAGAGCTGCAACCTCCAGAGGTCAAGAAGCTGCTTGCAGGACTTGCTGCCGCAGATCCAGATGAGGTCTTCATGCTTTCACCAGGTGTCTGTTTTCTGGCACTCGGGCAAGCGAAGCTTCCATACCCGGTGGCAATGTATGATAGGAGGCTGGCTGTATTGTCGAGAAGTTAGTGGGGTATTCTCATACGGAGAGGGCATCCTGTTTGCTGGTTCTTCAGGGCAGTCTACATTAGATTGTGCCAGTTTCTTCATAATCAGGGGGCACTTGTACGACTGGAGCACAATGGACTGGCATCTGGTGGTGGAGCCCACATCATCTGCCCCTTCATGACCTTCCCACTGTTAAATATTATTTTCCAATGTGCTTAACATAAGAGACAATATAAGCTTAGAGAATATTATTGAGATATGTATTTTTGCCATTTTATTTAATTGGTTTTAATTTCTGCCAAATCCTAGAGAGTCTTTGGACAGCCAAGTACACAGCAGTGTGTTCGGGCAGAACAAATATGCATGAGCTATTTTCCAAATAATTAGGTCTTTGTTATACTTTCTCATAAAACCTTCCCCATAGAATTGCGCAGACCATCAAATAATGGTTTGTGTCCTAAGCATACACAGGCGGGTACATGCCTGCTGCAAAGACATGGGTTTAAGTTGGGAGAGCATTGGGTTTTGGGAATAGCTTTGGGTGCCAAGTTGTCTGGTCACACAGGAGAGAACAGCATTGTATCTTGTTTGTTTGCAATGGGGCCCATTTTTGGTCTTTTTACTAACTGCACATTATTAGGTCATCTGCACTGGGATGCGCATTGAATGCAGCATATTTCTGTACTAACCAATTAGGACAGGACAATTTATGCTGACTTAGGTTTGTATGGGCAGGAGCCAATAGGGTGTGCTTTTTCACTTTTAAATGCTACTGTCTGAGGTGGGCTTATTGAGAGTTTTTCTTTCAGTTTTGAAGTCACTCCAGACTGGCTGACATCCCAGTTGTTTATTGCATTTGCATAGAAGCTGTTTTTCTGCAATTTGTGCATCTCTTTAGTCTTTCTGGATTTTTTGAGGTTTTACATATGGTGAACCTGATGTGATCTCCAGTGCCTCCCAAAGACAAAAAGACATTGGGGTCCCACACTACATATCCCTGGCCGTGGCGCCTTCCTTCAGAAGGCATTTTGTGCACACACTAACCAGAGAGGTTAGCAGATGCCCTGTTTTCCTAAACGTCTGCCTGGTTCCTGGATTAGGGGCACCAGGTCAGGCTGTGTTGGGCAGGCAGTTTGCAGGGCACGGCATCAGGGGAACTCAGAGGACACATAGTAAGTTGAATGCATGTTTTGTATAAAATAGGGGGTTTTCCTTTGTTCTGTCATTATTTATACAATGATGAAGTTGATGAATTATGGTGGGGAAGCTCCTCTTATCAGGGAAAGACAGCATTGTATAAGATGTGATCGTTATAAGATCAAAGGCAGGATATCCTTCACTTCTAGAGTGAAGGGAACTTGAAGAGGTTTTTGAGAACCCTGTTCCCGAGATAAGGGTGTGTAGGAATGATCTACATCATTGTGAAAATAAATTGTTTTTTCCTTATTAGGTATTGGTAGAAATTGTGTAAGTAATGGTGCTTGTTGTTAGGTACTGCCAGAGGAAGGCACGCATGATAAGATGCAGGGCATTCTAGATTTATTGAAAGTATTTGTGAAAGATAAGCTTGTTTCTGATAATGGTGGGCAGAGGCACACCCAGATGATCAACAAATATACCGCTCCACCACCCCCATATGGGTCCTATCCTTTACTTCCTGACGTAGGGCACACTATTCCCCAGTTCTCTCCTCCAACAGAAGATGGGAAGGCTACATCAGGGAAGCCTGAGGACACCACTAGAGACTCAGCCATTTTAGAAATTTGGAGCAAGGCTTACTGACAAGTGGAGGCAGCAGTACAAAAAGCAGAGAAGGAGCTGACAAAAGCAGTGCAGGGCCAAAACTGGCAGCAGGGGCATTGCACACCCATAGGCTAATCAATGGATGATGGGATAGATTCTCTTTAAGATTGATAGTGACATTTTCAACAATCTCCAAATCTCTGTAGCTTGCAGTGGCATGTGAAGGATTGCAGGATACAGATGAAGACACTGGTGTGGCAGATTGTGATGTATTAAGTGTAGAGGGAGTCCACGAGGAGGACGATGATGGGTAGGAGACTGAGTGCTCAGAGGGGGCAAAATCATGGGGCTTCTGGCTTCAGTCGTGGTTTGGCCGAATGGCCCTGGCCAAAATTAAGAGGCAAGCGAGGGCTTCCCAGCCTAATTGATAGGGAACTCTGTTCCTGTTGCTACAGGAAGGCCTCATTATGTGCCCTGTCCTCACATGGTTCGGGTAAACTTAATGTGCACCTTGCCCTCCCTTACAGCAGAAGCTGGCAAGTGGATTTACGCTATTGAGAAAAATACAGCAAGTATCACATTAGCTGTGGGGGACATGAAAAGCATGTTTGCCACTTTGCTAGGGGAGCAGACAGACGAGATATGGATAAAAGCTAGGTTTAAGGGGTTAACGTTAAACAACACTGCCCATGATGGCTCCCCGTTTAACAACTGTCACGCAGAAGTATGGAAGGTTTTGACCGACAAATAACCTGAAACACTCCATATGTATTCAGTCATGCCCTCATGATGAAGGAAAATGAGGACTGTGGACTTTAAATACAGCAGATACAAGCAATATGGTGGAGGCACACATAGTGCATTATTGTCGACAGAAACAGGAGAAGGATAAGGACAGGGCAGAGCAGAGACAGATGACAGAATCAAAGTTGGTACAGAAAAAGTTAGCAACGCTGAGCGTGGAAGAAGCTGTAATAATCAACACCAGGGAAGTGTGAAAACAGCCCCATAAAGGGCTGAGTAATGGGGCCAAGAGATTTTAGGAGGGAAACAGGAGATGTCCAGAGAGGAAGAAGAAGTTTCTTTAGGGGTAGAAGAGCACACAAGCCATGCCCTTTAACTAAAATGTCCCAGCATGCTGCCCTGTCTTTAACCCACATCCCCAATTCAACCCTCATGTCCAAGGCCCCATGCAGCAACCAGTGCAGCTCCAGGTGCTGAACGTCACCCAGCCACCTACTCAGCTGTGGTATAAGTATCCTTTGCCATAGGGCATGATCACTCACTACACAGGAACAAGTGTGCTAAGGGTCTCTACTTTCCCACTCCCAGGATCAAATGTTTACCTTCAATGGGGCAGCCCACAGAGAGCTCTGGCGTGCCCAGTACTATCAGTAACTAACAACCCGGATAAGGAACCCTGAGTGGGAGTGTAGATAGGGGATCACACATTCTTATTTTTGGTCAACACCAGGGCTTCCAAATCCTGTATTAAGGAAGGGACCTTCCCATTGTCATAAATAATTATGGACATGTAAGAGCTTTCTGGGGTTTTTAAACCGGTTTCTTTTACCAAGCATTTCTCTATCATCATAGGCATGCCCACATTGTCAGTCCCTTTACTGGATTCACAAGATTCCCCAGTTAATCTCCTGGGTAAGGAGATCATGAGCAGATTTAATATGACCAGGTCCTTCTCATAGGAGGGAATCGTGTGCTCCACTCCATGCATGTATAACACTAGGGCTACTGCAGTAATACAAGTACTCTGTGGCCACAGTGCACTGAGAAGAATACCACTCCAGCCAGATGTGTTTGTTTATGGACTTGCCATCCTGTTAGGTTTGGTTGGCAGGGTTAGAGACACAATTCTGTGCATACCTGCCGAGTTCTTATTTAGACTGGCGGTCCATCAGGACAGGGCGCCAGACAGCACTATCATGTTATATTTGCAATGAGCAATCACCAAGGCAGGCATTGTAATCTTGTCCAACTTGGACATGGATGGTCTTGACTGGGGTACAGTTTTATGCATTGACCCAACACAGCTATTGAGGGACATGACTGTTTAACAGCTGTTCGAGGACACCAAGGAAGAGGAGGAGATAGTTCTTCAAATCTCCATACCCTGTCAGGTAAAAGTGGAAAACAGCGAAGTGTCACATACCCTGATCCTTGCCAATACATTACCGTCACACTGGAAAGAAGATCTAGAAAGGGTGTTTACACATGTATGCACCAGTGGCCCGCACAATGTAGGGCTGCTAAAAATAATATGGGAAAGTTGCATTAAACTGAAGCCTTGTGCAGTTTTGCCCCGAGTGAAATGGTATTCATGTCATAGGAAGTGAAGGAGGGAATGTGTTCACCCTTCATGGCAGTATGGCAGCAGGGCTTAATACAGCCATCAGATTCCCCATTTAACACAGCTATTTATCCTGTGAAAAATGCAAAAGTGTCCACTTGGAGGATGATACAGTACTGACGCCTGTTGTACAATATTGTAAATGCAGACTTCCCAGTAGTTTCAAACCCCACCACCATTCACTGAAACATCCCTATGGAAGCCACATATTTTACTGTGATAGACCTCAAAACGACATTTTTCTCTATCCCATTAGACCCTGAGTTCCAACCACATAAAGCATTTACTTAGAGAGGACAGAGGTTTCAACACATTATTTTGCCCAAGGGTAATTTGAGTCCTCCAGTTTTTAAACAGGGTGTTGCAAATGGATCTAGGAAACTTACAAACAGAAATCACAGTGATTCAGTATAAGGATGACCTCTGTATCACGACAGAGCAGCCATGTAGAATTTTTGACCTTATTGGCAGGGAAGGGTTACAAAGTGGACAAGGATAAACCACAGTATTATCAGCAAGAGGTTGTTTACCTAAAGCAGATAATATCATTGACCAGCAGACAAATATCCACAGAAACGTCTGCAGAACATACCACAGCCTACCAGGATCAAGCAGATACAGCAGTTTTTGGGTTTATATAACTATTGTCATGCATGGATATTCAGCTTTTCAACATACAGCAACAAAGAAATCAAAAGGACCCATTGTTTGGACTGACCAGTTTATCGATCATTTCAGTAGCTCAAAAAGGCAATCAGTACTGCACCTGTTCTAGTCACGCTACACTATAAAAAAATTATTATTTTGTTCTCACACTCCAAGGCCAAGCGATGACAGATATCTTCACACAAATGTCCTCATTGGGACATAAGTCTCTGGCTTACTTCATTGGTCTTCTTGGCCCCATGATGCAGGGACACCCGAATGTGCAGGCTCTGGGAGCTACTTCATTTGCCATCCACATCCACCATAACCCTCGAGATGGCCTACCACCCTTTGTGTGGAGCATGCAGTTTTATCAGTCCTTGAAAAATCAAAATCCACTATCACCACCCAATGAACATCAGGATATGAGGTTATTCTGTCAAACCCATCTACACACATCGTGATGTGTCACACTGTTAATCCAGCAACATTTATTGCAGATCCAGTACAGGCAAATGACACAGTACATGATTGCACATATGAGGATACCAGTGACGAGGGGAAGGGGAAGGTTCTCTTCATCGGTGGTTTTCCAATGATCAATCAGAGAACAGGGGTCTGGTGCACAGGTGGAGCAGTAGTGAGCCTTTAATCAGGGGAATACCAGGTGTTAGCTAAGGTGCCACTGCCCTCACATACTCGGCGCAAGCAGCAAAACTTGTGGCCCTCGTAACAGCATTGGAACTATCCCAAGGATGCCCCATGGCGATTTACTCAGATTCTGATTATGCCCAGCCACAGTGCACTCCAACATCTCCAGGGCAGAGGGGAGGGTTTACGAAATCAGATGGTGTGTGCGAGCAGCATGCTGCCCTACTCTCCAATTTAATAGCTGCATTAGCGCTCCCTACAGCAGTTGTAGTAGTGAAATGCATAGCTCACACAAATACCACAGACCCATTTGTGTATGGCAATCGCAAAGCAGACTTAGCAGCCAAGGAAGCAGTATAATTAAAGAACCCCAATGGCATAGTGTCCTCTGAACTATCCTTACAACAGGTTCAACTTCTAGCCCCTTACAATGCCCTCTCCACAGCTTTGTGTCCTTGGCAGATGCGGACAGGAACATGATAGCTGCAAGGAAATGCTTTTAATGTAGGAGAGCAGCAGGTTTTGGGAATAGTTGGGGGTGCCAGGTTTTCTGGTAACACAGGTAAGAATTGCATTGTATCTAGTTTGTTGCGGTGGGAGGCATATTTCACTCTTGTTCCAAACTGTGCTTGATTAGGTCATCTATGTTGGGATGCACATTGAATGTAACAAAATACTGTACTAACCTATTAGGATATGGACATGTATGCTGACTTGGGATTGTGTATGGGCAGGAACCAATCGGATAGTTAGAATGTGGTCACACATAATGTCTTGAATATATACAAATGTATTCCAATTTGGGGGTTTTCAGGTGGCCTTGTGCCGCTTTTTCCAGGTGTGCATTGGGCTTTCCGGGATAGCAGATAAATATATTGGAGACACTGCCAGGTATGGCCTGGAGCGGGAACTCTGAGCCTTGATGGGGAGGCATATGGGCAAAGAGAGAGCAGTTGGTCTAACTGAGTTTGTGGGCCACCTAATGGCAGATCTGGAGGAGAGAGTTCTCTTGGTAATCTGTTAATGCAGGAGGGGGGAGCAGAGGGAGCAGAGCAAGCATTAACTGGATGAAGTCAGACAGTACAGATTGTCTTTGTCTTATGAATTCAATGAGAAAACAAGTATCATTATGAATACATTCCAAACATGCTCTCACCTTAATGCCGGTGGCAAGATCACTCGCTGGGACACATTGCAGGTTCTTGCAAGGGAACCTTGATGTGAAAAATGTGATGCAGTCTGGGTCTCTGTGGGCTAACTTGCTCACCTAAAGACCTATTTTGAAGGGAGCAGTAAACTTAGGCAACGCATAGTGAGATGAAATAGTGTGTGTATTACACATGAATGTAGTGCCATGTGCAAGTGAGTGTATTCTGTTTCCAGAGTCTGACACAAGACAGAAATCAGAACAGTATACTTTCTATTTCTAATGCACGTAGGAGCCTTAAACTCACTACACATAGATAAAAACACTATTTATGGCAGAAAGTGGATAGAACTATTAGTTACTCTGACACAGCATCTATTATGCAGTCAGAATGTGACAATGACAATGATTTGCCTTGAATGTAGTGCGAGTTAACTGTGAAAATAATTAAAGCATATGCATATTGTAACTCTGAGAGGGACTAATTGAATCACTGTGAGTTGGTGAGGTGGTTATACTATAGGATCCTATTAGTCTGTGTCCTTAAAACCTAAAAATGCTTTTGAAACATAGATCCTGATTCATGGAAAAGTGTGTATTCCTCCCGCAATTGCCCTGCGATGAGAACAACACTGCACGAGCATGCAAGCAGAATAAAAAATGCGTGCCCCGCGTATTTAAGGAATTTACTGCGTAATGTAACCGTATTCATGAGTTGTGCTTGGAATGCCCCCAATATGCCCCCACGCAAATCATAAACAGCCAGAACATCTATCTTTGTATGCTCTCCCGGGTGTGAATACAAGCACCCTTCAAACAGTGCATGGTGTCCCCCGTAATCAGGTGTGCATCTCTGGGACATTTCACAGGGACCCCTGTAACAGTTGCCGGCAACCTGACAACATGCATATGATGCTTCTTAACTCTGGTTAAACTTGGAAAATCTGCCTGCGAACCCCCGAAAACCATTCCTGTACCCTGCTACACTATGTGTGCGCACTCCTAAATTAGATCAGAATCCTGGTTGCGTACACACACCCCTAAATCCGACATGCAAACCAACCTCTGTGCTGCGATTCCTAAGCGCAAGTGTTTTTACACCTCCCTTTGAGTGACGCATGTTCGAGGGATTTCCGTGGCCATTTCTATGGTTCCATGAATACGTGTCTTTTGGCGCAATTGTGCTCACGCGAGGGACTGTTTGTGGGCCGTCCCTCCTAACTTTTTTGTATGATCTCCCCCTTTTTTTGTGTTCCACCCCCTTCCCAGCCCTCTGTGCAAGCCATGCCCAAGCTCTGCGTGGTATCGCGCGCAAGGAGCTCGATGGCTCGCAGAGACGTGCAGAGCCTGCGCAAACTCACACAAGCCCTGTAAATGTCACCGCATTCAATTCCATGAATCGACGAACGGGAATTTGCATACAGTTTGGCGTTCCCTAATTCCTGCACAAATAATTCCATGAACCAGGCCCATCATATTTTGAAAGAAGTGTATTTCTTTTCTCTACAATGCCATCAATAAGCATCCCTTATTTGCACGCAAGACTCATTTGTGTTTCAGACAAGTACAGTCATCGCAAGCAAAAGAATTTCGAGACTCATAAATAAAAATATTTTTTGTAGGGTGAGGGGAGACGCTCTGTTTTCTTTAAAAAGAATACTGTCAACATGGTTGCCATAATGGATGTTGCAGTGCTCAAACTAATTCAATAATCTAGAAAACAATATTGCCTGCATGGGATGCAATACCCCTATGCACCTTCTTAAATTAGTTTTATGATAATAGCGATGATGGGCTGACTTGCAACAATTTGCCAAATATTGTTCCTTGCTTAAGCAAACGTGGGGTGAACATCTCTCTTCCTCTCTGGCGAATAGTACAGACCTATCCTGCTTTCACTGGCCTCTGCAGTTTGTTGTCTCTTCTTCCTTCTCAATTTTCATTGGCTATCTGATTCTAGGGTGATCAAGGATCTGAACGGCAAATCGATCACCCACGTCGGCTCCTCCCACATTCCTCCTGCTCAGCTGTAGAAGTAATTGGTCTCCAATTAGAGAGGCTTCAAATCGCAGACAACACACCACGGTGTGCATTTCAGACAATCTGAGTGTCAGAATGCCCTGTGCACAAAAATTATTTAGCCACCTGATTGACAGGAATGCAGAGTATTCCACCAATAACATCCCAGCTCTGCTCCCACCCGTGCAGAGATAGTGCTTCTTTCTAAGAATGCTGCGTTCTGTGTCTGCCTGATTCCACTTCTGCCACTGGAATCAGTTAATCCGTAATTGCAACTGCTGATTGTTTCACTGATGTGTTCTGATTTTATGGAGGCTGACTCATAAACCTTACCAAATTGGCTTTCCTGTGACTTGCATTCAGCATTTTCAAAGCCATACTGTACTCCACCCAACTGTACGCCTGACTGAGACCAGTGTGAAGGACCAGCAGGCTGGGGAAGTGAGGGCCTGCAAAAAAACTTTAGTGCAGAATTGCAGTGGTGACTGGCGATTTCATTATTTGTCTGAGCGTGGCCATTGACATGAAGGAGACCACTGGTGGACTTTTCACTGATGATTCCAGTGGCAGATATTCACTGCTCTTCAGAAATCCAGAGCTAGGAGAAGATGTGGGAGTCGCGTTAACAATTGCGCTGGGTCTCAAGCCTGGGACTGGGACAGAGCCAGTAAGGCAGGAGGTGCTCCAGTACTGACAGCCTCATCTCAGTGGGGGAAGGCAGGAAATGAACTGGTCAAGACGAACTTCCACTAGGAGGAATCTAGATGAGCTCAGCATACAGTTCTACTGGTGTATTGCGTATGTTGTTGCCGCCATAAACTTCTGGGAGCTGTCTCTTCATGGAGGGGGTTCGTAGCTGCCGGAAGACAGAGGAAGGGGTGAAACGGGTAAAACTACAACATGAAACACACAAAGACCCCTTCCGAACATGAAAAAAAGAACCTAGGTAAATAGTTGGGTGTTGGTGTTGAAATAACTGAGCAAAACTGACATCTGACATAGCAAGGGAATGGTGTATTGCTCTGCATACACCCATACACCCATTGGAGGGTACCAGTCTTGTTGTAGGAGGCAGAAATGGTTACTTGGGCAGAGAGTCTTGCAAAACATAAAATATCTCAGCTGTCTCGTGACACCCCATGTATCCAAAGCAAGACCATATTTGTTGAGTTCTTGGTTAATGTTCATCATATGCCAGTGACAGATTTAGAGCTGAAAACATAAAGGTGTTACTTGTCTGTCTATCTAACCTCTTAGTTGCCCTTCTGTGTGCGCGCGTGCGCACACACACACACACACACACACACACGTGATCACAATACACATGACTTGGGGGAGGAGTTTGTCGCGCATAGTGGTTTTCTTCTTTAACTTGCAAGTGTTTGTTGCCTATTTGGATTACATTAGCCTGACGAAGCTCGGTACACGAGCAGAACGCATGGCGCTATTCCAGCCTTGAGGGTGAGTGACTTTTAAGAACTGGTCTGTCATGTGGACAGCCACAATATTTGTGCTTGCTTGCATTGTTGTGTGTTGCATGAATTTGTTAAAATAAAGATTTTGTGATTTTCTCAGTCAGATAGCAGGGTCTTGTGTGTTTGGGTATTTTTTTGTACATACTTTCTGAGGTTTTTTATGTATATGTGTTCTTAGGTGATTTACCTTTGACACTATGCCTAAATGAAGACATGAAGGTGTTTACTTGACCTGTTGTTGAAACTGGTCTAGGGAAACCAAAGCGGCATTTGGTGTAATATTTCGCTTTGTTTTTATATTTGCAATGACAATATTTCCCACATTTGTGTCTTTGAAATTGTAAAATTTGTGCATTAAGGGATTTCACAAGTGACATACTTTTGGATGAACTGCAAAACAGTGGCATCACTGTCCTGACCAAATTTAAGAGCATCGTCAATCCATAATAGCATGTGGATGTGTGGTGATCCTCTGGCTTGGTATTCTTTTCTCCAAAAGAAGTGTTGCACGCACCTCTCTGCGGAGAGGAACAGTCTTATTACAAATAAAGTGTAGCATAGCAATGAAGCGATGATGGAAATATCTTGATACATTTACAGTATCTAGAGATCATAGTTCTCCTGATGTTTATATATCTTTGTTTGTATTGTTTTTGTTTGCTATGCGTAGGAAATTGTGTAAATTCTCCCATGCATATTCTGCACAACTTAATGTAACAAACCAAGTGGGTGGGCCAAGGTGTCTTATCATACAACGTACATCTCCATGACATCAGAACCAGTATTCTTTTGTACCACGCTTGTTTGCTAAAAGATTTGTAATACTTGACTGTAAAACCTCATCTTTTTCTTAATGTTTTGTAATAACTGCATAGCTGACATATTTTGAAAATGGATACCTGATTTTAATGTGTTTACATCTCCGTAGCATAGAGTTGCTAGTTCACTTTCAAAGAGAAGGTGGAATATGTATTCCATGTTTTGTCTGAATCTGGGGCCTTCAGAATAAATTTGTAAAGAGCGATATTCTGATGCTGTTATTTGTGATCCTTTGGCTTGTCGCATTTGGTATCTTTCCAGTGCATCATCTATAGTGTCTTTATAGTGTAAAGGATGAATTGTATAATGGTCTAAAATATTGGATTCTGTAGGAGGATTTAGAAGTTGAAATTGACCAGTTTCTGGTGACTCTTGAATCATTTCAATGGTGTCTCTCAGGTTTTCTTCAATATTAATGTATTTGTAGTATTCATTGTTGTCTTTTAGATATTGCAGGGCTTGTCTTACTTTATGTAAGTCCTTGAGCTGTTGCCAATTTGTTTTGTCTTTTGTAGGTACACCATTTACTAAGACAATTCAAGATTGATCTATTGGACGTTACACTCCCACAGTGTGTACATTTATCTAATGGTAAATAAACTACTTTGCCACAAATGCCTTTCACTAATTCAGAGGGAGGTAATGTTTCTGTTTTTGGTTGAAGGCGTATTATTGCTTGAAATGGGTGCACTGTTTGAATTATGATGCTTTCATATAAATGGAATTGTTGCAGGGGTTTTGATAGTGGGAATAATTCCAAGTTATTTGTGATAGCACGTGAAAGAGTTTGGTTGTTGTCAGGTTTTGCAGTGCAGTAACTGCAAAGTATTAAGGGATCAGTAATTTTGTATGTGTTTCTGCTATAAAGTAGAGAGCTAATCAGAACCATTTGGAATCTTCATTGTCTTCTATTTTGTACGTTATGTCTACAGTTTTTGTGTTACTTGTATAGAAAGTTATGTGGCAACACACACACACATGGTTTGGTACTTCAGCGGATGCAGTTTTAAACGTTAGTATTTCTTTTTTGTATGTGTGTAATAGAAGGTTGCTATTTGTACAGTAGTTGCTAGTTTGTTTTAAAGCTATTACATTTTGTAAGTGGCTTTCACTTCCAAAATATTTTCTCTGGATATACTCTATGTCTTCGAGTAGTTGTTTGGCTGTACTATGTAGAAGATTGTTATTTAAATTGGCTAGTGCTAAAGCAGGACTTTTAGCATAGTAAAGTTTGGGGACCCATTTTTTTATAGTTGAATGATGAGTTGATATTATTTTGATATGATGGAAGGTGCTTTTGCAAGTAAGTCCTAAAATGCAGGCTATACATATTTTGTAGTAGTTTTATTTTGAATTTGTCTTTGCATTTTACATACTGATTGAGCAACTGGCATAAAGATTTGAAGGATTTGTTGACAATGTTACACATTGATGTGCACGGACATTTGTAGGCTGGACATTTTGGTTCAGTGGAATGGAGCGGTGATACTGAGTTTTCTGGGGATATTTTTGTGAGCAGAATTTCTTGTTCCATTATGGTGTCATTAAGTTTTCCATACCCTCATCCACTGCTATGTATGGCAATTGGGTCTGTTTGATTTTGTTCATATGCTTCTTCATTAAAATATGGTTCTGTGCTTGTGGTGTGACTCCATTCACCTACACAGATGTTTAAGAAGCTATTTTTGTTGATATTCCATTTATTGAGAAGTCTTTTTTGTAGTTTAGTAGTTCGTTTTGTTAGTGGTTTCATTCTGTTTAAAACTAAAATAAATAACTTCCTATTGAGAAGGATTGCACTGTCTTTGAAAGCTTCTAGGATTAATTTTCTACGGTAAGTTTTAAGGGATGTGCATGATTTCTCTCCCGTTTTTATAAGAAGGATTCTGAGGCGGCACATTTTTTGTAAAATAATTTTTTGGGTATAGTTAATTGCCACTAAATCAAGATTTATAGGTGCACTGTTAGCCGTAGTGGTAGCTGAAGTCTTGTTAATCACTTTCCGTTTTGTTTTACATTTTGATAGAGGAGGCAAAATTTCTGTACTGGAATCTTGTTTTGTTTCGCTTAAAGACTGTATTAGCTGTTTTGTTTGAACTTTTTGTACAAAATCTGCTAGAGATGGATGATTATCTTTGACACTTTTATTTTGATTTGCTCTACTTCTGTGTTGCTTTCTACAGAGTTGCTTTTTGGTAGGCATTCTTTGGGGTCTGTTGGAGAAAAAAAGAAAGTGTGGGTTGGGCTGTTGTGCAGTGTATCCGTGCTTTGTGCATGAGCGTCTGAGTATGATGGTAAGGATGTTTGTGGAGGTGTGTGATTGTGCAATGGTCAGCTACATCAAATTGGGAAAGCTTTTTTTGTATTTGTGTGTTACTATACTGGGCTTCAGATGACAACATAAAGTATGCAGCTGGTGACGGGAGGCACTAATACTAAATCTAATGGTAGAGGGTTAATACACATGTTTGTTCTACAATACTAAAATGCTAGTGTGTTTGAGTAACAGTTACAACATTATGGTAGTATTGTATTTACTTTTTTGTATGGAAAGAGTAGATTTCTTTTAAGTTCTTGTTCATACTTGAGACACTGCTGCTTTTCAGGAGAGTGCTCTTCACTGCAATTGTAAAAGATAGAAGTTAGTGAATATGTGTGTTTATAGCACTTTTGTTAATGTAGACATTGTTTTTTTTGTTTTTGTAGTAGTAGTATTTTCTGATAACTGAGCATATTATGCACATGCACTTTCATTTGCCTACTATCATCCTATATATTTTACTTAGAATCTGTTAGTTGAACATGTTTTACAAATCAGTATAATAGTAAACGTATAGAGCACACTTGGCTTTTTAAGGCTATGGTATTGGATGTTAGAAGATAGAAGAAATAATCATATGCATTTTTTGCTATTTTTGCCAGGTAAATGGCAGAAAATGTACAGAAAAGCATTCAATGTATGCATTTGGGAAGGTGTGGGAAATAAAGCAGAAGGATTTGATGTAGAGGCAGTGGTGTTGTTTCAGCTGGCAGCCTTTCTAATGATATTGTCTATGTGCATAAATGAAGATGCATGTACTCATCCTGGCTACGTGTAATTTTAAAACACACTAGAAAGCCTTTTTACATAATTATACTGTTATTTCTCCCATCTTTTAATATGAAACAACACTTTCTTACATAGCTTTACAGTTTATACATGGTAAGTGGCAGTTACTCTGTTTATATGCATTCATAGAAGAGCTGTACATGTACTGTGTAGAAAATATTGATACCTGTAGTCTGTGTTCATGCATGTGGATGTGCATGAATCTGCAAATAGAAATCTTGGGGAGTTGTATAGTAGTTATTGCTGTAGGTCCTTTGCAGTCACAGCCCAATTATACTGAGAGTGATCAATAGTACATCTAAAGTGCTGATCTGTCATGATGGAGTTAGATGTAGTGTTCTTTGATGTGATTGGTGGATGATTGTGTGACTGCTTAACAGTAGCCAATGAGGGAATGGTGCAGAGAGTGAAGTGGAAAGGGTAGAAGGGCTGCCCCAGTGTTACGCACTCCACGGACACCGTGGCTGTACGCGGACAGGGCGTGCCACATACGGGAATTCTCAACATATCTTGCATGGAAATACGACTGTAGGGATCAGCCAATCAGGTGTTGAGTTTGTGGTTTGTTTTGAAAGAGGCTGTGTGTAGTGAAGAGGGTGGTGGTGGAGAAAGTCAGGGTTTTGGTGGTTGAAGATGTTTGTGCATGGTTTGGAGCAGTATACTAAATGCAGGAATGTGGCAAACAAATTTGATGTTAAAGGAGTGGAGGTAGTGTGGAGCACTGTGTCTGGTTTATTTTTTTTATTTTTTTATTTATTTGAATTTAATTGCATAGCAATTTTTACAAAAATACAAACGAACATTTAAGGTGAAAGTCCATGATCTCCCGTTTTCCTCATTTCCGGCAACCATTTCGTTCTCAAGCTCACAGGTCCCACCATGAAGTAGAATTCTGGTCTGTGATTCCTTTGCAGTCCAATGTTGCTAGATAGACTTTCCGAATAAAGTGGACTACTGCGATCACCATAGACATGGAGATGCCACTCATCAATGCAATCCATCGTTGGTGGTCGTCCAGTGTTTGTAGGGATCAAAAAAGAGGTGTTAGAAATTGGTGACGCTCTGCAGCCAGGCCGGGACAATTAATCATCACATGTTTGATGGATTCGTTTTCAGACTCAAACTTGCAGAATTTACAGCCAGATGATATGTTCCTCTTATAGACAGGATTTCGTTAGTTGAAATTAATTAAGGCAGATTCTCATGAAAGTGTCCCTGAATCGCCAATCCAGAAACCTAAGAAGATACGGCATCAGATCATTTAGCTTCTGAGCGGGATATGGGATCATTCCAGCCAGTTTAGAAGAACTTGCTTTGTCCAAGGTTCGGATCCAGTCGGCACGGAGCAGTTTTTATTTTACCCGCATGGGGTTTTTAATAAGGCTGTCTTCTGAGCAGCACAGGTCTGCCAAGAGTTTTTTTTATGATGACACACCCAGTTGGACAAACATTCAGATGGATTGATCTTAATTTCTTTCTTTATTAGGCCCAACACCTTTGGACAGCTGGGTAGCATTGCTTTTCGATATAAAGATAGCCTTTTCCATTCCACTACTGCTTCGAGAAATGACAATGATAGTTTTCTGTGCAGGACATCAATCTGAACTGAGTCTGGAAGATTTAATGTCTTTTTAAAGATGATTGATTCCAAGCGCCCCCAAATCTCTGCTGGGATGCCCAGGATTCCATCCGAGCCGTATGTTAAGGACGGAACTATCTTCCCCTTATAATATGTTATGGCTGCTGCCAAAGAGAATCGTCCAAATTTTGCGTCCATGATTTTGACTTGGCTCGCCAGTTGTTTAGCTTTAGTTTTCAGGTCTTCTAAGAAAGGCGTCTCCACCAAGCTGTTGTTGGGTGGAAGTGCCCAAATATTTAAAGGTCACCACTTTTTTTGATCGGATATGAATCCACTTGCCATGTAAACCGATCGGTCTTCTGGATCCCTCGTTTAAATTGCATGATTTTGGTTTTAGATTGATTCATTTCAAGATGATTCAAGGGAGTGTATCTCTGCAGGCTGTCCAGCTGCCTTTGTAAGTTAATTCTTGTTTGGTCTAGTAAAATAAGATCGTCCGCGTAAACCAAACAGGCCACTTTCTCACAGCCTATTAAGGGAGGGAATGATCTCAGATTTGGCTCAAAGTGGTGGATATCCGAGGTAAAAAAGTTGTAGACTGCCGGTGGCAGTGGGCAGCCCTGCTTCACCCACCAATAGGGACTGGTAACCCTAGGTCTCCTGGGGGCAACCAGACGTGGTCTCCCTCTCACTGTGCTTAGAGAGGCATCAGCTTCACCTCACTGATGATCCCCAACAAGGGTGAAACACGTGTATGGGGTTGCTGGTGGTACTCTCGTTCAGATTGGAGTTGCCATTGTATTTCGGTGCTGGACTGCCCCTGGGCAGGACAAAGACTGATATGCAAATGGATATTTCCCATCTGTGAAAGGCACAGTGAGTAAAAGCAGTGGCTGCGAACTCTCAAGTGGTTAATAACCACTGAACAGGTTATCATGTCTGTTCTTGCGAGAGAGGGGCGCCCGCTACCTTTGTAAAACTATTCACCCACCAATATGTCGAAATTTGTGATGTCAAGAGCCCAGCTTGATTCAGCCAGACCTGGATTTTAGTTTCCGTATGAAGCGCTTTTAAGGGGCCTAATATGGTTTCTGGTCATCCCAGGACTTCTAACTTCATCCAGAGGAGTTGACGATCAACTCTGTCGAAGGCTTGGACAAGGTCCACAAACACTATGAAAAGATGGATTTTTTTTAGTGCACCTTGTGTTTCAAGATGCTTAAGAGCATTATGTTTACAGAGGTTACCATGGTTTTGACGAATCCCGTCGGGAAAGGGTTGATTGCGTTGATACTGGTTGTCCAGGCCAGAAATGTTTCCAAAAGGAAAGTTCCAAAAATGTTGCCTATTACATCCAATAACGCTATCGGTCTGAAGTTCTTCGGGTCAGGTTTGTCTCCTTTTTTAAAAATTGGGCTATCACCTCTAGCTTCCAAGAAGCTGGGACTGTTTTTGCTTTCGAGTTTTCACAGAAGATAGCGTGAATGAAGGCCGACCATTCCTTTGGATGTTTTTTTAGGATTGCATTTGTCAATCCATCCGGGCGGTGTGCCCTTGATCTATTGAGCTTGTTTATGCTTTCCATAATTTCAGGTGGAATGTAATCAAAATTCCATGTTATAGTTGTTTTCAATGGCTTTCCAGGTCTGCTCTGATGGTGTGGGTCATCAAAAAGGGAGGCAAAGTGAGATGTCCAGGCCCTCTCGTTTACACTGTTAGAAGTAACCTCTGGTTTTGACTTTGCAGCACCTTTAACCAGTGCCCAAACATCTTGGGATTTTTTTGTTACTGAGGGTTCTTAGCATTTGTTCTGCGTCTTGTTGTAGTAGCTTGTATTTGTGTTGTTTTATCCAAGCTTTGTATTCTTTAATGAAGAGCACTGCATTGAGTTTGAACTCTGTGTTGGATGATTTTGCAGCCTGCCCTTTGTTGCGCCTCATAGCCCTTTTTTTCTCATGTACTTCAAGATCAAAAGTGTGGCATTGCATGGTAGTAGTCTTCTTACTAAGATAGCCACAACTAAATGGAAGCAGGAGCGGTCTGTAATCCGGGGCTTTTTGAGGAACTGTGGCAGTATTTTGTGCTTCATAGTACTTTTTAGTGATTGCTATTATGTCGTCGGGGGTTAAGCAAAGTCTGTTTCCAGCATTATTAGATTGTAAACATGCCGGCATTGTGGAGGGCCAGGCCGTGATGATCTGGGGAAGCAGTAGTTCCACAATATCGTGGTCACTGTTAAGTGTCCTTCTGATGGTAATGCCTGAAGTTAGTTGAAAAATGTCAGGCGAGATGAAGATGTGATCCAGGTCCCCAGATTGAGAGTCCCTTTCCCAAGTGGGAATGTTTGCATGATCCGGACCTTCCTTTGTGTTTTTATTTTCCTTGAATTGAAGTAAGCCTCTCGCCTTCGCAAAGCTAGAACATTTACAGCCTCTTGAGGCGGCCGTGTTGGAAGCATTTTGGGGCTTTGATCCTTTTGTTGGGATTTCCAGCACTATGTTTAGATCCCCACAGATTATGGTGAAGTCTATCTCGTTTTCTTCCAGAGCTTTATCCAATGTTGCTGTGACCAGGTCAATAAAATTGTCATCTGAAATTGCTGCCTGGTTCCAGTAACATGTAACTAATAGCAGGTTGCCAGAGTTGCTAACCTTGTTAGAATCGATCAATGATTGCCATTCCACAATGGTCGCCAAACAGGACACATGGTTTTGGTGAGGTGTAGGCCAACTCCTGTTCTAATAGCTATCAAGAGGCCTGAGTAGGGGCATCCCTTGTCGCTCTTAGCTGCATCTGCTGTTATCACGTCGTACCCGTCTAGGTGCGGGCGGTCAATCAGCCAAGTCTCTTGTAAGCAGAGTATATCATAGTCACCCAGGTTTACGTCACTTGGAACAGTGAGGTGGTAAAAACCTCTAGTGTTCCAGGATGCCAACCTTCAAGGCGTCTCTTTGATTTTATCAGTGTGACAGGTGGGTTCCAGTTTCCGCAGTGATTTAGTCAGAACTCCTTTGCCGGACAGGTACCCTATGCTGGGTGGCTATGCTTTCCTCTTACAAAGTGCGTCCTGGATCCATGACCAGTCACCAACAGTTGGTTCGTAGGTGTCTTTTTCGACCTGGTGCCCTGCCTCCAGGCCATCTCAAGGCAAGTTCTCTTGAATCACAGTTATCTTAATGTCTGGGCAGGGACCAGACCGCTTTCTACCAAAGTTCAGAGGGTCTAAGTACAGCTGTGATTTCAACGCTGTCGAAAGCTCATTTTTGTCCTCACCTGGCAGGCCAAACTCCTCTTCGGTGGTTTGAGTCTGCCCACGTTCTCTGGTTATAAGTCATTCCCTAGGTGGTGTAGGGGTCTTGATTGTTCGATCGAATTAGATCAAATCCTAAGATTCAAAGGTTTTCTATCTCATTTGCCAGCATTGAACGGACCACTTGTGATGGAATATGCAGAAAAACGTAATCGGTTCTGTGCTTGTTTCGAATTCTACAATTTTGATGTCTTCAGACCTTAGATATCGCAAGTTTGGAATGCTATGCAAGATCTGGAAAATTGTTCTGCGATTCAGAATCAGGTTTATGGTTTTGTCCAGGATGGATTCCAGTTTAAAAGACCTGCTTCTTCTCGAATTGATTCGCTGGTGCGAATCCTTGCAAGGGTTGCGATTGCTCCGGGCAGTCATCTGGCAAGGGTAGGACTTCTTGAGCCAGTGTTGAAGGTGTGGAATCTCTGGCTACTGGATTTGCCATGGTTGGTAGTAGTAGGAGGGTCTGTAGATCACTTCTGGTGGAGTGAGGGAACACAGTTGGACCCGGCCGTTGATGATACCATATGTGCACCATCCTCCCCTGCGCTTGATTTAGACCTGTGGTTCGAGGTGGCCTTTTGGTTTTAAGAGTGTCCACAACTTTTTCATTAAGAATTCTCCTTTTTTCAGATAGTGGCAAGAATTCTGGTGAACTTGGCACACCCTGCTATCTGGACGGTCTTCATTGCAAACTCGGGAGGCTGTGTCTTTTGGTCCTCGACCCAGGGTGAACTGGACGTCAGTTGGATGGCTCGCAGCGTTGGGATCTGGTTTGCCGGGCTTCACATTTCTTTTCTCAAAGATCCAGAAGTCTTTGTTTCTTTGGTCCTCGTGGTTGTTCACGAATGACACGGTCCTGAGTTGCTGCCCAGGGGGTGAGGACCGTAGTTGATCTGCCAATTTCAGGACTACACAACCATTACTGGATCCTCGTGGTGGGAGCTCGACAGGAATAGGCCGCTGCCCCCAGAAGGCTTAGTTTTTTCCTGGTCTTGGGGTTGAAGTAGATTCAAAAGGCCAGCTGTTTGTGTTGAGACTTCATGCATGTCTCTTGTAAGGTCGATTTGGGGAAGCATAGTTAGATTTGGAAGTGTCGCAACGGAAGGCGCGGGTTGGGCTGACTGCAAAGCGCTTATCGTTTGGCAGCCCGCATCTAAAAGTGTCCGCTTGGTTGTTTGAGGCAGATGTGGCGCTTTCTCTAAAGCTGTGACAAAACCTTCCAAGAATATTAATTTGGTGTGTATCATGGCGATCAAAGACATGTGGTCTCTCAGGGTGTCATCTATGCGTTCATAAAGTTTTGCAAAGGGTGCAAGAGCGATAGTAATAGAGGACATGAGTGACATAAGGTCCAGTTTCTTGGGAATGGTGCAAGGCTTCTGGTCCGAGATGCTCTCTCGACTTCTCTCGGACTGATGCGTAGAAGTGGATGTCGACTCGCTTCTTTCTAAGTTAGGCAATGTGAGCAGATAGAAGTGGCGGTGGCTGCTCCTCCTCTTTTGAGTGGGTGACGTTGGTCTCGCGAAGACCTCCTGGGAATTAATAGGTGGGTCTGTCACCCTAGCCTGGGGTAAGTGAGCCTCTACTCTTGGCACACTTGGCCTGATAGGGGACAAAAGACCAGAGGTCCGGGCTTGGACACTAGGTGCTGCAGGCTCCGGTGAGATCTAGTGCAAATAAGGTGACGTAGGATCTCTTCGATCTGGTAGTGTAGATAAAAGCGAGCGATCTGCGCCTTTTGGTTGCATCTCCATTTTCTTTTTGTTTAAGGTTGTTACGCTTGACATTTCCTTATCAAGGACGTGTAAGGAGGGAGTGTTCTCGATTGGGATGGCAGGGCTGGGAGCTTCCAGGTCTACTGGTGATGGTGCTTTAAGTGGGAAAAAGGACACGTCTTTCATGGCGTTTGAGGCACCCTCCAGGAGCTCTGTGTCAGAGATGTCATGAGGAGAAGTGCCTGTTTGGTCCGGGCCCATCAAGCTTTGTTTCAAGAAAAAAGTTTTTAAATCAGTCGATAATAATGGGTGGTGTCCTTTGATTTTTCTATAAACTTTATTTAGCGCTTTTGGTGTGCTGATTTTGGGTTTACTTAAGGATTTTTTTAAGAAATGCATTTTTGGTTAGGTTGCCATCTGCATCGGGAACAGAGAGAGCTTGTTGTTTGCTTGTTTCCATGGGCAGATGCATCTGTGAACGCCCTTGCAGAGGTTTGGGGCGTGGTTTCCTCAGTGGCCGCTTAGCCACTCTTCCCGCTGAAGAACCACAGGCGACGACACCAAGAGTAGCATTCTTCGCTGTGCCGCTGGTGTGTTCGACTGGCGAGACGGCCGCTCAGGGGCTAGGAAGACCAGAGGGCAGTGAAGGGAGGGCTCCCCCTCCACCTGGCACCCCGGTTAAACATGCCCCCTCTGCCCCCCTTCAACAGGGGTCACCTCCAACGGCTCCACGCCGCCCTCCATGGAGGCACCTCCCCCACCAGCCTCCAGGCTGTGTGAGCCAGGCGGGGCGTCAGGCGGGAATCCAGACAGAAGACCGAGGCAAGCATCGACAGCAAAGGCGGACTTGCCACCTTTGGGGCCGCCACCCCACCGCCCTCAAGCGGTAAGTGAGATTTGTTTAGCACAGGTCGATTGTCAAGCGGGTGAGCGTGGATTTAAGCAGTTATAGTGCTAAGGGGGGCACCCGGCGTCCAGCTGTTAGGTGGGTGCAAGAGTGGCAGGGGTGGCGTCGGCCGCTCTGTATTTGCACCAATGATGTTATAAGGGCCGGGTCCCGTGTGGTCAAGAGGCCCATGTAAATGTGAAAGTGACTGTATGGGCAATGTTGAATCTGATGGTGGTGACAAAGCGAGTCCCAATAAGGTGTTCACTGGGGGAGCAGAGTCAAGTGCGTTTAAGACCTCGAGGGCTTCTGTGCTTACGTTGCTCCGCTCCTGGATGTTGCGGCTCCCGGAGCCTGGAGAAATGCGAACAGGAGTCAGCCCACAGGGTGGGGGGGAGAGGAGGCTCGAAGGGCGTCGAGTGCTGTAAAGGGGATTTAGTCAGTCTTATCTCCACCTCACGCCGATGGGCGCTCCACAACAAACGGCCTTCTTCCGGCATTCCGAAACCAGCCAGGCACGGAGCTGGTAAAAGCAGGTCACAGACCTCAGTCCTCAGCAGCCCAGCAGGACTGCAGGACTGTTACTCTCCATTACTCAGTGCCGCTCCGCAGCATGGTGGGGTCTTTGAGGAAGCAGTTGGTGGGTCCACCCACAAACAGGAAACCAGTGAAGCAAAGGAGCAAGGGATAGACTCTGATAGTCCACTGCAGGACTGTCACTCTCCGTTACTCCGCCTCTGTGTCTGGTTTCAATGTGCAGGGAATTGAAAAAGTTTGTGCATATATGGGCAGGGTGAACAGTCCACATGTAGGAACAGTCCACATGTAGTTGTTTTGCACTGTGGTGCTTTGCATTTGGGCTATGTCAGTGACCCTACTTTGTTGGAAGATCTGAAACACTTGGTCCAGGCAGTAATGAAAGTACTTCCAAATGCCAAGGTTATTTTTTCTGGTTTAGTACTTAGGACAATATGGGACAATAGTTCTGTTTTGTATCCTCAGCAACCGAGGCATGTTTGCTTTCATGCTTAGAGCTGGCATGTTCTTTTGTAATAATGAGAACATTTATTCTGGTAATGTTGTTAATTTTAAAGAAGATGACATGTCTTTGGGCCTCATTCCGACCCAGGCGGTAAGGGGTTTACGGCAGCGTAAACAGCACCGACCCTTACCGCCTGATTCCGAGATCCCTTAGCGCCATGGAGGATTTACCACCTGCTTTTAGCAGGTGTTAAAATCCATGGCGCTAAGGGACCTTGTTGTTAATTACGCCACCGTAATTTACGGTGGCGTAATTAACGCCTTCCCCACTCCCATTATGCCCTATGGGGCGTCCCGGGAGGATAGCTCAGCGGCAGCGTGCGCGTCTTGGAAGCAAGACGACACGAAGCAACAACAGGTTCGATCCTCGGGTCCGCGCTTCGAAACCTCTGTGTGTTTAAGCGCGTTATAAATACGTAACTAAGACAACCAAACAAAAAAAAAATATGCAACTATGAAAAACAAACAATTCCTGTAACAGCGCCTCGATGCCTGCGGGCTGTGTGAGCGCTTTATAAATATAAATAAAATAAGTAAATGGGGATTGGGGACTTACCGCCCTGCCAATCTCAGAATGGGGTGGTAAGTCCGCCAACCACCATGGCGTAAACGTAGTTTACGCCATCGTGGTAAAGGTACGACCCAGGCGGTAACTTACCGCCTGGGTCGGAATGAGGCCCTTTGTCTTTTATGGGAAATTCCATGCTCTTTTGGAACATAAGGATTGCTTTGGAGAAGCTAATGTGAAGATTTTTGGAGGAAAATAAGGAAAAATAATACAACAAAAGTACAAAATAAAAGGTGTTTCTGAAGCATCTTAAAAAAAGGCTCTTTTTAGAGCCAACCTTAAAGGGGAAATGGGGCACACTATTTAAATTTTCATTCCCCACTCTCAAACTTTTCGATTTGTCCACGGACATCACGTTTTTCCATGGACATCGCGTATTACATGCAGGGATTTTGGAGTTGAGAGGCATGCAAATGAGACTGAGCAGAGCAAGGGATTGGTCAATAAGGTTTACTGGGTGTGTTATGTAAGGAGAGATTGTAAGAACGTATTTTTCATGAGAGGAGAGCAGATAGCTATGCCTGTGTGTTTCAGAAAGCAGATTGTTTGGATTTTGGGAGATGTGTGGATAAATTAGTTGGAGGTGCATGCAGATCTCTGTGGAGTGGCTGCACATCTTGGATTCCCTCATGTGGAAGTGCATTGGCATGGAGTGCGTCAAATGAAGTGGCTGCATTTGGTACCTCTATGTACTACTTTGGTGTCACAGTGCCATCCAAACATTATTATTATTCACTGTGGAGCGAACAGTTTAGGACATGTGTCTGGAATCTCTTTGCAATTTGCAATGAAAGAAGGACTTGGGTAAGTCATGGACATGTATCCAAACTCCAGAGTATTTTTTCCTGTATTGCACAGAGACAAATGTGGTTGTGTTCTTTTTGGTCCACAAATGGAGAAAGCAAGGCGCAATGCTAACAAGGCTGCCTGTGCCTTTTTGAGAGATGTTGATATGTCCTGTTTTCAGAATTAAAACATTATGGGGCCGATTCATGGAATAATTGTGTGCCGAAATCGGAGGCACAAGCGCGAAAAATCCAGCGCACGCATGCAAATCGCACGCAAGCGATTCATGGAAGTCTGTGCGCATGTTATTCCAGGGAGCTGAGCCGAAATCGCCCATGGCGTACATGGGCGCACACGTCACTGCGACATCCCGAACGCTATGTGTGATGCACACAGCGAAAGCGCACAACATGTAGCGCACACACCAAAAAGGGGGCGGAATGGGGAACAACGTGTGAAAATGAGGGCGTAACTGGGGACGTACTGCTGGTAAATACATGGAACGCCCACACGCACGTACAGCACGTATTCATGGAACCAAATAGGGGAAACCTGCGCACACCAAAAGGCATGCACAGGCATAAACACATCCGCCACACGAAGGCAGGCGGAAGCGTCCCTGCGCAGTATAAATGTGAGCACAAACAACAAACAACATATACAGCTATGATGAATGTCCCATTTCTCGCAGCAGTGATCGTGGGACACCACAGGAGGAAGAGAAAAGCCAGGCCTGCATTTTTTTGCCCACGACCAGCCTTTTTGGGATGACTGATGACAAGGTCTATGGCATGTATAGGTTTCCACCTCATATCATCCTAGACCTGGTCACTAGGTGAGAGGATGAGCTCACATCACCCACCTTGTGCTCCCAAGCACTGAGCCCCTTGAAAAAGGTGCTCAATGTCCTACATTTTTTGGCCACTGGGATATTTCAGTGGAAAACTGCCATAGTTGGGGGTGTCTCACAGCCCACGCAGTCACGCTGCCTACACCAGGTGTTGGCAATCATGGCTAGGAACCCCTCAGTCTATAGGCACATTTAAATGCCCAGAACATCCGCTGAAAGTCAGGCCGTGGTCCAGGACTTTTACAGGGTGGCACACTTCCCCAAAGTGGTTGGTGCCATAGATTGCAACCATGTGGCCCTACGTCCACCTAGAGCCACTGAGAACTTCTACCACAACCGCAAGCACTGGCATTCCATCAAGGTTATATGCGATGCCCATGGAACCATCGCCTCTGTCTATGCAAACTATCCTGGGTCTACCCATGACAGTTTCATATACAGAATGTCCACCCTTAGCCGAGACCTGGAAGCTGGAAGCATGGAGACACATGGCTCATTGGTGAGTACAAATGTCTGTGTACATGCATGCATGTCACACACAGACAAATACACAAACCCAACTAATGACAACCATCATCATCTCCCCAGGGGACAGAGCCTACCCTCTGAACACCCACATGATGATGCAAATACGAACCCCACCACACCACCCCAGGTAAGATACAAAGCAGCCCATATTGCAACCAGGGGCATAGTGGAGTGCACATTCATAGTGCTGAAGTCACGCTTCCGCTCCCTTGACCGCTCTAGCGGGCAGCTACTATATGCACACCCAGTAGTGTGCAGGATCATTGTGACAGCATGTTCCCGCACAATGTTGCAACATGGCGGTTCGTACTGGTGGACATGGTGGTGCCCCCACATCCACAACCGCAGGCACAGGCGCTGCTCATGGGAGGGGAAAGGACACATGGCGAGGCAGCCCGGACCCATCTTTTGGCCACATTTCCCACCTAAACCCTGCAGATTGTACCATCGATTATGGTATGTGCCTGGTATAATCGATCGATGATGACAAAGAGACAGTCAACTGTCACAACCTTACCACCCTGAGAATGTTTCCATGGAAGCGCTACATTGTGTGCATCCCTAGCTATTTAAACATAACCAATCAGGTGTGACCAAAAGGAACACATGTAAGGTGCATATCACACCACCCCCCTGCAAAACAGGCCATGAAAATCACTGCTTTGTCACCCAAACCCTTCCAACCCCCATCACCCTTGTAGGCCACACCATGACATGGCATGCAACAGCAAAAGAGCAAACCAAATGCAATACTCATGACAAATTAGTTGCGAAGTGCCACATGATCAATGGAAACAGGCCTGAGACAATCACACCTTACAGGAAATCAGATGAAATGACTGACCAACAACATCCCACACTTACAAAGTCATACACAAATGCATGCCACCAGCGGTACCATCATATGTGTACATTGGGTGCTCCTGTCCTCACTGATTCCCTACTGCAGTTACTTTAAAGCAGTTTGTGATTCAAACCTTCCAAAATGCCCCATTCATTAGTGATAAATCCTAATCATGAGGTGAAGAAACAACCATTAACTATGATAGGTTTTCTGGTAGCCTCTTTATTATTTTTGTGGCTAGCCTTGTGAGTTTTTTCTTTTTTTCTTAAAAGGAGATCAAGTGTTCAAGTAAAGCGATACAACACAGAGAAATACCATGATTCTAACTTGACATAGCTAGGTCAAAAGCAGGTCAACAACTGTGTGTATGAGCAAAGATAAAGGTGAACAATGCAAAAAGGTGCAATTCTTCTCAGGTCTGTACAAACAATATGCAATGACTCCTTGTAATTGTTATAATTGAACTAGAGGTGTACACAATATTACTTCATAGAGGTCACAATCTCCTAGTTTCAATGCTATGAAGTATTGTCTTCAATTACTGTTTTTTTACAATACATTCAAACAGACCAGTAGAGTTGAGAAACCACAAAGTCCTTTTTGATGTGGAGCATAGATATTTAGCCCTAACCGGGCTATTGTGGACAGAGTCAATTATATCTGCCTATGTAGAAGTGGTTAGAGAGAGTGGTCAGCTGTGGCTGATCCCCGACCAAGAGAGACTGGTCCAACGTCTATTAAACAGTGAAGAGAATTCAGTGTGGTCCTTGGATGTGGTATTTAGTCAATTTCCCACGAGGATCACTGACGTTTCGATTGTTCTAATTCACAATCTTCTTCTGGGGCCTTATATATGCAGGTCTCCCTGTGCTAGAAGCTGGGTGGAAACTCCTGTGCTTCCAGAGATCTGTGGGGGTTTATAGGCATAGGCTGTGCGCTAGAGTCACAGTCTGGGCAGGCTGCAACAAACATCCATGTGGTTGCCTAAGTCTGCGGGTCGGTTATGATTAAGCAGCCCTTTGTAGAGCTTCATGTAAATGAGGCTGGGGCAGCTACGCCGTGCGCGATGAGTCACGCGATGGCCCGTAGTCACCATCAACAAAAGACAGAATGCCTGTTGGCATGCACATTAGCCAATCCAAATCGGCAAATCTCAAACCCATGTGCTGTGTGTGTCCCCTGCAACCCACCGCTCAGCACACACCACAGTAAGCGGCATTGTGTTGGGCATACACCTTGAGCATCATATAAAAAAGGACAAGCAACTAAAATGACCCAGAGTCACATGTACACAATCCCAAATGGTAAGTGATCATGAGCTGCAGGCACACAGCATGGCAGAGAAGGCAATCTGTGTGCACGTGTGGGCATGGATGGGTGGTTGTATGTTTCGTGGTGCATTGTGTAAGTGTTTGTGTCAGTAGGGACAGGAACTCAATACATGCATGTGAAATGAAGCGACCCTCAGTGTCCTGTACACATCACATGTGAACATTGCCCATGTGGACACCCCAGTGTGGCAAACCACACCAATCCCCTGACACCTGAAATGTAAACCCAACACAGGAACATCCATTGATCAGCAGAACACATCATGTACATAGTACTCCACATTGACAATGTCAGACAGTGACTAATCACTGTAGCCCAAGCGTACTGTCAGACAACAAAAGCACCTCCCTCATTTCCTCATCACCTTGACCTTCAGAAGAACTGCCTTTGGGGTCTGTCAGCTTCTTCCTTCTAGTCTACCTGGCTTCGAGTTCCCCCTTCCCCTTGGTTACCTTGTTCTTCCTTTCATATGAATAGGGTCTAGCCCCCCTCACAGGGCACCTTGACCAGTAAAAATACCAAATCATATTGAACTCCAGGGAGCCAAACGCCAAAACCAGGGAAAAAGCCTCTAGGCAACAAAACACCCTGGAAGTCTCCAGAAGATGACTTAAAGTTGTAGAATATGGCCAAGTACATGTCCAAGCTGAATGATAGAATAACTTCCAAGGTTGCACAGTTGTACAATGGTCCAACAGGATGGGTAGTAATTTGAGTAGACAATAAGCAATGAGGCTGGCACAACTGGATGGTTGAGCTGAAACCCAATCAATCCTTGATAGTGTGAATGGAGGAAGGCAAAGACAGCACAAGTCTGGAAAGGCAGAGTGAATGCGAGATTGCCGGAAACAGCTGACAGCAACTTAAGAGCCATAACCGTTGAATAGCTTTGGTAAAAGGCCAAAGTTAACATAAAGGAATGGATGGAATAGATGAAAGATAGTAGGAGCAAGAGAGAGAGATGCTGTGGTACAGAAGTGTACTGAGGCAAACCGAGACAGCGTACAAGTACGTGTAAATAACTGCCCGAGAGACGAGCGGACAGATCTGCAACAAGGACAGTAACAGGAAGAAAACAAGGACTAAAGTCGGAAAACTGTGCTGTCACGCAGCAGCGAAGTCCAAAAGGAACAGAGCAGAAAAGTAGTCTAGGCTGACATCTCAGGTGAGGACTGGACCGTGAGTTGTGGTTCTTGGGTCACATTCCTAATACTTCCACCTTTGCCACAATTCCCAGGGGCTGAACTTAATACATACCAACTTGACATATTCACCACCCGGCCCCCTCCCACCAGCAGTGTGGCTTTGACAGCTAAAGGGTGCAGGCTACCATCTACAGCATGAAGTTCATCAAGCATGTATACAGGCAAGAAATGAAAAAACATCACAATCAACTTCAATAAATGCACAGTTCAAAAATGTACCCACCAAAATTGATTGCAGACATGCCGCAGAGAAAACATCCATAATCTCCACAAGGGGTTTAAACACAAGCAGACGGGCCACAGATATGATAAAAGTCAAATGCCCTTGTGTAAATTGCTGTCACACCGAACCATCCTTGCAAGCCCATGGAAAGGGGAAGCAGGAGTGGCATATGTGTCTGGACTCCAAGCCACAAACACATACACGAGACAAGCTTGTATGGGCCCAGCTGGAACAGACAGTGGATGCTTTCAAAAGCCACCACACTGTCACATGAATGCACAATAGACAAATAAAAATGGCCACAGACGACCCAGGGGGAGGTATTCTGGGAGGGTGGGGGTACAGGGTGTACCTCAACACCCACATGCGATGATGTTGAGATAAAAAAAAACTCCATGGGCCCAAAGCCTACACGGCCCGACCTGTCTGGAAGATAAGTCGTCGTCCGAGTCACCCTCTGAATGGAAATCAGAAGGTGGACGTGGCACAGTTGCCTGATCATGCCTATGCACAGCTTGCCCCTCGACAGCAGTAAGCCTGCAGGTCTGGTAAGCCCGGTCCTATATGGCAATGGCACGTAGGTCAGCATGCAGCACCTCACGTGATATGCATGCTTCCTCTTTCAAGGTAGCACATGTAACACAGAGTTCTGCCTGCATGGCATCAAATGACATCTGGAGCAGCTCCCTGCATGCACGTAGCTCAGCCGAGATGGTGTTCTCAAGCTGCTCCAACCTCTCCTCTGACCGCTGCCTCTGAGACATGTTCAGCACACCCAGAGTAGATCTGATGGATTGATGGTCACCCCTCAGGGCCTCCATGTGTGCCTCTGCGTGAGCAGCAAGTGCTTGGTGCAGAAATACCATTTCAGCCTAGCGTGCCCTGTCTGAGGCCACCATGCCCAGCCTGAGTGATAAGCCCGTGGACTGCGCTGCCTGCTGCTGGAGCGCCACCTGCCTAGTCGGGGGAGCATGGATTAGGCCACATGTTCCATGCCTTGAACGATCTTATCAATAGCTGCCTCCTGTTGCTGTGAACTGGCATACATGGATTGTTCCCACTCAGTATTCCCTGGTGGCGCACTGTCACCGTGTTGCTGGACATGACACCTGCGGACCCAAGGAGCCATGGTCCTTGCCGGATTGGCACCACCCACGGCTGCAGGACTAAATCCATCCATTGACATGATGCCCCAGGCAAATCAGCAACTGGTGTGGAGTGTGACCGTGCGTCCTGAACCACCACATGCGGACGCTCCAACACTCTCTGGCCCCTCAGTGCAGGTGTCGCAGACAGAAGATTGTCCACATCAGGATCACTCACCAGCGACGAATGGACAAGACGCACATCGAACTCAACATTGTGCTCAGAGTGATCATCAGAGCTTGACTGATTGCCAGCCCTGGATACGATGGTCTGGAGCTCGTGTGTTATCGTAGTCTACCACCCGACGACCCCCACTTGTGCTGGATTGCTGATGTAATAGCAACCCTGTGTCTGGAATGACATCACCATCCTCTGGCTCCATTGCCTCATCACCTGTAACGTGAAAAAAACAAACATGAGTACACATGTCAGAAGCACATAACACACACACACATAGACATCACATCGACAGCCAACACATGAAGCAGACATGTCACACACAACTGAAATTCCGGCATGCATCCAGTGGCATTGATATGCAATGGCATCCCGAAAGCAGAAATGGATGCGTGTAAATTGCAAAGCCTACACATGTACTGAATGTAATACATCACCTCCATCACACACCACCTCTGGCAGGCACATATCACAGGCAGAAATGACAGATGGCAATAAAGAGATGGCACGTAGCATAAGCATGTGTGAAGAGCCAAACGGTCACAGCTACAAGTGAATCAAAATACACCATGACACACGTAATATGCATGTACACATGCATATGTAAATCATCATCACCAATACAACTTCATCCATCTACAGCTCGGCCCGTACCGGCCGTCCTGCGCCATGAAGACATAGTGAATGTCCTGAGCAAAGTGGGGGCCTGCAACGAGGCATGGGGGACCATAACGCTGAGTACAGTCAGAGCTGCCGGTCCATGAAGCCTCCAGAACACACCTCAGGGCCTGATTCAGCACATTGTACATTGAATGTGGCAAAAAACATTATTCAGTGTGTCAAATCATCACGTCCAGGCTCCACCGGATTTGCTAAGTGGGCCTGGGCATAAACGTACTGCATGACAGTGCACCTTCAGGATTGTTCCAGTTGAACATAACGGGCACAATGCTGAAATCTTAAGCACATTTACGTTAAATAACAACATATTAGTTATTGAACAAACATGCTGCTGAGAACATATGTGCAAATAAACACTTTCACGCACACCTAAGAAAGTAGCTGCAATGTTGCACTACACAACATTGAAGCGGCTTTCATATGTATATGTGAAACTGTTCAAATACATCAGTGTTCATATACACCTGTATGGTGTATATAAACAGCATCCTATACAGCAAAACAAGCTTCAACGCTGCTTGCTTTGATATATGTGAAAGTGTACACATACACACGTTTAGGCAGCTCCACAGTAATAACAACCCGATTGGCAGCCTATTATCAATCTGTGGTCTGTACCAGTTAGTATAGGCCGCAGATTGACCAATCAACTTTGCTAAACACCCGCTATGGTGTTCCTATACAGAGTACATGTGTCACAGGATGCACCTGTGCCATTGCATTTCATAACAGTGAAGGGATGACAATCTGAACACACATGCTAGGTCACTTTGACATTGCAGCAGTGAGTAGGCATGTAGAACGGTGTAACATGGCTCAGAAGTGGGTGTGTACAGTGCAGAACATGTGTACGTTACCAACTATCTGCATTAACAAGTATGTTATGATGTCAGTCACTGAACATGAAGGCAGTGTAAGGGCAAGTTCAGCCATCATGTGCAATGTGCATGCACTGGGTTGCATGGCTACAGGTAGCCCTCTACCCCCCTTAGTGAAAATGCAGGGAGGCATTGCATGGCAATGCAAGGTTGACCAGAGAACTGTGTATTGGCAGACAGTGTTGGCTAGCGTCAATTGCATCATTTCAGTCAACTGACACCACAGCAGATGAAAATTTGACAGTAAGGAGGACACATGATGAACCCTCAGTAGTGCACCTATTCATGCAGAAGGCACTACACCAGATGAACATAGTCAGGGGGCCTGCAACAGGGGGAGGCCTGTGCCCCACACAGACAATGACACCCTAAACATGTGCGTGATGTAGGACTGAGCCAGGTGAGCATGGAATGGATGACCAAATGCCATGATACGTATGTAATCTTTGACACATACTGCAATGATCATCCTGCAAAGGACACATAGGGGCATGCATGGAAGGCACATGGAGAATGAATGGGAACTCATGTCTCCGGGGAGCATCTGCCATCTGCACAGTCCTTGTGAGACACCCTGCATCAAGAACAAAGGATGTACCCCACAGTATGTGTCTGGCAGGTTCGCAGGGGGAAGTGTGCATGTACACAGGAGCATGGAACAGGCCATTGCAGTAGTATAACATGTTACCCACCAGTGCCATGGTTAAATTGAGGTGCAGGGGGGCAGAGGGGCAAGGAAGCATGCCCGTGTGGAGTACCCGCATGCAGGCTGAACACACATGCACGACAGTCATGCAATGACATAGTCTGAGTGCTGAGTGGAAAGACACCACAAGCTACATGCAGAAAGGTCAGTGAGCTGGAACATGGACAGGAGGGGCAGCGGGTGAAGGTGAGAGGCTCCCCAAAAATGCAGTTAAGTCTACCGATAAGTCAATCAGGACACTTCCCCAGAGGGAATGAGACTAAGACCAAGTGCTGATTATATCAAAAGGCTTTATCTAAAATAGGGCAAGCAGGATCTACTTATAAACAGTTCCCTCCCTGTACTCTACCTACATCTAAATTAGAGGGAGGAAGGTAAGTAAGAAAAAGTAAGAAAAAAACATTTCTAAATACTACTCCGAGTCTTCCATTGAGACACCTACATTTTTCTTCACCTTAATTTTCCCATGTCCATATATCCTGTACTAGTCGAGATAGCACAATGCGGCGCCATCTTCCACCCCCCAATGGAGATAAGATCCCTGTAACCTCTTTCCACCTTATTTTCAGTCACTGTTCTAATGGCCATATGCAATAGACAAAGAGTAGATTCGAATATAGAACAGACCCAGACCCCAAAGTTTCCCCCCTTCATGATACAAATCTCGACACCGGTTCAGCCCCACCTGTGCTGTATTTCCCAAAACATCCTAATCTGACTCCCACTCTCCTTTTAATATCACCCGCACTCTATACTCACGTGTCCATCTTGATCCGAGACCCTCTGGACCCGATCAGTCAGTGCGCCGCCCCTCACTCAAGGACCACACCCGGCTCTGGCGAGTGGTATGGTGGGTTTTGTAAAGGGGGATTCCATACCCTTTCGCCCTACTGCGTGCACACATCTAGGTGTACCGGTTTCCGTTGGTAGGTAGCTCTTTAAGGAGCATGCTCCGGGTTATTAAAGGGGGACGTCTCGAGCCAGACACGAAAAAGAATGCTATTGCGTCGGGGTCACCAATGAACGTGAGAGTCCCCCCAATAATACAGTTAAGTCTCCCAATAAGTCAATCAGGGCATTTCCCCGGAGGGAATGAGACCAAGACCATGTGCTGATTATACCAAAAGGCTTTATCTAAAATAGGGCAAGCAGAATCTACTCTGCTCACGCCGAGAGCGCTATGCAGAAAACATGTTACATGATACTTTTATACAACTTTATCGTCATCGACAGAGGGAAGACCTAAGGGGCACTTGAACAGTTGGGATTGGTCACTAAGGGTGAACACCTATAGGTGCCATAGGGTCGGAGAGCTGTGGTTGGCTCAGGAGCATATGGTGTTGCGATGATACTTCTTGGGTCAATCGGTCAGCTGGGCTCATCGAATTGGTATGCAGAATCGGGAACAGTCGATATGTTTCTTTATTAAATAACCATTTGATATTTGCCCTTGTGGCCACACATTCCCATTCATCCAACACCATGATCTGCTATGTCCATCGTGCGCTGAGACCTGTGCGCTTAGACACTGAAGGAATAGACGTTTCTCAAACACGGGTTAATTTATCATTGGGCATGGGTCAAAATACAGCTATTAAATGCAGTGTTTGATCCATTGATAGGCAGGCTTAACCATGTGTCAGCTTGACTATGTGCCGATACACTACAAGATATATGGGCTAAAGAGGTGAGACTTTTGAGGTCATTGTGTGGTCTGGAATGTCCATCTGATAACAACAAAGGGGACTCTAAATCTAAGATCTGAACTACACATAAATGACTAGGCCAACAAAGGACACAAACCACAATGGTCATAAGTCTTACTGTGGGGGTTAAAGACCAGTTGTTTAAACATCATTAAATCTTTGCTGATCTGCTTTGACACTATGAAAGGTGGAGGGGAATCAAAACACCCTTGTGGTGTAGGTCTGCATAGCATGGAAAACTAGGGCCTTTTGGAGTAGGTTTTACATAAAGGCCTTTTACATGTGGCTTATTGCGTTGTAATTACATTCATCTAAAACATATTTAATATTCTACCTGCCTGAATGTTCTCATGGTTACAACTTCACGATGATAAGTCGCATATGCTCAGGTCATTATCCATATTAAATTGAACAATTCATTGTTAAATTCTAAACATGTGGGCCCTAGCATATATTGTCATGTTAGAATCACACTAGTTATGGCAGCTGGTTGCTATATTGTTTTCACACAATAGCATGCATTTATTTACATTGAACTTTAAAACGAGGTAGCTTTGTGCTGGCATGTACAGTGTTAAGTTCTGCTATGCGTTTTGTTATTGTAATTCATTTCTATTAAACAGCGTTATACTACACGTTAACACACATCACACTTTGATAACTGGATTCTAACGTTAGGGCTTTTGATTACACATATACTATGCATTACTAATATGCTGATTGTTCTACCACAAGTCTTACATTATTCTGCAAAAAGGAGCAGCTTGTTCTAATCACATGCAGGAAGACACTTGGTTTTCTTCTATTGGGGTGCGATCAACCAAACATACTTGAGGGTCGCTTCTGGCTGTTTGATCATGTTTTAGGAAATATGGGGAGGGTATTCTTTATGGCCTGGATCTGTTGGGTGGGGGCAGGTTTATAGAGATTGTCGGAATTGAAACAATATTATGCCTCCTATCGCAGCAATTATATGTGTGTTGGCCTACGCCAAGTTGTCTAAAACATCATATGCGAACAAACTCTGTGGCAAGGGATTGACCTTAGAGAAAGTAATGTAAGTCGCCATCTTGGATTAAGCCACCATTTTAGGTTCTCTTGTAATATGGAAGTCACCCTGAACATCAAAATGGAGGCCGAATGACATTCTGAGTAAGATTCTGGCCGTTGTGACCTCCGTACACACAAATAATTAATATGCCTGCAGGCCACTTGTCGGGGTCGCAAACTGAGACCTTGTCCTATTGTTGACCTATGTGTAAATGTACAACTATATCAGCGAAACTAATCAAAATGCATATATTATAGGGTTGACCTGGCTAGGAACCCATAGGCCCGATCCCTGGAATGGTTAACCCGCGAGGGGGTTGGCCAAGGGCTGGATAAAGAGTATAAAAAGCCCAAGTATTCCAATGTACGGTCTCTCTCACTAATGCATCGAACCTTTGTTGAAGTTCGTTACGTTACTCTGAGAGCTGAATAGCTATCCGTTTGTCAATTGACTTTGGTAACTGTTGTAGCTTTTAAATAAATCACTTGTATGTTCTTTGTAGCCTGTGTTGGTGTGTTTCTTTTGGGCTTCTCGGCCTCATATTATTTTTCTGTTTCCACAAGATGAATGGCTTCTTCTATTTGTCATTGTGCTGGGCCGTGGCAAGGTCAAATGAGCTAAGACGGAAGGCAGGGGATACAGTGTAATTTTGTTGTAATTTCGTGGCTAGTCTCCCATGAGAACCAGACAACTGCAGAGATGGCAAAGGGAAGGAGGCAGGAGGAGTAGCTTGTCTGCTTGTGTACCTGGCTGGGAGAGCTGCAGGCATGTGTTCTAAGTTCACAGCTGGCCTGCCCATACAAAATAACAAAATGGAGTTGGTGGCCCATAAAATGGAGTCTAGTTGAACTCTGATCATATGCTGTTTTACGGGGGTGGTTCACAGTTCCTGGAGGTGTTCCCGCGCGGGTGCTCAGGGGCCGGGGACCTGGACCCAAAGAAGCCGCACTGTGCCCACCTAGGAAGCATATTAATTGGTGGGGTTCCAAGACCTCCTCCTCCCACACATTCCCCCCTTTCATTATTTAAGTACGAATATTGTAGCTGCCCCAACCTCATCCCATGCAGGAGTTCCTTTTATTGGCATCCATGCTTTACATACCACCCTGAGGCTTCCCCCCCCCTTCTAGCATATTCATCAAGGGTGTAGGTCATATAGATACACCCTCCCTCTCCTCCGAAGTCAACCCATTCCTCCTTGTACCATTGTAACTCTTTGGGTTCCTTTATGGTTGTGTGATATACATTATCTACTCTATGCCCTTTGTTGTATATGGCAGACATTCCATATTTGGGCTCTGAATTATCTCCTGTTTGCACTTCAGCCTCATGCTTTATTTGCACCACTCCATTTGCATGGCCCATTGTTACTATCATCAGTGCACCATTAGGTACTGCATTAGCGCAGCATCTGAGTACCAACTGGCACACACACAAAATAAGGAGCAAAAAGATGATGAGTGGTATGAAGAGTTTCACTGTCATTCCAAGCCACAATGATACCCAGGAAAAGAGATTGTTGAACCAGGTGCTGGGCTGAGCTCCTCCTTCGCCTTTCATGCGTTCTCCGAGGTCGTGCACCGCTGTGATGATATGGGAGCCGTTGTCCGCATCTGCAGAGGGTGTGAAAGTGCAACATGCGCTCCTGATTTTTCAGCAAACACCTCCATCCATTGCTGTTAACAGGTCTAGCACATACCTGTTCTGCATAGTCATTAATTGCAAGGCTCTGAGTTCCACTTTGATAACGGTGAATCCTTCTTCAGTGTTGTTGGCCAGCTGGATGAGCTCCCGCCTTGTTATCTGAAGCCATTTTGCATTTTCCCTCGCCTGGATACTGGGAATGAGGGACGAGAGGTATGTCTCAATGGAGCTGAACAACCGGAATCGACTGGGGATCTGCACCAGGAGTTCTGATGATCTAGCTGAAATATAGTTTGATGATCGTTTCTTCCTTCGAATTGTGCTTTGCAAACTTTCTTCAGCTATGGCTGAACACACAAACCTTTTCAGTCGGCGTTGGAGACAGTTCGTTTGACGCCGCCACTTGTGAGTTTTCTTCTTGGATGTGGCTTTCTGGGATCACCATCAGTGCAGAATACAGCGTTGCCAAGGAGCATGTGACCCTCCATGATTGCGCGAGGTGCAGGTATGCCAGGTTGCCGCAGACCCAGTACGTATCCATCATTGCAGCCGTTACTTTCTTCATGTCAGGTATTATGAGAGTTTTGCTGCAGTTCTTATTTTCTCCCGTGTTCCTTTTACCTTCCCCATGGAAACAGATTTTGTAAGAAATGTCTTTTTTGCAGTTTAAAGGGTTTTCGGTGGGAGTAACCCAAGTGAGTTTCATTATGTGTTCAGTCCATACAGGAGCGCATATTCTCTGTACCCATGAAAGTATTTCTTCAAACAGCCCTCACAGTGGTTCTGCCTTGCACATTATTTCTTCATTTTGCCACTTATTGTCCGAGTGCAGTGTCCCTTGTATCACCAAAAAAGGCTCCTTTACACAAATTACTCCTTGCGGCCGGGAGTAACATAACCGTTCGTTTTGTAACAGCTCAAATGAAACTGTGTGTGCTTTTAACGTATTCTTGATTCTAAACAGCGTGAGTTGTAAGAGACATTGTGCCTCTGCAAATGGAATTTCTTGTGGCAGCAATACCTTAGGATTGCCCGAGCATGGGGTATAAGTGAGCAGACGTAACAACTTTCGTTTGTTGTCTGCTTTGCGGTGTTGCTCATGTCAGTATGCTGAGGATCATCAACTGTATCTAGGCTGAATTTATAATGTTCTTCCCATTTTTCCTGTTGCGTTTCCCTCTTTTTCCTTCTGTGTCCACCCCCCTTTGCCCCTTGCCCTCCTGGTCATTCCCTTTTCCTTCCCACTCTGTGTATAGGCTGGAATAGCTAATAGACATATGTCTATTATCACCATTTTCTTCTCTGGTGGTTATGCTACCTATTGAAGTGGTTTCTGTGACTGGCATCGTGGTTGGATAGGGGTGATTTTGTACCCATGTGAGTCTGAAGGCATTCTGTCATTAATTGCAAGGCTCTCAGTTCCACTTTGATAACGGTGAATCCTTCTTCAGTGTTGTTGGCCAGCTGGATGAGCTCCCGCCTTGTTATCTGAAGCCATTTTGCATTTTCCCTCGCCTGGATACTGGGAATGAGGGACGAGAAGTATGTCTCAATGGAGCTGAACAACCGGAATCGACTGGGGATCTGCACCAGGAGTTCTGATGATCTAGCTGAAATATAGTTTGATGATCGTTTCTTCCTTCGAATTGTGCTTTGCAAACTTTCTTCAGCTATGGCTGAACACACAAACCTTTTCAGTCGGCGTTGGAGACAGTTCGTTTGACGCCGCCACTTGTGAGTTTTCTTCTTGGATGTGGCTTTCTGGGATCACCATCAGTGCAGAATACAGCGTTGCCAAGGAGCATGTGACCCTCCATGATTGCGCGAGGTGCAGGTATGCCAGGTTGCCGCAGACCCAGTACGTATCCATCATTGCAGCCGTTACTTTCTTCATGTCAGGTATTATGAGAGTTTTGCTGCAGTTCTTATTTTCTCCCGTGTTCCTTTTACCTTCCCCATGGAAACAGATTTTGTAAGAAATGTCTTTTTTGCAGTTTAAAGGGTTTTCGGTGGGAGTAACCCAAGTGAGTTTCATTATGTGTTCAGTCCATACAGGAGCGCATATTCTCTGTACCCATGAAAGTATTTCTTCAGACAGCCCTCACAGTGGTTCTGCCTTGCACATTATTTCTTCATTTTGCCACTTATTGTCCGAGTGCAGTGTCCCTTTTATCACCAAAAAAGGCTCCTTTACACAAATTACTCCTTGCGGCCGGGAGTAACATAACCGTTCGTTTTGTAACAGCTCAAATGAAACTGTGTGTGCTTTTAACATATTCTTGATTCTAAACAGCGTGAGTTGTAAGAGACATTGTGCCTCTGCAAATGGAATTTCTTGTGGCAGCAATACCTTAGGATTGCCCGAGCATGGGGTATAAGTGAGCAGACGTAACAACTTTCGTTTGTTGTCTGCTTTGCGGTGTTGCTCATGTCAGTATGCTGAGGATCATCAACTGTATCTAGGCTGAATTTATAATGTTCTTCCCATTTTTCCTGTTGCGTTTCCCTCTTTTTCCTTCTGTGTCCACCCCCCCCCCTTTGCCCCTTGCCCTCCTGGTCATTCCCTTTTCCTTCCCACTCTGTGTATAGGCTGGAATAGCTGATAGACATATGTCTATTATCACCATTTTCTTCTCTAGTGGTTATGCTACCTATTGAAGTGGTTTCTATGACTGGCATCGTGGTTGGATAGGGGTGATTTTGTACCCATGTGAGTCTGAAGGCATTCTGTCATTAATTTTGTAAAGAATAAACTGGGAGTCATTGACGTATTGGGCTTTTGTGTGGCCTGCATAATTTTGCCATTTGTGTCGTTATTGTATTCATTCCCATGACTCCTGTGGGCCCAGATTAACTTAACGCCATCCCAAATTAAATTTGCGCCTTGTTTAATTGATTTCATGCCCACACCCCCCTGGCTCATATCAACTGAAATAAAAGCTATTGCCCAGTACAGCACTAGGCCAAATAATGTTGAAAAGAATACCACTGCACACACAAACAACACACACTCATATGAATAGCTAGGATGAACACTTCTTCTTCTTCTATTCCTATCTACACCTCATTTGTTGCCGCTGGGGCTTCTTCCATGCCCTTTGTAGCTCCTAATAAATGAGAGCAATTGTTAAGCATATGTGTTAACATGTATTATTATTCCAGCTTTCCAAGCTCTCTAAACTTTGCTTTTTGTTTCTTATTGGTATTTATTTCTGCATCCTTCCTTTTTCCTTCCCCACATTTCACGTTTGGGGAAGACAAATTGAAGGAGACAATTTACTGTCAACTTAGAGCCAACAATGGAGAGGATTGCATCTGGAGAGAAAGAGAGAGAGAGAGAGAGAGAGAGAGAGAGAGAGAGAAAGAGAGAGAGAGAGAGAGAGAGAGAGAGAGAGAGAGAGAGAGAGAGAGAGAGAGAGAGAGAGAGAGAGAGAAAATGTGGAGGACATTCATCATTATTTTATACAAATATTTCACATTTTGGCAGAATGTTTTCATTTTACATATCACACTTAATACTTTTAGTCATTGTGGTCATGCATCTTTTAAATATTCTCTTATCCATTTTTTATGCTTACAATCTATGTCTGCATTTTTTTATTTTTCACCCTCTACATTTCTGCACTTTGTTCACCTCTACCCCATGGAACCTGCGGATATCTGTCAAGTGCACCCAATACCTTAGGCCCTGTACCTTCACTGCCGTAAGTGTGCAGTATATTACCTTGTAGGACCATGGAACCTTGGTCCGTTCCACCTTCGCACAAAACTTCTCACGTATACCATGTCACCTGTCATCAACTGGCAGTCTGGTCTATCTGTGGCTGGAGTGGTTGTATCAGTGGCAATTTCCGGTGTAAATGGTGGTGCGATCTGCTTTGCTATGACTCGTGCTGCTCTTGTAAGGTTCCTAAGATACTCATGGAACTCTTCTCCTAGTACTGTGGCACTCTGAGGTGTGTCTGACTGTCTACGTAGGCAGTGGTGAGTGGGCTGTGTGCATCCTCCTACCTGTCACAATCTCATGGAGTGACAAGTGTTGGTCCTTGCTGGGCTGGTTCCTCATCTTAAAAAGTTCTAAATAATATACCCAGTTCTTTCTGAGTGTATGACACAATTTTGACAATCTGCTCTTGAGCAATCTGTTAATTTTTTCAACAACTCTGTTCGATTGCAGATGATAAATCGTACAGAGCTGGTGAGTTATACCTAGCATTACAGTTATATATTTGAACATGTCATTCACAAAATGTGTCCCATTGTCGGAACGTATGAGATCACAAAGGCCCCAGCGGGTAAATACCCCCCTGACCAAGAATTTGGCGGCACACTGTGGATCTGGAGGAGCACAAGGTCCTGCTTCCACCCACCGGGAGAAGGGACACACTATAACAATCAGATATCGGGACCTATTACACCACTCTCCCATGTCTGCATAGTCTATATGCAGCATTCTGAATGGCCCTCCAGGTTTTGGCAATGTTCCCCTGAGTGTCCGTAGCGTCATGCCAGAGTTGTATGTTTGGCATTTAATGCATTCTACTTTTAGCTTTGTGACTTGCTCCTGTAGTCCCGGAGTGAACCAATCTTCTTCTATGTCTGTGATGATGTGCTGCTTTGCATTGTGGCAGGGAATTGCAATTGCTGGAACGCTACATTCTGTAATTTTGCAGGCATCACTACCTTACCAGTGTTTTTCTGTCTCCATAAAAGGTAAGTGGATGACTGGCTACACCCTCTTTTCACCCATGTCTCCTTTTCATCACTGGGTGCATCTTGCTGAAGTTCAATAATTTGGGAGACTGGTAACAAGTTGAAACCTTCTGGCTGCTCTTCCTCTACTACCTTCTGTAGTATATACTCACCTGTTGAGCTTTTTTGGTAAATAGGAGGCTTCCTTGGCCGCAGCATCCGCTGCTGCATTCCACAATGAGATTACATCATCACCTCGTGTGTGGACCTGACATTTCACGACTACTAGAAGTGTAGGTTCTTTCAGCACGCCACTTAATTACCCTAGTAGTGATGCATGCTGGACTGGGGACCCGTCTACCCTTCGGAACCCTCTCCTTCCCTACCCTTCCTAGCCCTCCATGTACTGTTGTTGCCAGGTAGGCAGAGTCTGTGTAGATGGTGACTGTGCACCCTTTTGCTGTGTGCAATGCTTCTATGAACACCACTGGTTCTGCTGCTTGGGTTGAGAAGTGTGGTGGTAATCTTTTTTGTACAATCACTTAAAATTCCCTATCTTCCACCCAAACTATTGCTGACCCTATGTGCTTTTCTCCTATTTCACAATCTATGGAGGCAGACCTATCGACTAAATACATTTCTCCTTCTGTTAGTGCATTTCCGTGTGCTGTAGGTACATTGTCATCATCACCTCTGTATGTGGCACAGTCATGTTGCTGCATGCCTTCTACTGGGTATGCTTCAGTGAGAAATGTGGCAGGGTTTACACTTTTGCACCGTATGATGTGAATGTTCACGCAGGATATGATCAACTCATACACTGTTGCCCTTTGGGTAGTTGGTGCGCTTTTTGATCTTTCCAGAATGCCAAAAAGAGAGTGTTCTGCCTACAACGTAATGGAGCATCCCATCACAATTGTTGAGCTTTTTTCGATTGTAAACGCGGCGGCTGCGAAAGCCTGTTCGCAAGCAAAATGTCCTTGCATTACTGCATCCAGTGTTCCACTGTAGAATGCCAGGGGCTTGTGTCCTAAGGATGTTTTCTGTGTCAGCACAGCTGTCATGAGTGTGCCATTGCAATGTGAGAACAAATAAAACTTGTGCTCATAGTTGGGGGGTGCTAGAACTGGGGCCATCAATATCAATTCTTTGAGTGTGTCGAAAGCTGTGAGTATTTCTTGTGTCCACTGTAATTGGGTGTTTTCTCATTGCGTTTCCTTGAATGCCTGTAATAGGGATTTTGTGTATGTTCTGTAATCTAGTATCCATGTTTGGCAGTAATTACACATTCCAAGGAACTTTTTTTATCTCTTTCACTGTTTTTGGCTCTTTTACAGCTTTTATCACTGCTGCTCTATCGGGTATTATTCTCTTACCATCTTTGGATATCAATTGACCTAAGTATAGTACTTCTGTCAAGCAATACTGCAGTTTGTGTCTGTCCACTTTGTACCCCTTTTTGTGCTAAATGTGTTAACAGGGTGATGGAATCCTCTCTACACTCCTTTTTGTCTTTACCACAGACCAACAAATTGTCCACGTACTGAATTATTGGACTTGTCGTGTGTATGTTTCCAAGATCCTCATGCAGTATCATGTTAAAGATGATGGGACTCTCTCAATATCCTTGGGGCAATCTGCAGTGTTCATACCTTTTCCCCCCTAGCGTGAATGCTGCTTAGGTACCAAGAACCTGGGTCGAGTGGGATTGAGAAGAAAGCATTTTTCAGTTCCACCACTGTGAAATGGGTGGCTTGTGTTGGGATACTCTATAAAATTGAGACAGGATTTTGGACGAGAGGAAACTTCTTCTGTACTACGTCATTGAGGGGGCGTAGGTCCTGGATCATCCTCCATGCCCCCCATTTGCTTTCTTGATCGGGTAAATGCAAGTGTTGCAGGGTGAATTGGATGGCACTATTATTCCCTGTATCATCAATGCATTTATTGTTTCTCGTATTCCCTCATCTGCTTCCCTCGATAAGGGGTATTGTTTTACCTGGGGTAGAAAGGATCAAGGCTTGAGCTTCATTTTTACAGGTGTTACTTCAAGTAGCAACCCTACATTGTGTGGGCCTGTGGTCCACAACGTCTGCGGTACTTGGGATATGTCTTCCTCAAAGTATGCTGGGGGTGCTCTGACAGTTGCTATGAGGGGTAGTGGCACCTCTCTTTTTAGAATAATCACATCACAGGATTGCAATCTTCACTATTTCCCCATCATTTTCTGCATCACTAAAAAGTTCCTTGTCTGTTAAATACTGCATGGCCGTATTGGCGTCGATGCACAGCACTGTTCGCCACTGGAATCCCTGCATGTCCCTTGCAATTACCGCTGACACCAGCACTGCATGTATGTTATGGGAAACTATTGAAACCGGCACTATCTTTGGGTCATTGATTGGGTGGAAAATGAACTCTGAGGGTTACTCTTCATTTCCCACTTTTCCACTCTGGCACTACTCTCGCCAGTATCCTCAGCCCTTGTACGAACATATCCCGGTCTACAGGTATGCCACGTGTTTGCGGGAAGTTTGCTTGATGGTGTATCAATAACATGGCGCAAATTGCACATATGCCTGTTGTAGAGCACACTATTCCTCTGTCAGAGAAGGATATAGCCATGTTGAATTTGCTGGGAAGATCCCTTCCCAGCAAATTAATGGGCAACACTTTGTAGTACATCAGGGGTGCTTGTATAGTTTTTCCCCCTACTATTATGTCTTGCTCTTCAGTGTATGGAACCTCGACCACCGCCCCAAAGAATCTTTGCATTTCCAAAGTTCGATTAGAAAGCGGGAACCTGCCCTCTTTGAGGCATGATTTTTCTGCTCCCGAATCCACCATAAAAAACAAATTGTTTCCTATTGCCACCCCCACCAGTGGTTCCTCTGCTGCATTAAGGGTCGTCAACAGTACTGGATAGGCTTTAAAAGATATCTTATTATCCATAGGACCCTGGAAAATATATTGTTGTAACTAGAAATAACACTGAAAGGAAACTAGGAAACTGACTAAGAAACTTTCCACCAATTAGGACACCCTTATGAAATTGGGCGATGATATAGCCTCTTTCGCCTTTCATTTCTGGCCTTGGGATTCATTTACAAAGTTCCTATGTGTCCAAACGAATAGATACATTATTATGCAATAATGAAATATTTGTTCAGATTTATCTGTATAGTAAATAATACAGTATTTTTTTGTTCACTTTGTTGTAAATATTGCACCTTTCTCTTTTTTGTTAAATTGATGGTATCATTTATTGTTATTACTCTTTGTTTATGTATGTTGCACCTGCCAACATCCTCTCTCAAGTTTTTTTTTTATGTACTAAATGCCTGTTTGTATGACTAGCAAATAAATCTTTGCTTGCTACTCTCTGTATTTTTCAGCTCAGTGAGCGGTTAGCACACCTTTGACCTCAGGTTTGGATCTGCTACTTAGCCGGCCAACCTTCACACTAATTTGCGGACAGGCCCATAACCCTGTTTCTGTATAGTATAATTGCCTTGAGCTTTGCCCACTAGGAAGGGTTCATTTCTTTGTTTACTCGTCGACAGTACTGGACACGCATGTGTTCCCAGTGGGCTGTCCTATGCTGAAAGCCATGGGAGCTCATCAGCGTCAACAACAGTTCCTGTTACCATTGCTGTCCCTCTACATGGTATAGGTGCTCCATTTGTAGTGGTAGCGTAAGTGCTGCCGTGAGTGAGGGTGATACGATCATGAAACTGGGGGTGTTCAGATGTGTTTTTTGGGGGCATCTGGTGCTTATTCATGTACGTAGGGTCGAGTTGGCTCTCCCTTCTGATTCCACCCATCGGTAACCTTTAGGGGCTCCCTGGGTGGGGGTGTCCATTCTGTTGTTCGTTTGGGCATAAATTAGTGGGCCTGCTCCAACACTCCCCCATGAAATGCCCCCACCTCCCACAATTCCAACACTGTCCTTGCCCTCCTCCTCTGGGCCCTCCGTACCCTGTACCCCCTTCTCTTGGCCCCCTGAATCCTCCTCTATCACCCAGTCCTCCTCTCACTGCCCACTGTGGTCCCTCATACTGATTTTCCCCTAACCATGATTCCTGGCCATTACCTGTCCAGTTTTCCAGCCATTTCCACTGGTATTCCCATATGACCTTTGTCTTCTTCCCGCTCCCTTCTTGCTGTACTGGTTGCTGCCACTGCACTGACCTTCAACAGTTTGCGTTGTACCAATTTAGCCTCGTCTGCCAGCCGTTGCTGAGCTATCTCCTTTTCTTTCTCTTTGATCCTTTTACAGTGGTGTACTATTATACTTTGAATTTCTGGCTATCCCTTGGCTTCTGTCCCAGCTATTTTATCAAGGGCATTCTGAACCTGGTTTGGGAGACCCCTTTTTATTATGAAATAAAATAAGGATGTCGATTGGTCCCAAGCCGTACCCGTTTCCACTCTCCACATATCCTGCTCTCGGAGAATGAAAAACTTTGCATCTTCCTCATCTCCCATTGTACACTGCATTACTGACTGTAAGTCTGGTGTATCTGGAAATGTGTCCCTTAGGGCATCCCACAATCTCTCGCCCGTACTGTACTAAATGAGGCTCCATCATGACGGTCACAATCCAATGTTATTACGGGAAACCCCGTCTTCGCCCATACTCGGTTTCCCTGGTCTCCCACTGTAGATACTAGCAGGCTTTTAACATCCCCCACTGCCAAGGGCATTCCTGCCATATGTTTCTCAAATGCATATATCCACTTACTGGCGCCTACGGACAGTGTGGGTAATTGTTTGAGCAAATTGGCCTTGTCCATTTGGGCCCATGGTATGTAATTTGGCCTCCCCGCCCCCCTGTGTATTAGCGGCAGGTGTAGATTTTCCCCATCCTTGCTGGTACTCACCTTTTTTCCCTTCTTTCCTACTACTGCCATGCGTCCTGTTCTATTCCTTAAACTCCCTTTCCATTCTTCTGTGGGGGACAATCCCTCCCCAAATGAAGCCCTGCCTGAGGCAATTCCCATCCTCCCTTCTTCTTCATCCTGCTCCTCTATGTCACACCAATAGTCTTCCTCCCTGTCCGATGCCATCCCTCCCTCTTCCATCTCATGTTCACTGCCAACTGTGTTTATTTCTTTGATTCGTGTGGGGGTGTCATTTATTCAAAATAATATCTCTCCCTTTTTCCATTCTTCTTCCCCCGCCCCTTCACTCGGCCGATACATTACATTTCGTTCTGCTCTGGGGGTGAGTGACCCTCCCTGTTCCCCATGTCCCTCAGGTGGGACAGCTCTGTTTGAGCCATCGTTAATCGTGAGTCTAAATCCTGTGTGAGATTCTCAATATCGAGTGTGGGGGTACTCACCTGTCCTGTTATTCCTTGGATCTCATACGGGGGTGGTGATGTGGCAGATGGCTTAGGTATGGGCAGTAGTGTAGGTTGTGCTACATATACAGGGTCACTGTATCCTTCTGCGACCACTGGTTTTGTCAATAAGGGATATGTGTGTATAACTTCTATCTTATTCCCATTCTGTTCAATTTGCCCTCCACTGGCAGTTGTTAGGGGAGATGCATTGTACTCTCCACTTTTACCCGAGGGGACTTCCTCGAACAGCCGCCACAGGTCCAATATCTCTTTCCTGTTCTGCCAACTGCTTCACTTTACGTTTAATGAACAAACAAGTGGCAACCCCTGGGGCCACACTTGAGGCAATCCTTCTCCCTTGAACTCTGTGACCCACTGGTCATGGTACTTGTTGATTTTCTCTGCATATCCTGGCAGAGTTTTACAGATGTGGGCTAGCAGCATTTTCTGCACCCATTTTACCCAACTGAAGTCGTTACTCAACTAACAGTCCTCCTCTATACTCTGACCCTTCTTGTATGGCCAACTCAATGCGTTATGCAAACCTTTGTAAAAGGAATGGACTGTTTACTCACTTTTCAACAGTTAGAAAGCACTTCAATTTGAACAAAATTTTCTTCAACACAATTTTAAAACACTTCATTAATGCACATCGACAAAAAACATACTTTGACAAAAGACCAATATTTTAACACATACTTCGTACAACGAATAACATAGATAACATAAATCCTACCCCACCTTCCCTGATACCCCTTACCTATCCTTTTCTCAATGTCTCTTTGCCGACTTTACAATCCCTTATAAACAATTCCCTCCCAGTACTCTACCTACATCTAAATGAGAGGGAGGAAAATAGGTAAGAAAAAGTAAGAAAAAAGTGCTTCTAAATACTACTCCGGGTCTTCCCTTGAGATCCCTACATTTTTCTCCACCTTAATTTTCCCTCTTTTCACCTTATTCTTCATCACCGTCCTAATGGCCATATGCGATAGACAAAGAGTAGATTAGAATATACTAAATATAGAATATAGAAAAGACACAGGTTTCCCCCCCTCGTGTTACAAATCTCTACACCTGTTCAGCCCCACCTGTGCTGTATTTCCCAAAACCTCCTAAACTGACTCCCACCCTACTTTTAATATCAAATGCACTTGAAACTCACGTGTCCGTCTTGATCCGAGACCTTCTGGACCCGATCGGTCAGTGCACCGCCCCTCACTCAAGGACCACGCCTGGCTCCGGCGAGTGGTACAGTGGGTTTTGTAAAGGGGGATCCCGTACCCTTTCACCCTACTGCCTGCGCATGTCTAGGTGTACGGGTTGCCATTGGTGGGTAGCTCTTGAGGGAGCACGCTCTGGAACATAACAGGGGGAGGTCTCGTGCCAGAAGGATGAAAAAGAATGCTATCGCGTCGGGGTCACCAATGAACATGAGAGTCCCCCCAATAATACAGTTAAGCCTCCCAATAAGTCAATCAGGACACTTCCCCGGAGGGAATGAGACCAAGACCATGTGCTGATTATACCAAAAGGCTTTATCTAAAATAGGGCAAGCAGGATCTACTCTGCTCACGCCGAGAGCGCTATTTATAGAACTTTATCATCATCGACAGAGGGAAGGCCTAAGGGGCACATGAACAGTTGGGATTGGTCGTTAAGGGTGAACACCTATAGGTACCATAGGGTCAGAGAGCTGTGGTTGGCTCAGGAGCACGTGGTGTTGCGATGATACTTCTTGGGTCAATTGGTCAGCTGGGCTCATCAAATTGATATGCAGAATCAGCACCTGTGGAGATGTTTCTTTATTAAATAACCATTTGACATTTGCCCTTGTGGCCGCACATTCCTTCTCATCCAATACCATGATCTGTTCTGTCCATCGTGCCCTGAGACCTGCGAGCTTAGACACTAAAGGAATAGACGTTTCTCAAACACGGGTTAATTTATCATTGGGCATGGGTCAAAATACAGCTATTAAATGCAGTGTTTGATCCATTGATAGGCAGGCTTAACCATGTGTCAGCTTGACTATTTGCCGATACACTACAACATATATGGTCTAAAGAGTTGAGACTTTTGAGGTCATTGTGTGGTCTGCAATGTCCATCTGGTAACAACAAAGGGGACTCTAAATCTAAGATCTGAACTATACATAAATGACTAGACTAACAAGGGGCACATACTACAAGGGTCCTAAGTCTTACTGTGGGGGTTAAAGACCAGACATCATTAAATATTTGCTGATCTCCTTTGACACAATGAAGGGTGGAGGGGAATCAAAACACCTTTGCGGTGTAAGTCTGCATAAAATGGAAAACTAGGGCCTTTAGGAGTAGGTTTTACATAAAGGCATTTTACACATGGCTTATTGCATTGTAATTACATTCATCTAAATCATATTGGCCTTCATTACGACCCCGGCAGTAAGTGAAAAACGATACCAGTAAATGATTACCGGCATCGTTTACCGCTAGGTCCGATCATGACCCGTGAAAGTGCTATTAGCGGCATCATAGTTAACGGTGCCGCTAACAGCACCAAGCTCGCGCGCACGCAACCTTCCACGCCATAAGTACCGGCATCGCGCAAAGGTAGGCAAATCACGAACCAAGCGGACATGCTCTTAACGCCATCACAAAGGCCATAAAGTACCTTACAGCCATGGTGCTAATTCCGCCATTGCGAACCAACTGTAAATGGCCATGTGCAGTGTTCCCAGCTGCCACAGGTGCACAGAATCAGCACAGGTGGAGGCAATACAGACTCACCAAGTACAAAAAGAGCACACCCCACCCCTTCCCACACCCAGTCACACTCCACAATGATTCCAATACGACAAGCAATGTTGGGGCTGGACGACCTGATTGCAATGCAAGTGCTACAACTACAACAACAACAACAACAGGCAGCACAGAGGAGACAAAGGAGGAGAAGGAGGGCAAGGCAGGGCCAGCAAGCCCCACGACCACAGCCAGTGCCACCATGCAGGCAGCCCCCAATCCCACGCATCCGAGCCAGTCCATTCAACTTCACTGCTGAGAAGATCCATACCTTGTACCGTTTGGACCGGGACACCATCACTACCATCGTTGACATGATACACAACAACATCGTCAGCATGATAGAAACACCCACTGCCACCCCCCCTACTGAAGGTAGTGTCCGTCCTCCACTTCCTGGCCACAGGCACCTACCAGCACACAGTGGGGCACTTGCATGGCATTTCACAACCATTATTCTCATGTACACTGATCCAAGTGCTCGATGCCCTCCTCAAGCACACAAACGACCACATTTCCTTACCATGGTCTGCCCAGGAGATTGCAAACACCAAAGTGGGTTTCCATGCACTAGCCGGCATACCTGGTTGCATTGGTGCTATCGACTGCACCCATGTGGAATTGGTGGTCCCGCATGCCATGGAGGTAGCGTACCACAACCGTAAACTATATCACTCAATCAACGTGCAAATCCAACAGGATCATCGCACATTGTTGTGCCCGATTCCCCGGATCAACCCATGATTCAATGGTCCTGCGTAACTCCACAATACCACGCTACATGGAGCGACATGCAGGGCCAAGATCCTGGCTACTCGGTGAGTCTCATGTCATGGCCATGGAAATGTGAAGTGGGTAGGTGATTGACATACCAATGCATACTTTACCTGGCTGGAAGGGGGGGAGGGATGATGCATACTTTACCTGGCTGAAAAGGGGGGGGGGTGATGCATACTTTACCTGGCTGAAAGGGGGGGGTGATGCATACTTTACCTGGCTGCGAGTAGCAGAGGCAATGGAGCCAGCTCATACCCTAAAGCAGCCCAAACGTCACCTGACACCTTTACACATAATGCCCGATGTAAGGAGCCCTACCATGTGAATGAAGGTGTGTCCCAACCATGACACAACCATCTGAAAGTGCATTGTACCGATTCGGTCCACATTGACCTCAACGAAATGCACCTACATGCAATGACTTTAGCCAATACACGGCACCAAACACCATCAACTGAAAGGCCAGTCCACCATAACTGCGAGCAAAGGAGGCACATGACGGACAAAAACATCAATACACCACTACACAGACACCGATGCCCCAAAAATGTGCCTATCAACATTAGTAGTGCTCAGTGGGGTCATCATGAGGCTGACAGCAATGTTGCCATGATGAGAGCGTTGATATCACAGGACACCTGCCAGGTCACCAAAACAAATGCCATGAACGGACACTGTGGATGGGCACTCACAAGGCACTTGACCCCCCTGCATACATTGGTTGATGGCATGCGAAGCAGTCCATGAGAGGAATACACATATACCGGTCACATAGTGTGAATCCATTTGTGCATGTAAAAGTGGTACAAAGTAACAGTTGAATGCATGCCATGGTGGCACGTCATGATTTGAGATTTGATGACTGACACATTGTTGCCCACATACAGGTGATGCAGGCTATCCCCTGAAGAGGTGGCTCCTTACACCAGTCCGGAACCCACAGAACCAGCACGAGGAGGGCTTCAATTGTGCATATACCCGAACCCGTGTGGTGATTGAGCAGGCATTAGGACTATTGAAGGCACAGTTTCACTGCCTCAGCAGGTCTGGTGGGACACTCCTGTACCGCCATGAGAAGGTGGCAAAGATCGTCATGGCATGTGTCATGCTACACAATATGTGCATCAGACGGAATGTGCCCCTGCCCCCTGACGCTGAACTGCAACCACCTGACAATGAGGATGAGGAGGGTGGGGATGGGCAGCACCTCAGGGAGGCAGCGATACACAGGAGGGGCGTGACATGCATCGGACTCTGATCAACCAATGTTTCTAGCGCACACGGATGGGGGGTGTCACATGGAGATGGCAATTGGTGCACTGTGTGTGTCTGGGATATGCACACTGTGGACTGTTCACCAATAAATCACACATACGCAATGAGCAATGTCCACACATGTGATTTGTGATGAAGCAAAAATTGTATTGTAAATGTGAATTCAATTAACACACCCACTCCCCCTCCCCCCTCAACTCCCCAACACTCCCACCCCCCCTCCTCAACTCCCCAACACACCCACTCCCCCCTCCGCCCTCAACTCCCCGCAAACGTGCGTGGATGCCTGTGCCTAATGTGGAATTGATCCACTGGGTGGCCTCTATTGACAGCCCCCTCTGCTGGCCCCCGGGGCACCCCTGCCTGTACTCCGCAGGTTCCTGGCCGACCTGCGGACGAGGCTGCTTGGGGCAGAACTGGCAGCGGAGGAGGTACTCGGCAGCTCACTAGGATGCATGTCCCTCATTGTCTGTACAAGCTCAGAGAGCACGTGCCGCACCGCGGCAAGTACGACACAGATGTCCTTGGTGGAGGATTGTATAGCTGCCTTCACAGTGTCGGCACATTTTTGCATTTCAGCACTTGCACCTCCACAATCGGCCACATGCTGAGTGAGGAGTGAGGACAGTTGGTGTTGCCTTGTTAATATTTGGTCCAGCAACTGTTGGTATTTTTGGGCATTGGATGATGCCATTGGTGCGTTCATTGGGCTACTCCCCTCCTCCACACCATCCAATGGGCATGGAGTGGCTGGCCATGAGTTATCAGGGGATAGCTCCTGTGTGTTGTCAGCATGCAGGCTACATGGTGACAGGTAGGAGGAATGAAGGTGGGCAGTGGGGGGACATTCTATGACATCCTCAGCATTCCCCACATCACTATCAGAGCAAGCTGCAATGGCAGCAGTCTCCCCAATCGTACTACTTCCTGCAGACACAGTCCCTTCAGTGGCCACCAGTTGTTGAATGTCTGTTGCTGGTGGTACCATGCTGCTTGCCTTGGTGCTTATCGTTGCCCTGGCGTGTGTTGTGGCAGTCGACTTTGGTTGCTTTGGGTTTTTTTTGGTCCAGCAGAGGTGGAGGGTTGGTGTGGTGTTGCCGCGGGCCAGTCCTTCTTGGCAGGTGTGGTGCCAGTCTCGTCCTCGCCTGGGTCCGAATGGGAACCTGTGGTGGAGCAAAGGAGGGAAAGTGTTATTGATGGGTCTGCGGACATTGAGCAGACATTGTGATGACTACCATGATTACTATGATGACTAGATTGTGCACTTTGGAGGCAGTGACATACAGGTTGTCTCCCTTTTGGGTGGGAGAAGCAAGCAGGCATGTGGGTGCCTACAGTGAGACTGTGCATACTGCATGTGTACAGGGTGTAGGTCAATGATGCCTGTTGGCAGTCTTCTGCTGATCTGTTGTGTTAACCTTATTAGGCAACATTGTGCTTCCCATGAAACTGGACTTCAGGAAGTTTAGCATGGAGCATGGCTTAATTTAAGGCACCTACCTGATGTCGGGGCTCCTCTCTCCATTTCACCGACCCCCTCGATGGTCTCGATGGCAATGGTTATGGCACATATCTCCTCCCACGGCTCCATTTTAATTGGTGAGTCTGCTCCTCCACCAGTTGCCATGCCCAGGTTTCTCTTGGCAGACAGTATGCTACTTACACGGAGCCGGAGGTCGTCCCACCTTTTTCCGGCACTGTTTTGTGGTGCGGGGTGTTGTTCCTACTGCACTGACCCACTGTGCGACTAGGTCCCATATGGTCTTCTTCCGTGCTATTGCCGGTCTGGTCATTTCAGTGGAGAATATGATGTCTGCGTTTTCTTGTAGGGTTTCCGCCAACATGGTGAGCTCTTCCATACTGAAGCAGTCCTGCCGCAGCCGATCGCAAAATTTTTTGACAACTTTCGGCATTATGACGATGGGTGGATGTGGGTGAAGGTTTGTGGCGGGTCTCGGGGTCAGATGTGCACTGGTTGTGGAGGATTGCAATGGATTGTGTTTTTAAAGATGGCCGCCATGCTCTTTCCCGTTCCGGTGCGATGGCGTAACTTCCGGATCCGCTTCTTTACGGTCACGCTAATAGTGGTCACCGCTATTTGCGGTGATCGCTAATATCGGTGGGTAGGGTGGCGGTGGTGCAGCTTGCACGGCATACGATGCCGGTAGGTGACGTTTTTGGGACGTTAATGGCATGGCGCAGATTACATTACCGGCATGGCGCAATGCTCGTGAGAGGTCATAATTTACCGCTTTTAACGGTTTCAGGCCAGCACGGACACGTTAGTTGCGCCATGGCAGTAATGTCCATTACTTACCGCTGGGGTTGTAATGAGGGCCATTATCTATTCTACCTGCCTGAATGTTCTCATGGTTACATACTTCACAATGATAAGTCGCATATGCTCAGGTCATTATCCATACTTAATTGAACAATTCATTATTAAATTATACACATGTTGGCCCTAGCATATATTGTCATGTTAGAATCACACTAGTTATGGCAGCTGGTTGCTATATTGTTTTCACACCATATCACGCATATATTTACATTGAACTTTAAAACGAGGTAGCTTTGTGCTGGCACGTACAGTGTGATGTTCTGCTATGCGTTTTGTTATTGTAATTCATTTCTATTAAACAACGTCATACTACACGTTAACGCACATCACACTTTGATAACTGGATTCTAACGTTAGGGCTTTTGATTACACATACATTATACATTACTAATATGCTGATTGTTCTACCACAAGTCTTACATTATTCTACAAAAATGAGCAGCTTGTTCTAATCACATGTGGGAAGAGACTTGGTTTTCTTTTATTGGGGCGTGATCAATCAAACATACTTGAGGGTCGCTTCTGGCTGTTTGATCATGTTTTAGGGAATATGGGGAGGGTATTCTTTATGGCCTGGGTCTGTTGGGTTGGGGGCAGGTTTATATTGATGAACGGCTTCTGTTGTTTGCAATTGTGCTGGGCCGTGGCAGGGTCAAATGCGGTAAGACGGAAGGCAGGGGTTACAGTGTAAAGTGTTTTGCAATCTCGCGGCCAGTCTCCCATGAGAACCAACAAACTGAAGATATGGGAAAGGGGAGGAGGCGGGAGGAGTAGCTTGTCTGCTGTGTGTACCTGGCTGGGAGAGCTGCAGGCCTGTGTTCTAAGTTCACAGCTGGCCTGCCCATACGAAATAACAAAATGGATTCGGTGGGCCACAAAATGGAGTCTAGTTCAACTCTGTTCATATGCTGTCTTAAGGGGGGGTCACAGTTACTAGGGGTGTTCCCGTGCGGGTGCACCGGGGCCGGGGCGTTAGACCCAAAGCAGCTGTACTGGGCCCGCCCAGGAAGTGTAAGAATGGGGGGGTTCCAAGACATTCTCCTCCCACACATGGGTGGCTAGCATGTGAGTAGGGTGCATGTGTGGCGATGAGGATAGTCCCCATCTGCTTCACATGTCCAGCATACATTATAACAGGTACAGATTAGTGAAGCATTGTATGACTCGCACATGCGAACCATGTACACATAGCATGTAGTCGCAATCAAGCACAACACATCACACAAGCAAACCACACATGGGCTGGACAAACACGCAACAACACTCACTGGAGGGGATCATAATCCTGCATCTCTGCCACTCCTTCGAACAATTGTGCCAGGAGGAACTCTGCAGTGATCACCTCAAGCGGAGTGAGTTCTTCCTCCTTAGGTGGTGGCCCACTGCTAGTCACCCGAGTCATGAAATAATTGGAGGCACACTTTTGCTTAGCACAGCATTGGAGGTCATCCCAACGCTTTTTACAGTCCTGAGCTCCTCATATCCGAATGCACTAACACCATCCACAACATGCTTCCAGTGGTCCCAACGCTGGGCAGGCTTAGTGCGGCAATTTGGGCCCACTAGCATATTGCATTTGTGTTCCGACAAGTAGACCACAAGGAAGTCCAGTTCCTGCTTGCTGAAAGGCTTCTTCCTCGATGTGCCGGAGGCCGGATCCGTATCTGGTGTCCCAGCCTCTTTTGCAGGTGCAACCTTCCTCCTCTTGGGCAGTGGTACAGACTCTGACTTTGCAAATTCCACCCTGATCAGTGGGGCAGTGGCGCTGGTGGACTGTACCAAGGGAGTGGCAGGTGGAACTAGGACGGAAGCCCTGACTTCCATCAGTGGATGCTGGGTGCTCGTGACCGGACCCAGCGAGACTGTCCTGGCTGGCAGACTCACCGCCGGTGTGGTGTTGGCTGCATCTGCCCATGCAGTTGCCAACACCCGGCTGCTTGCGGCAACAGATGACAACACTGCCCCAGGGACATGTGCATCGGTCAGTGCATCCCTGCGCGCACATTGCTTGTGCCTCCTTACCACCTGGAATTCAGCCTGGGAGTCCTCAGGTGCTAACGCATCATGCGCTGGCCGAGCCTGAGCACCTGCAGCTACCAATACCGTTGGCCCGTGGCAGTAGATGAAACTGACTGCCGGGTTACATGGGCGCCAGTGTCAGATGCAAGAGTCACAGGGGGTGGTGGCATGACTGCACCAACACGTGGCAGAACATCCTGCCGAAGTGGTGCACCCCTACCTCTTCCCCCTCTGCTGCCACCCTGGCCACGCTGGACTCCCCCTACTCCCTGGCCACCCCAGCCATGTCCTGACCATGCCCACAACATGGAGGACGCCCAACTGAGGCCTCCCTCACCTTTTGTGGCCTCCCAAACATGGCACGGATGTAATAGTGCCAATGGGAGGTGTACACGACAATTGTCCTGGGCAATTGGGGTGAAGGGGGTGGAGTACTAGATGTAAACAGCACCCCTGTGCACCTGCAAGTCTTCATGTGACCCCAGTGAGAAAATGACGGGTCACGCAATGCTCAGGCACCCCAAATCTGCAATAAAAATGTACATGCAACTCCCGGTGGCCCTCGTGTTTGGAATTTACCTCCCGCAGTACACGATGGCACCCAAGGACACAAAAAATGCATTTGCGTGGGACTCACGCGCTACTATGACCTTGAAAACAGGTATGCGATACACAGGGCACCCACAGTGGGAAAAAAAGCATGCATGACTTACCATCCGACTAGCGTGGGAACGAAAAACACCCGTAGGCAAGACCCCCACCAAAAGAAGAGGTACGTCCTTGATCCGTTGTGAAGTGATGGCGGGTGAAACAACAAGAATTAGCAACACAAGCGTCGGTCTCCATGAAAAGCGTGTACAGTGAACTGTGGGTCCGCGCTCACCTTTAACCCGTACCGAGGGAAACGCCTTTGCGCGTCACTTCACTTACGCGCTAAGGCCCTTTCCTCGAATTACACACTGATGTGCTGTTTTTTCAAGTGCGGATTCACTCTGCTTCAAGCTGGCTACGCGACAACACACTGAAGACCACACTCCTGCGCTCAAGGCCATTTTCCTGCATGCCAGAGCCCAGAGCAGCCTCCCAGGAACCATCTGCTGCTGCTTGCCTGCCTGCTGGCCACGTGCCCTGCTATTTGGTGCCTGCACATCAGCCATCTGCAGGGGTCCAGTTGCTGAGACCACCCCTGCTGGAACAGAAGACTTCCGACTGCTGTTCCATCGCTCCACAGCCCAGCCCCAGGTCCAGTTGCTCACCCACACCTGCCTCGGTGGTTGCCATGTTGGGCCAAACACCATCTGAGACCACTGGCAAACCCCAGCCAGAGAGGCAGAGAGCTGTCAGCTTCTCTGCCACAGAAGTTGGCATCCTGGTGGAGCAAGCCCTGGGGCATTATGATGCCCTCTTTAGATGACCAGGCCCCGACAAGGATAGACGGAAGAGGACGGAAGCGCTGGGAGGACTTCAGATCCAGGACCCTCACGAAGGCCCACCGCCTCTTGTGCGCAGCGAATGCAGGGGGGTGCCAGGTCCAACTTTCCATCGACCAGATGGGGGTCCTGGAACACATCGACCCAGTGCTTTACCACTAGGTCCTGGAGAGGCAGACCCGTCTGCAGTTGAGCGGTGAGTGTCTGGGCCATCCCATTCCACACAGTGCATGTTGAGGTGTGCAGGAGTGTGCAGCTTGGACATATGTCTGACATGGCCCATGTATGCATGTGTGTGTGTGTGTGTGTGTGAGTGTGCAGGGACATGCCCATGCTGCATGTGAGTGCAGTCATGTGTGATGCACATCAATGATGTATGTGTTCCAATGCATGATGCCCAACTGCATGTGGAGATGCACACATGTTTGCATTTCTGTATATGTACTATGCCATGGTTGGGGTGTGACACATGGCTGCTGGTTCCACCTTCATGTACGTGCACAGTGTACATGTGCGTGTCTGTGTTTGAAATATGTGCAACTGTGATATGCCATGGATGCATGTGACCCAGACATGTGGGTACCTGATTGACAGATGTGACTTAGTTGCCGATGATTGCACTGTGACAGGTGGTGGAGATGTACAGATGCATGTGATCGGCACTCCCCATGTTGCTTGTGACATCATGCCAACCTTTGGTTTTTCATCCAGTTACTTGTGTATTGATGATGATACCTGTTGCACGATACCAGTTTATTTGTGCATGTGTGTGGGTTAAGATTATATGAGTGTTGGGGAGTGTGATACCATCTGTGAAGTTTGACACTGCCACTCATGTGCAACTGTCATGTTGGTATCAGACCATTGTACAGTGCCCTGAAGCCTGTGTTCTATCTCTCCCTGTCTGCAGCGTCAACTGATGAAGAGGGCGGAAACGGTGCTGTGGAGCCCAGCGGCAGGGAAGCCACCACCAGCCGGAGACACAAGGCCCAGCATCCCTCCCAGATATGGATACCTTCCGGGAGTGAGGAGTCTGGTGCTGCGTCCATGGCCGCTGTTGCCGATGGAAGGTCCAAGAGGCGTAGGTTGGAGGTGGACTCCTCGGCATCAGAACGGGCAGCTGAGCCCCACAAGGGCCATTGGAGGAAGACAGAAAGGATTCATCCAGGTTGTTGGGGGGTTTGGTTGAGGAGGAGGCCGTGACAGCCCCATACACAGGGCCTGGAAGGGGGATTCCACTAGTGCTAGTGGTGAAGTCCAGGGGCAGGTACAGGAGGCAGCACAGGCCGCTGCGGAGGTGCCTATGTTTAATCCTGTTCCCGATCCGGTGACTGCATCATCCGGAACCAGCAGGGTTGCCTTCGTCCAGACCCATTTTCAGGGAGAGGATGCAGGAACAACAACTGGCCTTCCTCTCCCTGCGGACGCGGCAATCCGTGACCAGATTGAGCCTGTCCTAGCTGGTTTGGCATTGCGTGCATGTGGTATTCGGGATGACATGCAGGGTTCAAGTCAGGACAATGCATGTCATTTCGAATACCTCTTCGGGTACGTCAAACTACTAGGACAGGATGTCAGCACTGGGTTCCTCCATATGCTGGGTCTTCTTGCGACCCCTTCCTCAACTGAACACCCTATGCGCCAGTCATCCTCTGTGCCATCTTCCTGCCAAAGTATCACCTGGGCACCCTGTGGAGCTGCCCCTGATCTAGCGGCCAGGCTGGTTGAGGATACATCTTTGCCACAGTCGAAAGTCGGAGGTCCAGCAGAGGTGGCCACCCCAGCAAATGGAGGACGTACAGCCATCAACAAGCAGGGCACGTGCACGTGCATGGCGACACCAGAGGATTCCATCAGCCTGGATGCTGCTGTGGTGCCAGAGGCAGTTGCATTGGAGGCAGCAGCAGGCTCAGTGTGGGAGCCATCATGGCTCGGGCCATCAACATCCCGGGGGCAGGCATTGGCCGGCGGGCAGGAGAACCCAGGATTGGGAGTGTCTTCTGTATGGCAGCGGTTAGGCCAGCAAATAGATGCAGAGCAGCGGCGGGCAGAGAGGGCACGGCTCACAATGGTCAGGGTGGAGAATTCCATGCACCGGGCTGTGAAGCGGGCTGAGTGCCTTGAGGCAACTCGCAGGGAGTTGGAGGATGCCATGGCTGCATCCCTGCAACACCTCAATGCCAGGGAACAGGTCTGCCTCCGGAACATTGACATGGAGTTCGATGATGCCCCGGCTCAGGACATCAAAAAGTGACGCCTTTGCATATAGTTATTTAGGTTTAGGTTTCATTTTGTTTTTTATGATTTGGAGTACACAGACTTTGTTCCACTTTTTGGATATAGTTGTGGTTTACAAATGGGTTTTTGTAGGTTTAATTTTGATTTGGGATCTTGGACCCTTCAGACTTTCATTGTAAATAGTTCCAGACATATACATACTTTCTTTTTTACGTCATCCCATGGAGTAATGGTTTTTTATGCTTTTCAATTTTGGATTCATATCTATGGACTTTGGCGAAGGACCACTTTTCATTTTTCATGTCTTGGATTTAAATTTTTCCTTGGATTTTGCTTTCTTTTTCATATTGCATTAATTATTTCTTCATTTGCATGTGTGGTTTTCATTTTGTCATTTTGTTTTCTTTTTAATACATTTCATAAATCTTAATTATTGGTGTGGTCTACTCTCATTGGTTTCGTGCATGTCTCTATGAGCATTGGCTCAGTCATGGTTTGCCACTGTGTGGCTCTGTAGGACATTTATTCATGGGCATGCTGGTTCTTATCAGACTCTCATGGCATGGGTAATTTACTAGGGAGTGGGTGCAGAGGATGGTTGCGTGTTTGTACGGGGGGTCGGAGGGGCGGATTTGGGTTGGCATTAGGGCCATGGGTCTGTATTGTTATGACGTGGTGTTTGGGGGACATGAGTCGGGGCCTGCTGGCAGGTGTCCGTCAATGGGGGTGTGGTGGAGGAACATGTGTCGGGGCCTGCTGGCAGGTTGACGTCAATTGGGGTGGTGTGGAGGGACATGAGTCGGGGCCTGCTGGCAGGTTGCGGTCAATGGTGGCGAGACATGAGTCAAATGTGTGCTGGGTCTTCTTGTGACCCCCTCCTCAACTGAACCCCCTATGTGCCAGTCGTCCTCCATGTCATCTTCCTGCCAAAGCATCACATGGGCCCTCTATGGAGCTGCCCCTGAGCCAGCTGCCAGGCTGGTAGAGGACACATCCCTGCCACAGTCGGGAGTCAGAAGTCCAGCAGGGATGGCAATCCCACATCTGGTCCCCAGCAAATGGAGGATGTGCAGGCATCAACAAGCAGGGCACATGCACGGCAGCACCAGAGGATTCCATCAGCCTGGATGCCGTTGTGGTGCCAGAGGCAGTTGCATTGGAGGCAGCAGCAGGCTCAGTGTGGGAGCCATCATGGCTCGGGCCATCAACATCCGGGGGCAGGCATCAGCCAGCGGGCAGGAGGACCCAGGGTTGGTAGTGTCTCCCGTGTGGCATCGGTTGGGCCAGCAAATATATTCAGAGCGGCGGCGGGCGGAGAGGGCATGGCTCACAATGGTCAGGGTAGCGCAATCCATGAACCGGCTTTGAGGCGGACTGAGTGCCTTGAGGCAACTCGCAGGGAGTTGGAGGATGGCATGGCTGCATCCCTGCGACACCTCGAGGCAAGGGAATAGGCCCACCTCCGGAACATTGACATGGAGTTCGATGATGCCCTGGCCACGGGACATCAAAAGGTGAGCCGTCGGACTAGCCTGCCTCCTTTGTATATAGTTATTTAGGTTTAGGTTTCATTTTGGTTTTTTTATGATTGGACCCTTCAGACTTTCATTGTAAATAGTTCCGGACATGTACATATATTCTTTTTTACATCATCCCATGGAGTCATGGTTTTCTATGCTTTTCAATTTTGGATTTATTTCTATGGACTTTGGCGATGGACCACTTTAAATTTTTCGTGTCTTGGATTTTAATTTTTCCTTGGTTTTTACTTCCTTTTTCATATTACATTAATTATTTCTTCATTTGCATGTGTGGTTTTCATTTTGTTATTTTGTTTCATTTTTAATACATTTCATGAATCTTCATTATTGGTGTGGTCTACTCTCATTGGTTTCGTGCATGTCTCTATGAGCATTGGCTCAATCATGTGTTGCCACTGTGGGGCTCTGTAGGACATGTATTCATGGGCATGCTGGCTCTTTTCAGACTCTCATGGCTTGGGCAATTTACAAGGGAGTGTGTGCAGTGGACGGTTGCTTGTTTGTACTGGGGGTGGGGAGGGTGGGATTTGGGTTGGCATTAGGGCCATGGGTCTTTATTGTTATGACATGGTGTTAGGGAGAATTCTCATTCTATGGCTAATTTCCCTTACCTAGTGAGTCCCTCAGCAGCTTTGCTGGATTTCCGGAGTTTATTTTTTCCACTTGGTAAGAGTGTGAGCTTTCCCCCCACTCTTACCTGTGTTTTGCCATGTGTATTTCATCTGCTTTTGTGATTGTGGACTCTGGAGTACACCACTTCAGTAGCCCCACATGTTTGTGTGTTACACAGCACCTTCAGTGCAGTGACACAAGGTTCTCATTTTGGGTTCCCACCAACTCCATTTCTGGGGCTGACTACTGTCCCCCAGAAAAGGGTAAAGTTGCCATTAACTTTACATAGTCATTTAACCACAGATCCAGTACACCCCATTTAATGTGGACTATTGGAAAGGGTTAATTCTTAGCCCTTTTTATCTGTACCTCTTGGAGCATTGTTTTGTCCCTTCACTTTGATACTTAGCTGGTGGCAGTGGCATCTACCCTAATTTTCCTACCGCGATTATATTACATAATGTGGTATTGTTTTAGGCCATTTTAGTAGCCTCAAACTTTAAACCCGCTAGCCCAAATACTTTTTATTTCGGCTCTGGTTGGGTTTAATCACCATTTCTTTTTGTTACGATCCTTCTTGGGTCTTTCTTTACGCGGCAAACCAGGTTCGCCTCCTTTGTTCGCCGACCTTTGGTGGGCTTCTGACCAGAAGCCCTCCTTTGGCGTCTGGATGTCTAGGTGGGCTGAATGTGAGGGAGGGGTGTAGTCACCACCTGCAAAGGGTCTCCTTGGAGACCCAAGTTGCACTTTGTATTGATTGGCTGAGGTGGTTGTCTTGGCTGGACAACCCCCCTACTGAGTGATTGACAGCCAGGCTGTGTGAATTGGGGATTTTGGCATAAAAGGCAGGACTCGAGCTTGAAGGCAGAGTCGCCTCTGGAACTACAAGGAACCAAAGAGAAGCAGAGAAGAAGAAGGCTGCCGCAACCCCAAGACCCGGTGAAGCCCTGCTGCAGTCCTGAGCTATCCACCCCTTCAGCGGCTAAGAGAAGATCCAGTCTGGAGTCTTCTTCCCTTGAGCCTGGTGGGATCACCCAGCTCGTCTTTTCTTCAGTCAGAGATTCCTCTCCTGGGTCGAAATCGCTGCTGTGCTGTAGTGGTCTGGATACCCATCAGAAAAGCCCTCTCCTGATTTAAAAGAGCACACGTTTTATTCATTGTTGTCTTTCTCTCTGCTGCTGGCCTCATCCCTGGGTAGTTCAGATCATTCCAGACATCCTCCTTCTTGTCCCCATGACTGAAGCCGCAGGAACCGTGAGTCTGCAGGAACTACCAGGAACAACTGCCGTGGCACCAGCTTTTCTCCAATGGAATAAGGTACTGTGCACACTTGGTCTTTCTCTCCGTCTGACCAGCCGGAATCAGGGTGAACCCTTTTCCTCCACAAAGATGTGTTCTTTCTTCCCTCCTTCTTATAACTTTTCCTTCCATTTGACAATATTTAGAACACTTGGCATCTTGAATCTCGAACTGTTCAACGTGTGATCCTCGGCAACTGAGCATCTGCTCCATTAACAATGGCACAGGCCTATTGACTTTGATCTGTATCTTTGAACTTTTCCTCTAGTTTCTTTGCCTTGAAAAAGTATTGTCTTTGATTTTTATTCACTATTTCCTTGTTTTAAATTCTGAAGTACAAAGTGTGTTTTAACTTTGTGAGCATTTCTATCCGTGGGTACGCGTTAGTATCGCAACACCGGTCTGTCATATCTTAATGTATTTACCTTGAATTTACTGGCACAAGTGCAATTGGTTGTGTGTGGTGTATTTTACGTTTCCAATCTATAGAAGTGAAGTGTTTTATAACAGATGGTTTAAAAATAAATGTACTTATATTTTGTACCTGAAACCTTGAGTCAGTGTTTGCTTGAGTCACAGTAATTGTGGTGCTTTGTGTAATCTCTGCTACTGCTCATATACTCTTGAGATAAGCCTGGCTGCTAGGCTACTGCTACCACTTTAACATAGTAGTGCAGGCTTGTACCAAAGGTGAACTTGTATTACAACCTGTAGTCTTAATTGTGTGTAGTGGTCCCTAAGGGCACTGCACGGGATTCTGCCTAACACATGGTTTTCGGGGGAACATGAGTCGGGGCCTGCTGGCAGGTGCCCGTCAATGGGGGTGGGGTGGAGGGACATGTGTCGGGGCCTGCTGGCAGGTGCCCGTCACTGATGGGGGGACATGAAAAGGGATGGAGGGACATGAATCGGGGCCTGCTTGCAAGTTGCGTCAATCGGGGTGAGGTCGACGGACATGTGTCGGGGCCTGCTGGCAGGTGCCTGTCACTGGTGAGGGGGACATGAGCCGAGGTGGAGGGGCATGAGTCGAGGCCTACTGGCAGGTTGCCGTCAATGGGGTGGGGTGGAGGGACATGTGTCAGGGCCTGCTGGCAGGTTGCCGTCAATTGGGGTAGGGTGGAGGGACATGTGTTGGGGCCTGCTGGCAGGTGCCTGTCACTGGCGGGGGGGACATGAGTTGGGGCCTGCTGGCAGGTGCCCATCACTGGTGGGGGGACTTGTGTTGGGGCTCATAAGTGCATGGTGCCATGTGGGCTGTCTGCAGGGCATGGTCAGGGTGGATGGGCTGGCTGCAGGGCATGGTCATGGGTGTGGGGGGGCTGAGGTGTGGGCTGCCTGCGGGGCATTCCCAGGGGTGTAGGGTGGTCCCCTGTGGTGTGTGCTACCTGCAGGGCATAGTCAGGGTGGATGGGCTGCCTGCGGGGCATATGCAGGGTGGATGGGCTGCCTGCGGGGCATGCCCAGGGGTATAGGGTGGTCCTCCGTGGTATGGCCTTCCTACAGGGCATGGTTGGGGTGGATGGGCTGCCTGCGGGGCATGACCAGGGGCGTAGGGGGGCGCTGTGGTGTGGGCTGTCTATGGGGGATGGGGAGGGCCTACCTGGGAGGGCACACACTGCCAAATTGCATGTAATTCTCACTTGCGTACCCCGGAATACATGCCGGAATACATGTACCCTGCTCCCACCAGTGAAATCACGTGTAAAGCGCACTCGCGTACCCTGGAATACACGTACCCCGCTCGTGCCAGCAAATTCGTGTGACAAGTTCACTCACGTACCCCAGATTCGCGCAGCAGTGTGGTGAGGAGCAACATGCACCCCCTGCAACCAGCCCATACCACAGGGGTCCACCCTACACCCCTGGCCATGACCCACAGGCAGCCCCCACCACAGGGGACACCCTACACCCCTGTATATGACCCACAGGCAGCCCTCACCACAGGGGACCAACCTACACCCCTGTCCATGACCCGCAGCCAGCCCATCACCCCTGGACATGCCCCGCAGGCAGCCCATCCACCCTTCCCATGCCCCGCAAACAGATCATCCACCCTCCCCCAGCCCCGCAGGCAGCCCATCAACCCTGGGCATACTCAGCAGGCAGCCCATCCACCCTCCACCTGCCCTGCAGGCAGCCCATCCACCCTCCCCATGCCTTGCAGGCAGCCCATCCACTCTGACCATGCCCCACAGCCAGCCCACCACCCCTGGACATGCCCAGCAGGCAGCCCATCCACCATCCCCATGCCCCGCAGGCAGACCATCCCCCCTCCCCATGCCCCGCAGTCAGCCCATCCACCCTGACGATGCCCTGCAGGCAGCCCATCCACCGTGACCATGACCAGCAGCCAGCCCATCACCCTCGCATGCCCCCCAGACAGATCATCCACCCTCCCCATGCCCCGCAGGCAGCCAATCCACCATGATGATACCCTTCAGGGAGCCCATCCACCCTGACCATGCCCTGCAGCAAGCCCATCCACACTTCCCATGCCCTGCCAGCAGCTCATCCACCCTGACCATGCCCCACAGCCAGCCCATCACCCCTGGACATGCCCAGCAGGCAGCCCATCCACCCTCCCCATGCCCTGCGGGTAGCCCATCCACCCTTACCATGCCCCGCAGCCAGCCCATCCATCGTCCCCATGCCCTACAGGCAGCCCATCCACCCTGACCATGCCCCACAGCCAGCCCATCACCCCTGGACATGCCCAGCAGGCAGCACATCCACCCTCCCCATGCCTCGCAGGCAGCCCATCCACCCTCCCCATGCCCCGCAGGCAGACCATCCACCCTCCCCATACCCTGCAGGCAGCACATCCACCCTGATGATGCCCTGCAGGCAGCCCATTCACCCTGACCATGCCCCGCATCCAGCGCACATCACAGGGGGGACTTTTCCCACGCTATTTGCCTAGCGCGAGCGGGGTACACATATTTTGAGGGGTGCACAGGGAGTTTTACACGCGATTGGGCTGGCGCGAGCAGGGTACATGTATTCGTAGGGGTACGCAAGGAGTTTTACACGCGATTGGTCTGGCTCGAGTGGCGTACAGTAGTTTACACGCAATTGGGGTGGCACGAGTGGGGTACTTGTATTCCAAGGGGTGCGCGGGGAGTTTTACATGCGATTGGGCTGGCGCGAGCGGTGTACGTGGATTCTGAGAGGTGCACAGGGAGTTTTACACGCGATTGGCTGGTGCGAGCTGGGTAAGCGTATTCTGAGGAATGCACAGGGAGTTTTACACGTGATTGGGTTGTCGCATGAGGCCTGGGTGGCGTTTTTAGTGCAATTTCATTGTTGGGGGGCTGTATGCTGGTCCACTGGCCTTTGCGCCATGTAGGGGATTTGTGCAGATGTTTTTGGCACATGGGGTGGGTTGGGGCCGTAACTGGGGTTGCTGCAGGGTCGCTGCGCCACTCTGTGCCGCGGCTGGTTATGGATGTTTAAATCCATGAATACGTGGTGTGTCAAAATGGGTTCTGTGCTTGATTCCATGAATTACCCTGACTGTTTCAAAGTACATACATTTTTCGCACTTATGCCGGCTATCAGATTTTTCTGTGAAATATACAAAATGCATTGCAACCTTTTTTTGGAATTAAAGCAATCCATTTTGCAGTAGGTGTTGACTATTTGAGGTTTTTGAAACATAAAAAAACCCACAAAAAGGCTCTTTTCAGAGCCACCACTTCCTCCCAGAGAAAAGTGCAATGGTTCTGATAGGGCAGTACCACAAAAGTGTCTCTTGTGATGGCAGGCGTGGAAATGGAGGATGCTGCAGGGGAACTGAACCTACTACGTTTATCGCAAGGTACAACCTTACAAATAGCCCCACCATGGATCGACCTTAGGTGTCGCTTCTTTGATGTTGTACTATAGCTACACGAACCAGGCTTGCCACGACTCAGCACCATGCGGCACTGAGTGCAGATCACCTTGTTCGCTTGAGCTTTTGGCAGTCCATCAACAGTGGTAAATAACCGTCACACCCAAGACTCACAATGAGTGCTGGTAGTAGGGACTTCCACTACCTCATCCTCTTCATCCTCTTCATCTCTCTCCTCTGCATCCTCACGCCTGTTCCCCTGTGCAGGCCCTTGGGGTGGTGGTGGTGGTGGAGGGGCTGGGGGTGGAGCTGAGACAGCAGTAGCACCAGCAGCAGCCATGGATGCCATCAGGTTGGCTGAAGCAAAAGCAGCAAGAGCAGTAAAAGCAGCAAAAGCAGGTCAATCTGCATTAGAAGAAAGACAGAATGAGGATGAGCTCTGGGGTGTGGCCTTTTATAGGGGTGCAGGTGCGTGCTCCCCCATGAACAACCGTGCTGTCCGCGGACACATCAAACACTAATAATAGGCTCAAAAAGTTCCAAAAAGTATTTTGATCACCAGGGACATGATCTGGGACATGTGCAGTGGTGAACTTTTTCTGGAACATATTTTGGATTGCTCATAAAAGTACTCTTTAAATGGTCGGTGGCCCGGACAGTGTCCACAAGTAAGGACACAGACTCAGTGATCAGTGATGTCATCAATGACATTTGTGATGTCATCTTTGATTGATAGGTGTTAGTCTTAGCAGTGCACCATGGTGGTGTGAGTTATGGTTGCTTAGCTTACCGTAACTGGCGAATTTCAAGGGTTTTTGGCTTTACTTGGAACCATAACGTCCCTTGAACAAAGTTTTTTTCAATTAATCTATATATATGTTATATATATTAAATGGCCTGCGGTAGCGGGCATGTAGTTATGGCTACATTGCTAAACCCATAGGAAGAGCACATTTTCAATGGCTTATAACTTTGCTCCCCCTGGACGAATCTTCACCAAACTTTGCAAAAAATGTATATGTCTGGCTCTGAATTCTCTCACCAAGTTGGGTTAGGTTTAGTGGAGGAAAGTTATAGGGGGGGTCCCCAATTATTTATTTTCCCATAGACTGAATGGGGAAAACCTTTGCGCACGGCTATAGCCTAAACGGCTGGACAGACTTTTACCAAATTTGCGGCAGGAGTGGGGCTTGGCCTAGAAAGCATGCTTTTGTGTGTGTGGTGGGAATCCGACCAGTAATTTTTTGCAAATTAGTGAAATGACCGTCCCAAAAAATGAGTGCTATCTGGGTCCACTCAGCGGAACAAAGTGTCATTGGCCTGCAGCACGCCGTAATGTCGGCGAACATTGGATGTGGTCGCTGGTTTGCTGGAGGGACGCGTGCTGTGCATCAAAGATTTTGTGAAATGCCACTGTGGTGTATCAGAGCTTAGTGGCATGCCAAAACTCATTGCATAACATGGTGTGCAGGAGCGGCTTGGTGAAAGAGGGCAAAGCAAACATATAGGCAATATTTGGAGCTGTACGGTATGCTTGGCTGTGGTTATGTACACTTAGTGCCTTTGCATTGTATGTTTGTTTGGCTTGGATGGCAGTGGGTGTGGGTAAGGCATTGCCTTTTCAGTGCATGGACAGAGGTAGCAGGCTTTACCTTGTCGCAAAGAGCTTAGGGTTTGGGCCCAACGGTTGCATTGTAATCACTCCATGCAAGGGAGAGTAGTGATGTACTTAGCGGTTAAGTGGGCGGCCGAGTACCTTCAGTGGGACGCCGTGCCCGGTGATGTGAAACTGGGTAGTGGATTGGAGATGGCGGAAAGATAATGAGAATGATTGTCATTTGTCCCGCGAAGGTATTTAGAGCATCACGTGTTTGCAATGTGGATGTTCAATGGCGGTACTGACAGACACTTCATTGTCGGACACCAGTTGCAAAGGCTGTAGTGCCTTGGGTGCATGGCTACAGCTGTTGCCTATACCATTGTGGGCCTTGGTTGGAAGAAGGTGTGACGATGTAGGTTTCTTGGGGTCCGTTGGTGTACTCATAAGTACTTGTAGTCAGGAAAGCATTGTGGCAAATGTTAACCTGCATGCCTGTATTGCCTTACCATTGGTGTGTAGTAGGACTAAGGTATTGGGTGCATGGGAAGAGGCCATAGGCTTCGGCCTATGTACCCAAGAGCCTATGGGCACTGGTTGGAAGTAGGTATATGGTAGGATTTTGTACGCATGGTCGCACATATACTCGAAAGGTGGGCAGTTGTGGAAGTAAGTATAATGTGTTTGGGGAGTGCAGGCAGACTGCATTGTGGATGCGGAGTGCATTGGAGATAATATGAGGAAATTTGTGGGTGGAGTGGAGTGGTGTGCTGTGTTGTGCCTGCAATAACCCTAATGGCTGGGGCCCTTATACATAACATGGTGGAGACTGCTAGGAAGAAGGTTACAGAATGTTGCCTTGAATGGGTGCCTTACTGTACTAATATGTATCTGTGAACAGGAAAGGTAAGTAGTAACATGTTTCCATGCATGGCTCCATTGCTTTGCAGTGGGTGTGGCGAAGGAGTAGGCTGTTGGCAACAGAACCGCAAAGCAATGCTGTAATGTATGGGAGTACCGTCATATTGTACAGAGAGTACTTTCATTTTGATTTGGGCCATGTGCATAACTTAACACAAGAATGCCTTGTGGCATAATATACACTTGTAAATATGTCAGTGCAGTAAGGTCAACACCTTTGAAGAATCACAGTGGAGGACATGGTGCAGTTTCTGCAGCACCATTGGTGAGATAACACCATTTGCGTTAGGTGTGGAGTGGCTGTGAACAGAGTTTTCCTTCACGGAGTTTAGTTGGAAAGTGGGTGATGAATGGATTGTTTTACTGCATAACATTTGAGCCACGACCCTTGGATACAGATATAAACATGTGAAGCTTTGTGGGGTAGGTGCACAGGCAACTATCTTCAGAGGCCATTGGGGATGGGGAGTGAATTGCATTTGATATAGGGAGTTTGTAATCGGTGTATTATGCTGTGTTGGGATTGCTATGCGCCCACTGGCGTGTATGGATGGCTATGGGTCTTTGACGTAGGAATGTGGACATTTTTTGGAATGAAGTAAAAGAATGTTGTTTTCTTATACTGATATGTAACTGCAGCTTACACTGTTGGAAATAAGTATGTGTCATGTGGGAGCTAAGTGTCACTGCATGGTTGTGGAGGACATTTTTCAGTTGGTATAATAGTGGAGGTGGCGTGAAGTGACTGCAATTGAATATGGCATACGCTATTGGCCTTGTTGGCATTCATGGACTGAGATGCAACAATTAATGAACAGTATGGTGTGTAGGTTCTAATACTGTGTTCTTTGAGAACAAAGGAAGATAGTGCAAGAAGACACGAGTAAATATTAATTAGACATGTAAAGAATGGATAATGTACTGTCCAACACACATACATTTGCAGCCGACAACACTATCAATGCCGTAAAGTGCCACCATATACAGGAAAGGTGTCAATCTGACTGCTAACTTTCTTTGGCGTACTTGCTGACATGGGCAACGGAAGCAGTTGGAGCTTTTAGTGTGCGCCATTGCAACGGGTACATTGCTTCCATTACCGATAACTGTGTGGCGCATACACCATCGCAGGAGTCATTGGCGTCAGTGAATATACTTGTGGACAGTCGTTCCTCACGGTGTGCACTCCAGACATTTATTGTATGTGAGTGGCAAGCGTAGCACACTCTGTCATGTGAGCAGTTAGCTCTGGAAAGGAATAACATAAACAAAACCAAAAAGCAGACATGTGCACACAGAGTATACAGCTCCAGAACTTTCCATACTTTAGTAACACTACAGTAAATGGTTGGAGTGCTTTATTTTTCCACACAATGTAAAGGTCACCGTGCCGGTTGGCTGCATTCATAATTATTTTATTTAGTGAACAAAATCTAGTGACCAATGCCGTCTGTGCACTACTCTACTTATGTTTTCGTGTAGGAAAGTGCGAAAAGGAGTACATAGTGCTGATTAGTGGGCCGTGTGGAAGAACACATTTTCTTTGGAAGGTACAGAAGGTAGCATCTGGTGTCTCTGGGATTCCTTACAGAGAAAGGTTTGCAGGTTGGTTCGTATAGCAGGAGCCGCAACTGAACATGCAGGGCCATACTGGTCGGTGCACAAAATAACAACGGAGAAGATATCGCTTATGGCAATCTTCAAATGCTTGATCCACCAGCCGTTTCTTGGAATGTGGAAGGTGTGGCATGCACAGTAAGGTGCAAGACATTTGAGATGAAAGAGGAATAAGAGTATATGTAAATAGCCAGAATTAGTTGCAGCGTACAGGACAAGAGTTTGCGGGAAGGATAATGTACTGATAGCTGCCTGAGTTATGGACAATGACCTGTGTGTTAGTATGTAGCATCATATGTTAGCCCACTGACTTGGTGTATGGTTTGTAAGTAGTACTACACCTCTCAGCTTAACCGCATTTGGTGTGTGTCACCCACCACAGAAAGTGTTTACTCAGCCGCCAAACTCCTCATGTGTCCATTCTCTACAAAGGACTGTGAACCAATTAAAACATAATAATGTGTTTCCCCTTTTCCCTTGTGATTTGAGAGCTTGAGAGTTATGTAATACAGTGATTGTACTGCAGCAAACAAGAAAATATGTTGGAACCGTTCAGAATAGACGCTGTTCTCATGTGTTTTATTACTAGAAAAGTTGACAGTGGTAGCTACTGTTGTTGTACCCACGGCACAATGTGTTTGTGTGTTTGCACAGAAAGTAATACAACAAGAGACGTAATGTGGGTGACCTCAGATTGCTGGAGAATGGAGGAGCTGCTTTGCTAAGAAGTGCGTCAATGAAATGTGAGCTGTACATGGTTGTGTGCCAGTTGACCACTCCGTGCATCTGTGGCCGTTTTAATGTTCACAACACGGGGATGGGTAGACGTGGTAAATGTGTGAAAGGGCATAGAAAGGGTGCAATAGGGAATGTAGCAGTGTACAAGTGCACAGACTGTGTGTTGCTGTACTGGACGAGTTGAGTTCCTTTTTTTGGATTGCCTTCTATGGGCCTCATTCTGAGCTGCGCGGTAAGGGTTAACGGTCACCAGTAAGGAGACTGGTGCCGTTAAACCCTTACCTCCCAATTCCGAGGTCCATTAGCGGGACCCGCAAAGGACGTGTGGTCTGACCACACATTCTTTACGGGACCTGTTAAGGGACCTTGGAGCTAATAACCGGCCCACAATTAGCGGGCCCGTTATTAGTGCCTTCCCCCTTCCCATTGAGCCCTATGGGGGCTCAAATGGGAATGGGGAAAGACATTTGGAATGGGGACTTACCGGGTCCGCCTAGGTCGGAATGTCCCGGTAGGTCCCCATTCCACCAGACCGGACCTGGCCCGGTTTTGGAGGCAGCCATGGCGCTAATAGCGCCATGGCTGCCTCCAAACTCAGAATGAGGCCCTGTGTCTGTATGTGGAGGAGATGGGGAAGAATGCCAGCAAAAGAAATTACAATAACAGTTGCAATTTACGGGGAATAGTAGACACATGGCACTGTAACGCTTCTTTTCTATTGCCGTCACAAAGGTAAGTGTCATGTAAAGAGAGAATGGGCCTCATTCCGAGTATGGCGGTAAGGGATAGCGGCCACCGGTAACGAAACCGGTGACAGTGATCCCTTACCGCCATACTCCGAGTTCCCTTTGCGCCCTCGCCCTTAACGCCTGCTTTGAGCAGGTGTTAAAGTCGAGGTCGCAAAGGGGCCTCCAAGCCAATAACGGTGACCGTAATGAACGGTCACCGTTATTTGCGTCTTCCCCATTCCCATTGAGCCCTTTGGGGGCTCATTTGGGAATGGGGAAGAGCCTTGTGAATGGGGAATTACTGTACCGCCAACCTTGGAATGGGGCGGTAATTCCGCCATCCACCAAAGCGCTGCCGGTCGGGGTATGGCGTCAACCAAGGCGTTAATAGCGCCATTGGTTAGCGCCGTACTCGGAATGAGGCCCAATGTCATGATGCCTGCCCCCGGAAGACCAGACCAGGCCCAGCAGCCCCGGAAGCAGGCATCATGCCACTTGGAGCATGCCCAAAAGCCCCAGTTATGGGCTGTTTGGGTACAGTCCTGGCACCTATGGCACCAGGCTCATAAAGATAAAGTCAGTCCTGGCGCCATGGGCGCCAGGCTCATTATTGATAACTTACCTGAAGCAGACTATGCTGCATACTCACCTGAGGCAGATCATGCTGCATGAAGACTCAAGCCAAATGAGGCTTAGGAGGGACTATTTTACTGGAGGGACTATTTTATTACTTGGGTGGGGCTGTGGAAGAATACTTACCTGGATCATCTTCCAAGGCTATTTAAACCACGCCCGGACAGCCACACGTGCTTCGCGTTATTCTGCTTGCTGCAGCGTAACGCTCACCGTGTTTTCAGCAGCTACATTCTTCAGCCACGCCCGCTTCAGTCCTGGGACTCCTGAAACAAGAAGACAAAAAGGATAAAGGTTAGAACAGGAGTTTTAACTTTAATCCTTACCTGAATCCTGATCCATTTCGCCACGGAACTGAAAGACAGAAGTCTTTGAAGCATCGCTTTGCATTCCTACGGCGCCGCGCTGAACTCACCTGCTTGGCGGTACTTCAGCATTCCATCACGCTCTCGCGGCCGCCCTCCGACACCTAAGGAGACAAAGACAGCAAGGTGAGCAAGGGGACTCTCTAAGGCCATACAAGCTACCCCTAAGGACTTACCTGATTTACCACGGGAGGTACTCACCTCATTTCGGGTCGGCGCAGTCAACTCTGCTTCATCGCCGTACCCCGGCCCCTAAGGGGAGAAAGCAAGGACAATACCAGTTACCCCCCACAAAACTTACCTGATTTACCACAGGGGTCTCACCTCATCTCGGGTCGGCACAGTCAACTCTGCTTCATCGCCGTACCCCGGTCCCTAAGGGGAAAAACACAATAGACTTACCTGAATCTTACCAAGTGCCATTTGGAAATCTTCGAGTGGATTAATCGGCAACCTGCAAGGAATCGGACAGAGTGAAGAGCAGACATTTGAACTCTTATGAACAATTGGACTATAGAGTCAATACTGGAACTCACCAATTCCTCTACGCCAGTGAAGTAACTGGTCATCAACGCGCCCCTGCGGTCGACGCAGGATGGAGAGCTCATCCTTCCAAACCATCAGGTGAGACTAAGGAGGGGACATCAAGAGTGATCAGTGGGAAGACAACAGGAGTGGGGAAGGTGGGTTGACACTCAATTCCACGGGTGGTTAATTCCTCTTCACCTTTGCAGAAGAATATGCTTGCGAGCCAGACAAACTAGGCTGAGCGGGCCAGTCCAGTCAGTCATCTCGGCGCTACACGTCACGCTGGTGGAAATAACAGCGGCCCAGTTCCGGTCGACGCCCCCGTGGGAACCAGGTGAGTGTAACAGAACGCGAAGCCTACCCACAAATACCCACCTCGGCGTCATGGAGACCTCAGAAACTGATCAGTTGGCCCAATTATTAGGGGAATTAAGGGCCGAAGTTTATTTCATCCCGCTAAGAAACCAATGCCCTCAGGAGGGAACTGATAGTGTCAAAAGAACGAACTGATGAGTTGGCCAGACAACTATTACAGAGCCAGGCTGGACAAACACCTCTACAAGGACTTGGGGCAAGTCCAGCTGCTGTACCATCGAGTAACCCGGTGCAGATAAATTTACCTGGAGCCGTTCCTTTGGCTCCGCCTGAACGCTTTACCGGAGACCCAAAAGGGTTTGCAACATTCATGAATCAATGCCGCTTGCACTTTTTATGTAGACCTGGAGCTTTCCCAAACGATCAGGCCAAGGTAGCCTTTGTACTGTCATATCCCAGCGGCAGTGCGGCGGATTGGTCCATTCCACTAGTTAACCAGGATGACCCGATTCTTCGAGATTTCCAGGGTTTTCGAACAAGCATGGAAAGACTATTCGCCCGACACTCCCGAGGACAGGCTTTGGACAACAAACTTTTATCCCTGCGTCAAGGTAACCAGGATCTTTTATTTTACATTGCAACTTTCAATAGATTAGTAGTGGAAACCGAATGGCCTGAAGCCAAGCGAATCACATTATTCCATGGAGGACTTCGAGGAGAACTCAAAGATGTTTTGGCCCAAATCGTGAACCCGCCTCAAGACTGTGCTGAATATATAGATCTAGTGGTCCAGCTCGATCACAAACTTTAAACAAGGAAGGCTGACCGAACCAAGTTTGAGAACAGGGTGTTGGTGAAAACCAACATAAGCTCCAAGGGAGTAGATGTCTCAGAACCAATGCAAATCGGAGGGGGTTAAAGGACCCCTAACCCAAAAGGAGAGAGATAGAAGACGGCAACTGCAATTATGTTTATATTGCGGAACTACTGGTCATTTTCTTCGGAACTGCCCTGTAAGACCACCCAAGAAAGTTATAGGAGCAGCAGATGAAAACCATGTGAAATCTGACTCGGGAAACGACCACGCCCGGCAAGCGTAGAGGTCAGCTTGCCGAGCTTAAAGAAGGACACTCTGACCTCGCATTTCACCATACCGAGGGTCCTTATAGATCCAGAGCAGCCATCACGCATGCACGCGGTAAAGGCGTACGTAGACAGTGGAGCCATAGGAAATTACTTGTACTGGGAATTGGCTACCAGGATGAATCTATCTCTCACCCGCAAGACCACGGCCGATGTTGTCACCACTGTAGATGGAACGGAAATTGCCTCTGGACCCGTAACTCATTCCACTGCAGAGATGACATTGCTGAGTCAAGATGGGCATCGAGAGTCTATGATGTTTGACTTAATCAAGGCCCCACAGTTTCAGCTGATACTGGGGATACCTTGGTTGAAAAAACATAATCCCTGTATTGATTGGTGAGAGAAGAGACTAACCTTCCCAGAATGTGCTCACACCTGCTACCCAAGTAAAATTCAAAACTCAGTCCTGGCTCCAGTAATTCCAGTAGCCATGCAATTACCTGTTGAATACCAAGACTTTCTGGATGTCTTCCAAAAGGAACAGGCAAACACCTTACCACCTCACAGATCGTATGAATGTTAGATAGATCTTGTACCTGGAGCACAACCACCTTGCAGCAGGATCTATGCCCTTACGGAACCCAAAAATCTTCATTTGCGCCAGTACCTAGACCAGTACCTTGCTAATGGCTTCATTCGCCCGTCCAAATCCCCAGCATCTTCAGCTTTGTTCTTCGTACCGAAAAAGGAAGGCGACCTTAGAACATGTATAGACTACCGCGCACTGAATCAGATAACCGTCAAGAATCGATACCTACTGCCTTTGATCCCAGAACTACTAGACCAGGTGAAGGACGCTTGCATATACACGAAACTAGACCTTCGGGGGGCATATCATCTGGTACGTGTCAAAGAGGGTGACGAATGGAAGACTGCTTTTCGCACCAAGTATGGACTATTTGAGTACCAGGTGATGCCCTTCGGACTATGCAATGCACCAGCAGCCTTCCAGTTCTTCATGAACGATGTCCTCCGAGAGCTTATCGACGTTTGTGTGGTCGTTTACATCAACGACATCTTAGTATACTCTTTATCAGAATCTGAACATGTAAAACACGTCCGAGCAGTCCTAGAGAAGTTACACCAGCATAAATGATATGCTAAACTGGAAAAATGCATCTTCCACACTAGGGAAGTGGAATTCCTTGGATTTATTCTGACCCCGAGAGGAATCCGGATGGATACACGAAAAGTGGATGCCATTCTTAATTGGCCTTCGCCAAGTTCAATCAAAGGAGTTCAAAGCATGCTTGGCTTTGCCAATTTCTACCGCAGGTTTATCCCGGACTTCTCGCACATTGTACATCCCATCACAATGCTATTGCGAAAAAACAAACGCTTTGTGTGGACAGAGGAAGCCGAGAACGTCTTCCAGGAGTTAAAAGCTAAATTCACATCTGCTCCCGTATTAAGACACCCGCGCCCCAAGCTTCCCTACATAGTGGAAACAGATGCATCCAGTTCAGCCATGGGAGCAGTTCTTTCCCAAAAGGATCCCGAAACTAACCAGCTTCACCCAGTGGCGTTTTGGTCAAGAAAATTTTCAGCCCCCGAATTAAACTATGCCATAACCGACAAGGAGCTGCTGGCCATCAAGTCCGCCTTCAAGGCTTTGGCGGCACTATCTACTGGGTGCCAGACATACCATCACAGTCATCACCGATCACCGCAACTTACAATACCTAAAGACAGCCAAAGCCCAATCTTCGCGCCAATTCCGTTGGGCATTGTTCTTCACCGAGTTTGATTTTGTAATAACCTATCGACCAGGTTGTAAGAATGGTAAAGCAGACGCCTTGTCCCGGATTGGAATGGGAGAAGCAGAAATAACTTTAGAACCTGTACCCATAATTCCAGAACAGAGAATCCTTGGCCTGACTTCCATACAGACACTGGAGAAAATTCAAAACAAGATCCACCAACTCTTTGATTCCGTTGCCCTACGGGACTGGGCAAAGAAAGGTCCAGAGTACTCTGTCATCGATGATTTACCTTATTACCAAGGCCGGCTATTTTTACCACAAAAGGAACTACAGGAACTTGTCATTTCCCATTACCATGACGCCTTAATAGAAGGGCATCCGGGTATTGCAAAAACCGAAGCTAAAATTAGGAAGCAATTTTGGTGGCCTACCTGGCGAAAGGATGTCAAGTCATTTGTCATGTCTTGTGGCATTTGTGCACAAAATAAAGGGCAAAAGAAAAAACCTGCTGGATATTGCAACCATTAGACATACCACCTACCCCTTGGCATAACTTGTCATTAGACTTCATCACGAATTTACCCCCGTACCAAGGTTACAATACCATTCTAGTTATTGTAGATCTTTTTTCTAAAATGGCCCACTTCATTCCTTTAAAAGGGATACCTTCAGCTTCAATCCTGGCCAAGGATTCCTTGAAAATGTTGTCCGCCTGCATGGCTTTCCTTCAGTGTTAATTTCAGATCGGGGCAGTCAATTCATTTCACATTTTTGGAGGAAATGCTGCCAACTTGCACAAATTGATGTTAGGCTTTCGACCAGTCACCACCCTCAGACCGACGGTCAAACGGAGAGGACCAACCAGACTCTTGAACAGTACCTCCGTTGTATGATACATCAGTCTGAGGGGAATTGGAAAGACATTCTGTGGATCGCAGAGTATGCGTACAATAATTCCGTACACTCAGGAACAGGACAAAGTCCTTTTTTTACCAACTATGGGCACCATCCTCGAACGTCGGATTTGGACTCACCCCAGCATTTAGAGATGCCCGCAGTGGACCATCTCCACGCTGTTATTACACAAGCCTTTAAAGAAGCAACCATCCATTTGCAAAAGGCTAAGGAAAAATACAAAAAGGATGCGGATCAGCACAGAAGTGAAGCTCCTCAATACCAAATATGGGACCAAGTATGGTTAGCCAATAAGCACTTACCACTCAAGGGGTCTCGGACCTTTAACCCCAGGTATTTGGGACCTTTTTCTGTCAAGGCAATTATTAACCCAGTGGCCGTCAAGTTGGACCTACCTGCTCATATGCGAATCCATCCCGTTTTCCACGTGTCTCTTTTGAAGCCAGTGCAACCAGGAACAAGGCTAACCACTCCACCTATACCTATCCTCATAGACGGGGAGCCCGAGTTCGAAGTCAAGAATATTTTGGACTCAAAAAGAGTGAGATCAAAACTCTTTTACCTAATTGACTGGAAAGGTTATGGTCCACAGGAAAGGTCTTGGGAACCTAGTGACCACGTGCATGCACCTCGTTTAGTGAAGAGGTTCCATCGGGAATTTCCAGACAAACCACGGCCAAGGGGGAGAACGACTTTAGGAGGGGCCTTGAGGGGGAGTGCTGTCATGATGCCTGCCCCCAGAAGACCAGACCAGGCCCAGCATCCCCGGAAGCAGGCATCATGCCACTTGGAGCATGCCCAAAAGCCCCAGTTAGGGGCTGTTTGGGTACAGTCCTGGTGCCTATGGCACCAGGCTCATAAAGATGAAGTCAGTCCTGGCGCCATGGACCTCAGGCTCTTTATTGATAACTTACCTGAAGCAGACCATGCTGCATACTCACCTGAGGCAGACCATGCTGCATGAAGACTCAAGCCAAATGAGGCTTAGGAGGGACTATTTTACTGGAGGGACTATTTTGTTACTTGGGCGGGGCTGTGGAAGAATACTTACCTGGATCTTCTTCCAAGGCTATTTAAACCACGCCCGGACAGCCACACGTGCTTCGCGTTATTCTGATTGCTGCGGCGTAACGCTCACTGTGTTTTCAGCAGCTCCAGTCTTCAGCCACGCCCGCATCAGTCCTGGGACTCCTGAAACAAGAAGACAAAAAGGATAAAGGTTAGAACAGGAGTTTTAACTTTAATCCTTACCTGAATCCTGATCCATTTCGCCACGAACTGAAAGACAGAAGTCTTTGAAGCATCGCTTTGCATTCCTACGGCGCCGCGCTGAACTCACCTGCTTGGCGGTACTTCAGCATTCCATCACGCTCTCTCCATCTCGCGGCCGCCCTCCGACACCTAAGGAGACAAAGACAGCAAGGTGAGCAAGGGGACTCTCTAAGGCCATACAAGCTACCCCCAAGGACTTACCTGATTTACCACGGGAGGTACTCACATCATTTCGGGTCGGCGCAGTCAACTCTGCTTCATCGCCGTATCCCAGCCCCTAAGGGGAGAAAGCAAGGACAATACCAGTTACCCCCCACAAAGCTTACCTGATTTACCACGGGGGTCTCACCTCATCTCGGGTCGGCACAGTCAACTCTGCTTCATCGCCGTACCCCGGCCCCTAAGGGGAAAAACACAATAGACTTACCTGAATCTTACCAAGTGCCATTTGGAAATCTTCGAGTGGATTAATCGGCCACCTGCAAGGAATCAGACAGAGTGAAGAGCAGACATTTGAACTCTTATGAACAAATGGACTTTAGAGTCAATACTGGAACTCACCAATTCCTCTATGCCAGTGAAGTAACTGGTCATCAACGCGCCACTGCGGTCGACGCAGGATGGAGAGCTCATCCTTCCAAACCATCAGGTGAGACTAAGGAGGGGACATCAAGAGTGATCAGTGGGAAGACAACGGGAGTGGGGAAGGTGGGTTGACACTCAATTCCACGGGTGGTTAATTCCTCTTCTCCTTTGCAGAAGAATATGCTTGCGAGCCAGACAAACTAGGCTGAGCGGGCCAGTCCAATCAGTCATCTCGGCGCTACACGTCACGCTGGTGGAAATAACAGCGGCCCAGTTCCGGTCGACGCCCCCGTGGGAACCAGGTGAGCGTAACAGAGAAAGTGAGCGGTAGAGTGCTTTTGTAAATTTTCACAATGAGGAGGACGATAACAAATGGTAATCATAATGCACATGTGATTGAAGGGGCCCCTGAGGGACCCTCGGATGTGGAAACAAGGCACAATCACCACACACAAACTGATACGCCAGACACAAGGTTGTATTTCCAAAATCTAGGGTTTATTGCAAAAACAAATTATCTCAGTTGGCCAAATGGTCCCACGCCCTGCGACGTGTGTCTAACAGACCTCGGGGGATGCAAGAGAGCGAAAATCGTACATCAGTTACATATATACAAAATGAGTATCTTACAATCAGTAATGACACATTTGCACATTCGATGCTGCCCATAATTCATTCCTTTTGGAGTGGAGGCGATGATTGACCATGGTGACGAAAATGACACTTTAGATCACCATATTTAGTAACAGTTTGCAATCTCAAATTTACACACACTATTCTTTATTTGTGTGATCACAGTGCTTCTGTTTTCATGGACAAGCTGTGCGATGGGGGACTGGCACATTCCAGGCCTTACTATCTCCTGGTTTCGATTCATGCTCTAAAGGTCAGCTTGCTCTCGGGGGGGCTCACAGCGCTCAGAAGGGGGGCCGTAAAGAAGAGCATAATTCAAACCCTTTCATATTAGTTTCGTGCATTGCTATTCTTTTAAAGAGACTCACTGGCATCCGTGTACTGATAAGAATGCCTTGCTCCCTGCTTCCAAGGATATGTGAAGGAGGGAAACTGGCTTTTCTGTCTGGCTCCTTGCGCAATGTTTCAACATGTCTTTAATAACCTTGGACCATTGAAGCGGAATAATATCTACAGCAAAGCAGTTTTACATGAGGCAAAAGTGGCGATGTTAAAGATAAACATAGAAAAAACAAAATGGCGATGCTGGTTACCTTAAAATGGCCGCACTCTAGTTGAACTAATAGCTACGTAATAAGTAATGGGCATATATTCTTTATACTTTAAATGAGGCGGTTGGTCTTCAGCCAACCAATTATCCTGCATTGATTTCTGTTCGACTGGTGTCTACTTTTCTAGACTGACAAACCCTCCTCTTGGCCGTATGCCAAACGCCTCATCCATACATTGCATCTTCCTCCGTCTAAGTGTTTAGATCAGACTCGGAATCTGATTCGAACTCTGACTCATATACGCTCGCAGATTCCTCCTTTTCATCATCAATATTAATTGCCATGAATTCTTTAATTGTTTTGGGTTCATTATCATTGTGGGTATTTGGTCGAGTAATTGGTTTTCATTCTACCATTTGAACACATTCCTCACTAATTTCTGTGCATACTATGGAGAAACAATGTATGCAACAAAACATGTCATGAATAGTCCTAAAATTGCTACTAAGATTGCAAATAGCTTCCATCCCCAGGACCGTAACACTTCCCAGAGCCAGGAGCTTATATTTAACTCCCAACCACTCTCAGGAGGGTGAAGGTCAGAGCTTAATACATGCAATTTTCTTATCGCTTCGAAAAATCGTGGAGGAGGAGTCACTTACAAATACGCAACACGCTGATCCCACGATTTTGCAAACACTGCCGTGATCAACTAAGATTATATCAAGTGCCATTCTGTTTTGCAGTGACATCAATCTGATTCCTTTTTCCTCCAGAGTCATATTGTATAATATGTCAGTGGTTCCATTTATTATTTCTTCCAATATTCTAGACAGTCGTCTTACGTTATAGGAGTTTATCGCCTGGCCCCAAAATGGTATGAATGATTTTGCTATGTCCCCTACAATCAACCCGTCTACAATATTACGGCAAGGTCGTGACCTGGTCAATTTGGTTATGTCTGATGTTTCTAAAAGGAACACCCCAGAAAACAGAAAGCCTAAATAACACGTGCCTCCCAAGTTCCTAGGTAACCAAGGATATGCTTTTTCTCCACATATAAAGTACACAGGATCTCCCACATATATTGGTTCCACTTCTTTATCAAGGAATGCTATGTTCCTGCATCTGGTAAATGTTCCTACCTGAAAGAACCCTTTTTCTTTAAACAGAATGAGGGTTATAATTCACTGTATATGAAGGAGGTTCCGCATCCTTATTCCCTCGTGATTCATGTGGAACGTGATCACAGAAGATTTATAAAGTACAGACAATCTATCCTGTGGCATTATTGCTGGTGTAATTAATCATCTTTTATGGAATATCGAGCAACCCACCGGTTTCATAATCACTTCCTCGAATGTATTCATGTTTGTTTTGTCTAGTTGACCAGTTTCACTTTCGTTCCATTTTCCATAATATAAGGCACTCATAGAAGCATGACATGCAGAAGTCAATGGCAGGGGCTGTACATACCATCCTATTCCCTTACCACCATGCTGCGGCAGGTGGGCACAGACCCAACAGTTGTTCTTTCTTAGTATTGAGTGTGTTATGTTCATTATCAATAGTAATGTGTTGTTCCCATATCCTTCCCTATGTCTCTTCCATTGGGGACAAGGTATAGGAAATCACATGGACTGGGCTTTCCGTCGTGGAAATGTTCCCAATAGGCAACAGTACCTCAAGGGGGTGCATTTCTTCTAGGTACCATAATACTGATATGGTCAATATTGGGGCTAATATACTCATTATACACATTATTATCGTTAAACCCAACATACAATTCTTTCGACGATGTCCCTTTTTCACCTTTCTATGTACTGCGTTTAACTCGCTGTCGAAATTGGTGAAGAAGGAGATGTTGGCTGGCTCCGGCATCTTCCCTCGTCGTTCTACTCTCGCCGTGTTTGTCATGAATATCTCCTGCCGATGCGCTTGTTGAGATGTCAGAGAGTTCGATAAATGTCTACAGTTCTTCCATGCCAGTTCTCGTTCAGCCTGGATTGCTTATCTGTTTGGTAAGATTCCCGTGCATTTGCACATTGCTCTAGAGTTCCAGAGCAGTTGCCTTTGTACCATGTGCGCCCCACTTGTTCACTCGGGTTCTGGACACATGGATTTAGCACCGAGGAGTTGCGTTTGTTGAGCTGTCTAGCTTGCACAACTCTCACACTATTCTCCTCTAGGCCCCCGGTTCCTACTTCATCCGAGAATAGGAAACAGAGGCAATAAAATCACAAAAAGCTGAAGATGTGATCACTCCTTTTTTTCTGCTCCGCAGGTTATACCGATTTGCTCCCGGTATTGTGTGGTTGACAAATAGTGCAGGTGCACTTCCGGTCTCAAGCTTGGAGTCAGCCTGGGGCACAATGGCAAATGATGATGAGTGCCCAGGCGACGATGCAGGCTGCGGCGCAACAGAAGATGGTGGGCGCCACAGAGGTATACGCTTGATATCGGCCAGCAGTGATGCAGAATCTGCTGGACAATGTTGGGGCGCCCTTCGCCCTTCCTCTCTTATGGCAATCTCATCAGGCTTTGTTTCAGGATCAGGCAGTTTTTGTGGCAAAGAACTGGCAATTGCATTTTTCATTTCTGGAGCCGCTGCTGTCTCTTTCTGGTCTTTGTCCCGATCAGTCAAAGTGTCAAATGGCAGTGGGACTTTCTTGGCGTGCGTGGCGTGGATCCACACTTTCCGCCCATCCACGCGTATCGCTGTCTGCATGGTCAAAAGTATTTGGTAGGGCCCACGCCACCTGGGTGCCAGAGATGTTTTCCGTTCATAATTTCTAATCAGAACCCAGGTTCCTGGCTCCAATGCATGTCCTTGGCCAGTGTACCTCACCAGTAATGCCTCCTGCACCTGCTGATGAATCAAACACAGTTTTTTTACTAACAGATTACAATAAATGCTGAGTACAGGGTATTCTAACTTTCTCATTCTTTTCGGCTGGGGTGCACACCACACATTTGCCGGTCTTCCCATTATGATTTCGTATGGGGAGAGCCCAGTTCTGGCTTGCACTGATGTTCGCATACACAGTAACGCTATTGGCAATGCATCTACCCAACCTAGCTGGTTGCTGCACAAATCTTACTTATTTTGGATTTCAGGATGCCGTTATGACGTTCAGTAATTCCGGCACTCATGGGATGCCTGGAGCAATGGAATTGCTTATCGATTTGGAGACCTGCACAAATCTGTAATATTACTGCACCTACAAAATGCAGACCATTGTCTGACCATATGACACGGGGCAGAGCGAAGCGAGAGAGATACTCTTTTAGCATTACTTTTGCTGTGCTCATGGCTGTGCAGTCTTTCAATGGATACGCTTCCACCCATTTGCATAATGCACATATGATCACCAGAACATACTTCAGGTTTTGGCATCTCTCCATTTCTATGAAGTCAAAGTGGATCACTTCGAATGGCATAGAGGGAGGTCCGAAACTTCCTGTTGGAGTCAGCGTTCCCTTCCCCACATTGTGCTGTAGGTACGTTATGCAGTTCTGTACTAGCCTTTCAGCATTCTTTTTTATGAGAGGATTTTCCCAGACTGTGGCTAAATGTTGGACTATTTTCTTCGCACAGATGTGGGTGGGACTGTGAGCCATTGTTACCATCGCATTTACATAAGCATTTGGCAACATCCAATTCCTGCTCTTCTTGTCCACCCAACAACCCTCGAAGTCTAGTTCTGCAGAGCCCTTGGCCCATCCCTGTATTTCGTTGGTGGTAGCTTCCGCCTGCATCTCTCTAACAGTTATAATTCCATTTTCTATCATACACGTTACTTCCTTCGACTGTACTGTTAACATTTTTGTGTTCAAATCAGTGGCAGTTTGTTTCGCAATTCTGTCTGCAAATGTGTTTCCTTCTCCCACCTTGCATGTCACCTTTTTATGCGCCTCACATTTCACTATCGCCAGGTGCTTTTGGACAGGTAAGTGCAGACAGTAATCGTACAATCAAAGGGCCATGTTGAATTCTAGCCCCATGTGATGTTAGGAAACCTCTCTCGGCCCACAGTCGGCCGAAGTTATGAACCATGCCAAAGGCGTACTGGCTATTAGTGTAGATATTTATGCACAAGTTCTCTGAAATTTCACAAGCCCTTGTTAAAGCAATTATCTCTGCTGCTTGGGCAGAGTTGTATGGGATTATTTTACTCTCCACAATGCTTTTTAACGTGGTGATAGCGTATGTGGCGGTTGAAGTGCCGTCAGGTAATTTAAAGCAAGAACCATCACAAAACAGTTCTCCATCTGGTTCTTTTAGTGGCGTATCGTGTAGATCAATTCTCCCTTTCGTTTCTTCCTCAGTAACCATTAAGCAATCATGGGGAGGTGATTCAGTCTCATCAATGTTTTCCCCAGGCATTGGCATTAATTCTGCTGGATTCAAAGCGCTATACCTCATAATGTGGATGTGGGGGGGCGAACAATACAATTTCATCTCTAGTCAATCTAGCAGAGGTGAGGTGTTGCGTCTGTGTTCTATTGAGTAGAACATCTATGGCATGTGGCACCATTAGCTCGCAAACATTGTGGTAGTGCGCACGCTACAGGGTCCAGCGCGGAAGAAAAATAACCGCACGGCCTATTTCTTCCACCTTGTTCCTGTGTTAGGACAGACAACGCACATCCTTTGCTCTCATGCACAAACAGCCTAAAAACCTTTTCATAATTCGGTGTGCCCAAAACTGGAGCAGAACTCAAAATGGTTTTTAGCGAGTCAAATGCTTTCTGAAATTCTTCATTCCATTGCAAAGGCATAACAGCATCCTTTTTTGTCAATTCCACCATTGGTTTTACAATTAAGGCGAAGTTCACAATCCATTGGCGGCAATATGAAGCCCTGCCAATTATAGCTCTGACTTCCTTCTGCGTCTTTGGAATAGGCATACCAGAAATGCTCTCTATCCTCTCTGGCATTAATCTTCTCCCTTCCTTTGAATGTAAGTAACCCAAATAAGCCACTTCTTTCTGACAGTACTGGAATTTCTTTAAGCTTGTTTTATGGCTATGCATAGCTAAATGGGTCAATAATGAGACAGTACCTTTTTTATACATTTCTTCTGTGTCAGCAGCGATTAACAAATCGTCAATGTATTGCAACAACACACAGTCTGCCGGTAATTCTAATGTGTATAGCTGTTCTTTCAATGCTCTACTGTATATGCTCGGACTTTCAGTATAGCCTTGTGGAATGTGTGTGAATGTGAACGATCGTCCTCCTAAAGTGAAAGCAAATAAATACCTGCTTTCTCTGTGTACTGGAATGCTAAAGAAAGCGTTCTTCAAATCGATAACTCTAAAGTATTCTGCCGATGCAGGGATCATTGTCAATATCGTAGTGACATCTGGCGCTAACGGAAATTGGGGATCTACTACTTTGTTTAGTGCACGGAGATCAATTATGAAATGGTACGGTACCTCATTACCCCCTTTCTTATACACTGGAAGAATGGGGCAGTTGCATACACTGCCTGTAATTTCTTCAATCACTCCCAATTTCACCAAATCAGAAATAATACTTTTCAATCCTTTCTCCCCTTCTGCTGAAATTTTATACTGTGGAATACGTGGTAACGTCACTCCTTCTTTCAAAGCAATTTTCATTGGCTCTATTTTCAAGCATCTTGCCCACTGGGAGACTATTATTGTGATTTAGTGCCATGTGCTCCCTTGCCCTATGATAGTTGTACTTAGACTTCTGACTACTGACTAGCATTTGAGCAAAAAAAACTCACACACAATATGTACTCTCTGCCCATTCTCATCTGCATAGTTTGCAAGCTACTCACCTTTATGACCACACCTCACCCTTCTACATCAAAGCACTTCCACCACTATCAAATCACCTCGAGTCATTGAGGACACATGAATGAACTCCTGCCCATGCCCTCACACACTCCAGACACACAGCACTGATGATACCTAACCTCAGCCTCAGACTAGACAGACTCAGAGCTCGCACCCTCTCTATCCACTACCATGCTATCCCCACTCACATACCACACAGAAATTGCAGACTTAGCTCACGCACCTCTAAAGTGCATACACCCCAGCACCGTGATATTACTTCCATCTTACTACACCTAGCGGTAACTCCCACTCTCAATGTACCATTGTACCTAAGGCAGACACCCACACCATACCTACAAGAATCTCTAGCCCAATGCCACTCAAATGCGCCTTAATCAATGTACGATCACTCAAGGCCCACGCATTAGAAATAAATGATATAATAACTACCCAAAATCTAGACTTACTTGCGATCACAGAGACATGGCTCAACAAAGCTTCCAGCCCAGCCATCTCACTGGCTGTACCACAAGGGTATGCCATTCTCAGACAAGATAGGATAGCCAGAACAGGAGGGGGGTAGCCATTATTCACAAAGAAACACTCTCTATCAGAACCGTACCCCACCAAGAAGAAGAAAATATTGACATCCTTTCAGTCAAATTAGCACTCTCCCCAAACAGCACAATAAATATTCATACCATATACCGTCCTCCCGGCCCAACCACCAATTTAATAGATCAAGTCAATCACCTCTTAGGAACCAACCTTAAAAAAACTACAAAATCACTTCTTATAGGTGACCTTAACCTAGGATTCAACAACCCTAAGGACAAAACTGCTATCTCTCTAACCAAAGACCTCCAAAACCTAGGCTTCTCTCAAAAGATCACTTCGCCAACGCATGCCAAAGGACACACCCTAGATTGGATCATAGATCACAACTGTAACACAGCCATCACCTCCAATACTAGCCTCCCTTGGACAGACCACAACCTTCTCCTATTTGACATCCCTGTCTCACTAAGCGCTAAAGTGCCTACTAAAGCACTGGCGACCCAAACTAGAAGTGCCAAAAAACATACCACTGACAACATCAGTGCACTCCTCAATCTGCCATGCCTAGCACCTCCGTTCTCCGCTGACCCTAACATCCTCGCAGAAATATTCAAAGATACCATCACAATGGCTGTCAACACCGTTGCTCCATTGGAAAACAAAAAAGAAAAAAAATCCTTCCACTCCAATTCCTGGTTCACAGAGGAACTCCAGACCTTGCGCAAAGACAACCGCTTAGTGCTCAAAAATGGGCAGTTTAACCCCTGCGATACCACAAAAGCTGTCTTCAAATCCATAGCAAAAAAATACAAAGACGCAATCTTCATTGCTAAATCTGAAGCCTACAATCACCGCATCTCCAATGCTAACTCCCACTCCAAAGAACTCTTCAATATATTCAAAGAACTAACCGTTCCACCTACATGCCCCGATGAGATCGTCAAAGATGAGGCTTGGTGTACAGGCATTCAATCAGCTATGCTCACAAAAATAAAGCTCCTCCAAAATAAAATATCCCACCACTTCAACACTCTACCAAAGCAAAGTGCACATGCACAGACAAAACCTAAGGTAAAAGTAAGAAACGTGCCCAAATTTGCATTTACCGAAATCTCCGAAGTGGAGGTCACTGACACCCTCAAACACCTAAAACCTTCACAATGCAAGGGCGATGTATGCCCCCCCAAAATCATCAAAGGCTGCGCAGAACCACTCGCCCCTCTTCTCACTGCCTTCATCAATACATCCTTCAAAACGGGCATAGTCCCAGACAGCCTTAAAGAGGCCTGGGTACGCCCCCTCTTAAAAAAACCATCATTAGACCCTGCTAACCCTAACAACTACTGACCCATAACCACAGTCCCGTTCCTCCTGAAACTAATTGACAAGGCCGCCCACAAACAGATTCAACTTTACCTTGAATCTAACGCAATCCTAGGAAAAAGACAATCTGGGTTCCGCATGGGGCACGGAACTGAAACCGCCCTTCTAGACTTAAAAAACAAAATCACCAACATCCTAGATAAAGGCAAGCCCGCCCTCCTCCTTCTCCTTGACCTCTCAGCTGCGTTTGATTTGGTAGACCACACTACTCTTACCAGTCACCTGACACACGCTGCACACTTCTCTAATGATGCAGCATCCTGGGTAACATATTTCCTAGAGGGAAGAGCTATGAAAGTGTTCTCTAACACAGTACATGCAGCACCCTCCATCATCCACTGTGGGGTGCCACAAGGCTCTTGCACTGCCCCCACGCTCTATAATCTTTTTACCAAGCCACTATTTGATAAACTAGATGCGCTGGGGAACACCTACACAAACTACGCCGACGACACCCCGGTTCTTTTCCCACTGACAGGGAATTACCACCAAGACGCCGCCACCCTACAGGAAATCTACTGTACCATACAACCTTGGATGGCTACCAACGGCCTCTGCTTGAATGGGGATAAGACCGAAATCCTCATTCTAGGACATAAATCCACCCTCTCCAACCTCAACCCACTGTACATTAATTTCAACATAGACTCTAGGGGTTCACATAGACGCCACACTATCCATGGACAAACAAGTTAGCGCCATAGTCTCGGCCTCAGCACTGATTACTAAACTCATGAATGCAATAAAACCATTCCTAACCAAGGATAACTGCCTATCCATCACCCGAGCAGCCATAGGAGCCAAATTAGGCTATTGTAATGCGCTCCTAGCCGGCACGTCCAAAAACACATCACACTAGCCAGAAAGGCAGCTCACTGGCTCCCAGTCAAAGACCGTATCTCTTTCAAAATTCTCACAACCACCCATAAATGCATCAACCTCACAGCTCCCCCTTATTTATCTGACACGATAGGTAGATATCAGTCCACTAGACCTAGAAGAGCACAATGCACGAATCAACTAGGAATACCTCGCATCAACAGAACTAAAGCAGGAGGCATAGGCTTCCCCTTCCTCGCACCCAAACTCTGGAATTCCCTACCTACTGACCTCAGAACTGACACATCCCTCTTCTCCTTCCGAACAAAAAGCTCAAAACTGCCCTATTCAATTAACCCCGTTCTCATGTGCTCCTGCTGCTCTTGAATTTCTGTAAAAAAAGTATATCTCGTCCAATGTAACCGTATGGACACTAACTGTATGCAACTAAGTATAAGCAACACTGTAACTAGTGCCACAATGTCTTCGGTCTGCTGTGCACTTAACAAATGCGAATACATAAATACATAAATAAATAAATAAATACATACATCATTGTCATTCATTTCCCAAATACAAGTTGGCACCTCACTCAATTCCCCTGTTAAAGATTTTGTCACAAATTCAGAAGTCTGCCCACTCTGAGGAGAAATAGTCAAAAATACCCCATCTGGTGTGCAGTGGATAACTGCGCTTAGCTTTTTCAATAGATTCAATCCTAGGAGGTTTTCCCCACAATTCTCTGTCAAAAGAAATGGACAATGTTCAGTAAAAGGGCCTATTGTCACTTCTACTGATTTGGACTCGGGATTTATTACTGGGGTGCCTGCGAACCCTACTGAGTTATTTTGTCGCCCTGATAGAGGTATATCTGGAACCAAGTGATGATCTATCGAGCACCTCTGTGCCCCCCTGTCTACGAGGAATCTATGCTCTTCATTCCCAACTTTCATTTCTACGTAAGGTCCTTTCTGATTCACGGGAATGGGTACTGGTTCCGACCCCTGTCCTGGGCTGTCCTATTGGGGTAACAACACATCATCCAAGGTGTAATCACTACTATTACTATAGTATGCACCTGTCTGAGTATCAAAAATATTCCCGCCTCTTCCTCTGTTTCCACTTTGATTGGCCTGATGATTTTGACTCTGAGTAAAAGCATTTTGATTCTGCGCCTGGCCCTGATTTTGTGCACCATTCTCTTGACTATTCTGGTGCTGCTGTATTTGGTTTCTATTATGGTCATTTGTTCCTGGATGCCCTCTGTGCTGTCTCCTCTGACCATATCCGCCTCTATTTTGCAAGTGTGGACATTGTGCACGCCAATGTCCTTCCTCTCTACAATATGCACATCGGTTTAACCCCAGAGACCCTCCATGCATATTCAAATTGCCCCTGTTCTGCACATTTCCCCTTCCCCTGTTATGTCCTGCTACCTGCTGAAGTAACACTCTTGTTTTCAAGTTCGTTCTATCCTTCGCTTCTCTTTCTTTCGCAGTATTTACCCGGTTCTCATAATATTGGGCCATGTGTAATACTTCTCCTAACGTTTTTGCTTGCCACGCACTTTCTGATGTCATTATCAAATTTTGAATTGGGAATATTAATCCCCTCACATATTTATCAACAAATAACCTTTTTCCTGCTTCCGTGCTCACATCCTGCCCACTGAAATCTGTAAATACTTCTTTGAATCTGTTAAAATAATCTGTGGCCAGCTCGTCTTTACATTGAATGCACGCAGTCATTTTATCCCACTGAATTCTTTTCTCAGGGACAAATTCTTTTACGTTTTGTACTATTCGTGCTGGTAATGCTAACATAGTCGCCCCGGGCTGTGCACCCACCTCTTTATTTCTATCCTCCAGTATTAAATTTGCCCAAGTGGCGCCTTAGGCCATCTCATCATCTACCTTCCTTATTTGTTTCCATATATCCGCTGGCAGAATCACGGGGAATATTAGATCTATATCACTCATAGTGAACACCGAAGATTGCAATAAAGACTGTACTTCTTTATAAAAAACCCGATGGATTCTTCCATATGTCAGGGATCGTTTCTTTTATATTATTCACTTCCTGTCTAGAGAAGGGAACGTGCACATATTGGGCTGTGTAATGTGCTGGGATTACCTGAGGTGGCGCATTGCCTACCCCGGGAGTCTCTACCTTCAGTACAAAGGTAGGGTGCACTTCTCTCATGGGGAATGCCATACTCACTGTTCCTCCCCCCTCTCTCATATGCAACAATATTCCCAAATTGAGGGATAAAGCTGTCTCTCCTGCTCCCCGTTCCATTGCCCTCTTATATATTGCCAACAGCTCAGGAGGGCTGACCTTTCTCTCGCTTATATCTTTGTTTATCAAATATTCAACCATTGTCTGTAACGCTCTCCTTTTCATTGATAGAGTGTATTCATCAAATATTCCATCTATTTCCATTGTGCGAGTACTAGGATCTGAAATCCATTTTAGTGCCTCTCGTATACATACTTTTAGTTCTGCACTAATTTGTGCTGCTGGTGACAAGAATCGCTGCTGTCTACTCCTCTCATTGTCTTTCCTCCTGTACCCCGGTGTGGCAAGTATTTCAGAATATTCTTCATCAAGTTCATTCTTTAATTCAAACAGTTGCTTCACGTGCTCTTCTATTTCCTCATCTCTCCCTCTACAACGGGCCAATGCATTCAAATCCAACAATCGCTGAGGTGGTAACTTCCCAACTAACTTTTTCCATTGCGCCGGCAAATATTCCCCCATGCATTCCAACAATACCTGTTTTTCATTGCTCTTCCTGAAGTCATGTATTGACGCTAATGTGGCCGTCCCATTGTTCTCGTCTATATAAATTTCCACCTGCTCTTGCAGCTCACGCTTTCTCTCCTTGCTAATCACGCTGCTGGTCACTCTCACACACTCGCTTTGTTCTAATTCGCTTATGGGGGGCGCAGTCAGAACAGAAATATCCCCTTGAACAGAAGGTGTGGAAGGGGCAGTGGGCACGGGAGAGATCTGCTGGGGCTGTAATGGTTGTGAAACACTCGGGGCTGGCTGAATAGAGGGCCGTACAATTACTAACGCTGCCTGTGACTGTATTGGAGTTGGGACAGGCTGAGCAATAGGAGGGGGTTAGGTGGCGGCTACTGACGTGGTCTTCTTAGTTTCACTTCTCGAGCCTTGTTTTGTCTCGGTTAGTATTTTGTTTATTAATTCATCTGATGAAGGTAACTCTCTTTGTGGATATATTTTTTCAATATTCAACTGGTCGCATCTATTTGCCTTTCTCAAACTATTGCTCCACTGCTCCTCCTCTTTTTCCTCCGCTCTCTCTGCTTTTGAATTATGCCAACACGCATGTTTCTCTCTACTTCTAAATTGGAGCATTGCTTCCCTCCTCCAATCCCTAAGGATATCAAGTGCCGCAGGACGCGCTTTCTTACTTATCAAAACCTTTTCCAGGTTATCTATCTGATCCATCTCAAAGCTACCATTCCTCGGCCATTGAAGGTCTTCCTGGTTTCTGGTTTGCTTATGCCAAATTTCACAAAACATTATCGCTCCCACGCCATACTTCACATACATATCATAAGCCGGTGTTCCCCCCGGAGGCGCAACCTGGCCAGTTTCCAAAGATTGTTCGCCACAGCGGAAAAAACCTGCTAAGGTGGACAATACCCCAGGCATGTTTTAACCTTACCCTTAGTTAATCAAACTTACTCTGGGCATTTGATTTTGCAAAATCAGCTCTCAACCAATATCAGGATTACTTACGAATCGGGGCACGACTCACCTGATTAGTCAATTTGTCTTTTCAAGACACAATTCGTCCGCATACAGACGCTACCAATGATGTTGTGTCTGTGTATCTCGACACTGCCTCATTTCGGGACCCTCACCCCCTTGTTCGCTGGCCAGGCACGTCGATCAGGGATCACCTGTGTGCAGATCTGCAAAGGAGTCTCATCACTTTCGCAGGACGCCCCTGACACCTCTTGATCCCGGCTCGATCGCTCCCGTTCTCGCCGTTCTTGCCGCCTTCATCAATTTGCAACGTACACGATGGGACAAGTGGGGGAGGGTCCCTATTCGGGTGCCATCTTGAAGGGGCCCCTGAGTGACCCTCGGATGTGGAAACAAGGCACAATCACCACACACGAACTGATACGCCAGACACAAGGTTGTATTCCCAAAATCTAGGGTTTATTACAAAAACAAATAGTCTCAGTTGGCCAAATGGTCCCACGCCGCACAATGTGTATCTAACAGACCTCAGGGGATGCAAGAGAGTGAAAATCATACATCAGTTACATATATACAAAATGAGCATTTTACAATCAGTAATGACACATTTGACACATTCGATGCCGCCCCTAATTCATTCCGTTTGAAGTGGAGGCGATGATTTACCATGGTGACGAATATGACACTTTAGATCACCATATTTAGTAACAGTTTGCAATCTCGAATTTACAGACACTATTCTTTATTTGTGAGAACATAGCGCTTCTGTTTTCATGGACAAGCTGCGCATGAGGGGGACTGGAACATTCCAGGCCTTACTATCTCCTGATTTTGATTCACGCTCTAGAGGTCAGCTTGCTCTGCGGGGGCTCACAGCGCTCAGAAGGGGGGCCGTAAAGAAGAACATAATTCAAACCCTTTAATATTAGTTTTGTGCATTGCTATTCTTTTAAGGAGACTCACTGGCATCCGTTTACCGATAAGAATGCCTTGCTCCCTGCTTCCACGGATATGTGAAGGAGGAAAACTGGCTTTTCTGTCTGGCTCCTCGCGCAATATTTCAACATGTCTTTAATGGCCTTGGACCATTGAAGCGGAATAATATCTACAGCAAAGCTTTTTTACAAGACGCAAAAGTGGCGATGTTAAAGAGAAATATAGAAAAAACAAAATGGCGATACTGGTTACCTTAAAATGGCCGCACTCTAGTTGAACTAATAGCTACGTATTAAGTAATGGGCATATATTCTTTATACTTTAAATGAGGCGGTTGGTCTTTTTCCAACCAATTATCCTGCTTTGCCTTCTGTTTGAGGGGTGTCTACTTTTCTAGACTGACATGATGTTAAAGTGTACTTACATCATTTTCGCAAAAAATCCATGCTTTTATTGGGTGGGCGACACATTTCCCTATCAGCCTGATGGGATCGTTGCAGAATAGCTTTGGGGCACATGGACAGAGGAAGTGCTATATAAGTTATGTATCTTTTTTTGTGCACTTCAATACAATGTGTGAGCTTGGAGCTAAATATGCTTCCCCGGAAGGCTTTTTCGTAATGAGCATGTATCCTGTTGAAGGAGAGGTTTCCATTTCCGGAGATGATGCAGGAACAAAAACAAGGAATCAGCCGGCAACCTACTTTGATTGCAGCATGTATTTACGAATGTTAGTAGTGGCATTACGGTGAAGGTAGTGCAAACTACAAGTACATATGGTGGATTTGTACAAATAGTGCCGTGAATGCATATATGGCAGAATACAGAAAATGTGCTTTTATAGTGTGTAAGGACCAGTTATATGTATAGAGTGCTACGAGGCAACGGTGAGTGATGTCAGAATGCGTTCAGTGCTTCATAAGACGTGCATGGGTGGTCCAGCCTACGCAGTTTGGTGTTGTGCTGCATGAACTTGCTTGGGGCTACTGTGCAGGAAAGAAAAGGGGTTAGTGTGTACATTTGTGTAAAATTGCAAGGCACGTATGGGGTTTAAATGGAGATACCTTTACACAATAAAAAAGGGAAAACACGTTAAAAAAGTAAAGCTGTAAGGCAGTGGTTGCAGTATGGCTGAGGACCTTTGATCTATATCTATGCGCTGTAGTGAAATTTGAGTTTGATACATTTTTGAAAATGGAGTATATAAGAATGAAAATTACCTAATGGCCTACATGGTGCCAGTGGAAAGGAAGGAGCCAAATGTTGCAGCAGTTACGACTATTACCTAAGATGTATTGACACATGCATGCAGTTGTATTTTTATGATTGTGCAGATTGTCGGGGTGGCTGCTGTAGTGGTGTTAATTGACTGTGTGCACATATTATAGGCTTAGGAGAGCAGTGTATGTAGGAAAGAGGTTATGTATTATGTGAAAGAAATAGCAACCAACGTGCAAATGCAGTGGCTATGGTGTAGGTGGCTGTCTTGTGTGTGGGGTTAGTGGTACATGGATAGATGTTAGCATGTGTAGTTGTGCAGTGCAGCGGCCATAGTGGGCAAGGTGTACAATGTTTAGTCTATGGCTGGAGGCCCTACAATGTACATGGTGTAGTGAAGCGTGTAGGGCATACACAGAAGCTGCACAGTGTGATGTAGGTGTGCATTGTAAATGGTGGAATTGGTATGTGCATAGTAGAAATAAGTGCACACATTGCACTGTGCACATAGTAGATAAGTTCAATATCAAACGCTGCAGACTTACTGTTTTCATTTAAGAAAGACTGCACTGTGTTTGTGTATGGAGTGTAACATGTTGTGGTAGTGGTTGCTGCAGTATCTGTGGGAAAAGAGAACAGAATATGTTAGCAAAGGTATTTAAATACTTAGCAGTCCATACTTTATTTTTTTTACATAGCATACATTTCTTTATTTTGTGGACCCTCATAACTAGTAGTACTTCATAAGTGCTATGCCTAGAACCAGTGTACTGTGCAATCTGCACAATTCCTGTGGATGTTTGCATAATCATTGGGTCTGTGGAGAAAAAAATCAATGCTGGATTAAAAAAAAAAAAGTCTACGTTTCTTTGCTACTATGGTGCGCAATGAATGAGAGTGACGTTTGCAGTGGTTAGAGCACATTTTAATGTGAAGTCTTGAAGTAGGAGGAAATGTAATGGTGTGCGATGTTTACATGTTGGTAGGATGGGTGGCATTGTATAGCAGGAGGAGATTTGTAAATGTTTTCCTGATTCCTTTTGGTACCTCTGCTGAAATTGAATTTAGTCACAATTAGGTATTGGTATATACACAAAGGATTTGTTAGGGACTTGCTCCTGGATAACATGGTTGCAAAGAGTGCATGTATGTCTCCATATGTAGGAAATGTGAAATATTTATATTATACGTATGTTTGTTCTTTCCAGTATTTGTAGTATGTACATTAGACATTCCTGTGGATCTTCTTGTCGGTTTAAAGCGAATTTCACCATTCCACCACTGTAGTCCAATTCTTTTCGTATTCCCGAGACACTTTAAATGGTGTCAGGATTACTTTCTGCATTTCTATGAAGGATGAGTATTTGCAAACATAACTGGTCTGCGCCATTTACATAAATGGTATTTGCTGGTATTTGGAACAGAACATTGATTGTTACATTTGTGTAGCAATGTACACCTGTTGTATTGGAAAATGTCAATGTGCCAGGTTCTTCTGTGTCTGAGCTCTTTGATGGAAGGATATGTGGTTTCCTTGCAGAGGTTTTTTTTGTGGGTGGACTTGTGTTTGGTTTCTCTATTTTCCTCCTTTTGTATGTGTTTTTGGTAGTTGCTGTAATATCACTTTCATTCAATTTCTTTGACAGTACTGTGGACCAATCATTTAGTACTTCTGATGAAATGAGCCTTCTTTTCAAAGCTTTTGGTTTTTGAGGAATAGGATACATTTTTAGATGGGGTGTGTAGAGTGCACGTAGTCTATTGTACTCTATGATGCAAGGAATGTTTGCACCGACTGCAGTTGCATCAAAATTAACTAGATACAGTCCTTCCAGTGTGCGCAGCCGTGACAGTGCTACGTAACTCATGCCTTCTTTGAAGATAGTGTTGCCAATCTCAATCAATTCTTGATCTAAGGTGAGACCTTGTGATGTATGAATAGTTACTGCATAAGCTAGTGACAGAGAAAACTGTTCTCTGCGTACATACATGTCTTTGAAAAGAAGGAATCGTGCCAATGTGCATCCTATATTTTTCACTTCTGAAAGTTTGTCAAACTTGATGTTTACAAACTGAATGCTGCTGTCCCGTGGGAATGTCTGGAAGGCAACAACTATACCAAGTGATCTATTAACTAAACCTTGCTCTATGTCAATGTCACGCTTTAGCATAACTGTACAGTTAACACATAATGTTAACATTTTCTCCAAACCAGCTGTGTTGGATATGGAGTTGTCTAAGGCTTGCAGTCGTGCTATGCTTTCTGCCACATAGGTATTGTCATACCATGTATGTTCAGTTTGTCTGTGCTATGAATTTCTACTAGTGGTTGATTCTCTATTTGCCACGTTGTTGCATTAAATTGTGTGCAGCTTGCTATAGTTGGCATTAAGGCCATACAGCTGACATGTTTCTGAGCTAATTGTTCCATGACATCAGTAGCACATGTGTTATGCCCAAACAGCTCATGGGTGTGTCTACTATTGAGGGTAGACTGTGCCTCCTTTGATAGTACACCAATCTGTATCTTTTTTTTAAATGTTGGCATAGGTGAGGTCTGCAGACTGACGCATGTTTTGATTTAGTTCTCGGTATTGGAAATGTTGACAAAGACTTACATTCCCAATGCTTCCAAGACTTTTAAGGCACTGTTTATGTCCTAAGTTTTTGAAGATAGGTTCACCTTTCACTGGTGTCAATGGAAGGAGATCTCTGAAAACAATTACATGTTTTCCTCCCAAGAGTTCTCCATAGTCTGTTTTGAGTACCTCAGTGAATCAAAGCCAATATTAGGTTGGAGACCATGCTCACCTCATCTATTAGGAGCATTTTCATTTGTTTCAAAACTCTGCGTAGCTCCATAGCAGATTGTGCTGAAAGTTTATAGTACTCTAATTTGTTTTGGTGTTCTACTGAAAGGACTAGTAATCAGTGTAGAGTGACTCCTCCTATGTTGTACGTAGCCAATCCTGTAGGGGCAGTTATAACAGCAGAAAGGTTGTTGTTTGCTATTTGTATGAGGTATTTACTGATAATTGTTATTAAGAATGTTTTACCTGACCCAGCTTCACCACTAACATACAGTAGTATAGGTTTGTAGTTCTCTCAGGTGCAAGTTTTACTTTTGTGCTGCATACCATGTTGAATGGTTTCACTTACTTCTGCAAAATGGTATGCTGTTCATTGTTTAGTTTGGATTTCAGTACTTCAAACTCTTCTGCAGAGTGCTCATACTGAAGCATAGTGGTGGTTACCTCCTTCATGGCTGATTTGGCCTCATTTGCTATGAGTGACTCTCCAAGTTGTTTTGGCTTCCTGTTTGCGAAGGTTCACTGCTTTCAAAGGTGTCTACATTTAGTTGTACTTGAAGTTCCTTTTCTTGTTGGCGTTCACTGTCCAATGGTTTAAAAAGGTGCAATAGAGCCATGTAGTACAGTTTGTTGTGTTGAGGAGTTTTTGAGGACAACTTGACATGATTAGGTTGCTTTTGGTTAGTCTCACGAGGCTACCTTCACAACTTTGCACTCTGTATCTACCTTTTTGCTCATTTGGTGTAATGTTGTTTTTGTATGATAAGTTTTGGGCTACCTGGTAAAATCACAAGGCTTCTAAAGTACTACTCCTGTTTGGGTAGTATGTGTCCAATAAGTTGTTCTTTAAAATGTCCTTGCTGTTGGGATCACTTTTAGCTATTGTTTGTATGTCTTTGTATGGTTTAAGTACTCTATTTCTGGATGCAGCAGGCCCAAGGCTTAGCTGCACTATGTTGTCAGATTTCCCATAAAAGGCTGTGTCGGTTAAGCACTCACCGGCTTCATAGCTGCCACATTCTCTATGGGAGAGCATTTTTATGTCAAAGCTGTACAATGTTTGTGCCAGTGTTTTCTCAGAGGATATGTCACACCAGAGGACTTTGAGCTCTGTCTTCTGTGCTTTGGTTAAGTAGGCATTGACATATCATGCAACAGTAGTGGAATTGTCTGCAATGTACTGTAGATCAACAATGGTGTTCCATAAGAGGTCAATAATTGCATTGTAAACATTGATGTACTTGGATGCTTTGCTCCTTTTTATGTAGTATGTGTTTTTAGGAGATTTGCCTTTGACACTGTGTCGAACCGAAGACATGAAGCTGTTTACTTGGCCTGTTGTTAAAATCGGTCCGGCAAAACCAAAGTGGCATTTGGTGTATTATTTGCCTCTGTTCTTATATTTGCGTCAACAGTACTTGCCACACTTGTGTCTTTGGAATTACAAAATGTGTGCTCGTGGGTCACTATGGGTACTGTCCGGAGGGATTTTGTAAGTGACATATTTGTGAATGAACTACAAAACAGTTTCATACTCACCTAATTTAAGAGCATTTTTAATCCACAAAAGCATGTGGATGTGTGGTGCTCCTCTGGCTTGATATTCTTTTCTCCCAAAGAAGTGCTGCACTTCTCCGAGGGCAGGGAGTCTTTTATTGCAATGAAGTGCAGGATCGTAAGGAAGCGATGATGAAAGTAGCGTGAAACATTTACTGGATCAAGTGAGCACAGCTCTCCTGGTGTTTTCATATCTATGCCTGTTTTATTTTTGTTTGCTATGCGTAGGAAAGTGTCAAAGTCTTCCCATGGACACTCAGCACAACTTAAAGTGACATACCATGTGGGTGGGCCAAGGTTGCGTAGCATAGACCATACATATGTGTGCCGTCGGAACCAGTACTCTTTCATGCCATGCATGTTTGCCAATACATTTTTAACACCTGCGTGTAAAACTTTGTCCTTCTCTTGCACCTTTTGAAGTAGTTGTGTAGAGCCATATTTTGGAAATGGGAACTTGTTTTTAATGTGTGGGCAACTCCATAACATAGCGTTGCTATTTAACTTTCAAAGAGCAGGTGGAATATGTACTCCACGTTCTGTGTAAATCTAGGGTCTTCAGAATACATTCGTAAACAGCGGTATTCTGATGCTGTTATTTGTGTGCTTCTTTCATCATATCTTCCACCTTTTCCAGTGGGGAAGAGTAGAGGAAAGGTTTGTTCTTCCACACTTTTTTCCCATATACTGATTGGTGCTCCTTTGGCTTGGCACATTTGACATGTTTCTAGTACATCATCTATGGTGTCTTTGCAGTGAAGTGGGTCAATTATATAGGGGTCTAAAATATTGGAGGCAGCACTAGTATATACACCAGAGGTCACCAAACGGTCAATCACGGGCGACTAGTAGCTCGCCTGAGCCTCTACAGTCGCCTGCGCTGGAAATACTGAAAAATAAACACTTTAAGTTAAATTATTCAATGCTGTGTTTTGCAGCTGTTTTCCTTGATCAGGATCTGAACCTTGGTCGTCCCAATTGTGGGCGGGGAGCTTGGCTGTTGTGCCACATGGAGCTGCTTGTAATTTACCTGACAGATGTCAGTATCATGTTCTACTTCTTCAGGCCGCCTGTAGTACCAGAGTTGGCCTTGTGCGCCCCCAACACTGTCTTGCTAAAGCAAGCTGCTCTTGTTTGTCAGAGATGTCGGAGGGGCTGGGGCAGGATCAGGATCAGGATCATTGTTACCATGCAATGAAAATATCACAGTAGCACTGCCGCTCGCCTGGAAATGTTCAAAATAATATTTAAAAAATGGTGCAATGTCTTTCATGTGGCTTCTTTCCAAACTCCACACTGTACATTTCCACTTTAAATCACTTCCATGACACAGGTACACCCACTTTTAGTACATTAAGCGATCCATAGACACGCTATACAGTAGAATCCGACCAGGGTAGCTCAGCAGGTTCACAAACCGATGCTGAGGTGTTATATATTCAAAACTAAATGCTGCATCATATCATATGTGTTTCAAGGCGCTTCGAGACAAGGGAGGGGGAACAGAGAGAAGACCGACAATGATCCTACTAGGCCAGGTGTCATTCAGATCATGCAAGTGCATGGGGAGGGGGAAGGAGGAAAGTGCGGGGGCGAGGGGAAGAGGACAGTGCAGTACATGGGATAATAAATAAATAACAATAAGTAGCGTCCGGCCAGCTGGTGGCAACTGCAAGGGTAGTGCAGACATCAGGTGTCAAGTGCTAGTGGTGGAACTTTAGGTGTACAGAACAGTCCCTAAGTATGGCGGGTTGTCAGGAAGGCAGTGCAGGTGTGCGACTGGGGGGGGCTGGGCTTGAGAGCAGGGGGGGTTGCCAGGTGACCAGTGTAGTTTCAGTATCAGCAAGGAAGTCAGCAGGGGAGAGGAGGAGAAAAGGCAGAAGCAAAGAGAAAGGTTTTGAGGTGCTTCTGGAACCGGAGATGATTCTCCTCAAGTTTCAGGGAGGTAGGGAGGCTGTTCCAGAGGGAGGTCCCAGCCGAGGAAAGAGATCTACCACCAACTTGTTGCTTGGAGAAGTGACTGACCCTGAGGGAGTTGGAGGTGGATGACCGAGATGCTCGAGAAGGAAGATATTTTGGAAGATAGAGCTGAAGGTATTGAGGCCCCAGAAGGACTTGTGGACAATACAGAGGGTTTTGAACTTAATCCTCACAGCCACTGGGAGCCAGTGCAGAGATTTCAGTCCTGGAGAGATACGATCCCTGGGCTTGAGGCCAAGGACAAGTCTCACAGTCCTGTTCTGGATGAGTTGCAGAGGGTGGAGAGTAGAAGAGGCAGATTTAGAGAGAGGCTGTTGCAATAGTCCAGCCTATAGAGAACCAGCACTCTGGAGACAGTGAGCTTCTGTAGGGAAGGAGAGGAAAGGAAAAATGCTTCTGAGGAGGTGCAGCTGGTAGCGTGACTTCTTAGAGATGTCAGAGATGTGAGGAGAGAAGGAGAGTGTGGAGTCGAGGATGGCCCCAAGGTTTTTAGCCTCACAGGTGGGAGCAGGAGGGGGGCCGAGGGAGGACAGCCAGAGAGTGACAGGAAAGGAGGTAGCAGGTGTTCCAATGTACTGACATTAAGGCAGAGATCATTGGCGGCACACCACTCCTGGATGGCGGACAGGCAGTCAGAGATGAGGGAGGAAGACGAGGTGGCTGAGGGTAGCCTGAAAATGAGCTGAGTGTTGTCCGCATAGCACTAGAAGCATAAAAGAAAGTGCTATAAAATGTGTTTGGCCAGGGTATGGGTTGGGCTGGTTGCTTGCTTATATTCAGGGAGGAGGTGGGGATATTTCTGCCCCTGTAGTGAAAACCAAAAGTTGGCACACATGAACCCACAGTTTAATTTCCTTAAAACTGCTGTCGGCACAACATAAACATTTATTTGTGATTAATCAGTTTGACAAGCATATAACATCTTTACAAATATAACCTGTGCTAAAATTCAGAGGGGCCCACAAATAACAGAGTATGTGTGGTGTCTGACAAAAAAAAAACATTTCAAAGAAAACTAGTGAACGCAAGCAGCATTTTTCAATTTGGAAATTCCTTTTGTTTTTTTTATGGAAGTGTGAAATGCACATTTGGAAAACAATAGTGTGCCTAGCATGTAGAAAGCGCGGAAGGGCACAAAAATTACAGGACATTTGTGTGGTAGTCGAACAAATATCTGACTTTTTGAGACAGCTACTAATAAATAATAATGCAACAAAGAGGTGTCTAAAGTTCTTAATATGATCAAGAAGGCATATGTTATTCCATCTGTTTATAGAGAGGAAATAATTGGGCCAAAAAAATGTTGGTTAAAATTCAGAGGTTCATAAATATCCCCACCCCTATATCGTCCGCTAGTAGCTCTCCACTGTTGACCTCCACTACAAGTAGCTCTAGCTAACGTAAAGGTTGGAGACCCCTGATCTAGCCGTTCAAATTGGCTAGTTGTTGAGGAGTCCAGAATTATTTCCGTTGTTTCTCTGAGGTTTTCTTGAATGTTTATTTCCTTGTAGTATGCAGTGTTTTCTTTAAGGTACTGCAACGGCTCTCTAACTTTAGTTAAGTCCACTAGGTGTTGCCACATTTTTTTTCTTTTATAGGTACACCAGTTACAATGATATTCAAAGATTCCTGTATTGGCCTTTGCACTCTTAGAGTGTGTACATATTCTTTCAGATCTAACAGTAAATAGACAACTTTACCACAAATGCCTTTTAGTAATTAGTGGGAGGCAATTCGGCTGTTTTCGGTTGAAGACATATTATTGCTTGAAATGGGTGCACTGTTTTTATTATAATGCTCTCATACAAATTAAGCTGCTGCAGTGCGTTTGGCAGTGAAAATAGTTCCACATTATTCGTAATTGCCCATGAAGTCCTTTGTTTGTTGTCAAGTTTTGCAGTGCAGTATGTGCACAGTATGGAGGTGTTGATAAATGCTTACTTGTTTTCTGCTAGAAGGTCGAGAGCTAATTGAAACCATTGTGATTCCTCATTGCCTTCTATTTTCTGCATTACATCTACAGTGTTGGTGCTTTTTCTATAGAAAGTTCTACGACAACACACACATACTTGGCTTGGCATTTCAGCAAAAGTGTTTTTGAACTTTTCTATTTCTTTTCTGTATGTTTCATATAACAAGTTGATAGCTGCACTGTTCACTGTACTGTTGTCTGAAAATGCAGGAGTTTGTAGCTGCTCTTCTGTTCCACAGTATTTACTTGGATGTGTGTTCAATTTCATTGAGCACTTGTTTGGCTGTTCAGTGCAGGAGAATATCATTTAAATTTTGGAGTGCTAAAGCTGGAGTTTTTTCATAGTACAGTTTGTAAACTAGGTTTTGGATTGTTGAATGGCGGGTTGCTAACATTTTAATATGGTCGAATGTGCTTTTGCAAGCTGGTGCAGAAATACAGGGCAAGGAATGACCTTGTATTCCAGTGTGGTTGCGCAGTGGACAGGAGTTCATACTTTGTAGTATTTTCAGTTTTCTTTTGTCGTTGCCTTTGACATATTGATTGAGGAATTGCTGCAAATCTTTGATTAGGCATTGCCGAACATTGCACATTGATGTGCAAGTCCATTTTTAGGTGAGACGTATTGGTTTGGTGGATTGGACAGTCACATCTAAGTTTGATGGAGATATTTCTGAAAGCAGTGTTTCTTGTTCCATTATGGTATTGTGTATCTTTTCATACCCTCGTCCACTCTGATGTAAGGCAATTTGGTTACTCTGTTGCTGTTGGTATGCTTCTTCATTGAAGTATGGCTCTGTGTTGGTGGTGTGACTCCACTCGCCTGTACAGATGTGTCCAAAAGTATCTATGCTGACATGGCGTTTGTTTCTAAGTACTCCTTGCAATTTACAAATGAATGTTGTTAGTGGTTTCATTTTCTGTATACTTACTATAAAAAATGTCCGCTTTACGCTTATAGCGCTGTCTGCAAGAGCTTCTAGGATGATTTTTCTGAGGTAGGTTTTGAGGGTTGAGTGTGCTTTTAGCCCTCTACTGGTAAGGTTCTTAAGGACTCTGTGGTGGAACATTTTAAAAAAAAATAACTTTTTTAGAATGCTTGCTTGTGATTACATTACCATTTGTACGTGCTCTCTTAGCAGCAGTGTGCATTGCACTGTACTTAGTGTTTTCATTGGCACCTTTTGCCACATCTCTTACACTGTGCTTACAGGTACATCCATCCATTTTCCTTAATGACTGGTTTACCTCTTCTTCCTCACCTTTGTGTTCAGGTTGAATTTGCAGTGGCTTCCTACTTTCTGTGTTTGTAGGGTAAGTGACTCTCTGACTGTGTTGCTTTCTACAGAGTTGCCGTTTGGTAGGCATCATGTAGTATCTGTTGGCAAATAAAGGGAAGTGTGGGTGTGCACATTTTCACATGTATATGTGTGCAATGTACGTGATTGGGTGAATGTTAGGGTAGGGAGCCATTTAAGTGCAAGTGTGTGGCTGTGCAGTGGTGTGTAAGTTTAGGCTGGGGACACTATGTTAGTATGTGGCCATTAATGTAATGGTGGCAACATAAGATAACACTAAGCACCTGTAAAGGTGTGATCAGTAACAATGAAGTATATACTGGTGGATGGACACACATCTATATGCTACAGTACAACAATAGTGCACTCATTCACTAAGACATACAAGAGTATGGTGCACACTCCAGTGGCTTTCCAGAGACCGGTGGGTAGGGCCCATGTATAAGAAGAAGGTAATATGTTGGCTAATGGCATACTGTTTACATTTGTAAATTACATTATTCGTAACTATAGGGCGATGTATTGGCAGGAAGAAAAATTGTGTCAGTATAAATGAAAGGCTTACAATAGGAAGGACAGTTGGGAACGTAAGCATGTTTGTTAAGGGAGTAGGTGGTATATTTGGGAGTGTTGTGTTTCACTTTTTTATGAAAAAACGTGTGTGTAGTAGTGTAGGAATGGCATGCACATGTAATGCACATTGTGGAAGGATTACACAAAAGGTGCAGAAAGATGTACAGAGTGCAAAGAACAATGTTTTAGGCCGTCCATTTGCATCGACTTCTTTGTATGCTTAGTACATGAGTGCAGGCATTGCTTGTGGGTTTTATTTTTTGTATGCCCATTTAGGTACGTTACTGTTGCTTAACTGATCTTATTATGTATGACGTGTGGGTGGAAAATGTCATTGTGCTTCAAATTTATGCACCATGCTTAGTGTGGTCAGAAAGGCTGCAGGATAACTTTGTGTGCGATTATTACAAATTTAACAGAACATGCTTTAATGGGAGAAAGCATTGTGAAAATGTTGGAACCATACAACAGAGTAAACGTTTCAATACAGCAATTGCTGGTGTGGCCAAATGGAACCTTTGCCAGCACCTACCACTGTAGGAGCAATTTAACGGTACATTATGGGAGACGTAACAGTACAAATGTAGAGTATGTTACAGAGATTAACTCCTAGGTACTCTGTTACTACGGACGTATAACACAATTGGCACTGTACTGCAGAAAGAATAGTAATACCAAGTGGGTGTGGTGATGGGTAGCAATGTCTATGTTTGTGGGTGCATGTTTGTGGGCGTATAACACGTAGATCCTTTTACAGTTTTTTCTCATCCATGTGCTTTTCATTTATAGGACATTTCACATGTGTGTGGTTAACGGTTGTTAAGCACTATTCAATAGATGTTATAGTCTTAAATGCGCAGTTGTTACATGTAATTGGTGGATGTGTGTGTAATACTTTAACAGTAGCCAATCAGGGAGTGCTGCTAAAATAGTTCTTGAAAGGGAAGAAGGACTGGCCCCGCTTTAGTGTGCCTTGACCCTTGTCGTAGTTGGGGAAATCTCACGTGCTACACACTGTCTTTCCTAATGTGTTTGCAATGGCAATGGGACTATGGTTCAGCGATTTGCATGTGTCTGCTTTTGTGTTCTGTGCTACTATTTTGTGCCCATGAGAACGTTAGTGCGTGTAGTGAGACGTTTGTCAGTGGAAGTGAATTTATTTGCCCCCTAATGCAATTAGAACTCTGTTGCACTATGTACAATGTACGCAGCAGATACATGTGTAGTAGTGTATGGAGAACAAGCCGAGAGCAAACTCTACCAAGGAGCACCGGAAATGGTGTTTATTTACCTGTCCTTTTAGCAAAATTCAAAGAAAAAAAAAAACTTTTCACAAGTTCTACGAAGATACCCACTTTCTATGTTGCTTGCAATGTGTTTGTGAAGCCCTGTACACAGGGAAATATGTTGGAAAAAGGCGTGCCTTTTGGGGGTGTGCACATGGTACATCCCGGTTTTTGGAGGGTGGCTGCAATAGAAATGGGATTGTGTAGGAGTTGGAATTGGTCAATATGATTCAGTGGGTGTGGTGTGCAGCAACAGATTGCGCCAGAATGTCTGTTTGCAATAGCAGTGGATATGGCTACGGGGACGGATGTCATCAATGACATTTGTGATGTCATCTTTGATGTCCTGGGTGTTAGTGTTAGCAGTGCACGGTGGCGGCGCGAGTTATGGTTGCTTATCTTACCATAACTGCCAAATTTCAGGGGTTTTTCGGATTTACTTTGAACCATAAAGTCCCTTTAACAAAGTTTTTTCACTGAATTTCATAGGTTTTTAGTAGCGCACCTTAACCATAACGTCGCTTTAACAAAGTTTTTTCACTGAATTTCATAGGTTTTTATAATATCCCCGACTTCATATACATGTAACATAGAATATACTAACCCCCTCGTAGTGATTTTCATGTCCGCGGACTACCGCCATGTCCGCGGACACATCGAAAATCTGAGCGTGGTGAATGTAAATTTAAATATTGTGCCCCATTTCCCCTTTGATGTTGGCTCTGAAAAGAACCGTTTTTTTTTTTTTCTACAGATGCTTGACAGACACCTGTTATTTTGTATTTTTTTTCTTATTTTTTTTTCTTACTTTACGCCTAAAATCTTTACATAACCTTCTCCAAAGCAACCCTTACATTCCAAAATAGAAAGGCATTTCCCGTAAAAGATAAAGAAATGCCATCTTCTTTAAAATTAACAGCATTACTGGCATCAATATTCTCATTGTTACAAAAGAACATACCAGCTCTAAGCATGAAGGCACACATGCCTCGGTTAATGATACACCTAGCAATGTTTTGCTGAGGACAAAAAACTGAACTATTGTCCCTTATTGCCCTAGGTAGTAATCCAGAAAAAATTACTTTCGCATTTGGAAGGATCTTCATTACGGCTTGAACCAAGCGTTCCAAATCAGCCAACAAAGTAGGGGCACTAACGTTCCCCAAATGGAAAGCACCATAGTGCAAAACTACCACATTTGGACTGTTTATCGTGGCCATATCCTCACAAACTTGTACAATTCCCTGTACACTGCAATCAGGCACAGTGCTCCACACCACCTCCACTCCTTTCACATCAAAGTTCTTTGCAACATGCCTGCATTCAGCGTACTGCTGTAAACCATGCACAAACATATCTCTGAGCACCAACACCCTGACTTTCTCCACTTCTGCCATCTTCACCACACATAGTCTCTTTCAACATAAATCCACAAGCTTCACATCTGATTGGCTGATCCGTACAGTCTTCTTTCCATGTTGGATTTCCTGGAAAAACCGGGATGTAGCATGCCTTGTCCACGAACAGCTGCGGTGTCCGCAGGCGGTGTCCACTTTACTCTCTGTGCCATTCCCTCATTGCATACAGCTAAGCAATCACACAATATGAATAACGTCCTCAGAACACCCCCATTTTGTGAATTCAATTTCTACAGATGGCTTTACACAGAATGTTGCAAAGTAAGAATTTATGCTCGTTCACAGTGAAGGTCAGCTGCTTCCATTTTTTTCTCGGCCCCCGGAGAGGCTCACGACTATAAGGTTGTATTGTGTTTTGACCTTGACAGACAGAGATTGTGATGAAAGACTTCTCTTGAAGGAGTGTTGCTAAAACGTAAGAGAAGATAAGGATGAAATTTATGAAACAAAACCACTTTTATATATTATATAACTATGCGAAAGATCGTTGGCACACGCAGAGTCGTATTTTGGGACTGCACCACTCGTACACAATGGAAATTGCAATTGTACTGTAAGTAACACTTTAGATTATTTTATACCAAATATAATTACAATAGCGTAGCATTAAAGACCGCTCAAGTTGAACTTGTTCGTTGAAAGTGGCATAATGTTTTCTACCGCGCACTATCACCGCCGAATTGATCCCGTGTTGTTTAGAGGGCACTGAAAAAGGCAGACGACACAGGGTGGGTTAATACAAATAATTTAACCGGTCTATAGGCGGTCAAGCGCTCTACTCGCTGTGCCACTTCACTGTAGCCTGTCAAATGGCACAGCGAGTACAACGCTCGCTTTGACATCAGTGCACAGTTTGCTAACGCAAGTTCGAATCCCGGCAAGGCCAAACTCAGCCTTTCATCCTTCCGTGGTCGATAAATGAGCACCACACACCGTGGTTAATAATAAGCACCGCTTAGATACCTCACGGTTCTTAGCGCTATATGAATGGGAAAATATTATTATTTTATTATTAACATACTCCGTTGCACTATCTTCGATAGCAAATAGTTTCACGCCCTAATAAATAAAATGATAATTTTTTAATGAAGATCGGCTAGTGAGACTAATTTATGATTTTTAAAACAGGTATGTGGCCCCATTTTGCCTATGTCACAATTTACAGACTCCAGCGGATGGGGTCTTCAACTGCCAGGTGCAGGTCCAAATATGCAACTTCATGACCCTCACCATTTTATGGGACAATCGCCAAGGACCAATATGCCCTTATGCAGTACTAGCGGCTACAAACAACATACCAACCAATAGGGTGGTCTAATGGCTTGTTTTTGGAGCAACCTTCCGATTATCAGAGCGACCATTTACTGCTTTTATCATAAACCAACAGCCTATCTACCGCAAAGGAACAACGCGTGGCTCCAAATACACTTTTGCTGATCGACAGCAGAGACAATAGCAAATCGCTGAATATTCACTAAACATTTCATGTGAAATAAATGTACTTTACCAAATGTACAATCCTGCTGTTTACTTTTAAACCACAGTTTCATATTCCGAATTGTGGTGCACTGAGTTGTAAGCTGATCTAACACCCTCTGTACCGCAAAGGAACATCGCGTGCCTCAAAATGAACTTTTGCGGATCGACAACAAAGACAAATGCAAATTGCTGAATATTCTCTAAACATTTGATGTCAAATAAATGCACTTTACAAAATATACAATCTTGCTGTTTGCTTTTAAATCATGTTTCATATTCCAAATTGTGGCGCGCTGTGTTGTGACATAATATGTGTTGTCTTCCGGGTTCTGTGTAAAGTCACTTAGGACTGGAGAGGACTGGGCGCGTTTGATGACGCACCCTGTAACGTCACAGAGAGAGGCGGGGAATATGAATGCTTTGATAATATCAGGCTTAGGGGCGGGAGATATGATTTAGTGTCGCAAAAGCAAGTCAGCCAGGTCAATAGCGCCAGTCATAGGATTATCATATAATGTCGGCACACACCAGCCGGATTTATCGTTTCTTTAGTGGACAAAAAGTCGGTTGACGCCAATAGGAAATTGTACTATTAGCGGACAAAAGGAGTGGTCTTAAAACACTTTCACCCTGACAACGAACAATACAAACAACGTTCTCAAAACACCCCCATTTTGTGTAATTGCAACCATTTCGGGACACCCCGAGAGTTCTTAGAACACATTCAACTAGACAGATTACAATACGGACAGCGTCCTGAGGACACCCCCAGTTTGTGTATTTACGAACAATTAAGTACACCGTGAGTGTTCATAGCTCATTTTTACCTTCCTTGCGAACAAAAATGACACATACTCCGTCCTCTAAACACCCCACCATTTAGTTTATTTACAAAATGTCAGAACAGCTGTGTTCTCCGTGGACAAATCGAACACAACAAAAGCTTTTAGCACATAAATAAAATACAACTTTGAACCTATCTCATACTCCCCCATCCTCCCCAAAGACTTCTACACACCAACACACTCAACTAAATAGACATTTTGAACAAACTTTCACCGCGCTGTCCGCGGACGTCCACAAATGCAAGAGGGCGGGCACGACAGAAAATCTGACGCGCATCACGCACCACGCCGCCCAATCAGCGAACACGTTGCATATCCGCGGACATGACGCAAGCCTCTGGGCCAATCGGGGTGCTGTCCGCGGAGTGAACAGGGAAGTCCGTCCGCGAAGCGAACACAGATATCACTAATTTTTTTGCCTTACATTTTGGTCATTTTTAAAAAAACTACTGGACGGATTTACACCAAATTTGCAAAAGCATGCTTTCGGGACCAGGCCGCCGCTCCTGCCGCAAATTTGGTGTAAATCCATCCAGCGGTTCGGGCTGTAGCCGTGCGCAAAGTTTTTTCCCATTCAGTCTAGGTGTCAGGGACTCAGGTAGGCAGAGACAAGGACAGGCTAGGCGTAGGGGTGTTGTGGGTACTGTTTTGGGCACTGGAGGGAAGAGACAAATAAAGATGCAACCATACAAAAGGCTGCTTTGCCCCATGTGCAGGAGAAAGGGACTAAAGACTGCGTTTCCCAGCAGCCGGCGTCAAAGGACTACAACCCCCAGCATGCCCAGGGACGTTTTGGGCCAATCAGGAACCAGGAAGGGCGCGGCCGCCCCATCGCGCATGCGCAGAGCCCCGAGCACGGGGCTTGCGCTTGAGACTCCATGCCGACAAGACGTGTGGACCGGAGCTCCAGTAAAACTACATGCGAGGGGCCCAGCCCCACCCGAGCAGCAGCCCGGCCCCTCGCCCACACGAGATAAGTACTCCTCTTTGCTCAGGGCCCAAAGGGATCGAGGGGGAAGTGCAGGGGGCGAATGCTTGCCACCCCGGAGCCCCTGCACGGCTACGAAAAAGCTAAGTGTTTAGAACTTCGGCGCTCAATGTGCCGGCGGCATTCTTTTGGGATACATTGACCTGTGCACGGGCGTTTAGTCTTTTGGGGTGTTTCCGCCTCTTGGAGACCATAGCATATCCGTGAGGCGAAAACACAGCACCGGAGACACCTGCCACAGTTTTGGGGCACAAATCGATCACGAGGGTCTGCAGGAAGATTGCTTGTGCATTGAACACGTTTGCAGGGATCTGCAAGGAGATCGCTTGCGTAGCATAGTGCAATAGCACTATACAGGTCTTGAGGAGGGCATTAGAGAGTGTGTCTGTGTGAGTGAGTCTGCATGAGGTGAATGCAGACAATAACAGAGGGCATGTTCTAATGCTTGTTAATTTCTTTTAGCTTGGACCTTGAAAACAACCCTTCAGACGTGCCAAGGACGTGACTGCTCTTCATGGACAGGACACAGAAGACCAGAGCTAAGTTGCATGCTAACTCCTGTACTGTTCCGATGACTTAGGGTTAGGCAGAGTTAAACTGTTCTTATGTGCAAATTGGTGCTTATGTACAAGCAGCTAGTTAGGGCTGAGAACACCACAACAAAAGTGAGCAGCAACCAAACTTTCCCTGTAGAACTCCCCATTCCCACCCATAACCTCTTCCTCACCCTCAATCCGGTTTACCTAATTTCCCCCTACCTATCCAATCATCGAGACCCTAACCCTCCTTCCCTGCTCTGGTCCAGGAAACCCGTGTAAGCTCTGACTTGCGGGCTCCACGACCAAAGTGGGGGTCGTTGGTACTGCGTCGCTCCTGCGCCTTGGATTCTGGACTTCGTGACAGAAGCGCAAGCCCACGCAATATTCAGGTGCCCGAGCTACGTGGCCAGCCCCCATTGAAACCATGGAAGAAATAGCCAAAGCCCTGCAGGACTTACAAGGTGAACTGGCAGCGTCTAGACAGGACTACGCCACCCTGTCCGCACAGGTGCGCAGTTTAGCGGCTCAGACAGCGCCCTTACCTACCCAACCACCCACTCCGGTGCAGGTACACGTAAATCCGGAGGCAATAGTTCCGTTGGCACCTCCTGAGCGCTACGCTGGAGACCCACAAAAGTTTACCACTTTTATTACTCAGTGTCGTCTCCATTTTCTGACCAAGACTGCAGCCTTTCGGTCTGTTCAGTCCCGAACGGCGTTTGTAATTTCGTACCTCACAGGGGACGCTGCGGCATGGGCAAACCCATTAGTCCAAAAAGACCATGCCATTCTTTATGACTGGGATGAATTCCTGGCGGAATTCGAGAAAATATTTAACCGGCGAGCCGCCACCCTTTGTAAGGATCGGGAACTGTTAAGCCTCAAGCAGGGGTCTAAGGAATTAGTGACATACGTCACTCATTTCAATCGGCTGGTAGCGGAAGCCGACTGGCCCCGTGATAAGCGGATGTCCCTCTTTTATCAAGGTTTGAGGGATGGCATCAAAGACCTTATTGCCCAGGTAGATCCACAGCCAAGGGGATGTTCAGAGATGATTGATCTGGCCTTACGGCTTGACCATCGAATGGCAGAAAGGCGGGGCGATAAACGAAGGGGAGATTCACGACCCGTACCTCGGTTGGATCTGTATAGGGGATCCCGGGGGGTGGCGGCCAGATCTGAGGGGGAAGAACCGATGCAGATAGGTTCAGTTCGAGGTCCCCTCACTAAAGAGGAGAAGGAACAAAGGAGGAAGGACGGCCTCTGTATGTACTGTGGCAAGGCTGGGCACTTTGTTCGTGAATGCCCAAGCAAGCCCAAGACCCAGGGAAACGCTTCGGCTCGTCGGTAGTGGGGGTCACCCGATCGAGCCTGTTGAGTAGTAGGGCCCCAATGGCAGGCATTTCGAACTATGCTACGCATGTCACCTTGACGGGTTGTTTGGAGTTCCAAACACAAAAGAAACAGGTCACTATGTTTGTGGACTCGGGAACGACCGGTAATTTTATTGACGTCTAGTACGTGGTTACCTTAGGTATCCCAGTACAGCAAAAGGCAGACCCGGAACCTGTACGTGCTGTAGACGGCACTCCTCTCAGCTCAGGGCCCATAACACATAACACTTGTTTGGTGACGTTACAATGCGGAGCTTGGCATAGGGAAAACATTGCCTTTGATATCATTGCCGCCCCGCAATTTGGGCTGATTTTGGGATTACCGTGGCTAAAAAAGCATAACCCCCAAATTCATTGGACCACAGGGTCAATCAGTCTGGACTCACCGCATTGTCTGGAACATTGCCGGCAAGAAAGTACACCTTCAGTGTGTGCTCTCAACGTCTCGGTTAAGCAGGAAATGCGTCCCGAAAGTATACCCCAAGAATATGCAGATTTCATGGACGTGTTTAACAAACAAGCTGCAGAATCATTACCCCCACATCGGCCCTTTGACTGCAGAATTGATCTGGAGCCTGGGGCTACTCTACCGTGTAGTCGTATATATGCCCTAACGGAGGCAGAAAACAATCACCTCCAAGAGTACATAGCTGCGAATTTAAAGAATGGATTTATTCGCCACTCTAATTCGCCAGTGTCCTCCCCTTTGTTCTTCGTACCGAAGAAGTCTGGAGAACTCCGGACTTGCATAGATTACCGCAGAGTGAATCAGATAACCATTAAGAACCGCTATCCGCTTCCTCTCATCCCGGTTCTTTTGGATCAAGTTAGGGACGCGACAATCTACACCAAGTTGGACCTTCGAGGCGCTTACCATCTTGTGCGGGTGCGTGAGGGAGACGAATGGAAAACCGCCTTCCGGACCAAGTTCGGATTGTACGAATAACAGGTTATGCCATTCGGTCTCTGTAACGCCCCCGCTGCCTTCCAACACTTCCTGGATGAGGTCCTTAGAGAATATTTAGACGTATGTGCGGTAGTGTACATAGATGACATCCTAATATATTCTCAAAATCTCCAGGAACATGTCCAACATGTACGCGCAGTTTTGCAAAAGCTGCGAGAATACCACCTTTATGCAAAACTGGAGAAGTGCGAGTTCCATTGTACCACCGTGGAATTTCTAGGCTACTTCCTGACCCCAACCGGCGTACAAATGGACAAGAAAAAGGTGCAGGTAATCTTGGATTGGGCTCCCCCTACCAGTGTGAAAGAGATTCAGTCATTCCTGGGGTTTGCGAACTTCTACAGACGCTTCGTAAAGAACTTTTCTGCATTGGTCACTCCAATCACGAAGCTTCTCCGTAAAGGCTGCCCTTTTGAGTGGGACACATCGGCCGACCAGGGGTTTCGACAGCTCAAAAAGGCCTTCACCGACGCCCCGGTACTGAAGCACCCGGATTTGTCTAGACCTTTTGTAGTGGAAACGGACGCCTCTAGCTACGCTCTAGGTGCTATCCTGTCCCAGCGGGATCCTCAGACAGGCCTGCTACATCCCGTGGCCTACTTCTCAAGGAAACTACTCCCAGCTGAACAGAACTATATCATTGCCGATCGGGAATTGTTGGCAATTAAGGCAGCTCTTGGTGAGTGGCGACACTACCTGATGGGGGCACGTCATACCACCACGGTCATAACGGACCATCGTAACCTCCAGTTTATAAGAACCGCCAAGACGTTGAGCCCGCGCCAATTGCGATGGGCTCAATACTTTGCCGAGTTTGATTTCATCATAACGTATAGACCCGGAGCCAACAATCGAAAGGCAGACATATTGTCACGATATCCCGAGTCAGCAGAGCGAGAGGCAGGCATTACACCACAACCTATTATTCCCCCAACACGTATCGTTGGAGCTACTTCTGATTTCTTTGAGGCCGTATTAAAAGACCTCACTATGCAGGACGTCCATCAGTGGTGCAAACAAGATCCTCAGAATACTTTCGTTGAGGGACTCCCGTACCATGGGTCAGCCTTGTACTTGCCCACTAAGCAACTACGGGAAAAGGCCTTAACTTGGTGCCACGATTCTTCATTGGCAGGACACCCGGGAAAGTCAAAAACTCAGGAGTTGGTGGCTAGACATTTCTGGTGGCCCAAGTGGCGGCACGATGTTCTGCAGTATGTGTCTCAATGCGAGGTGTGTGCTCGAAATAAAGCTAGTCACCAAAAACCTGCTGGGCTCCTTCATCCTCTACCGACCCCTTCGGTGCCATGGCATACGATCACCATGGACCTTATTGTGATTTACCTTTTCGAAAATGGCTCACTTCATCCCATGTAAGGGAGTCCCGACTGCTGGTGCAATTGCCGAATTAGTTCTGCAAAACATAGTCCGCCTTCATGGCCTTCCCTATTGTGTGGTCACAGATAGGGGTCCACAGTTCACCTCTCGCTTCTGGCGTGAGTTTTGTAAGATTCTGGGAATGGAAGTCCGCTTGTCGTCCGGATACCATCCCGAGACAGATGGCCAGACAGAACGCGTGAATCAATGCCTAGAGCAGTATTTACGGTGTTTTGCCACAAGTAGGGAGACAACCTGGGTCCAGCATACTTGGTTAGCAGAATTGGCATATAATAACGCCACACATGCATCCACCAAAAAGACTCCGTTCTACTGCCTTTATGGGCGACATCCACGGATCCTCCCAGTGGCCATTCCAGTTTCAGGATTTGAATTGCCTACGTTGGCTGGACAACGGTTGGGCATAGAGCAGGTTTGGAAGGAGGTGCAGGAGAATCTCACAAAGGCCAAGGACGCATATAAGCGCTATGCAGATAGGCGTCGTCGACCCAGCCCACTTTACTGTGTAGGAGACAGAGTGTGGTTATCCACTCGCAACCTTCGCATGGAAGGACCCAGGAAATTACAACCCCGATATTTGGGTCCATTCCCAATAGTTAAAATTGTGAACCCTGTTGCAGCTAAATTGACCTTACCTCCCCAAATGAAGGTCCATCCCACTTTCCACACTTCCCTCCTGAAACCCGCTCCACATGGGACAATTGCTAGGAAACCACCTCCCGTTATGGTGCAAGGGGAACCTGAGTACGAGGTTCGAGCAATATTGAACTCTAAACAAGATAAAAAGGGCCAGGTGTTTTACCTCATTGACTGGGTGGGGTATGGCCCAGAGGAACGCACTTGGGAACCCTCCCAGCATGTACATGCCCCCAGGTTGCTGCGTGCTTTTCACAGGAATTATCCTAATAAACCCGGAACAACTGCCTTCTGTGGGAGGGGGAGTACTGTCAGGGACTCAGGTAGGCAGAGACAAGGACAGGCTAGGCGTAGGGGTGTTGTGGGTACTGTTTTGGGCACTGGAGGGAAGAGACAAATAAAGATGCAACCATACAAAAGGCTGCTTTGCCCCATGTGCAGGAGAAAGGGACTAAAGACTGCGTTTCCCAGCAGCCGGCGTCAAAGGACTACAACCCCCAGCATGCCCAGGGACGTTTTGGGCCAATCAGGAACCAGGAAGGGCGCGGCCGCCCCATCGCGCATGCGCAGAGCCCCGAGCACGGGGCTTGCGCTTGAGACTCCATGCCGACAAGACGTGTGGACCGGAGCTCCAGCAAAACTACACGCGAGGGGCCCAGCCCCACCCGAGCAGCAGCCCGGCCCCTCGCCCACACGAGATAAGTACTCCTCTTTGCTCAGGGCCCAAAGGGATCGAGGGGGAAGTGCAGGGGGCGAATGCTTGCCACCCCAGAGCCCCTGCACGGCTACGAAAAAGCTAAGTGTTTAGAACTTCGGCGCTCAATGTGCCGGCGGCATTCTTTTGGGATACATTGACCTGTGCACGGGCGTTTAGTCTTTTGGGGTTTTTCCGCCTCTTGGAGACCATAGCATATCCGTGAGGCGAAAACACAGCACCGGAGACACCTGCCACAGTTTTGGGGCACAAATCGATCACGAGGGTCTGCAGGAAGATTGCTTGTGCATTGAACACGTTTGCAGGGATCTGCAAGGAGATCGCTTGCGTAGCATAGTGCAATAGCACTATACAGGTCTTGAGGAGGGCATTAGAGAGTGTGTCTGTGTGAGTGAGTCTGCATGAGGTGAATGCAGACAATAACAGAGGGCATGTTCTAATGCTTGTTAATTTCTTTTAGCTTGGACCTTGAAAACAACCCTTCAGACGTGCCAAGGACGTGACTGCTCTTCATGGACAGGACACAGAAGACCAGAGCTAAGTTGCATGCTAACTCCTGTACTGTTCCGATGACTTAGGGTTAGGCAGAGTTAAACTGTTCTTATGTGCAAATTGGTGCTTATGTACAAGTAGCTAGTTAGGGCTGAGAACACCACAACAAAAGTGAGCAGCAACCAAACTTTCCCTGTAGAACTCCCCATTCCCACCCATAACCTCTACCTCACCCTCAATCCGGTTTACCTAATTTCCCCCTACCTATCCAATCATCGAGACCCTAACCCTCCTTCCCTGCTCTGGTCCAGGAAACCCGTGTAAGCTCTGACTTGCGGGCTCCACGACCAAAGTGGGGGTGGTTGGTACTGCGTCGCTCCTGCGCCTTGGATTCTGGACTTCGTGACACTAGGGGGAAAAAAAAAAGTTTTGGGACCCCCCTTATAACTTTTCCCCCCCTGGACGAATCCTCACCAAAGTGGGCCATATACTTTTTTTTGCAAAGTTTGGTGAGGATTCGTCCAGGGGGAGCGAAGTTATAAGCCGCCCAAAAAGTGCTCTTCTTATGGAAACACCAACTTAACCATAACTAAATGGGGGGGAGTGTAGCCTCAAGTGAGGCACTCCAAAGCCGGGCATATATAATCCTGGTGCAGCACCTTGGCAGGTCTTGAGGATTCCACCCCTCAAGTCCTGCGAAAAATGGAAAAATAAGGAAAGGTGCGCACTCCAATTCTCTGCATGACCTTCCAGGCCACTGGTGTACTCCTCCGCCCAGTTTCTGTGCCAATACACGTCATCCCCCCCTTTCTCCACTGTGGAATTGGGCGTGAGCGTTTTCTCTGCTGACCAGATGACTACATCTACCAGTAGCCCTTGCAGCAGATTTTTATCACCTGCACCTGCGGTGAGCTGCAAGTCCACCCAGCCTCCCTGATGACGTGTATTGGCACAGAAACCGGTCGGAGGAGTACACCAGTGGCCTGGAAGGTCATGCAGAGAATTGGAGTGCGCACCTTTCCTTATTTTTCTATATATATATATATATATATATATATATATATATATATATATATATATATATATATATATATATATATATATATATACATATTCATACATTTATATGTAAAATCTTGATTATTTTTATCAATGGGATGCATTTGTAGTAACACAAAAGACTTACATCATTATAACATGTGATTGTGCATGCTAGGGTAAGTTAGTGGTTACATATGTACATAAGGATACCTTTCTGTTTTTAGCTTTGATTTTGTTGCAAACAAATGACGAACATTACATCACATTACAAGGAATATGTTTTGTTGTTTTGTTGTAATGAGTTAAAAATATTGTCAAGGGACAGACCCACCCCTTTCTGAACACCCATTTTATTAATGCCCTACTCACATTAAGAAGGTGGGACAAGGGGGATTGCCAAAACACAGGACTACATCCTGATAACTTTCTATTGACGTGGGGTCTTTCTGCAACAATCTAAAGATATATTGAGATCCGTTCATAGCAGATGTAGGGAGGGGAACCCTACCACCACTTCCTATAATTTAGAACCCCATTTTCAAATAGGGAAGGCCATGTTTGGCACTCTAGATGATATCAAATAAGCAAACTGAGAGTGGTTTACTATGTAATAAAATCCCCTAAATAATTCTTATACATGATGCACCAACCTTTAGTTGAATTTGAATCCCCAAAAAGAAACTTGAAGATCAAGAATCTACATTCTTGACAAAACTAATGGGGGGTTAAGGCACTTACGCATTTGCTTATTTTCCCATATTCCCAGGGTAGTGTTAGCCAAGTTGTACTACTCTCCCTCTCAGGATTATTTGGGATTTTCTTTCTCAGTGTTACAGTTCAATTTCATCAACTTTGTTTTCAAGGTCTTGTCATTTGTACCTGGACAAGATTTTCTGCTTGCAGAACATGTCCTGCATGGCTTACCGGCCCTCCCATTCTGCCTGCTACCCACATGTGAACGTCTCTGGGGCCCATGGTTGCTTTGGATCTTCTCTTTCAATCCTTTTCTCACTTGGCTCATTTTCATTGGAGTCCTTGTCAGGCAGTTCCCTCTCCCTCGCTTGGCGTCTCAGTAACTCAGCGTTTGCTGATTCCTCAGTGGAGTGGTTTCGGCATTGTTGTATGGCAGCATGCCCTCCATGGAGGCCTCGTGGTCACACCACCACAGAGTTCTATGCTCCTGTTTCCACAGGTTTTCACTGCCTGAACCTGCTGTGTCTCCAGCATTTGCTCGTCACATTCAGAGCAGTTCCCAACTTCACATTCTCCACAGTTCTGTTTAGCTCCTCCTCCTTCAGGGGTTACGCTTCGACAGGGCTTCCTCTGCCAGCATATGCATTCCTCTCGCTCACCTTGGTTCGGTGTCTACAGATTCTTGAACCTCCTTATCGCAGTTTAAGAAACAGATTCTCTTTCTTGTTTATAATGGCTGAAGGAGTTCTTCACCAGAACAGGAGTCTTTGCCCGCAAGGGGGATTCTCTCCCAGTGAGGTCCCACTTGCCCAGAACCCAAAAGACGGTCTTGCAAAGCTGGCTCACCTCCCTCGCTTTGGGGAAATGGGACACATTCCCTCTAATCCTCAAAGTATTCACTTCTAATGTCAGTCTGGTATTGTTTATTTGTCACTCTAAAATGCCTACGCACTCACATAGTTCAAAGCAGATGTGCAAATGATGCTTGGCAGTTCTAATGTGTCTGGATATGTGTTATTTTGGCAGCACCAGAATGGGTGTGTGTGATTGTGGGTGATGATGAGTGAAAGTGATGCCACATACGGTTTCTTGTTAAGAATTATGTTGTTAGCATGTTATGATGTAACTGTTTAATGATACATATTTATTTATGAATTAATGTATTTATTGGTAGTGTGGTTTTAGTTTATAACAATGGATCTATGTGATCAGACCGCGGCTCATTTTGCTGCAGTCGGAAAGTTTGCATGAGAAATGTATGAACCACAAAAGGTTCATGTGAACACACGTTCAAAACCCCTACATACCCACACCTACACCCACAACACACACATGACACACCCCCAATCCACACCCTCCACAAACCCCCACCCACACCCCAACATACCCACACCCCACTTACCTGTCATTGCATTGGGCTGTATCCATACAGCGCCAGTTACCTTTCACTTCTGTGATCTGGAACTGGCGCCGCAGGGGGCTTTTCTTTTTCTTTTTTTCTTTTTTTTCAGGAGCTGCAGGTGTTTCCCCCACAATCCCCACTCACTATACTGTGAAGTATAGTGAGCGGGTTGTTGCGGGGGACACACCCACAGCCCCCATTTTTTTGGTTTGTTTTAAAAACATAACATGTGGGTGTGCTGCAGAGGTGTCCCCCGCTACACCCCACTCACTATACCACACAGTATAGTGAGTGGAGTGTTGTGGGGGACACCCCTGCAGTCTTTTTAAAAAGAATGTATACTTAACTACAATGCAAACTTTTGGTGTTCGAACCTTTGTTGGTGGCATTTTTCTGACTTTTTGTACGGTCGGACCTTTGGTTTTAGGTCCGATCATACAATTCCATCACAAACATGCCCACTCTTTACATTCAATATTCCTCTTCAGAAATTGCAAAAATGCATCCCAACCTCACAGATGGATACCCCTCTCCATCAACCAAAACATAATAACATTACCTGTCTCCAAAATTCTTGGATTCTCTGTGTCAATGTTATTGTCTAACATAGATAATATTTTGCTATTATACTTGTGTTTTCATTACATTACTTTTACTCATGGGTCTTCCTAAGTGCTGGCAGTGCAGGTCAAGGATCTTATCACATTCGATGATTAAGAAGGCAGGCATTCATATCTGATCCATGTCAACACCAGAATCACCCCCTCACTTATACATTTTAGCCAACAGCTCAATATCCTCCTCTTTAAGGAATGGATCCTCCCTAACACCTGGGTCCACACACCTTCCACTCCCCACCCTACCTGGGACTGAGTGATCTGCTCCCCATTATTTCCTCTCTTTGTTTCTTGTACATCCCCTACTGCAAATGTCCCACCGTCCCATTCCTGCTCCCTTGTTTGCCTGTCTCCCTCATTGTGTCTTTCCACCTATGATTTGTAAAGGCTTCTGTTACTTCCCGAAGCTAGGTCCACGCTCAATACATATAACGAAGCTAGGCCCACGCCCAAAACATATAATATTAATAATAATAGTAATAATAATTATTATTATAATATTTCTAATTCTAATTAAGTGCTTTGAGAATCATTGAATTAAATGAAAGTAGACAAAACCCCTCCTCATATGGTATATGACACCTTGCATCCATAATGTCTCGTGTGTGCATCATATTAAGACAGGGTAACATTAACTCCCTTTACGTATACCCACCTCAACAATAATTCAATGATCTAGACTTTGGGAATGTGTTCATATATACTGATGGATATGCTTTTGAAGCTAAATGCTATTGGTATACCACTCCCATGCTTCTTCCAATCTCTCTTAAAATGACTGGGGAGTGGCCGATCAATCTGCAGGTCTATTAAAAGGTCAGTGTGCCAGGGGTGACTGCTGTATACTAAGGCAGATAGTTGATTTTTTTTTCATTCCTAAAATCATACATTAGTCATAGATGTAATACACTTTTTTGTATCGGTAAACGCCGGGAAAGCCAAAAGCCTTCCACCACAGACTCCCCACAAATCGATCCACCCAAATACTTGGAAGAAACATGCAGCGATGTAATCATTTTAAAACATAGGGTATAAATGCTGCTGCTATGCTCGACTTGATGAAAGAAAAATAAGCCTCTGTATTTGGAATCAAAAGGCAGTAACGATTTCTTCAGCATTTCTGCATTCATTTCTTTACGTAAGACAATACTATCGTCAAATAGATATATGCCAACATAACCAAATATCTCAAACCTTGTTTATCAAGATGCCAGGTCAGACAATTGTTTACTTTAGAAGTAAAAACAAAACATTGGGCCTAATTACAAGGTTGACAGTAACCCGCTGGTACTATCATAGGCGTGTTGGTACGGTAAGTTCCCATTCCGATGGAGTCCGAGAATACTCTATCGGAATGGGAATACTGAAGCGCTGACACCGTTGTTAACAGTACCGGTTCTTCAGTGAAAAACCTGCAGGTCAGAGACCGAACTACTGGAGGTCAGGCCTGCCAGTTGTTCAGTGCCCCTACTGGCAGAGTCCGAGTGACCCGTTCCGGAAATAAATGTGCCGGTGTTGTTACCAGCACCTTTATTTCCAGATTGTGTCACTCATATCTTTGTTTTGGATGTATTAATTTGCAAAGTCAAACTATTTCAATAGTCTTGCAATTGAGTATTGCATTCAAACTACGTTGTAAGTCCACTCTGTTAATATGTAGGAGTGCAATATTATCAGCGCAAGCCATGTGATATATTTTAGTACCCTTGGTGGATGCATCAATCAATTTAGTTGCTCATAACCCAGAATGAATCTACGATTCAGTGGTGGCAACAATCGGCCATCTTCCCTCCAACTATCCTCCAACTACCAGCTTTTCCATTATGCGTCCCCATCCCACACACCTCAATCCCGCCATCTCCCACTCACCTGTAGTGCTGCCACCACACTGCACATCACCCAACGACACCAATGGCAGCTATAGAGGGGCTCTGCAACAGCGCACCCAGTTCCAGTTCCACGATGACCATGTTTGGTGAGGAATGGATGCCTTTGAATGCAGCAACGGGACCTGTTGAGTAACACACTTGTATTGTTGTTGGCACCCAAGGGTAAGCGTCTGGGTGCTAATGACAATAAGCAACTGTTCCGAGGGCTTCCCAAGGTGGTTATAGCACTGGGACACCGTGTAGTTACCACCTGGCACCTGATGAAGCCCACAGAATTCATGTGTATTGCTATATTATTGTTTGCTAGCTACGGGTTCAAATCTTTTGCTTTACTTATAGGCACATGGATGTAATCTATGTACAAATTAACAAGAAGGGGTGCTATAATGCCTTCCTGTTTTAGCCCCATGTGTGACTGGATTGAATAGGAGAGTTTCCCCTTTGGGCGAAACAGACAGTTAAAGATGTTTGAGTGAAGGTTCATACTTACATTTAATAAGTCTATATCCATTCCCAAATCTAGCAGCGACATCCAAAGTATATTTCCATCTACTATGTCGAAAGCTGCTGAATAATTTCAAAGGGTAACCGTAAAGTGGGATGGGGCGGGCTACAAGTCTGCCTCTCTAGTCTGCGGTATTAAGGCTCCCATACAATCAAAAACTTTAAGATCAGAGCATATAACCTCTTCCCCTTCATGTCCCTACATGTGGTCTGGACATTGCTGCTGCCCTTTGGTACTTAGAAGAACTCATTGGTCCATAGTGTCATGACAATAGTTCAGGGGCAACACGTTTGTCTTTAAAGCAAAACAAAGCAGAATAACAGAGGTTCAAATTCTGGTCCGGTGGTTAGAGACTGGTCTCTGGTAATAGATGCATTATAAAATATAAATGAATGAATTCTCACTGTAAACATTTAGCTTACCTACTTCTCTCTCCTCACAGCCAAGATCCCTCATCTCAGTCTTTACTTGCCCTACTGGGTACCTGCCACTTCCTGTCTCTGAAATCCTTTTGTTTCTTTTCTAAGGTACATTAAACTTTCCTCCTCCATCTTCATAAGTCGGTCCTCACAACTCTCAATCTTTTCTTTGGTTGCGCCAATTCTACCTCAGCCTCTTCCACACTCACACCATAACACATCCATTCATGTATTGTCCCATCACAGAGCACTGGCACTCCACTTCAATTATCAACTCTCAGCCCCATTGTTTTATCACACAATGTTCACTGTGTTTTGATTTTAACAGCTGATTTATTTTATCAATTATTTTTGTTTAAAATGAATTTCACAATACCATATGTATATCAGCTGGAACACTCTCCCAATGCAGAATGAGCCTGTTTAATGAGGATAAGTATATTTAATACTAAAGTGTTTTGGATAATACATACCTGAATTTGCCATGCCTAGCAAGCTCCTTCGTCCCCTCCCTTGCATGGTTGCTCTTTGAAACACTTGATGTATAAGCGCATAATAAATAATAAATCAATAATCCACTAGAAATTAACAAAGGTGATGAGCTAGTGAACATGGTGGCTCCACCTTTAGAGAGGCGAGTTGACAAATGCAATGCTGGTAAAGTGCTTCTGGCTGACAATCTGAATAGTAAATGTTCCCCCTCCCATCAGAAGCCGGGTGAAGAATGTCAGTGACAAGATCTCTTTATACCAGATGCTTCTTTATTGCAAAAAAAGTAAATACATTAGGAAACACATGTAGTAACTTCTTTTAAACATTGGATTTAGTTATGCTAAATGTTTAAACAATCAGAGATATCCCTGACCAATTTACTAGGATCCAGCCTTGTCATGAGTAATATAGGAGATCAGATTATTGGAATTAATCAATAGAATGAAATCTTCTAGAGCCGCAGGACCTAATGGAATCACTGCTACTCTGATCAATAAAGACACAGAAATATTGACCTCTCTATGCTATGCGTGCCTCTCACACAACCTAGGAGTGACAACATGACTGTTGTTCCGCAGGAGTACAAGGATGAGTAGTGGATGCCCTGCCTTCCCAGTTCCACACTACTACTAAACCAGCAGTGATCCCAATCATAATGATGAAACAGGCCTCCATAATGATGTCAAAACTCCATACCATTTTTTGTTAGTGTAGGCCGGAGGCAGGCTATATCAGGAGGTGTAAACATTGATAATAGTCGCAACCCAAAGAATAATAGTGCAAATATCCCAAAATGAAACAATATCAAATCCAGATTCTATACAAATATAGACTTTGATTAAACAATAAAAGTGCAAATAATGACCTGAACATACAAGCATTAACTCACCCCTGACAATACAAGCTATTGTGGAACAGCAGTCTGAATAAATGAGCAGGGATATTCAGACTCTCAATTAGCATAATCTCATTGTTCAAGAAGATGTCTTGTAAGGAAAAGGTACACGTTAGGGGCTTAAAAGTCACAATGGTATGCCAAAAGTGGACCCAGGGGTCAGGGCTATTTTTCCTTATTTCCTTGTTTTGGTGCTCAACAGCACCAAGCCAGGCTTCTATGTTCTTTCCTGCGGTTGAGCTGGTTTTAGGATAGGGCAAGTCATGGTGATCCATTGGCTTGTCAGCGCTGAACTAGCACCAGTCAGGCTCTGTGTGGAACAAGTCGCTGCTTGAGACGGTGAGGGTTGATCGGCCCGCAGGTTTCAGTGAGCGAATGAGTTGTGTTGTAACTATGTTTCTGCTTGGTCAAGTTGGGGAGTGACACAATTGTTTTCAGCTGTTTGAGTTGGAGGATGAGTCGGTTCAAGATGAGGTTCGTCAAGGCATTGCACAGGATGCAGCACATTGAATGCTTCCACAGTGGTGAACAGTGCTCGATTTGAGGTATTGGTCATCTTTGCTTGTGCAAAATGGCCTTGAGAAGGCTCAAAGGTAAAGGTAAATTGCTCGAAATTTGTGGATGGCCAAAAGTAGCATCAAGGCTGCTGCATTGGCTTGGTGGCCATCATATAAGGTCGAAGTGGCTCAAAAAGCTGCTTGACTGGGTGAAACAGGATTCCAACTGCTCTTGGACTTTTGATTGTGAGAACTCCCAATCCAGGACCTCAATGACAATGCAAGTCATTCCGTTACACTCCCAATCCAGTGAGATTAGCTGGAACATACAGGACTACTTTACCCTTCACTGACATTGTCCTTGTTCCAGTGAAGGCTAGGGAAGCCCTTGGCCCAACAGCAGTCACCCCCACAATTCTAATGAGATGGTTAGAGAGCAGTGTTTTCCTCTGCCTTTGAAACCTTCTGGCTTCACCCCCATATCAGAGGACTTTGGAATAGACTGAACTCCATACATAGGTTCAAAAGTGTATTCTTCTTCCTCTGATTAGAGTGCAAGAACACATTGAAGAATCAGTGTTTGCCACATTGCTTTTATCGGTAAACTACCACAAAGGATTGGTTCAAAGTAAACCTGCTGTAAGGAGTCCAATCCTAGTGGTTTTAAGAGGTTTCCGCTGCCTTATGGCATCTTACCCAGAGTACCTTGCTTGCAGGTAATGGAGGGGACATGAAATGGATGAGAACCCTAACCAGATACTAGGTGGTGGAACCCTTCCCCATACCCACTTTCTTTCTCTGGCTACTTAGGCACAGCCCACAACCCTTCCCATGCCTGCTATATTCAAAGAAATCATAGGAATCAGCACCCTGTTGTGAGGCTGGATTGTTATGTCAGTGCTTCACCTGAAGCATAATTCCCAGGAGACCTCCTGGGGGACATTTATGTGCCTTGGGAGAAGGTGTGTCCCTCCCTACTGGAGAATGGAAGGAGGTAGCAACCTGGCTATGTTTCACAAGGCATCTGTGGATTACATTCTATTTAAACATTCATCTAATTGAGTGTTTCTTGACAGGAAGGTGCCATACAAACAATAACAAACATTCAATATAAAACAATGTGGTTAGTAAAAACATTTCAGTATAGCATCACAAATATCAGGGAACTGTGCAAGGCAGCTGTGGAGGCATTCATCCTTGACACCAGTAAGCATTGCATTTGAGGCTAGCTCACAGAAACTACACTGGTGTGATAGCAGACCAATATTGCTTCATATTGTTGTGCTCTTATCAGTCATTTATTTATTTATGTTTTCATTTATCCAGCACACGTAACCCAGAGGCATCTAGGTGCTAGAACTTAAGAGAGCGGTTACATAAGATTACATGATCAGGTGCAGTAGCATTACAACATATACTTTGCAGAGTACAGATGCACAGTATACAAAACAGTCATGAAATGTGTTTTAAATATTGAATTCACATGTGAAAGTATCATTCATGGCAAATGGTACTGGGGTTTGCAGGCAATGATAAATAGATAAATGAGCCTACAAATCTTCTTTGTGAGATTGGACAGTTGGTTAGGAATGGTTAGGAATGGGCTGTCTAACCTGAGCCTACTGTCTCATTGTTGGGAATCAAGGCTGAAAAGTCTGGTTTTGCTTGAAGAGGGAACTCAGAAGAGTGATTTTGAATGGGATTATTCTAGGCGTTAAAGAGCCCATATGTCGGGCCACAGAGAGGATGGTGGGCTGAGAACTTGTCATTAATGTTGTGCGATAAAGAGACAGTGGCCAATAAACTGCTGAAGGAGGTGCACAGGGCCGGATGGTAGGAAACACGTACAAAAATGATGATAAGATTCTTATGAGTAGCTTATTAAAAACTTGTGAGAAACTAGTGGGATTTTGGGAACAATGAAAAGAACTTTATACAAATGTATATGACTCCGAAATACTTATTGAATTCTTGGAAAATCTTACATGTTTTAAGTAGGATGTATGTAATATATCACACATTGCTGATAAAGAACTAATCGTTTTCACATTGTTTGTTCATAGTTCACATGAAAGAAAGGGACATTTCTCTTGATACGCCATTTGTCATGTCTAGCATTTGGGGGGGGGGGGTGTTGGATGTACGACTAGATCTCACATGAAGAGTGTTCACTTCCCAATTTAGTGTGTAGGAGGCAGTGCTATTTCTGAGGATGTGTGGTGTGTTATTGCCCTCGCTAATGTGTGGGAGTGAGGGGTCGTTTAGGCCCCCCACACACATTCAGCACAGCGTGGACCACTTGCTCGCACAATAGCGGGGGATGCTTCCATTGCCTGCGTCTTAAGAGGGGCTGTTGTGGGGGACACTTGGCGTCCATTTTGTGTACCCGCGGCTCTATCTTTGGACTAGGCCTCACTGCGATAATACGAAAAGGCTTCTCTCCCCTTTCGCAGCGCTGCGCACTCCGCGCTCATGGCCCCTACCTTTTCTCACTCTGTCTGTTTCTCATGGATGCGCCGGGGACAATTGAAACAAGTATACTAATGTAACATCTCACTCTTCCTCTGAGATCACTGTCCTGTGTGTGAACCGGCCCGAACCATGACTTGTAGCTCATCCATCTCCACAAACCTGCCTGTGCCCTCATACCCCACTGTTCCAAAATGACTGCCACTATAATCCTGTGCCCCTTAAGGTATTCCCTTGATGTACCAGAGGTGTGACCCCGCTGTGAAGCCCACCCCAGTGTGCCCCCTACTAAAACCAGATCTCTGTCACAGTATATTGCACCTTAGAACTAACAAATGTAAGAGTGTCCCATGATTGCTTTGATGTGCGCAGACCCACCCGATGATCAATGTTATCACACGGACCAAGACCCCTAAGCCTGGTAACTCCATATAAGTCATAATGAATGATGCTCTGATTTGATGCATGCAATTTATAGGTTCAAAGAAGATTTATTGAAAGCTTATACTGATGGTCATTGTTTATTATTATATGTCTAGTGGTAGTTTGTTATGCTAGCTTAGTTAGTGTCTGCCCAGCCTCACCGAGACCTGACCCTCACCCCTCCTGGACACTGGCAGCCGGACCATGTGACGCTCTCCCTCCCGCCAATGGAGCAACCAATCTAGATGAAACAGCACCCATAGCCACTTAAGTGTCAATGCTATTCACCAAATCCCAAGCATTTGTAGTCCCATGTAGCGTGATGTCAGTGATGATGTTTTTTCCCTTCATAAGCCAATATCTTTGTATTGTTTGCCAGAGCGCTCTCGGGGCAGCAGAGTTCTCTGGATGCCAATTCTTTACAAAGAAAACTTAACTCTTGCAACCTGTTCACTTAGTCTCATTCCCATTGGGTTGTTCCATATTCAATTGTACGTGCATGTGCAAGACAGGGAGTAAGCCTTCATATTTGGTGACCTCAGCGATGTGATTGGGACAGGTGCGGAGAGGCCCCGTGCCAAGCAGCGAGATCCGGGACGCCCCCAGTAAAACCATCACCTCCACGGGTGACCAGTTTGTGCGCAAAACGAAAGGTTCCAGGGGTACCCGTCATCTTTGCAAATACCCAACTAAATGTTCACCAAGGCGGGTCACGGCTTGATTGGGGTGTGGACCAGATTGTAGATAGACCGTGAACGGTGGCTCTCGGACCATCCTACTGAACACGTGAGTACTGGTTGCGAGACTCTCAGGGGAAAAAATTGAGAAACAGGTATACAAAATAAGAGGGACAACATAGTGGGAAAATAGAGAGTGAGGGTGAGGTTCAGGGCCTGTCTGAATGTAACTGAGGCTTTTTCTTATCTATCCTTTGTATTGCCCTTAGGTTATTGTGGAAAAAAGAGGTACAGAGGAATACGCGATCCTAGCTCCAAAGGGGGGTAGAAGGCGGCGTAGCATAGCATTGTCTCGACCAGTGCAGGTAACAAGTGGAGATAAAGAGAAAAAAGTAGGAGTCTCATATATTTAGTATGCTCAGAGTAGTAATTTAGAATATTCTTTTTTCCGTGTGAGCAGAATTCTTTGAGAGGTAGCCTAAGGGGGTTCAGAGGTGGGGAGTGCCTGAGAAAATAAGGTACATGTGTATCTGTGTATTCACCAAAATAAGGTCTGATGAGAAATGTTGGTAAATAATTTGTGATTCATGTTGGTAAATCATTTGTGATTCCTGCACAAGGGTGTAAGTAAAAAAGGTTATCAGTATTTTTTGATGTTGAAAGTGAGATAAGGTTGAAAAGAGGTGCTAAAGAAGGGAGTTAATTTGGTAAACTGACATTGTGTAACTGTACCTAGGAGAAGAGTGGACGCTGGTGAGAGTACGAAATACAGTAAAATGGGGGGAACACACTGTTAGTGCATATCTGTCAACACCTCCCTTTGTATAGCAAGAAAATACAATGAGTGTTGGAAATAAAAGGTGAAGGGGTGGCGCCAATATGGCCCGAAGGAGTGTCGTTTGAGAAACGTGTATTAGATCTTGTATCAACACATCTGCTAGCGAAATACAGGGGAAAGCAATTGCAAAACAGAAGGGAGGTATTAGACCTATGGCGAATGTTCGAAGAGGTAATCCCTAGCGGCGAGGTAAGTAAAGACACATTAACATAGAAAGAGAAGGCCCCGGAGGGGGAGAGGCTGCTGCAAGGGACGAATGTACAATAACAACGAGAGAGAATGACCTCACTAGAATTTACCCGTTATTGACAAGATCTGCAGTGGGCTACAGTGAGCCCCTGTATGTGCCAGCACCCACTACACCAACTACCCCGGCAGCGGCTGCCACCGCACCGCCACCGTATGAAACGGAAGGGTTATACGGGCCAACTAGTGCCCCTCCAGTGAATTTAGCGCGGCTAACGGGAGACTTAGACAGACAGCTTGCACATGCCCAAATGGAAATAACGGGATTAAGAGCCTTGTGCGATAAGGGCCAAATGTTGCCAGGGGGAGGGGAAGTACCACCATTAGCAGCAGTTGACCTCACACCTCCACCAAGTGCAGCGGGGGGATCTACACTGTCCCCGCCACCACCAATGTCAATACTGAAAGGGCAAAAGCAGGAGTGGCAATCAGGAGAGTTTATTTTTCATTTAAACGGCAAACCTGTAAGAATAATAGGGCCTGAAACTCCAGACGGCCAAAGAGGGATGGGACAGGGAGAGCGGGAGTCAGAAGACAAGATAGAGGAAGTATGGAGTGACCTAGATGAATACGAAGAGGGAGCAGCTGCAGCGGGGTCTCCGCTGCCGTTCCCATTCGACCAAGAGGATGAGAGGGCCGTGCCAAGGTGGCAAGAGAGGGTAAGACAAAGAGTAGGGAACATGCTGGTAAGTAAAACAAAGATGGGAATTGTAAGTAAGAAAGGAGGAAAGGCGAAAGTACAAATGCCACTGATACACAAGAGAGCAGGGAGACCACACTACATAACATGGGCACAGATGGACAAGAATAACCTGTTGAAACTTCTCCCTCCACTTTCGGGTGGGGTGGGTAAGTATATACATGCATTTGAAAAAAAACACAGCAGGAGTGCCATTAGCTATAGGGGATGTAAAATGTTTACTAGTGTCCGCAGTTGGTGACCAGGCAGACGCAGTGTGGGTAAAGGCAGGCTTCCCAGGAGTGACAATGAACTGTGATCGCCATGATGGGTCATCATTTAATAACGTTAGGGCACAAGTATGGGATGCATTGCGGAGAACCTTTCCAGACACTCCAGATATACACTTAGAGATGCAATGCACCATGGGAGAGGAAGACAAGCCTATTCAATTTATCCTCCGGGTGCAAGATCTGTGGAGATCTGAAATTGGCACGGCATGGGACCAATCAATCGCGTTGTTCTACTTTATAATTAAAAAGGGGCTCCCGAAAGAGGTACAGAAGGCCTTGGATAACATAGCTGGGATAGAAGCCAAGGGCTGGCGAGAGATTCAGAGAATAATCGTACACCATTGTAGGAGGATCAAAGAGAGAGAGAAAGAAATAGCACAGAGAAGGTTGGCAGACGAAGCAACGTTAGTACAAAATAAATGAGTGAAGGTTGCGGCAATGAATTCAGCAACATCCACTGACAAGCAAGTGGATGGAGAGGAGGGGTTAGCAAACACACCAGCAAGGATGGCAGCAGCTTGGTCTACAAAGGGACAAGAGCAATGGGATGGAGAGGAGCAGTACGGAGGACCCAAATGGCAGGGCAGGCCAGCAAGAGGACGAGGTGGGTACCGAGGAAAGAGAGGGGGATTTGGAGGAATGGAACAAGAGGGGGACCACAAGGATCATGTTGGAACTGCGGGAGGTGGGGACATTTTTCGAGAGAGTGCAGAATGCGACCAATGGGGTATTACCAAGGGCACAACACATGGGAAATGACCAGCAGTATGGCCACCCACACCCAGGCAGTCCCTATGGGTTATCAATGGGAGGGAGTGGGCAGAACGAACAATGCTATAATGAGCCACAACAGAGAGAGCCACAAATGCAACAAAGACAGCAACCACAGCAGAGAGGTATGCAGCCACAAATGGCAAAACAGAACACTATGGGAAACGCAAACACAAATATTTTTGCAACATCTGCGAATGGCGCAGCCGTAGTAGGGGACAATGTATTCTCTGTTCCAGGAACGAAGACATATGCAGATTAGGACAGTCCACAGAAAGCACTTGCGTGTCCTGTCCTATCCACTACCCTACGTGCAGAAGAGGAACCACTAGTGGGGGTCGAGTTAGGCAACAACCAATTCATCTTTATGGTGGACTTGGGAGCTGAAAAATCGTGTCTCATGGAAGGCAGGTTCCCACTCTCAGAAACAACATTGGAAACACAAGGGTTCTCTGGGACTATTTTAAAAGTTCCTTACACAAAAGACCTTGACATAACGGTGGGGGGAAAAACAGTGTGAGCACCTCCACTATATCATGAAGACTCACTCGCCAATACATTTGTTGTAAATTGAACATGACCTTTACTGAGCGAGGGATAGTGTGTTCCACTCCAGGGGTGTGCCAAGTGAGAGTGATGTTAAAGATAAGCACCATGACAAACAAAGTTGCTGTAAGAGGGGTACCCATAGACATGGGCATGTTCATTTATGGGATCAGAGTGCTTACCCGCATTGTACCAGAGATAACACGAAAAGAGTGGCATGTGCCCTTTGATTTCATCTTTCGCCCAATTGTAAATACAGATATTGTGCCTGGCGCAATTTTGTCCATTGATCTGGAGGGGGTACAGGCCTCAAGCAAACATATTGCAGTAAAAGGACTGGACACACATGATTGCGAATGCAGAACAGTGCTGTGTATAGAACCAAACATAACTTTACGTGAGGTAACTGATGAAGAATTGTTTACCAATAATGACACTGATGGGGAAATAATAATGGAAATAAGTGTACCATGTGACATAATGATCCAACACAGAGCAATACACAACTCTCTCATGGCTAGTGTCAATGTGCCACCCACTATATTTGAGGAAGATATGGAATAGGTACTGCCAGAATTATGGACCACAGGCCCCCATGATGTAGGGCTGTTACAGGAGGTCACGCCCATAAAAATAAAATTGAAACCAGGTGCTATACTGCCTAGATTAAAACCATGCCCATTATCAAGAGGAGCGAGGAAGGGATACAAGAAAAATAAATGCTTTATTACAACAAGGGATAATAGTGCCATCCATGTCACCATGGAACACTCCAATTTTTCAGATCAAAAAAGCAAGGGGCGGGGCTTGGAGGATGATCCAGGGCCTACGCCCACTTAATGCTCAACCGTCTCCGTGAAAACATGGGTATCACTGATCAGGCTCTGGCCTGGCTGACCTCTTTCCTCTCAGATTGACCCTCCCAGGTCCAACTTGGGTCCTTCCTTTCATCTATCTTCCTCTCTACCTGTGGTGTTCCCCAATGGTCTAACCTCTCGCCCTAGTTTTTCAACCAATACCTGGTAACTCTCGCCCAATGTATTGCCATTTTCTGCTCAAATTTCCAGTGCTATGCAGACGACACTCAACTCATTTTCAGGCTGCCCTCTGCCACCTCCTCTCCCTCTCTCATCTCTGATTGCCTAACTGCCCTTCAAGAATGGTGTGCCGCCAATGATCTTTGTCTGAATGCCAGCAAGACGGAGATCCTCCTCATCGGCACACCTTCACCATTCTTTCCCCTCACTCTCTGGCTGGCCTCCCTTGGCCCTGCTCCTACCCCCACCTGCGAGGCTAAGAACCTCGGAGTCATCTTTGACTCCACCCTTTCCTTCTCCGCCCACATCTCTGAGGTCTCTAAAAAGTCAAATTTACGACTGCACCTCCTCAGAGGTAATCTGTCTTTCCTCTCCTTCCCCCAGAAGCTCATGGTATCTCAAGCTCTGGTTATCTTTAGCTTGGACTATTGTAACAGCCTCTTTCTAAATCTACCTGCCTCTAGTCTTCGCCCTCTGCAACTGATCCAGAACAGGACTGCGAAACTTGTCCTTGGCCTCAAGCCCTGGGATCGTATCTCTCCAGCTCTGGAATCTCTTCACTGACTCCCAGTGGATGCAAGGATTAAATTCAAAACCCTCTGCATTGTCCATAAGGCTTTCTGGGGCCTGGGTCCAAAATACCTTCAGCTATCCCTCCGCAAATACCTCCCCTCTCCAGCTCTTCGCTCCTCTACCTTCAACTCACTCAGGGTCAGTTATTTTTCTAAGAAACGAGCTGGGAGTAGATCTCTGTCTTCGGCTGGGGCCTCCCTCTGGAACAGCCTCCCTGCCACTCTAAAACTTGAGGAGAACCATCTCTGGTTCTGGAAGCACCTCAAGACCTTCCTCTTTTCTTCTGCCTTCGCTCCCCCTCTCCCCTGATGATCTGTTCTCTCTTGGCACCGTGCACCTGGCCACCCTCTGTCTTTTGGGCCCAGGTACCTGCTCATCCTGTCACCCTCCCACACTGCCTCTAGGTGAACCCTTGCACTGGGGTCTGTACGTGTACCCATACAGCACCCCCTTTTTCTTCCTGCACTTATCGGACCTACCCTGTCTGCTGCCTTTTACCTAGCACTTGCAAATTGCTGGCTGCATTACCACTGTTTGTTGCCTTTATTATTTATTTATTGTTATGTATCTGTTTCTCCTCTGCTTCGCACTTTCCACCTCTCCCCCCTTCCATGCAATTTTCCCCTCCCCCCTCTGCCATGCAGTTGCGCGTTCTCAATGTCACTGGACCTAGTAAGATCGCTGTTTTGTTCTCCCCTGTTCCCCTCCCTTGCCTTGTCACGCTCTGAAACACTTGTGTACGAGCGCGATAGAAATAAAATATCAATCAATCAATTAAAGACATCATACAGAAAGAATTTCCACTAGTGCCTAATCCAGCATCAATTTTATGTAGCATACCTAAATGTGCTACTTGATTTACTGTACTGACCTAAAGAATGCCTTCTTCTCGAAACCACTGGACCCAAGTTGCCAATACCTCACCACATTCACATTGGGAGGAAACACATACGAGCATTGTAGACTACCACAAGGGTACTGTGAGAGCCCCATCATCTTTAACAGAATATTGCATGAAGATCTTGGTAACATCAGTGTAGGCAGCACGATAATTCAATACGTAGATGATTTGCTCATTTGCAGCAAGGGTGAAGAGCAGTGCAGGTCTAATTTGATATTATTGCTAAATTTATTAGCCACAAAAGGATACAAAGTGGATAAAGGCAAGTTACAATACTGCGTAGCCGAGGTGCTCTATTTGGGACAACTGATTTCAAAGATGGAAAAAGAATAATACCAGACAGAGCAGCAGCAATACGTCACCTAATAATGCCAAAAACAGTGAAAGAAAAGCAAAAATTCCTTGGGATTTGCAATTACTGTCACGCATGGATACTTCACTATGCATCATACAAACGCCCACTATTACAGGCTTTAAAAGAAGCACAGAAAGGCAATGAAAATGGACACAAGAGATGATGACACAGTAGTTCAAGTTAAAGGACCTCATTGCGCATGCACCAGTTTTAGCGAACCCTGATTATGATCAGGAGTTCGACCTGTTTTCACACTGCAAATGGAATTTTAATGACGGCAGTTCTAACACAAAAAAACATCACTAGGCCACAAGCCATTGGCCTACTACAGCGGTGCTCTAGGCTCAGTAATGCAGGGCCACTTCGCGTGCGAACAAGCTCTCGCCGCAGCGGCCTTCGCCATAGAAAAAAGCGCCACCATCGTGATGAGTTGCTCAGTGCGCAGAACATTCACTCTTTGCCATTTTAGAAAGATCCAAAAGCACTTTCACCACACAAAGGGCAACAGCATATGAAATAATAATATCAAGCTCAAATCTTCACGTAGTAAGATGCAAAACAGTGAATCCAGCCATATTCATCACTGAACCATGCACAGTAGAAGACATACAGGAACAAGATTGTGCTACGTATGAAGGAGAAGAAGATGACATTCCTAAAGGAAGCGAAAATGCACTAGAGGAGGGAGAAATATACTTTGTAGATGGGTCAGCATCAATAGACAGCGAGGCAGGTGAAAAACATGTTGGGCGGAAGTGATAAGAATGGAGGAAGAGGAGTCTGAAGTGATTGTACAAAAACGCCTCCCTTCACATTATTCAGCTCAAGCAGCATAATTGATTGCGCTAATTGAAGCGCTACATACAGCCAAAGGGTGTGCTGTGACAATATACTCTGACTCAGCAAATGCAACAACAACAGTTCACTCAGAGTTGTCACATTGGCGGCGAAGAGGGTTTAGAAGGGCAGATGGTTCACCAGTACAGCATGCAGCCCTGTTGAATGAGCAAATAGAAGCATTAGCAGAACCGTCAGTGGTAGCATTGGTGAAGTGCCAAGCAAATACCAATAACACGGATGCAATCTCATTGGGGAACGCAAAAGAAGCAGCTTATTTTAATATCCCCAAGCAGTAGCATGCACCACTGTTTACACAAAGCATAGAGACAGATACTACAACGTCAGCGCAGGACAGCCCAACAGGACAATTGATGCCAGGGGAAAATGTGTATGTGCGACGTTTTGTGCGGAGGTGAAATTCTCCGAGATTACATGGACCCTACGAGGTCATATATAGTACGCCAACATCGGTTAAAGTAAAGGTGTTGAAATATTGGGTGAATCTGTCAGATGTGAGAAGAGCACATGATAGTACAATCCCTCAATGTGAGCAAAATTAGAGCAACAAAGTTGCAAGTGGCTAATATAAAGATGTGTAAGATGCAACAAATTAAAAAAGGGCAACTGAAAAAATAAATTACCAGTAAAAGTGCAATAAGAAAAAGAGGATATGACTAATTATATACATATATATATATATATATATATATATATATATATATATATATATATATATATATATATATATATATATATATGAACTAGCATATTTCTCTCTCTCTCTCTCTCTCTCTCTCTCTCTCTCCCTCTCATTTTCAATGTCCCTCTCTCCCTCTCTGTTACTGCACTGTATAAAGGAAAAAAAAAACAGCGGTCACTACTAAAGTTTTATGGAATATAAATGAGTGTATTTTGTATACATTTAAGGTGAAAATTAATAAAATAGAATAGGACTGTGCAAAGTGAAAGTATGAAGAGTTAAATATCAGAAAAGTAAACAATGAATGTGAAGAAATTTGATGTAAGAAAAAATAAAAAGAATGTATGCATTGTACTTAACAATTTTATGTCACCCCTTCAGGTGCAAACATGGCAGAAAGGAGGGCCCTCACTAACAACGAAACAAATGTAGATAGTGATAGGGTAGATTGTAGAATGAATATGTGGTACAGCTTCGAATGTGGACTTAAATTTTCTGCAATATTGTTTTCTGTGATGTTATTTTTTGCGGCCTGGTATTGGACAGTGACTTTCATAATTAAGGATACAAAAGAGGGGGGGAGTGGGGAAAAGCTGATATGGGAAGGCTCAACGCTCATATGGGCTGGAGTTACAGCCATGTGGAAGCATAATGGTCCGGTAAACAACAATTTTACCAAGTTGCATAAAAATCGACCCGCCAAAATTCCACTTTTCTCTCTTTCCACTATAGAACTAAGTAAAGATAACAAGACCAATCAGTATGATGGAGACTACTCCTGGGATAGTGAGCCTGATCTGACAAATACTGATGTGTACACAACCACAGAACCTACCTCACAAGGCACTGTCATACACTTTTATCTTAACACTGTAAGTAGACAAGATACTCCAGCAACACAGTCCTGGCAAGTTGCTAGCGAATTCAGAGACACGACATGGGCAGATGTCTTCCCCATGAATTACAAGACAGTGAACATGATAAATTTACAGGGAAGGGTGGAGGAGGAGATGGAAAATGGGGACGGGAGGGAAAAGATATGATGTTTACCTAGGCCTGGGGTTAGATGAAATTGAATACCCCTGCCATCCAGATCAGTCAAACAAGTGGTACTCGGACATAAGTCCAACAGCAAAACAAGCCACAAATGAGAACTGCTATGTTTGCTCTCTCATACCACACACTTCAGGCACACCTAAGATACTTATACCTCAAGAAGTGCCCTTGTTGGATGCCTAATTCTTAATTCATCTTGTATTATGTAGAATTCTTAGCACCTTCCAGTCACACACAGTTACAATAGAAATGCTGCAGAACTGGAAAACCTGCAAGTGCAAGCCACAAGGAGTAATTTGCATCAAAGAACCATGTTTTGTCATCAAAGGGACAAGGTTCACAGAAAACAAGTGGCAAGACAAGACAATCACATGTAAAGCAGAAACATTAAGAGGCTTAAATGAAGAAAAGTTTTAATGGGTCAAAGAAACGTGTACTCCCGTCTGGTTCCAGCACATTGCAAAGCTCACATGGGTTACGCCACTTGAAAAACCCATGAAAACACAGTGAGAAATACTGCACAAACTTTGTTTCCATGGCAAAGGGAAGGTACAAATGGGTTCCAACAGGAAATGCAACAAAACGATCATCATCCCAGATATAAAAAAAGGCAGAGCAGAGCTCATGGACATGTATTGGGTGTGTGACAAGCAAGCTTACCTGCATCTACTGGCATCATGGAAGGGTACATGCAGCCTGGCCACCCTGCACTCAGTGCGAATGGTTATCCCAGAAATCCATATCCAAGGGGGGAGAGATTCTGCTGGCATAACGGCAGCAGGGGATTCGGCTGGCACATCGGCAGCACCCCAATCAACAGCAACAGAGCATTCCCCATATGACATTCTGTCTAAAGATGAACTACAAGACAGATTGGCCCGCAAAAAGAGATCAAACTAAGAGGGTAATTCATAGAATTTCGCAGAAAAGTGTCGCAAGCGGCTGGCGCAGAGTGTCCGCGTGCGATTGACTGCGCCAGGCACGTGCGCTAAAACCGATTTCCGCGCACAGCGTATTCATGGATTTCAGGCTTCCAAACCAGCCGTGGCGCAGAGAATCGCAGCGACCCTGCAGCAGCGCCAGTAACGCCCCCAAGAACGCCCTTGCACAAGGAAAAGCCATCAAAATCGCTAAATCATCGCAAAGGGCTGCGCTAACCCTGGACCAGTTCACCGGGCTGGCAAACAGCAAACGCCAAGCGGGGAACGTGTATTGCAGGGGTGTGCGGGAAGTTCCACACGCGACTGGCCCCGTGCAAGCAGGGTACGTGTATTTCAGGTGTGCGCGGGAAGTTCCACACGCGATTTCAGCAGGGTACGTGTATTTCAGGGGTGCGCGGGAAGTTCCACACGCGAATGGGCCAGTGCGAGCAGGGTATGTGTATTCCATGGGTGCGCGGGAAGTTCCACACGCGATTCCATCAGGGTACGTGTATTTCAGGGGTGCGCAGGAAGTTCCACACGCGAATGGGCCAGTGCGAGCAGGGTACGTGTATTCCATGGGTGCGCGGGAAGTTCCACACGCGATTCCATCAGGGTACGTGTATTTCAGTGGTGCGCGGGAAGTTCCACACGCGAATGGGCCAGTGCGAGCAGGGTACGTGTATTCCATGGGTGCGCGGGAAGTTCCACACGTGATTTCATCAGGGTACGTGTATTTCAGGGGTGCGCGAGAAGTTCCACACGCGATTGTGCCAGTGCGAGCAGGGTACGTGTATTTCAGGGGTGCGCGGGAAGTTCCACACGCGATTGTCCCAGTGCGAGCAGGGTACGTGTATTTCAGGGGTGCGCGGGAAGTTCCACACGCGATTGTCCCAGTGCGAGCAGGGTACGTGTATTTCAGGGGTGCGCGGGAAGTTGCACACGCGATTTCAGCAGGGAATGTGTATTTCAGGGCTTCTGGGGAGTACTACACGTGTATTGGCCGTGTGGGTCCTCCCAGGTGTACGCTCCACAACCTCCACGGCCCCTGCAGGCAGCCCACACCACGGGGGACTACCCTGCACCCCTGCTCATGTCCTGCAGGCAGCCCATCCACCATGGGCATGCCCCCCAGCCAACCCACATGTCACCTTGCACTACTGATCAACAATGCATGTCTCCCACCACCCCCAACCCCCAGCACTGTGGGGCACCTGCCAGCAGGCCCCCACCCATGTCCAACTCATGTACCCCTGCACCCCCACCCCCCAGCATTGTGGGGCACCCTCCACCAGGCCCCCACTCATGTCTCCCACCACCCCCACCCCCCAGCAGTGCAGGGGCACCCTCCACCAGGCCCCCACTCATGTCTCCCACCACCCCCACCCCCCAGCAGTGCAGGGGCACCCTCCACCAGGCCCCCACTCATGTCTACCACCACCCCACCCCACTGCCACCATGGGCAGCCCCCACCAGGCCCCCACTCATGTCTCCCACCACCCCCACCCCCCAGCAGTGCAGGGGCACCCTCCACCAGGCCCCCACTCATGTCTCCCACCACCCCCACCCCCCAGCAGTGCAGGGGCACCCTCCACCAGGCCCCCACTCATGTCTACCACCACCCCACCCCCCAGCAGTGCAGGGGCAGCCTCCACCAGGCCCCCACTCATGTCTACCACCACCCCCATCCCCCTGCCACCATGGGCAGCCCCCGCCAGGCCCCCACCCATGTCTCCCACCACCCCCACCCCCCAGCAGTGCAGGGGCAGCCTCCACCAGGCCCCCACTCATGTCTCCCACCGCCCCCACCCCCCAGCAGTGCAGGGGCACCCTCCACCAGGCCCCCACTCATGTCTCCCACCACCCCCACCCCCCAGCAGTGCAGGGGCACCCTCCACCAGGCCCCCACTCATGTCTCCCACCACCCCCACCCCCCAGCAGTGCAGGGGCACCTTCCACCAGGCCCCCACTCATGTCTCCCACCACCCCCACCCCCCAGCAGTGCAGGGGCACCCTCCACCAGGCCCCCACTCATGTCTCCCACCACCCCACCCCCCAGCAGTGCAGGGGCACCCTCCACCAGGCCCCCACTCATGTCTACCACCACCCCCACCCCCCAGCAGTGCAGGGGCACCCTCCACCAGGGCCCCGAATCATGTCTACCACCACCTCCACCCCCCAGCAGTGCAGGGGCAGCCTCCACCAGGCCCCCACTCAAGTCTACCACCACCCCCACCCCCCTGCCACCATGGGCAGCCTCCACCAGGCCCCCACCAATGTCTCCCACCACCTCCACCCCCCAGCAGTGCAGGGGCAGCCTCCACCAGGCCCCCACCCATGTCTCCCACCACCCCCACCCCCCAGCAGTGCAGGGGCACCCTCCACCAGGCCCCCACTCATGTCTCCCACCACCCCCACCCCCCTGCCACCATGGGCAGCCTCCACCAGGCCCCCACCCATGTCTCCCACCACCCCCACCCCCCAGCAGTGCAGGGGCGCCCTCCACCAGGCCCCCACTCATGTCTCCCACCACCCCCACCCCCCAGCCACCATGGCCACCCTCCACGAGGCCCCCACTCATGTCCCCCTGCACCCCCACCCCCCAGCATCCAGGGTCACCCTCCACCAGGCCCCCACTCATGTCTACCACCACCCCACCCCCAGCCACCATGGCCACCCTCCACCAGGCCCCCACTCATGTCCCCCTGCACCCCCACCCCCCAGCATCCAGGGTCACCCTCCACCAGGCCCCCACTCATGTCTCCCACCACCCCCACCCCCCTGCCACCATGGGCAGCCTCCACCAGGCCCCCACCCATGTCTCCCACCACCCCCACCCCCCAGCAGTGCAGGGGCAGCCTCCACCAGGCCCCCACTCATGTCTCCCACCACCCCCACCCCCCAGCAGTGCAGGGGCACCCTCCACCAGGCCCCCACTCATGTCTACCACCACCCCCACCCCCCAGCAGTGCAGGGGCACCCTCCACCAGGCCCCCACTCATGTCTACCACCACCCCCACCCCCCAGCAGTGCAGGGGAGGCCTCCACCAGGCCCCCACCCATGTCTCCCATCACCCTACCCCCCAGCAGTGCAGGGGCACCCTCCACCTGGCCCCCACTCATGTCTCCCACCACCCCCACCCCCCAGCCACCATGGCCACCCTCCACCAGGCCCCCACTCATGTCCCCCTGCACCCCCACCCCCCAGCATCCAGGGTCACCCTCCACCAGGCCCCCACTCATGTCTCCCACCACCCCCACCCCCCTGCCACCATGGGCAGCCTCCACCAGGCCCCCACCCATGTCTCCCACCACCCCCACCCCCCAGCAGTGCAGGGGCAGCCTCCACCAGGCCCCCACTCATGTCTCCCACCACCCCCACCCCCCAGCAGTGCAGGGGCACCCTCCACCAGGCCCCCACTCATGTCTACCACCACCCCCACCCCCCAGCAGTGCAGGGGCACCCTCCACCAGGCCCCCACTCATGTCTACCACCACCCCCACCCCCCAGCAGTGCAGGGGAGGCCTCCACCAGGCCCCCACCCATGTCTCCCATCACCCTACCCCCCAGCAGTGCAGGGGCACCCTCCACCTGGCCCCCACCCATGTCTCCCACCACCCCCACCCCCCAGCATCCAGGGTCACCCTCCACCAGGCCCCCACTCATGTCTCCCACCACCCCCACCCCCCAGCAGTGCAGGGGCAGCCTCCACCAGGCCCCCACTCATGTCTCCCACCACCCCCACCCCCCTGCCACCATGGGCAGCCTCCACCAGGCCCCCACCCATGTCTCCCACCACCCCCACCCCCCAGCAGTGCAGGGGCAGCCTCCACCAGGCCCCCACCCATGTCTCCCACCACCCCCACCCCCCAGCAGTGCAGGGGCAGCCTCCACCAGGCCCCCACCCATGTCTCCAACCACCCCCACCCCCCAGCAGTGCAGGGGCACCCTCCACCAGGCCCCCACTCATGTCTCCCACCACCCCCACCCCCCTGCCACCATGGGCAGCCTCCACCAGGCCCCCACTCATGTCTCCCACCACCCCCACCCCCCAGCAGTACAGGGGCAGCCTCCGCCAGGCCCCCACTCATGTCTCCCACCACCCCCACCCCCCAGCAGTGCAGGGGCACCCTCCACCAGGCCCCCACTCATGTCTACCACCACCCCCACCCCCCAGCAGTGCAGGGGCACCCTCCACCAGGCCCCCACTCATGTCTCCCACCACCCCCACCCCCTGCCACCATGGGCAGCCTCCACCAGGCCCCCACCCATGTCTCCCACCACCCCCACCCCCCAGCAGTGCAGGGGCAGCCTCCACCAGGCCCCCACCCATGTCTCCCACCACCCCCACCCCCCAGCAGTGCAGGGGCAGCCTCCACCAGGCCCCCACCCATGTCTCCCACCACCCCCACCCCCCAGCAGTGCAGGGGCACCCTCCACCAGGCCCCCACTCATGTCTCCCACCACCCCCACCCCCCTGCCATCATGGGCAGCCTCCACCAGGCCCCCACCCATGTCTCCCACCACCCCCACCCCCCAGCAGTGCAGGGGCAGCCTCCACCAGGCCCCCACTCATGTCTCCCACCACTCCCACCCCCCAGCAGTGCAGGGGCACCCTCCACCAGGCCCCCACTCATGTCTACCACCACCCCCACCCCCCAGCAGTGCAGGGGCAGCCTCCACCAGGCCCCCACCCATGTCTCCCATCACCCCCACCCCCAGCAGTGCAGGGGCAGCCTCCACCAGGCCCCCACTCATGTCTCCCACCACCCCCACCCCCCAGCCACCAGGGGCAGCCTCCACCAGGCCCCCACCCATGTCTCCCACCACCCCCACCCCCAGCATCCAGGGTCACCCTCCACCAGGCCCCCACTCATGTCTCCCACCACCCCCACCCCCCTGCCACCATGAGCAGCCTCCACCAGGCCCCCACCCATGTCTCCGACCGCCCCCACCCCCCAGCAGTGCAGGGGCACCCTCCACCAGGCCCCCACTCATGTCTCCCACCACCCCCACCCCCCAGCCACCAGGGGCAGCCTCCACCAGGCCCCCACCCATGTCTCCCACCACCCCCACCCCCCAGCATCCAGGGTCACCCTCCACCAGGCCCCCACTCATGTCTCCCACCACCCCCACCCCCCCAGCAGTGCAGGGGCAGCCTCCACCAGGCCCCCACTCATGTCTACCACCACCCCCACCCCTCAGCAGTGCAGGGGCACCCTCCACCAGGCCCCCACTCATGTCTACCACCACCCCCACCCCCCTGCCAACATGGGCAGCCTCCACCAGGCCCCCACTCATGTCCCCCTGCACCCCCACCCCCCAGCATCCAGGGTCACCCTCCACCAGGCCCCCACTCATGTCTCCCACCACCCCCACCCCCCAGCAGTGCAGGGGCAGCCTCCACCAGGCCCCCACTCATGTCTACCACCACCCCCACCCCCCAGCAGTGCAGGGGCACCCTCCAACAGGCCCCCACTCAAGTCTCCCACCACCCACATCCCCCAGCCACCAGGGGCAGCTTCCACCAGGCCCCCACCCATGTCTCCCACCACCCCCACCACCCAGCATCCAGGGTCACCCTCCACCAGGCCCCCACTCATGTCTCCCACCACCCCCACCCCCCAGCAGTGCAGGGGCAGCCTCCACCAGGCCCCCACTCATGTCTCCCACCGCCCCCACCCCCCTGCCACCATGGGCAGCCTCCACCAGGCCCCCACCGATGTCTCCCACCACCCCTACCCCCCAGCAGTGCAGGGGCAGCCTCCACCAGGCCCCCACCCATGTCTCCCACCACCCCCACCCCCCAGCATTGCAGGGGCCCCCTCCACCAAGCCCCCACCCATGTCTCCCACCACCACCACCCCCCAGCAGTGCAGGGGCAGCCTCCACCAGGCCCCCACTCATGTCTACCCCCACCCCCACCCCCCAGCCACCAGGGGCACCCTCCACCAGGTCCTCACAATCCCCAATCATGTGCGTAATGGTCAGCCTCCACAGCCAAAAAGCCCTACCAAGTAACCCATTCACCCACATGGAATCGGAAATTACATGTTACAACCCCAATGTCCATGAAGCTAATGAACCCATGTCCGTCACACACAATGGTTGCAATTGAATGGGAAAACACCCAACATGACATGCATGAAACCAATGAGATGATACCACACAGTGAAGTATGAAAACAAAATTGTATTGAAAAAAATAAAGAATGCTAAAGAAAGGAAACAAACTACAATGGGAATGAGAAAAAATAAGCTGTGTGTCCGTATTAAAAAGAAATATTGCAAATCAGAATCCAAAAAAATGTCATCCAAAGTCAAATGTAAAAAAATATCTATGCAATAAAGAACTATGTAAAAAACTACCAAGGGTCCATGAGCCCAACTGAACAAAGGAAACCTACTAAAAAACCTAACGAAAAATCAACTATATACAAAAAGTGGAGCAGTGTCCGTCGACTCCAAATCATAATAAGAAACAAAGGAAACCTAAAACTAAAGAACTATATACAAAGGTGGCGGGCAAGTCCAGCGGCTCACTCCGTGGTGTCCCGGGCCAGGGCATCATCGAACTCCTGTTCGATGTCCCGGAGGCAGTCCAGTTCCATGGCCCCGAGGGTCCGCACGGACGACGCTGTGTCCTCCTCCAACCCCCTGCGGATTGCCTCGAGGCACTCGGCCCGCCTCAGGGCCCTCCGCATGGAGTTCTCCGCCCTGACCATTGTGATCCGCGCCTCTTCCGCCCGCCGCCGCTCCGCACCTATGGCGTGGCCCAACCGCTGCCACACGGAAGACACTCTCTGTCCAGGGTCCCCCTGCCCTCCGGCCGATGCCTGCCCCTCCGATGTCGAAAGCCCCGAGCCTTCATGTCTCCCACCATGTTGCTGCTGCTGCTCTGCCTCTGCCCGTGCACTGCCTCCTGCTGCCTGCACATCCTCCGCCGGCTGGGGTGCAGTTGTTGATGTGGCCACCCCTGCTGGACCTCCGACTCCCGCCTGTGGCAGGGATGCCTCCTCCACCAGCCTGGCCGCACCGTCAGAGGCAGCTCCACAGGGCACCCAGGTGACTGATGGGTGGGAAGATGGCACAGAGGACGACTGGCGCGTAGGGGGTCCAGTTGAGGAGGGGGTCGGAGCAAGCCCCATCAGACGGCGGAATCCGGCCTGGGTGACCTGTCCCAGCAGGCTGACGTGGTCAACGAGCCATTCGAGATGACGTGCAGTCTCTCCATGAAAAGACTGCAGGTCACCTCGCATGGCCCGTTGACGCAACGCCACACCAGCCAGGACAGGCTCAACCCGGACCTGGATGGCCACGTCCGCAGGCAGAGGAAGGCCAGTTGACGTCAGCTCATCCCCTGCCTGAAAACGGGTCTGGACATAGGCATCCCTGCTGGTGCAAGATGATGCAGGGACAGGATCGGGGACAGGATTGCACACAGGCACCTCCGCGGCGGCCTGTGCTGCCTCCTGTCCCTGGTCCTGCACTGCACCACTAGCACCAGTGGGATCCCCACCTCCAGACCCCGTCTCTGGTGCTTGCACGGCCTCCTCCTCCACCAAACCCCCCCACCAATCTGGATGACTCCGTGCCATCTTCCCCTGTTGGGCCCTGTGGGGTCCCAGCTGCCCCTCCTGCAGCCGAGGAGTCCAACTGCAACCTCCGCCTCTTGGACCTCCCCCCGGCAGCTGCGGCCTGGGACGCGGCACCGGACTCCTCACTCCCCGACGAGATGACAACACGGGAAGGGAGCCGGGCCTTGCGTCTCCGGCTGGCGGTGGGATCCCCGCTGCTGTGCTCCACAGCACCTTCTCCGCCCTCTTCATCAGTTGACGCTGCAGACAGGGAGAAACAAAACACAGGCATCAGGGCACTGTACAATGGACACATACACACATGACAGTTGCACATGAGTGGCATTGGCAAACCTCAGACATGTCATCACAATCCCCAACACACATGTCATTGCAACTCGCACACATGAGCCATACCACAGCCATATCGCAACTGCCAGCACCATCCCTACACATACAACAGCATGAGCAGCCAAAGGGGAGCCAGACATCACATGCAACACAGGAAGTGCACCACACATGTACACACACCACCACACTTGCATGCATGTGTACACCTCTGCCAAGTGTCGCACTGTTCAGACGGGCATCCATGTCACATCTGCCAATCAGGCTTCCACATACCGCTGTCACATGCATCCATGTTGCATCACTGTTGCACCCTTGTCAAATACACACACATGCACATGTACACAGTGCTCATACATGCAGCCGAAAACAACATACATGCGTGACATCACGGACATGTCTACTTACATACACATTCATCCAAACATGTGTGCACGCACAACTGCATTTGCCATGCAAGCCTACACACACAAGCACCATCCATGTCTCACACATTACAGCCCTCACATGTGTCAGCCCCACGGCCCTGTACACCCCCACCCATACTCGACCCCATACAAACAGATGTGCAACCTACACAAGACCGAATAATCACCACACGCACTGCTCACAATCAGGATGCATGTACACTCACCGCTCGACTCCAGACGGGTCTGCTTCTCTAGGACATGGACGTGGAGCGCTGGGGATATGCGTTCCAGGACCCCCATCTGTTCTTCCGACAAGTGGCCCCGGCGCCCCTTGGCATCCGCTGCCTTCAAGAGGCGCCGGGCCTTGTTCAGGGTCCTGGACCTGAAGTCCTCCCAGCGCTTCCTGACATGTTGTAAGTCCCGGACTGCCACCCCCTCCGCGTTGATGGCAGTCACGATGTCAGTCCAGATCCGAGTCCGTCCTTCCTTGTCGGCGCGGGAACTTCCGAAGAGGGCATCATACTGCCCCAGGACTTGCTCCACCAGGACACCAACTTCGGTGGCACTGAAGCTGGTGTTCCTCTGCCTCTCTGGCCGGGGGTTGTCAGTGGTCACAGATGGTGTTTGCCCCGACATGACAACCCCAGAGGCAGGAGTGGGTGGGCAACTGAGTCCTGGGGCTGGGCTGTGGAGCGATGGAATTCCAGTCGGGAGTCTTCGGTTCCAGCAGGGGTGGTCACAGCAACAGCACCCCTGGCTGATGTGCAGGCAGCAAATGGCAGTGCACGTGGGCAGCAAGCAGTCAGGAAGCAGCAGATGGCAGGTGGGAGCGTGCTCGGGGCTCTGGGGGGCAGTAGTTCGGCCTTCTGGGCAGGAGCGTGGTCTTCCGTGTGCTTACGCGTGGCCAGCTTGGTACGGAGTGATTTGGCACGTGAAAATCCTGCACGTCAGCGTGAAAATCGAGGAAAGGCCCTTAGCGCGTAAGCGCGTCAGCACGCATACGCGATTCAATTGGACCAAAGGCCCTCAGCGCGTAAACGCGTCAGCACGCATACGCGATTCTATTGGACCAAAGGCCCTCAGCGCGTAAACGCGTCAGCACGCATACGCAATTCTATTGGACCAAAGGCCCTCAGCACGTAAACGCGTCTGTGACGTGACCCGCACGGGTGTTTCCCACACAGCACGTGATGACAGAGCACACGTGGAAAGACTGCACGTCAGAGTGTCATCGCGTGTAATCGGACAGCACGTCAGAGTCTCATCGCGTGTAATTGGACAAAAGTGCGCGTACACGCGATTGGCCTATGTACGTGTATATCAGGGGTGCGCGGACACTTACACACGCAAGTACGTCAGCGCACCTGTATCCCGGGGTGCGCGGGAATTGCCACACGCTATTGGACCGGGTACTGGATTTCAGGGGTGCGCGGGTCACACGCTCGCCTACAACACGCGCAACGCATTAATTTGCGCGCTAACAAAATACCAAGCCCAGACCCAGGATGAACATACCGTTCCTAGCAGCAGTGGGCGTGGCCTACCAAAGGAGGAGGAGGAGGATAGTCAGGGCCAGAATATTCACACCCAGAACCAGCCTTTTCGGGATGCCTGATGACCAGGTGCATGGGAGGTACAGGTTTCCACCACACATTATACTGGACCTGGTGAGTGAGTGGGAGGATGACCTCACATCACCCACCCTGTGCTCCCAAGCACTCAGCCCCCTGGAGAAGGTCCTCAATGTACTGCACTTCTTAGCCACTGGATCATTTCAGCGGACAAGTGCCATTGTGGGTGGTGTATCACAGGCCACCCAGTCACGCTGCCTACACCAGGTCTTGAACATCATCACTGCACGCCCATCAGTCCGCAGGCACATATACCTGCCCAGAACACCTGCAGAAAGGCATGCTGCCGCCTTGGATTTTTACGCTGTGGCACGATTCCCCAAAGTGCTAGGTGCCATCGACTGCACCCATGTGGCTCTACGTCCCCCCAGGGCATCTGAGCACATCTATAGGAACCGCAAGCACTGGCATTCCATCAACGTGCAGGTAGTATGTATTGCCAAGGGAATCATCACCTCAGTATATGCCAACTATCCCGGGTCAACCCACGACAGCTTCATTTACCGAATGTCCAGCCTAAGCCGGGACCTAGAAGCTGGCCGGCATGGCGATACATGGCTGCTTGGTGAATATGAATGCCACTGCACATGCATGCATGTCAGATACTGAGCAAGGTCACAACCCCACCAATGATACCAATCACCAACTCCACAGGGGACAGTGCCTACCCTCTCAGCCCCCACATGATGACGCCAATTCGGAACCCCACCACGCCACCCCAGGTAAGATATAACACAGCCCACATTACAACCCGGGGCATAGTGGAGCGCACATTCGGAGTGCTCAAGTCACGCTTTCGCTCCCTTGACCGTTCTGGCGGGCAGCTGTTGTACGCTCCCCCAGTAGTGTGCAGGATCATAGTGGCAGCATGTGTCCTGCACAACGTTGCAACACGCCGGGGCCTGGCCGTGGACATGGTGGTGGCCCCACATCCCCAACCACATGCACAGCCGCTGCGCATGGAAGGGGAAAGGGCATGGGGGGAGGCAGCCCGTACACAGCTAGTGGCTAATTACTTCACATAGGAATCACACCCCTGTGGAGTGCACACTGCCCTGGCACATTCCATCTGGCAATCAATGATGACTCAACCTGACACTGATCCTGAATATCTGGAGAATGAACCGTGAAAACCATATCAGCCTGAGATTGTTCACCTGGAAGTGTCACAATGTGTGCATCCCTACCCACACAGACACCACCAATGCAGTTTTGTGAACTAACACATTCAAGCAGCTCAAATGAATACCCACTTGCAAAATGCAACAAGAGGACAGTGCCATGTCAGCCAACCCATCCCCAGCACCGCCACACAACACACCGTGCCATGTCATGCTATTTGCAGGTAAACAAAGTAATCCCCACAGCATGACACTAGTGTCACAATGTAGAGTGTCCCTAATTGAAACTTACAACACCTGAAATGCTCACAGTAATGCAGGACCAACAACAAACTTGAGCAGGTACTACCATTAACATGACATCACAAATGTTATATATTAGTAGTCTCACCACCTGGAAATGCCTGCACTCCCACCACTACCAACTGTGCAGTGTTGGCGCCATGTAGAGTTGTAGGTGCACTGCTGCCAACATGGACATCATCTCCAGACTAGAGGGCCTTGTGTAGACATGAGGAAGGGACCTGCAAATTGGGAGGTAGACACAGATGATGAGTTACACATCAATGCAACATGCAGTGTACAACACAACAGCAATATGCACTAGGAATGTATACACAGTATTGACTAGACTACCCACAAATGTAGTGGGAGTCCAATGTCACCATGTACGTCAATGTCACTTGGGCACACCCTTTGCAAGCCCATGGAAACGGGAAGCAGGAGGGGTGTGTGTGACTCAAACCCAAGCATCTGAACCAAATACATGACAAGCCTGCATGTGCCCAGCCACAATGCTGTGTATGCCCACAGGAACCATGGAAGCCAACAAATTGTCCCAAAAAAATTGGGAAAAATTATTTAGAAATAAAAAATAAAAATAAAAATAAAAATAAAAATCAAAAATAAAAATCAAAAATAAAAATAAAAATCAAAAATGGCCATTGATGGGCCCGGGGGGGTTTGGGAGGCCACCCAGGAGGTACGAGGACAGGGTGCACACCAAAACCCACCTGTGTGGGTCCTGGGGAAAAAAAACACCTCCATGGGCTCATGGCCCACACGGCTACCCTATTGTGGGAGTATCACTGCTGTCACTATTATCACCCTGTGCAGCTGCATCCGGAGGTGGTTGCACTATGGGAGGCAGCCCACGCAAGGCCCTAGTCTGCTCCTCCATGGCTGCAAGCATGCGGGTGTGGTAGGTCTGGTTCTGGAGGATGAGTGTGCGGAGGTCCCCATGCAACAAATCACGGGATGCCCGGCCCTCCGCCCTCGTTGCCTGCATCTCAGCTGAGAGTGTACGGGTGAGACGCTCCAGCTGCTGTTCTGTCCTTTGGTGTGTTGAAGCCTCAAGCTCAACAAGAGTCGTCCTGAGGTGAAGGAGCTCCTGCCTCAGGGCTTCCCTGTGGGCCTGGGACTCAATGGAGAAGGCCTCCTGCAGAGTCGCCAGTGCCGCCCGCCTGTCCCTGTTGGACCCCAACATGTCCTCCCTGTGTGACTGGCAGATGGAGTCGGTTTCCTGCTCTAGTCGCTCCATCAGCCTTTCAGGGGGGACAATGGAAGTGGCCACCCTATCCATGGCCTGAGCCATCATCTCGGATGATGCTGCCTGTTGTGTTGCCATACCGTAAATGGATTGCTCCCATGCGGTATTGCCAGGTGGCGTACGGCCACCACGTCGGCGGGCACCACACCTGTCTGGGGCAAGGCGAACTGCGCCTTGCTGTGCCGGCACTGCCTGAGGCTGCAGGACTGCATTCCCCCTCTGATCTGCTGGCCCAGGAACAGGATCAGATGTCGCGGAGTGTGACCCTGCATCCGTAACCACCAAAGGCGTAGCTGCCAACACTGACATCCCCATTGAGGGTTCTGACCCTGGTGCAGGTGGGTGGGACAGAACAGAATCCCTCCCTGGAACACTCACCTGCGACGGCACGTAGGTCTCATCCGAATCAACACCTGAATACAGCTCGGGGGAGGTGCAGCCAGAGACACCCCTTGAGAGCACGACCTGCAGCACTTGTGGGTTCTCACCCACCACCACACCACGTCCCTCACTGGTGGTTGGTCGGCCCTCGGACCCCTCCTGGGTCTGCACCATCTCCACAACCCCAGCAGTATCAGGTGCGTCTTCCCCTGCAAAGACATAAAAACAAAGAAATGGAAACAGGCACTAGCACCATGGCACACAATGAGGGCTGAGAAGCAAGAGAACCAGTACTTGATTGACACATGTCCCACATGACTAAAACCCTCCCATGCATGCACCCTCACTGCATATGAAGGGCAGGCAAATGGCACACACTGATGACACCAAGATGGAAGATGAACACATTTTCTGCATGCTGCCTGGCAGTGCCATCACACATTGGCCTGTGATTGCCAGGTGAAACACACATGCCATCACACAGATGGCATGTACCATTGCTATTGAGTGAAGATGGAGAGGAGGGCAGCACCTATTCATTCAGTCCAGTTCCCGCATGTAATAGCTTTTCAAATTCTAACAGGTCAGAATTTTCACCTGGAGCTGCCAGTCTGAAATGGTCCAATTGCACAGGGACATGTGTGAACAAATGACATCCAGGTAACAAAGTCACTCCACTTTACCATAGCCATGTCAGACATGTGACTAGTGGACTGCGACATGCCTAGTAAAGGTGGTGGAATGCAAACAATCTGACTGAATGAACAGTGAAAAATAAGCAACAATGTTGTGGCAAGGTGACACTTCAAGGGCAACTGGCGTGCTGTTGGGCTAGATGTCTACTGTTGGCAGAAGGGATACTGCTATGGCCAAATGCAGCTGCGCAGGATGTATTGCATGAAGCACATGGCTGACCCATACGACTCAGGTGCACACACTCTCAACTGGCACACAAACAGAAGCCCTCACACACACACCATGCACATGGATGACACACACATGCATGTGCACTCACCGGACAATGCCTCGTAATCAGCCAGATCTCCCACGCCTTGGATCTGTTCCTCCGTGACGTAGGTCCCAGCGACTGACTCATGTGGAGTGAGTTCCATGTCTACTACTGGAGACCCACCTCCAGTCACTAGAGTTGCGGCATGACTTGAGGCCAGCTTACTCTTTGCCCTGCGCTTTAGGTCATTCCAGCGCTTATAGCAATCATTGGCTGTGCGCCTCACGATTCCAAGGGCACTTACGATGTCCGCAACGGTCTGCCAGTGTGCCTGGCGTTGTGCAGGTGTGGTCTTGGATCCTGCAACAATGACCATCTCGTTGTCATGTGCGGACACATACTCGACAAGTGCATTCAGTTCGTCATCCGTGAAGCTGGGCTTCCTGGACGGGCCGGACTGTGTAGCCGTGTCTGGGGCATCAGCCTGTGCCGGACGAGCACTCTTCCTCTTCCGCTTGGAAGGTGGTGGTGATCCTGAGTGTCCTGCGCCGCTCTGGACACTAGGGGCAGGAGCCCTGGTGGACTCTGTATCAGGAGTGTGGTATTGCACACTCAGCATGGGAGTTGGTGCAGGCATTGGCTGTAGTGTAATGGTGTCAGGGGGAATGTCAGCAGCATGGACTAGGACCGACACTGTCCTGGCTGGGTGTGTGAGGGCTGGGGTGGATGGAGCCGTAGCTGCCCCTGCAGCCTCTCCGCCCTGCCTACTTGGGGCAGCAGATGACCTTGCTGCCCCAGATGCACGTGGCATGGTGACATCAACGTGCACCAGCGCACGTGTCATAGGCCTGCTGACCTGGAAGTCAGCCATAGAGTCAGCCAGGTCTGGTGCCACAATGGGCTGGTCCAACAAGGGCTGAGCATGGATGGTGTCAGCCACATCAGCCTCAACGGGAGGGGGGGGGGGATTATGGGTGCCCTTGACTGGTCCTCCACACATGGGGGGACAGGCTCACCCTGCAAGTAACGACCACGTCCCCTACCGGATCCACCACGGCCACCACTTGTGGCTCTTCCACCTTTTCCACCCTTACGGAATCCTCGCCTCCCAGCCATGGCACTGATGTAAATGTGCGTATGGGAGTGGCTGTAAACTATTGTCCTGGGCAATTGGGGGTCAAAGGGGTTGGGTACCAGATGGTAATTGTACCCTAGTGCTCTTGCAAGGCTGATTGTAACCCCTGGGGAAAGATGACGGGTCATGCTACGCACAGGAGCCCCAAAAAAGGGAGATGACGTGCACTCAACCCCTCATAGACCACGTGTGCAGAAAGAAAAACCTGCACTACGCTGTGGCACCCAGTAACACAAGAATGAACGTATGCGTGTCACACGCAGCCTAGAATGACCTCTGAAGGGGTAGGCTACACACGGGGCAAGCACAGATGTTAGATACGTCCGTGACTCACCGTCTGCCAGGTAAAAGAGCGTGAAAAAGGAGCGTGTTTGGTTGGCAACACCCCCACCAAAAGAAGATTTGTACGCTGTCTGAGGAGACAGGACAACAGTAGAAGGGAACACTGTTTGAGGGAACAGGCCCAGGTAAACCAGTAAAAGAGAAAAAAGAGAAAAAGCTGTCAGAGGTAAGAGGGAATACGAACTTGAAACGCCGTGAAGTAAATCGCGTGTGAAACGACAAGAAGTACAGAATTCACCCACTCGCTCTCCACGAAAAGCACGTACAAGGAAATGGTGTTCTACACGTACCTTTTATACAGGCCCACACGTCCAGCGTCGCTTACGCGGCGTGTACGCGCTAGGGCCATTTCCACCAATTACACGCTTTGTCACTTATGCGTGTCCACCAATTACACGCTTTGTCACTTATGCGTGTAGGGCCATTTCCACCAATTACACGCTTTGTTACTTCTGCGTGTAGGGCCATTTCCACCAATCACACGCGATGAGACTCTGACGTGCAGTCTTTCCACGTGTGCTCTGTCATCACGTGCTGTGTGGGAAACACCCGTGCGGGTCACGTCACAGACGCGCTTACGCGCTGAGGGCCTTTGGTCCAATAGAATCGCGTATGCGTGCTGACGCGGTAACGCGCTAAGGGCCTTTCCTCGATTTTCACGCAGACGTGCAGGATTTTCACGTGCCAAATCACTCCGTACCAAGCAGGCCACGCGTAAGCACACGGAAGACCACGCTCCTGCCCAGAAGGCCGAACTACTGCCCCCCAGAGCCCCGAGCACGCTCCCACCTGCCATCTGCTGCTGCCTGACTGCCTGCTGCCCACGTGCACTGCCATTTGCTGCCTGCACATCAGCCAGGGGTGCTGTTGCTGTGACCACCCCTGCTGGAACCGAAGACTCCCGACTGGAATTCCATCGCTCCACAGCCCAGCCCCAGGACCCAGTTGCCCACCCACTCCTGCCTCTGGGGTTGTCATGGCCGGGCAAACACCATCTGTGACCACTGACAACCCCCGGCCAGAGAGGCAGAGGGGCACCAGCTTCAGTGCCACCGAAGTTGGTATCCTGGTGGAGCAAGTCCTGGGGCAGTATGATGCCCTCTTCGGAAGTTCCCGCGCCGACAAGGAAGGACGGACTCGGATCTGGACTGACATCGTGACTGCCATCAACGCGGAGGGGGTGGCAGTCCGGGACTTACAACATGTCAGGAAGCGCTGGGAGGACTTCAGGTCCAGGACCCTGAACAAGGCCCGGCGCCTCTTGAAGGCAGCGGATGCCAAGGGGCGCCGGGGCGACTTGTCGGAAGAACAGATGGGGGTCCTGGAACGCATATCCCCAGTGCTCCACATCCAGGTCCTAGAGAAGCAGACCCGTCTGGAGTCGAGCGGTGAGTGTACATGCATCCTGATTGTGAGCAGTGCGTGTGGTGATTATTCGGTCTTGTGCAGGTTGCACATCTGTTTGTATGGGGTCGAGTATGGGTGGGGGTGTACAGGGCCGTGGGGCTGACACATGCGAGGGCTGTAATGTGTGAGACATGGATGGTGCTTGTGTGTGTAGGCTTGCATGGCAAATGTAGTTGTGCGTGCACACATGTTTGGATGAATGTGTATGTAAGTAGACATGTCCGTGATGTCACGCATGTATGTTGTTTTCGACTGCATGTATGAGCACTGTGTACATGTGCATGTGTGTGTATTTGACAAGGGTGCAACAGTGATGCAACATGGATGCATGTGACAGCGGTATGTGGAAGCCTGATTGGCAGATGTGACATGGATGCCCGTCTGAACAGTGCGACACTTGGCAGAGGTGTACACATGCATGCAAGTGTGGTGGTGTGTGTACATGTGTGGTGCACTTCCTGTGTTGCATGTGATGTCTGGCTCCCCTTTGGCTGCTCATGCTGTTGTATGTGTAGGGATGGTGCTGGCAGTTGCGATATGGCTGTGGTATGGCTCATGTGTGCGAGTTGCAATGACATGTGTGTTGGGGATTGTGATGACATGTCTGAGGTTTGCCAATGCCACTCATGTGCAACTGTCATGTGTGTATGTGTCCATTGTACAGTGCCCTGATGCCTGTGTTTTGTTTCTCCCTGTCTGCAGCGTCAACTGATGAAGAGGGCGGAGAAGGTGCTGTGGAGCACAGCGGCGGGGATCCCACCGCCAGCCGGAGACGCAAGGCCCGGCTCCCCTCCCGTGTTGTCATCTCGTCGGGGAGTGAGGAGTCCGGTGCCGCATCCCAGGCCGCAGCTGCCGGGGGGAGGTCCAAGAGGCGGAGGATGCAGTTGGACTCCTCGGCAGCAGAAGGGGCATCTGGGACCCCACAGGGCCCAACAGGGGAAGATGGCACGGAGTCATCCAGGTTGGTGGGGGGTTTGGTTGAGGAGGAGGCCGTGCAAGCACCAGAGACGGGGTCTGGAGGTGGGGATCCCACTGGTGCTAGTGGTGCAGTGCAGGACCAGGGACAGGAGGCAGCACAGGCCACCGCGGAGGTGCCTGTGTGCAATCCTGTCCCCGATCCTGTCCCTGCATCATCTTGCACCAGCAGGGATGCCTATGTCCAGACCCGTTTTCAGGCAGGGGATGAGCTGACGTCAACTGGCCTTCCTCTGCCTGCGGACGTGGCCATCCAGGTCCGGGTTGAGCCTGTCCTGGCTGGTGTGGCGTTGCGTCAACGGGCCATGCGAGGTGACCTGCAGTCTTTTCATGGAGAGACTGCACGTCATCTCGAATGGCTCGTTGACCACGTCAGCCTGCTGGGACAGGTCACCCAGGCCGGATTCCTCCGTCTGATGGGGCTTGCTCCGACCCCCTCCTCAACTGGACCCCCTACGCGCCAGTCATCCTCTGTGCCATCTTCCCACCCATCAGTCACCTGGGTGCCCTGTGGAGCTGCCTCTGACGGTGCGGCCAGGCTGGTGAAAGAGGCATCCCTGCCACAGTCGGGAGTCGGAGGTCCAGCAGGGGTGGCCACATCAACAACTGCACCCCAGCCGGCGGAGGATGTGCAGGCAGCATGAGGCAGTGCACGGGCAGAGGCAGAGCAGCAGCAGCAACATGGTGGGAGACATGAAGGCTCGGGGCTTTCGACATCGGAGGGGCAGGCATCGGCCGGAGGGCAGGGGGACCCAGGACAGAGAGTGTCTTCCGTGTGGCAGCGGTTGGGCCACGTCATAGGTGCGGAGCGGCGGCGGGCGGAAGAGGCGCGGCTCACAATGGTCAGGGCGGAGAACTCCATGCGGAGGGCCCTGAGGCGAGCCGAGTGCCTCGAGGCAATCCGCAGGGGGTTGGAGGAGGACACGGCGTCGTCCCTGCGGACCCTCGGGGCCATGGAACTGGACCGCCTCCGGGACATCGAACAGGAGTTCGATGATGCCCTGGCCCGGGACACCACGGAGTGAGCCGCTGGACTTGCCCGCCGCCTTTGTATATAGTTCTTTAATTTTAGGTTTCCTTTGTTTCTTATTATGATTTGGAGTCGACGGACACTGCTCCACCTTTTGTATATAGTTGATTTTTAGTTAGGTTTTTTAGTAGGTTTCCTTTGTTCAGTTGGGCTCATGGACCCTTGGTACTTTTTTACATAGTTCTTTATTGCATAGATATTTTTTTACATTTGACTTTGGACGACATTTTTTTGGATTCTGATTTGCAGTTTTTTTTTTTTAATACGGACACACAGCTTATTTTTTCTCATTCCCATTGTAGTTTGTTTCCTTTCTTTAGCATTCTTTATTTTTTTCAATACAATTTTGTTTTCATACTTCACTGTGTGGTATCATCTCATTGGTTTCATGCATGTCGTGTTGGGTGTTTTCCCATTCAATTGCAACCATTGTGTGTGACGGACATGGGTTCATTAGCTTCATGAACATTGGGGGTGTAACATGTAATTTCCATTTCCATGTGGGTGAATGGGTTACTTGGTAGGGCTTTTTGGCTGTGGAGGCTGACCATTACGCACATGATTGGGGATTGTGAGGACCTGGTGGAGGGTGCCCCTGCACTGCTGGGGGGTGGGGGTGGTGGGAGACATGGGTGGGGGCCTGGTGGAGGCTGCCCATGGTGGCAGGGGCGTGGGGGTGGTGGGAGACATGAGTGGGGGCCTGGTGGGGGCTGCCCATGGTGGCAGGGGGGTGGGGGTGGTGGGAGACATGAGTGGGGGCCTGGTGGAGGGTGCCCCTGCACTGCAGGGGGGTGGGGGTGGTGGGAGACATGAGTGGGGGCCTGGTGGAGGGTGCCCCTGCACTGCTGGGGGGTGGGGGTGGTGGGAGACATGGGTGGGGACCTGGTGGAGGCTGCCCATGGTGGCAGGGGGGTGGGGGTGGTGGGAGACATGAGTGGGGGCCTGGTGGAGGGTGCCCCTGCACTGCTGGGGGATGGGGGTGGTGGGAGACATGAGTGGGGGCCTGGTGGAGGGTGCCCCTGCACTGCTGGGGGGTGGGGGTGGTGGGAGACATGAGTGGGGGCCTGGTGGAGGCTGCCCCTGCACTGCTGGGGGGTGGGGGTGGTGGGAGACATGAGTGGGGGCCTGGTGGAGGCTGCCCCTGCACTGCTGGGGGGTGGGGGTGGTGGGAGACATGGGTGGGGGCCTGGTGGAGGCTGCCCATGGTGGCATGGGGGTGGGGGTGGTGGGACGACATGAGTGGGGGCCTGGTGGAGGGTGCCCCTGAACTGCTGGGGGGTGGGGGTGGTGGGAGACATGGGTGGGGGCCTGGTGGAGACTGCCCCTGCACTGCTGGGGGGTGGGGGTGGTGGGAGACATGGGTGGGGGCCTGGTGGAGGCTGCCCATGGTGGCAGGGGGGTGGGGGTGGTGGGAGACATGAGTGGGGGCCTGGTGGAGGGTACCCCTGCACTGCTGGGGGGTGGGGGTGGTGGGAGACATGAGTGGGGGCCTGGTGGAGGGTGCCCCTGCACTGCTGGGGGGTGGGGGTGGTGGGAGACATGGGTGGGGGCCTGGTGGAGGCTGCCCCTGCACTGCTGGGGGGTGGGGGTGGTGGGAGACATGGGTGGGGGCCTGGTGGAGGCTGCCCATGGTGGCAGGGGTGTGGGGGTGGTGGGAGACATGAGTGGGGGCCTGGTGGAGGGTGCCCCTGCACTTCTGGGGGGTGGGGTTGGTGGGAGACATGAGTGGGGGCCTGGTGGAGGGGGCCCCTGCACTGCTGGGGGGTGGGGGTGGTGGGAGACATGAGTGGGGCCCTGGTGGAGGGTGCCCCTGCACTGCTGGGGGGTGGGGGTGGTGGGAGACATGGGTGGGGGCCTGGTGGAGGCTGCCCCTGCACTGCCGGTGGGTGGGGGTGGTGGGAGACATGAGTGGGGGCCTGGTGGAGGCTGCCCCTGCACTGCTGGGGGGTGGGGGTGGTGGGAGACATGGGTGGGGGCCTGGTGGAGGCTGCCCATGGTGGCAGGGGGGTGGGGGTGGTGGGAGACATGAGTGGGGGCCTGGTGGAGGGTGCCCCTGCACTGCTGGGGGGTGGGGGTGGTGGGAGACATGGGTGGGGGCCTGGTGGAGGCTGCCCCTGCACTGCTGGGGGGTGGTGGTGGTGGGAGACATGGGTGGGGGCCTGGTGGAGGCTGCCCATGGTGGCAGGGGGGTGGGGGTGGTGGGAGACATGAGTGGGGGCCTGGTGGAGGGTGCCCCTGCACTGCTGGGGGGTGGGGGTGCAGGGGGACATGAGTGGGGGCATGGTGGAGGGTGCCCCTGCACTGCTGGGGGATGGGGGTGGTGGCAGACATGGGTGGGGGCCTGGTGGAGGCTGCCCCTGCACTGCTGGGGGGTGGGGGTGGTGGGAGACATGAGTGGGGGCCTGGTGGAGGCTGCCCCTGCACTGCTGGGGGGTGAGGGTGGTGGGAGACATGGGTGGGGGCCTGGTGGAGGCTGCCCATGGTGGCAGGGGGTGGGGGTGGTGGGAGACATGAGTGGGGGCCTGGTGGAGGGTGCCCCTGCACTGCTGGGGGGTGGGGGTGGTGGGAGACATGGGTGGGGGCCTGGTGGAGGCTGCCCCTGCACTGCTGGGGGGTGGGGGTGGTGGGAGTCATGGGTGGGGGCCTGGTGGAGGCTGCCCATGGTGGCAGGGGGTGGGGGTGGTGGGAGACATGAGTGGGGGCCTGGTGGAGGGTGCCCCTGCACTGCTGGGGGGTGGGGGTGGTGGGAGACATGAGTGGGGGCCTGGTGGAGGGTGCCCCTGCACTGCTGGGGGGTGGGGGTGGTGGGAGACATGAGTGGGGGCCTGGTGGAGGGTGCCCCTGCACTGCTGGGGGGTGGGGGTGGTGGTAGACATGGGTGGGGGCCTGGTGGAGGGTGCCCCTGCACTGCTGGGGGGTGGGGGTGGTGGTAGACATGAGTGGGGGCCTGGTGGAGGGTGACCCTGGATGCTGGGGGGTGGGGGTGCAGGGGGACATGAGTGGGGGCCTGGTGGAGGGTGGCCATGGTGGCAGGGGGGTGGGGGTGGTGGCAGACATGAGTGGGGGCCTGGTGGAGGGTGCCCCTGCACTGCTGGGGGGTCGGGGTGGTGGGAGACATGCATTGTTGATCAGTAGTGCAAGGTGACATGTGGGTTGGCTGGGGGGCATGCCCATGGTGGATGGGCTGCCTGCGGGACATGAGCAGGGGTGCAGGGTAGTCCCCCGTGGTGTGGGCTGCCTGCAGGGGCCGTGGAGGTTGTGGAGCGTACACCTGGGAGGACCCACACGGCCAATTCACGTGTGGTACTCCCCAGAACCCCTGAAATACACATACCCTGCTGATATCGCGTGTGGAACTTCCCGCGCACCCCTGTAATACACGTACCCTGCTCGCACTGGGCCAATCGCGTGTGGAACTTCCCGCGCACCCCGCCAATACACGTAACATGATGAAATTGCGTGTGGAACTTCCCGCGCACCCCTGAAATACACATACCCAGCTGAAATCGCGTGTGGAAATTCCCGCGCACCCCTGAAATACACGTACCCTGCTCGCACTGGGCCAATCGCGTGTGGAACTTCCCGCGCACCCCTGAAATACACGTACCCTGATGAAATCGCGTGTGGAACTTCCCGCGCACCCCTGAAATACACGTACCCTGATGAAATCGCGTGTGGAACTTCCCGCGCACCCCTGAAATACACGTACCCTGCTTGCACGGGGCCAATCGCGTGTGGAACTTCCCGCGCACCCCTGAAATACACGTACCCTGCTTGCACGGGGCCATTCGCGTGTGGAACTTCCCGCGCACCCCTGAAATACACGTACCCTGCTCGCACTGGGCCAATCGCATGTGGAACTTCCCGCGCACCCCTGAAATCCACGTACCCGGCCAAATCGCTTGTGAGACTTCCCGCGCACCCCGGTATACACGCACACGTATTTTTTGTCAGCGGGTGTCCGTGTTTGTGGGTACCCCTTTGCACGTCATTTGTCCTGGAGGGCCACAGTATAGGACTTTCATCATGGCAGTATATAGGTGCTATTTGTTGGCGCACCTTTTGGCGCACATTTCTTACAGCCGCAGACACGCTACCGCCTGCTTTCTTGTGGCGGTCGTGTTTGTGCCTGTGCGCTGGTTTGAGCGTGCGCTTTTTTGCCCTATTCTATTCCATGAATACGTGTTGTAGGCGAGCGTGTGGGCGTTCCGCGCACTTGTTCCCTGTACTTCCCCCGTGACGCCCACGTTTTGGCAAGTTGTTCCCCATTCCGAGTGTTACGCCCGTGTTCCGCCTACTTTTGTTGCGTGCGCCGCGCTATGTGCGATTTTCGCTGTGGCCTGTGCGATTTTCGCTGTGACCTGGCGCACACAGGTAGATGGCCTGTGCGCCAACGTGCGCCGCGCACTTTTTTATCGCACATCCGCTGGTTTTATCGCGCACGGCCTTCCATGAATCGATGTGCGCTGCTTTTCGTGCGATTTTCGCACTTGCACTGCGATTTTCGCTATTCCACTGCGATTCGCACGTTTTTGCCCACTTGCGCCGCGCTAATTATTCCATGAATCGGCCTGTATATCTCCAGTGAATCGTCCCAACTCCTTGCCGAGATTCCTGATGAATATAAATTGTTTAATTCAGCTGAAACATTCTTTGCCTCCCTCCTCGCGCCAGGAAATCAGGCATGATCAAACACCAAATGGCTGCAGATTGTCTGCTGGGAACTGATCCAACTGGCCAACGACATTGAAGAAGGATTCAATGTGATCAAGGTGGAACTCCGTGCCTTGCGCCTAATGACAATGCAGAAGCAGTACGTCTTAGACCTCCTCACAGCAATGGGCGGCGGTGTTTGCCGAAAAATTGGGAGTGCATGCTGTACATTTGTACCTTCTGAAGATACGGATAATGGGGCCCTCTCCCACATCATCTCGGCAGTACACAACCTGGGGCAGAGAATGCAGAAGGAAGGAGGTATAGAGCCGAGCAACTGGTTTGACAACATGTTCAACTGGATACCCTCATGGTTCAGCATTATAATGAAAATCTTTGTTCCAGTGGTCGTTCTTCTTTTGCTATTTTTCTGTGTGTGTCAATTGGGCATACGATGCTGTCCAAAATCTATGCCTAGTTCAACACTGATGTTGGTAACAATGAGCAAACCGACAACGGTAGCAACCATGATAGACACGCAAATACAAACTGGGGAGTCACACCCACCAAAGTATCGCCTGACAGCTGTTTATCACCATCATGGGTACAGGGTAGACAACCTATACCACACCACAATTAAAGAGCCACAGGAACTACAATGGTACAGGGAAGTGTGGGTGGATCTAGATGGGTAAGGGGGAGTATAAATGACCTGCACACCTGATGAATACGCCAGGAGAGGGCAGGGCCTAAGAGGCGTCTGCAGGTCTTGGATGCCAATAAAAGGTACATCGGCATGGGACGAAGCCGTGCAAGAAGCAGAGTATTATCGGAGGGAGAATAATAAAAAGTACTAGTTTGTTACTTTAGATGTAACGAAAGGGGGGAATGTGTAGGAGTGAGGGGGCGCTTAGGTCTCCCTCACACATTCAGCACAGTGTGGACCACTTGCTCGCACAATAGGCTTCCATTGCCTGCGTCTTAAGCGGGGCTGTTGTGGGGGACACTTGGCATCCATTTTGTGTACCCTCGGCTCCATCTTTGGACTAGGCCTCACTGCGATAATATGAAAAGGCCTATCTCCCCTTTTGCAGCACTGCACACTCTGCGCTCATGGCCCCCACTTTTTCTCACTCTGTCTGAAAGCTTCACAGCTCCCTTTCTCACGGATTCACCGGGGATAAGTGAAACAAGTATACTAATGTAACATCTCACTCTTCCCCTGATATCAGTGTCCTGTGTGTGAACCGGCCCGTACCATGACTTGTAGCTCATCCATCTCCACAAACCTGCCTGTGCCCTCATACCCCCACTGTTGAAAATGACTGCCACTATAACCCTGTGACCCTTAAGGTATTCCCTTGATGTACCAGAGGTGTGACGCCGCTGTGAAGCCCACCCCAGTGTGCCCCCTACTAAAACCAGACCTCTGTCACATTATATTGCACCTTAGAACTAATAAATGTCAGCATGCCACCTGATTGTTTTGATGTGCTCAGACCCACCCCATGATCAGTGTTATTAAAATAACCAAGACCCCTAAGCCTGGTAACTCCATATAAGTCATAATGAATGATGCTCTGATTTTATGCATGCACTTTATAGGTTCAAAGAAGATTTACTAAAAGCTTATACTGATGGTCATTGTTTAGTATATGTCTAGTGGTAGTTTGTTATGCTAGCTTAGTTAGTGTCTGCCCTGCCTCACCATGACCTGACCCTCACCCCTCCTGGACACTGGCAGCCAGACCACGTGACGCTCACCCTCCCGCCAGTGGAGCAGCCAATCCGGATGAAACAGCACCCATAGCCACATAAGTGTCAATGTTATTCACCCAATCCCAAGCATTTGTAGTCCCATATAGTGTGATGTCAGTGATGACATTTTTCCCCAAGTAAGCCAATATCTTTGTATTGCCAGAGCGCTGTTGGGCAGCAGAGTTCTCTGGATGCCAATTCTTTATAAAGAAAACTTAACTCTTGCAACCTGTTCTCTTATTCTCATTCCCCATTGGGGTGTTCCATAATCATGTGTACTTGCATGAGTAAGATGGGGAGTGAGCCTTCACTACTTGAGAATTTCTGTAAACTATGTACATTAATCTGAATAGTAGATACAACAGGACAAGGTTATGCCAATGAGCTGCACTTTGGCATTTGCAGTCTTCTAGTCTTTCAGGTATTTCTTGGAATGGGCCTTCACCGGTTTGTTAAGATCAGTGAGTCACTATGTTGATGTTTCCTGCTAGAAGTTTGGAAGGAGAAAAGAGATGGAAAGAGACATTGGTGTCATACTGGTATTAGAAACGACAGAAAGGCTATTGTTGGAGTTACCTTTTCAAGGAATTGAATTTCCTGTCAATGGATTGTAGGCTGCCTCTGGCTGCTGAGGGAGAAGCTGCAGACTATGTTGAAACAGGGGATGAGGTGCAGTAAGTGTGAAGTGCACATGGTCCAGCAGCTGTAGAGGTACTTCAACATTGCATGGAATGTGTAGGGTAGAGTGCTCTGATGGATATTGACATTGGTGTTTCTAGGTGATAGAAAACTGCACCACAATCTAAGGGCTACTGGCAGGTCATGACATGATCAGTAAAAGAGAGAAACATGGATTGGCCATTCCGTGTTGAAGTGGTTGGGAAAGCAGGCTGCGAAAATATGCAATGTGAAACAGTTTGGTTGGTCGTATATCAAGGCAGAAATGATCTGGGCAGGGCATTTGAATGAGGTTGAGGTAGCTATTTCTGATGTTGTTTGAGGTACTTTGAGGAGCAGCCTTTTTAGTCTAACCTTGGCGAAAATTGCCTTGTGCAAAATTGAGGGGTATAGAACTGATCAAGTTTGTTAAAACATCTGTGCATGATTAAACGGATGCGGTCTGAGTGACAAGTGGTGTAGACACACTTGATACATACTCAGATGTAGATGGGTGCCAAGAAGCCAGCACCTGTGTTCCAGACCATGAATAGAAACACAGGCAATTGTATGATAAACCATGAGAATATTTACTTTAAAAGGCCTGCAAATGTCAGCCAACATGTGGGTCACCTGCATTTTCTGTGAACAGAAATGTATTTAATGAAGGTGATGTGAGAGGTGGAACGATAATTGAGGGGTGTAGTATGGATTTGGGGGGAATCAAGGCATCTTCGGAGGCAGTGGTGCATCTTTGCAGGGTTCCACTAGAAACTGTGGAAGCACCAGTAAAGGAAGCAGTGCTTCAATGTTAATTAAGGTGTTGTTGCTAATTTAGGTAAACAGAGAAAACATGACATTTTATTTTCTTTCTTTCTTTCTTTCTTTCTTTCTTTCTTTCTTTCTTTCTTTCTTTCTTTCTTTCTTTCTTTCTTTCTTTCTTTCTTTCTTTCTTTCGCACCAAAAACCCGACAGGCATCAGGGCACGACATACACACAAATGGGATTAACATTGGCATGGGACAGCCTAGAAGAAGAAGAGTGCAAGAGACATTCTGGGGGTGTTGTTGAGTGTCACAGTGCCAACCCTACTTCCTCTTTGATATATTTGTATGTACTAGCCGGTACTGTCTGCATCGGGTCGGGAGAGGACTGCAACACCGTAGAAGTCAATTGAGACATTGCACTGAACGGGTTTGTCTCCCCCAATAGGCCCATGCAGAAAGCTGCCGCCATCTTGAAACAAACACACTAAATGCAAAGGTGTTAGCACCTAAAGAAAATCTGAAACATAACAGAGCATACAGATGAAGTAGATCTGAGCACACTGGACCAAGGAGGCTAGTGATTTCTTTAGGAGACAAGTGAAATAGAAAAAGGATCTTGAAGTCACGAATGAGATGGCAACACTGGACTGGGTTTAGGCATTGAACCAGTTGACACAGATTAACAGAGAACGCTGACTGCGCTTTCAGAGGAAGGAAGTACTTCCCAGGCCAAGGGCCTACATGAATTATACATTCATAATAGACAGAGGTAATCGAACTATGAACATCTATCGCCACCAAGATCCAAAGATTGAACTACATAAAGTTAAAGAAGAAATGTCTATGAATTCTTGTATTTAATGAAATTGTGATTTAACTTGATCTTGATGAGAATCAGACCTAAACTGTGCTTACACATTTGTAAAAGACTGAGAAATGTGCATGCAGAGAGATGCAAACAAGGTTTTTATACAATGAGATACAGATCTCAAACGTATCCTTAACATGTTTAATGATTTGCTTATTAAACAGGTAATCACTACTTAGAGAAAGCCAAAGGATTGGTGAAACAATAGGAACATGCACCAAATAGTGGTTGCTGGCTAATTCATTAGGTTGTTTGAATTAAATTGGTTAATTCTATGTGGTTACAGGTACATAACTGAACAAGGCTTAATATTCAGATGAAACCCATTTAACAAGCGAGAAGAAGAGGACAGCAGATTATTCAAATAGTATTGTATTTAGTTGTTTGTGGAAAGGTAGCACGTTTTCTTCATGCCACAAAGTTTGAGGAAGTTAGTTCCAAGCCGTAGCAGCAAGGAAAGGTAGAAATCTTCCATTATCTTCAGAATCTTCAGCCGACTGGCAGGAGCCCATCCGCCTCCGCTCCTCTGCCCAACAGCTGATCCCAACAACTGATCCAGATCGCTGCATGGCCAGGAGGCCCATCGAAGCAGCATCCTGCAAGATTTGGAGCCCAGCTTCATAAAGGATCTTCTCCTGCCGTGACATGACCACAATCCAGCATTTAAATCAGTCAATCTGCATTTATTTATATTCTCTGACCTGGAAGACCGTGTGGCGTCCACTAAGTTGGCCGCCGCACCTTGGTTGTTGTCCGTCGCCTAGCAACAGACCTCGGTGCTCATTGGAGAGAATCCTGCTTTTACTCTGCGCGGCCCCGCTGGAAGGCACAAGCTGGCACCTCTCTCTAAGGCACCTTTTATAAGGCATGCAGCCTGCCTGTGCCTGTCGGTGACGAGAAGCCTGGAGGCCTGCCCGTACTTCCACCCACAGCAAAATCGCACCATTCGGAACTTTGGACCAGATGAGCCGCCTTCGCTCTCCACCTCTGGCAAACTGCAAGGTAAGGCACTGCCAGCCCCCTCATAACGATCACCTCTATGCCGCCAACCCCTGATGCACGTACTCTATTCGATGATCTAAGCGCAATACAAACTTACCACCCACTTATTACGACTGTGAATACCACCTAAATAGAATAGAACCTAAAATGGCGGCTTAATCCAAGATGGTGGCTTACATTGATTTCTCTAAGGTCAAGACCTTGTCGTGGAGTTTGTTCGCGCATGATGTTTAGACAACTTGGCCTAGGCCAATACACATATGACTATTACAATAGGAGGCATAATATTATTTCTATTCCGACAAACCCTCCTTTTGGCCTATGCCAAGTGCTAATACTATTTCTAATGTCTTTGTAAATAACTCCATGCATTGTCGTCCATACATCCTGAACCGTTATCTGTAATATCTATAGCCATTAGGTCGTTCACCAGAACCTCTTGCAACACAAACTCTTTAGATGCTGTGTCTGGAGCATACACTTTATGTACTATCGTGCTCACCGCCTGAGCGCAACATCCCCCTAGCATTGCACATATACTAGGTAGACATTGGATACAGCAACAAAGGAATAGCAGAATTCCCAAAATAACCAGTATGACAGAAAGCACCTTCCAACCCCAGGATCGTAGGGAATCCCAGAACCAAGCACTAATACTCCAATCTCCTATCATTTAAATTAGTTCCATCAAAGTTCCCTGAGATGCTGTCATTCCAACGGCCAAAGAATAGTGCTCTAAGAGAGGCATAGCAAGCAGTCGTTAAAGGTAAAGGGTGAATATACCATCATAGCCCCTTGTTCCCATGTTGCGGTAAATGGGTGCAAATCCAGCAATTACTCTTATTAAAAATGGCATGCGTTGAATTCACTGTTATCATCAAAGTGTTATTATGATACTTTCGTCTATGCTGGGAGTCCCTAGGTGACAAAGTATGAAGGTGTACAGAGGGAGTCAGAGCAGTAGGTACAATTTCAATTGGCAAAAGAGGCTCTAGAGGATACATTTCTTCAAAGTACCAGAGTCCCACGGCAGTAACTATACAAATTCCAATTACTATCATAACAACACAGCAATACGTTTTCGGGGCCCACGCACATTGTTCATTGTCCGAGTTGGTCACCCCCTTATTTACAAGTCCAATGCGAGCAGCAGCCGTAGAAGTGGCAGACATCGTAGTTTCTCAATCGACGACCCCAATGTCCGTTGCTGGCGACACTACGGTTGCGCGACTTCTTGGTCCTTCCCCAACCCTAGCCAGCAGAATCCCTTTTTTTTCCCAAAACTTTCCTTTGCAAGAACAAAACTCTCAATCAATCTTTTCTTTTCCAGATGCACAGGCAAAACCCGGGCCGTAGTTCTATTTTCTTCGTCGTAGGTCGTACCTGTTGGTTCCCGGTACTGTTTGATCGGGAAATAAGGTACCGTCACTTCCTGAGGGAAGCAACGTATCAGAGGCGACGGAAGTCGCAGAGCATGAAACAACGTTTTCCGGAAGTGACCTTTCCAAAGAGTGTGGAGACAAAATGGACTGTTCCCCAAGCTCCACGGGCTCAGAGAGATTCTCTGACACACTCACAGCGCTATTTGCTACTCCAGGATCTGAGATTGTAGCATCAGCAAGGGGTTCTGCTTCTTCTGTAACGTGTGGCGTCGGGTGAGGAAGTTTCTTGACATGCGTCGCGTGGATCCAATGCTTCTTTCCAGCCACCCGCACTGCTGTCTGGGTGACCAACAGCACCTGGTAGGGTCTTCTCCAGCGAGGCGCGAGGCAGGAAGACCTTTCGTAGGCCTTCACCAGGACCCTACTTCCAGGCTGAATATTGTGTCCTGGGCCCGTAAACCATACAGGTAAAGCTGATCGAACCTGATGATAAATGAGATACAGATTTTTTTGTCAACTGGTTACAGTAGTCTACAAGCAATACATTTTCAACCTCTCTCAACGCTTTAGGCTTCGGAAGACCCCGAATATTAGCAGGTCTCCCCATCACTACCTCAAATGGAGAGAGCCCAGTCTTAGTTTGAGGTGTGGCATGCATGGCTAACAATACAATAGGTAAGGTGTCCGGCCATTTCAGTTTGGTGCCGGCGCATGTTTTAGCAAGCTTATTCTTTAGGATACCATTATGTCTCTCCACCAACCCAGCACTTTGAGGATGTCTAGCCGAATGAAATCGCTTTTCAATGTGTAATGCTGTGCATATCTGCAAAATTACTGCTGAAACAAAATGTGGACCATTGTCCGACCAAATTACTCTTGGCAGCCCAAATCGTGGGAAGAATTCCTTTACCATAGTCTTCGCAGTGGTCATGGCAGTAGCATCCTTAACGGGGAAAGCCTCAACCCATTTACTAAAAGCACAAATGATCACAAGGACATATTTTACATTGTTACACCGTTCCATCTCAATAAAATCAAAGTGGATGACCTCGAAGGGAACAGAAGGAGGCCCAAAACTACCCCTTGGAGTTACTGTCCCCTTCCCCACATTGTGCTGTAAGCAAATCATGCAATTTTGGACACAGCACTGCGCGATCTTCAAAATGTTATCATTTACCTAGACTTGGTCTAACATTTTCGTGATCTGCTGAGCACACACATGCATAGGACCGTGTGCCATCGTAACCATCGCCAGCACATATGAATCAGGGAGCAACCATTTCCCTTCAGATGTATCCACCCAACACCCATCTTCATCTAGTTTCCCCATCCCTTCGGCCCACTTTTTAGACTTCTATTGTGGCATCATCTTGGATATCTCGCACAGACCCAATACCCTCATCCATTACATAGGCATCTCTTGTTTCTCTTAGAGCATACATGTCTGCGCTAAGGTCTGTGGCCGTTTGCCTGGCTATCTGGTCAGCAAAAGCGTTCCCTTTCCCCACATCATCTATGACCTTACGATGCGCTGCACATTTCATGATCGCTAACTGACTAGGGAGCGCAAGTGCCGAGAGCAATTGCACTATCAGGGGGCCATGCTGAATCTTGGTCCCATGTGAGGTTAGGAACCCTCTTTCCGACCAGAGCCTCCCAAAGTTGTGAGCCACCCCAAAGGCATACTGGCTATCAGTATATATATTTACTGTATGCCCTTTGGAGAGTTCACAAGCTCGGTTCAACGCTATAATCTCTGCGGCCTGCGCAGAGTTATGCGGAATTCTCTTAGTTTCAACAACCGTTCTCAATGTAGTGACTGCATAAGCAGCTGTAGATGTACCATCCGGAAGTTTGAAGCAGTAGCCATCACAAAACAGCTCCCCTTGCGCATCATCAAAAGGAGTATCTATAAGGTCTATCCTGCCCTTCGTTTCCTGTTCAGTAGTATACAGGCAGTCATGTGATTCTTTGTCACCGCAAACAGTATTTTGCGGGAAAGGTAGGAGTTCAGCCAGATTAAGAACACAACACATCTTAATTTGAATGTGAGGGGCAAACAAAGTCAATTCATACCTCGTCAGCCGTGCAGAGGTGAGGTGCTGTGTTTGGGTTTTATTTAATAGGACATCTACAGAGTGAGGCACCATCAGGGTTAAATCATGGCCTAGGACCATTCCCTCACTCTGTTTTATAGACGCGGCAGCAGCAGTGACGGCTCTCAAACATCTTGGCAAAGCACATGCGACAGGATCAAGGGCGGAAGAGTGGTAGCCGCACAGTCTATTCTTCCCTCCGTGTTCCTGTGTTAACACAGCCAAAGCACATCCATCACATTCATGCACAAACAACACAAAGGCCTTAATGTAATTTGGAGTACCCAAAACCGGTGCAGAGCATAACGCGGTTTTGAGAAGCTCAAATGATCAGTGATGTTCCGACTTCTATGGCAGCGGCGAAGAAATGCCCTTCTTCGTCAAGGCCAACATCGGTTTTATCACTAGTGAGAAGTTCGGGATCCACAGCCTACAGTAAGAAGCCATACCTATTAAGGCTCTGACTTCCTTCTGTGTATTTGGAACAGACATGCCAGAAATGTGTTTTATTCTTTCAGGTGTCAATCTTCTCCCCTCCTTTGACAGGAGATAGCCTAAATAGGTGACCTCCTGACAACAATATTGAAATTTCTTAAGCGAAGCTTTATGACGATGTTCAGCCAAATGAATAAGCAACAATACAGTGCCTTCTTTACAAGCACTTTCAGAATCTGCAGCTAAAAGCAAGTCATTGACATACTGAAGCAGTGTACAAGTAGATGGCAATTTAAGGGTGTCAAGCTGCTCTTTCAAAGCCCTACTATAAATGCTTGGGGTTTCAGTATAACCTTGAGGTGCACGAGTAAATGTGAACGAACGTCCCCCCAAGGTGAATGCGAACAACTATCTACTATCCTTGTGTATAGGAATACTGAAGAAAGCATTCTTCAGATCCACAACACTAAAGTGAGTAGCTGTAGCAGGGATCATTGTTAGTATCGTTGTCACATCAGACACAATTGGAAATTGTGGGGCGACAACTTTATTAATAGCGCGTAGATCAATTAGGAAACGGAATGGGATTGCATTGTTGCCTTTCTTGTACACGGGTAAAATCGGGCTGTTACATAAACTACCTGCAATCTCTTCGATCACTCCTCGATGCACAAAATCAGAAACAATGCACTTCAAAGCAAGCTCGCTCTCAACTGATATTTTATATTGCGGAATGCGTGGTAGTTTAACTCCATGTTTCAAAACTATTTTAACGGGTTCAACCTGTAATGCCCCGACATCATTGTCGTCAACCGCCCACAAACATTCCGGGACAACGCTAAACTCAGGAGGCAATTGTCGAGTCAAAAACTGAGAACTGGGAAGTTGCTGTGGTGAAATCGTCAGTCGCACTCCGTCAGAGGAACAATGAATTACTGCATTTAATTTCTTCAACAGATTTAACCCTAGCAAATTTTCTCCACAGTTTGAAGTCAAGAGGAATGGACAGTGGTCCGTAAAAGGACCCAAAGAAACAGGTACCAGCGAAGAAACCGGACAAGCAACTGGTATGCCAGAAAACCCTACAGAAACATTAGTTTGCCCTGACAGTGGAATGTTTGGAACCCGGGAATGATCAATGGAGCACTTCTGTGCTCCAGTGTCTATCAAGAACTGATGTTTCCTATTCCCCACTAACAGTTCAACGTAGGGACCTTTTTGACTAACGGGAATAGGTGAAGGTTCCAAACCCTGCTTCGGGCAATCCAAACGAAACAAGATGTTGTCGAAAGGAAGCTCTTCAGAAAGGTAGGCAGAAGAAGGGTGATCAAATATGTTTCTTGTATCCACACTCGAAGTCTGATTATCCCGTGAAAAAGGTTGCTGAGGATCTTGTGAGAACTGACCTCTATCAGGGCCCCCCACTCCGGAGCGACCTCTAGGTCGTCTACCCATACTCCCAAATGTGTTGTTTGACCGCTGTCGAAGGACAGGGCACTGTGCACGCCAATGACCTTCCTGGCGGCAATAGACACATTGTTTAATATTCACAGGACCCAAGGGGACGTTCCCTTTCGGAACATACTGACCTCTGGTCTGTGAATTACCTCCTCTGGGATTTCTAACAATTTGCTGTAACAATACATTAGCCTTCAAATCTCCTTTCCTCTTCTCTATTCTCTCTTTTTCATTATTAACACGGTTCTCATAATACTGAGCCATGTGCAAAACTTCGGATTGGGATTTCGCCTGGCAAACGCTCTCAGAGGACATAATCTGTGACTGGATGTCAGGCAGCAATCCACGCACAAATTTGTCCACAAACAACCTTTTCCCAGACTATGTGCCCAAGTCCTGTCCACTGAAATCAGAGAATACCTGTTCGAATCGATTAAAGAATTCGGTGGCACCTTCAGATTTTCCTTGAACACAGGCCGTAAGCTTATCCCAAATAATTCTTTTCTCAGGAATTATGGTTTTCAATTTTGCAACAATTCTATCAGTCAAAGTGAGTATAACCTGAGGTGGTTTCTCACCAGCTGGTCTTTCCCCATCAAACCTAGTTATGTTAGCCCACGTATCTCCCAACCCAGGCACATCGTCTATTGTTCGAAACCTGCTTCCATTAATCTACGGGCAGGAGTACAGGGAATAGCAAGTCAATACAGTAAAACGGACTCTATCTCTTTGTAGAATCCTGTTGGATTTTTCCTAATATCAGGAATTGATTGTCTAAAAGTGTTCACTTCCTGTCGCGAAAACGGGACGTGAACAAATTGTGATACATAATGTGCGGGAATGTCCACAGCGGGTGCACCTGTCCCAGCATTAGCAGGAATCTCAACCTTCGGGACAAATGTCGGAGGAACCTCTCTCATATGCAACTGAGATATAGGTAATTCCGATCGCTTACTAAGCAACAGAGCCAGGTCGAGCGCTAAGGCAGTCGAAGAAGTGTCGGGCGAAAAGGCCCTCTTACAAATACCCAATAACTCTGTAGGACAACTAACCTTCTTCCTTACACATTCATCCTGCAGGTACTGCACCATTACCTGAATCACCTTCCTCTGCATTTCTATTGTATACTGACTATACGTGTCATACACTTCATCTGGCGGTATCGATGAATGCGAGATCCATCGAATTACATCTTTGGTACAGTTTCGTACTTCCTCAGATGCCGATTTACGACACGGAAGGAACCGTTTCTGTACATACATACTGTCGTCTTCATCATCCTCATCCCACAATTTTTCTAAGTCCCTCCTATACTCAAATAACCTCTCAACATGACCATATACTTTCTCCTCAGTGTCCCTCAAAGCGCTAAAGTATTCAGATCCCTCAACCCTTGTGGGAGATCTGTATTATGTAATCTACCCCACATTACACATAAATAAGTCCCCAAACCTTCAACAAAAACATTTTTCTCAGGAAAATTGCCCATATTTGATAATGTGGAAAAAACAGCAGCTTGATCACCTCTCTCCATACAATGCTTAGCCCATGCAAATAATTCCCGTTTCCTTTCTGCAGAGACAGTATTTCGAGTGACAATCTTTGACCCCGCACCCTGATCAACTTCAGTCGGTACAGAACCACTCGGGAGTGGAGGTGGGGGCAAATTCAATGGAGGTATTACTATCGGCACAGGGGGAAGAGGTGGTAGCGTAGGTGGAGGAACAACAGCTGGAGGAATAGGGTAAATAGGTTGTACAGGGGGAACAGGAATAACAGCAGGAATAACAGCAGGAATGGGCAGAGCACCAGGGAGAGGATCATACGGAGGTGGCGCAGAGGCACCAGGCCTGCGTTCGTTTAACAATTTATCAATAAATTCTTCGGAAACATGAAAATCTCTAGAGGGATAGATTTTCTGGATACCGAGTGAGAAAGCCCTATCCATACTCTTGACTGACTCTGAATGTTTTTCTTGATCATATAACAACGCCTTTTCGGCATTCGTTTTATGACGGCGTGCATGCTTATCCCTACTTTTAAGCTGCTGCAACGCTTCTTTTTTCCAATTCTGCAGAACATCAAATGCTGCAGGTCTGGCCTTCTTCTTTAACAAGACCAATTCTAGGTATTCAATACAGGGGATCTCGAAACTTCCATTGATTGGCCACTGAAATTCGGGGACATGTCTGGTTTGTCTGTGCCAAATATCATTAAATACTATACTTCCAATGCCATGCTTACAGTACATAGTACACGCCGGCGACCCCTCCTGTGGTGCCGGGCGGCTAAATTACAAAGATTGTCGATCGCTGCGGAACAGTGCCCTAAAGCAGCTAGACAATTTCCCAGGCATTTCACAAAAAATTGGTGTTACCTGGTCAATAATTGCGTCTGCAGATACAATACGCCAAATTCAAATTGTCAGGGTTAAATTAAGAGTCTGGTCACGACTACACCTGACCAAACCTAAGGTGGACCATACGGTTTACCAAAGAACTTACCTAACAAATTTTACCTTGTGTTTGGTGGTTTTGACAAATCTGCCCGCCTCAAAAATGAACCCTCGTCAAGATGCCGTGTCAGACCACACGACTATCGTCCAAGGATCGGATTGTGCAGCGCTGCCGAGGTATCGAGTCTCCTTCGGTCGGGCCCGCAGTATCACACCGTCCGATCCAGGTTCGATAGCCTGCGTCAACCTTTAGTGATCCGGCATCAATCTTGAGGGTCCCTATTCGGGCGCCAACTGTGAAAACAGAAAAATAATATGAGGCCAGGAAGTCCAAAAAGAAACACACCAACACAGGTTACAAAGAAACATACAAGTGCTTTATTTCAAGCTACAACAGTTACCAAGTCAATTGACAAACGGATAGCTATTCGGCTCTCAGTATAACATAACAAACTTCAACGAGGGTTCGATGTGTTAGTGAGAGAGACCGCACATTAGAATACCCGGGCTATTTATACAATTTGTCCAGCCCTTGGCCAACCCTCTTGCGGGTTAACCATTCTGCGAAATACAATTCTGGTCTTAGGGTTCCTTGCCAGGCCAACCTTTAATATATGCATTTTGATTAGTTTCGCTGATATAAGTACTACATTTACGTATAGGTCAACAGTAGGACAAGGTCTCTGTTCGCGACCCGACAAGTGGCCTGCGGGCATATTAATTATTCAGCTGTACTGAGGTCACAACGGCCAGAATTTTATTCAGAATGTCATTTGGCCTCCATTTTGATGTTCAGGGTGACTTCTGCATAACAAGAGAACCTAAAATGGCGGCTTAATCCAAGATGGCGGCTTACATTGATTTCTCTAAGGTCAAGACCTTGTTGTGGAGTTTGTTCGCGCATGATGTTTAGACAACTTGGCGTAGGCCAATACACATATGACTATTACAATAGGAGGCATAATATTATTTCTATTCCGACATGCTAGTATTATTAAAACAGCCTACTTTTCTAAATGTTTTACATGTGCATGTCACAGCACGCCCTTTAAGCAGTCTACCTTTGCCGAATCCTAGACACATGTTGTATGCACTATATCTGCCTAAACTGCCTAACGTTTACATGTGCATGCTATGCCACCTTCTCTAAGCTTATACATATGAATGCTACTGAATCAGCCTATTCCTCCTGACTGCCACGATTATCATAGTAGCCTATCTTGCCATATGTTTTACCTATGAATGGATACTGAGTGTGACTGCCACTATTATCAAAGCAGCCTACTTTGCCAAATGTGTACATGTGATTGTAAACTGAATGTTACTGTGTGAGGATGTGAGGGTGGATGGTGGGGGAAAACGGGACGCACGGCCAAAGGAGCCCGCTGTGCCGCGGGCGTGTGCGGCGCCGAACGCGGGCACCGGGAAGGCATCCCTGTTAAAGGGGGAGCCTTGTCGGCGTCCCGCGACGGTGCCGGTGTTGCGGCCGCGGCGCCGCGGGTGCTTGCAGCCGCAGCGCCGCGTGTGCCCACGAGGACCGGGTTCACTGGCGCTGCGGCTGGGAGACCCGTGAGCGCAGCATACCTCGGCGACCTCCGGCAGCGAGCGGCGGTGAGGCTCGGGAACTGGAGAGCCCGACTCGTGCCGACCGCTCGGCGTCGGAGGTGCGCCAGACAGCTGGGCAAGGTCCCATCAGGGGCAACCCACCAGAACCCCCTCCTTACCTCATGTGAGGCAGACCCAGAATGGTGGCTTGGGGCCTCAAGCAGGACGGGCCTCCGGGAGACATGTCTCGAGGGAGACACATTGTTGGGGGTGGCGGGGCCAATGGAGGGGGTGTGGCTGACAGCAGGGAGGGGAAGCTAGAACCAGGCAGCCAGTATAAAGGAGGAGGTGGGGAGGAGGCAGCACTATTCATAGAGGGTGGGTGCCTAGGGTCCCCACCAATCAGACAGGGGGGAAGGGAAGTTGTCCCCGATTGGCCCTTTTTCCCTCCAAACCCCAGGTATAAAAGGGACTGGCCTAATGGCATTTCTTTTGCTTTTTGCAGGGAGAAGGAGAGGAGAGTGAGAGCAACTGGTGGGCCTATCCGGGTCCGTGAGAGTAGGAGACATTCAAAGAGAAGAGGAACTCCTGGTGCCTTTTACTCACAGTGAAGTAACTGTGGGGTCAAACCTGGAGTTCAACTACCTTGGTTAAGACACTTTGTAATAAAGGTCTACAAAACTCCACTTCGCCTACTGTCCTGATTTCTGCAAGTGGCGTAGTCGGCAGAATAAGGAGAACGCGATGGAGAAAATAATACAGACACTGTCAGAAGGGCAACAACAGTTACAACAGCTCTTCCAACTTCAGGCCCAGCAGGCGGCCGCTGATCGCCAAGCCTTTCAACAGGCCATACAATTGCAAGGAACCCTGCAGTCCACTTCTCAAGACCAACACCAAGAGACGATAAAACACCTGACGGATGCTGTTACCGACACCCGAAACCAGCCCATGGTCCCTTCCGCAGTGTTGCAAAAATTCAAGGAAGGTGAAGACCCGGCTTTCTTTTTCACCACATTTGAGAGAATCGCCCGAAACGCTCAGTGGCCGGTGGACCGCTGGGGCCAGTATGTTGCTCCCCTTTTGTCTGGCATCATGCAAGGTGCCTACCAGGCCGTTAACCCAAACGGAACTACGCCTTACGCTGAAATCAAAAAGGCAGTACTGGACCAGTTGGGACTTGACGAAGAGGCCTACAGAATGAGGCTGCGCGACACTAAACTCAAACCGGGGGAGAACCCCCGACAACTCTTCTACCGAGTTAAGGACCTCACCGAGAAATGGTTACAAGTACCGGGAACAGGCCTCCAAGATGTCTTAGATAAAGTCACCCTCGAGCAGTTCATTGAGGCCCTACCCCCTCCGATGCAAAGATGGGTCCGACAACATCACAGACCCACCTTATCTGAGGCGGTGAACATCGCGTCGGCCTACCAAAAGGCAGGGGGAACTGGTAAACCCTTCAGAGTCGGATCTCCCATTCGCAATCCAATGCCACCATTGGAACCCCTCCCAACCAAGAGCCTGCGAGGAGGGTTTCCCAAGTGGAGAGCAACGGAAGGACGCCCGTCTGGATCCGAGGAGAAGAGGAGCGGTCCCGACCCGCGATCCACCCAGTTGTCCACGGGATACCGACAACCGCAATGTTATGAGTGTGGCAAGTGGGGCCATATCGCCCGGTTTTGTCCCCGGAAGAGAGGCACCGAGCCGATGGAGATCGGATTCATGAGGACCGAGCAAGGACCAAGATGCCAAGGTCTCTACGAGATGGACGTCCGGGTAGACGGGAACCAAGCCAGGGCCCTACTCGACAGTGGAAGTCGACAGACGGCGGTACTACCAACCGTAAGTGATTCTCCTTACCTCACCAATGTTAGTATCCCGATCCGGTGTATACATGGGGATGTAAGGACCTACCCCATGAAATCCATAACAGTAGAGGTGGGCCCTAACATTGCAGAGATGAGAGCTGCCGTCCTCCCCTCCTTACCCGCCCCAGTGGTGATTGGGACCGATCTACCCCACTTCCACCACACTATCAAAGCCCTAGACCAGGGATGGTGGGAAGAAGCACCCTTTGCCAGGGAGCCCATCCCCCCGAACACCCAGGGACGAGAGAGACCCACTAGGAAAAGAAGGGAAGCTCGCCTTGCTCAGTGCGCATCCATGTATGCCACCCATCGGATAGCATGGAACCTGGAGGACCATGAGGATTCCATCCGGGGAGAAACCCTGACGGACCCTACCTTAACATTGGCCCGCGAAAGGGCCATCACGAATGGGGACCCAGACCTGGCCAAGGGAGCACGTTTTATATCTAGACAGGGCCTACTCTATCGGGTCTACCAAGAAGAGGGAGGTGCACGGAGGGAACAACTACTACTACCCAAAACACACAGGGGCATTGTCCTCCAGTTGGCACATAATCACCCTTGTGGCGGACACATGGCCTCCCTAAAGACACAGCAAAACATTCTAAAACGCTTCTATTGGCCGGGGGTCTATGGGGAGGTGGCGAAATTCTGTAAGGAATGCAAAGTCTGCCAGTTGACAAGTGGGGAAAAGCCAGCCAAAGCGCCTCTGCAGCGGATGCCCTTGATCACCATACCCTTTCAAAGGATAGGTATAGATCTGGTAGGCCCTCTCGAGCCAGTCAGTCGTGGATATTGATACCTGCTGGTCGTGGTGGACTATGCCACCCGGTACCCCGAGGCCTTCCCCCTAAAGGGGACGTCGGCTAACCAAATATGTGACCAGCTCATCCCCTACTTCGCACGGGTAGGCCTACCCACCGAAATCCTCACCAATCAGGGTACCAACTTCATGTCAGCTGTCATGCGACAAGTCTGTGAAAGACTACAGATCAGACGTCTACGTACCTCAGTCTACCACCCCCAAACGGATGGGTTGGTGGAAAGGTACAACCAAACAATAAAGAAAATGATGAAGAGGGTAACAGGCCCAGAGGGGAAGGACTGGGATAGAGTCATACCCCTGATCCTTATGGTATTAAGGGACACCCCCCAGTCCTCGACAGGATTCTCCCCATTCGAGCTACTGTTTGGAAGACAGCCCAGAACGATCCTAGACCTGGTTAAGGAGGATTGGGAAAATATTAAGGAAACATCCCTCACCGAGTACGCTGAGGACCTTAAGAACCATCTATCTACTTTAAGGGGACTAGCGGAAACCCATCTAAACATAGCCCAAGACCGACAGGAGAAGACATACAACAAGGGCTGTCGCCTAAGAAAGCTAGAACCAGGGGATAAGGTACTGGTGTTACTACCCACCAGTACGAACAAAATGTTGGCTCGGTGGAGAGGCCCTTATGTGGTGAAGGACGTGGTAGGACCAGTAAATTACCGGATATACCAACCTGACCGAAGTCCATCATATAAGGTTTACCATATAAACCTACTAAAGAAATGGGCCGAGCCTGCCCCGGTCGATATTCTGGCCACCCAGGATACGGGGTCGTTACATGCGACCGGCCAATTGGATGCGGTGCAGTGGGGTGAAACACTCACTGAACACATGAAGAACGAGATCCTGGAGACGCTCAAACCACACCGCAACACCTTCTCCCAATTACCTGGAAGGACCGACCTAATGGAGCATCGTATCGAAACCCTAAACGGACAGATAGTCCGGCTGAGACCCTACAGGATCCCAGAGGCCCGAAGGTTGATCATTAAGAAAGAGATCGAAGAAATGATCAGGTTGGATAACATTGAACCCTCAACCAGTGCGTGGTGTTCTCCAATCGTGCTCGTACCCAAGCCAGACGGGGCTATACGATTTTGTATGGAATTTAGGCAACTCAACCTGATATCCCAATACGAAGCCTATCCCATGGCCAGGATGGATGAACTGCTGGAAAGGCTGGGTGCTGCCCGTTATCTCAGTACCTTGGACCTCACCAAGGGATACTGGCAGATACCACTACGGGAATCTGCCAAAGAAAAAAACGCATTTTCTACACCCCAGGGGCTCTTTCAATATAAAGTGCTACCATTCGGGTTGCATGGGGCTCCAGCCACCTTTCAGAGGCTGATGGACGTCCTCCTACAGCCCCACGACCAATACGCTGCAGCCTACCTGGACGACATCGTGATATACAGCGCATCATGGAATGACCATCTAACCCATCTACGCAAGGTGGTCTGCACCCTGACCCAGGCCGGACTCCACATCAACCCAGTGAAATCGGTACTAGGGACCCAGGAAACCAAGTACCTCGGACATATAGTCGGTGGCGGCGTGATTCGGCCACAGGTGTCCAAAATCGAGGCTATTCAGGGGATCCCAGTACCAACTAACAGAAAACAAATTAGGGCCTTCTTGGGGTTTATAGGGTACTATAGGCGCTTTATTCCCGGTTTTTCTTCCCTGGCTGCGCCGCTGACCAAGGCGTTGAAAATCGGGGGTTCCCCAGACCTGCCAACCAATCACGCCGCCATATTGGCCGTTGAGGGGCTGAAGCACAGTATATCATCCCACCCGGTGTTGGTATGCCCAGACTTCCGGAAGCATTTTTTTCTGCAGACGGATGCCTCTGGCATGGGGTTGGGGGCGGTCCTGACGCAGGAGGTAGACGGGTTCCTGCGACCGATCTGTTTTGTCAGTCGGAAGCTCCTTCCGCATGAGTTGGCATATTCCACTATCGAAAAGGAGTGTCTCGCCATTAAATGGGCGGTGGATTCATTGCGATACTACCTACTGGGGAGGAAGTTTACGTTGTACACCGACCATGCACCCCTGCAGTGGTTGGCGAGACACAAGGACTCCAACCAACGTGTTCTACGGTGGTTCCTGTCCCTCCAACCCTTCGACTTAGTTACCTTGCATAGACCCGCCAGCTTTCAGCTGGTGGCGGATTACTTGTCCAGGAGTTCGATCCAGCCCGACCGGCCTGGATCTGTGGTGGGGGTATGTGAGGATGTGAGGGTGGATGGTGGGGGAAAACGGGACGCACGGCCAAAGGAGCCCGCTGTGCCGCGGGCGTGTGCGGCGCCGAACGTGGGCGCCGGGAAGGCGTCCCTGTTAAAGGAGGAGACTTGTCGGCGTCCTGCGACGGTGCCGGCGCCGCGTGTGCCCACGAGGACCGGGTTCACTGGCGCTGCGGCTGGGAGACCCGCGAGCGCAGCATACCTCGGCGACCTCCGGCGGCGAGCGGCGGCGAGGCTCGGGAACTGGAGAGCCCGACTCGTGCCGACCGCTCGGCGTCGGAGGTGCGCCAGACAGCTGGGCAAGGACCCATCAGGGGCAACCCACCAGAACCCCCTCCTTACCTCATGTGGGGCAGACCCAGAATGGTGGCTTGGGGCCTCAAGGAGGACGGGCCTCCGGGAGACATGTCTCGAGGGAGACACATTGTTGGGGGGGCGGGGCCAATGGAGGGGGTGTGGCTGACAGCAGGGAGGGGAAGCTGGAACCAGGCAGCCAGTATAAAGGAGGAGGTGGGGAGGAGGCAGCACTATTCATAGAGGCTGGGTGCCTAGGGTCCCCACCAATCAGACAGGGGGGAAGGGAAGTTGTCCCCGATTGGCCCTTTTTCCCTCCAAACACCAGGTATAAAAGGGACTGGCCTAATGGCATTTTTTTTGCTTTTTGCAGGGAGAAGGAGAGGAGAGTGAGAGCAACTGGTGGGCCTATCCGGGTCCGTGAGAGTAGGAGACACTCAAAGAGAAGAGGAACTCCTGGTGCCTTTTACTCACAGTGAAGTAACTGTGGGGTCAAACCTGGAGTTCAACTACCTTGGTTAAGACACTGTGTAATAAAGGTCTACAAAACTCCACTTCGCCTACTGTTCTGATTTCTACAGACTGCCACTATTATCAAAGCAGCCTATTTTTGGAAAATGTTTTACCTGTGAATACAGATGCATGTTATCTAGCCAGCTTATCTCCCTGTGACTGCCACTATCCTCCCGGCATCCTAAAATTATCTCTACCTAATACCACTCTCGTATATGACAGCAACTCAGTATATGACCACCTGTTTGTCATCATCACTCAAGCAGCCCACTGCCCAGCAGCATCGTGACCACCACCACTGCCACCTCCCACGCATGCTCCAGATGGCAACTACTAAACACCCTCTCCCATCTACCATTCCCCCAACTCACTTCCTACCTTCGTTCTTCACTACTTGCAACTCACCAGCTACACACACTAACCTCACGACACACTCTAGATCCATCATCTCTAGTAAAAAACTGCTAGGTCTACGCTCCAGACACCCGCACACCATTCCCTTGGTTAGCCATAGCACCCCTCAATCCACAAGCTCACCCAAGAATCAATTGTCCCCTAAACTACTCATGGATCCAGGACTACCCAACCTCACGACTACTAATTTAGCTATTAACAAATCTAAACCTACACAGCCCCCCAACACACTGCAATGTGCATTGATCACTGCTAGGTCCATCCCTGCACACGCCACTGAAATCCATGAACTCATGTCCAAACTTGACCTTGATATTCTTGCCATAACCTAGACCTAGCTAAATAGCGCAGCTGGGCCAGCCCTCACCCTGGCCATACCAACAGGATACTCTATCATCAGACAGGACTGACTGACCACCGCAGGTGGAGGTGTAGCACTCATAGTAAAAGACCACATAGTTATCAGACAAACCCCTACTAATCTAGGACGGAACACTGACTCCCTTAGAGTAAAGATCTCCCTCACCCCTAACACAACTATTACTATCAACCTTGCCTACCGCCCTCCAGGCTCTATACAAGACTTTCATGAAAACATCCCTCACCTCCTAGCTGAAAACTTAAAAAACACAACTAAAACTATCCTCATAGGCGATTTCAACCTTGGTCTCAACGACAAGAAAGACAGACCATCCAAAGCCCTGGCACTAGCCCTACAGGAACTAGACTTCAAACAAAAAGTGCAAGCTCCCACAAATTGCAAAGGGCGTACCATTGTTTGGATTGCTGACCATAGCTGTGACATTGACATCAGCTCAATCACACCCACCCCTAGGTCGGACCATTTCCTCATACACTTCTTCATTCCAACCGAGGCTACCAATATCAAAAAGCACACTCCGATCCCTCCAACCTTAGCGAGAAGTGCAAAAACAACACTAAAGAAAGGATCCTGCCCCACTTAGGCTGCTTCACTTCCAACATCCCTGTATCCTCAGACCCATCGGTACTGGTGGATATCTTCAAATCCACAACTAGCACTATTATCAACATCATTGCTCCCTTAAAAAAACAAAAGGCAAAAAAGGTGAAACACTCTAACACCTGGTTTTCTCCTGAACTCAAAGAACTTTGCACCCAAAAATGCAAAGCCTTGAACAAATGGCAAAATACCCCTAGCGCTACTATGCTATCCTCCTACAAAACAGCTGCCACACTTTACAAAAAAGCAATAGTCGCAGCAAAATCTGCCTCCTTCAATGACAGAATATCCAATGCCACCTCAGAATCCAAAGAACTATTTGCAATCTTGAACCTGTCCATCCTATCCACCAAATCACTAGACATCACCAAAGACCAAAAATGTTGCAACACAAGACAAACTGCCCTACTAAATGAAATTTAACTCCTACAAAAGAAAATTCAGGTACATTACATGAATCTCACACAGCATATTAAAAAAACTCTGACACAGAGCAAGCACTCACTCCGATCACCCGTGAACTACCGAGCGCAAAGAAATTGGTCGACAAAATCCCAATAACCCCTTTTAAAATCAGAGAAATCACAGAACTTGAAGTAATAGACATCATGAAAAAAATTAAGCCCTCCAACTGCAAAGGAGATGCCTGCCCAGCCAAGATAGTAAAAGAATGTGCAGAAACACATGCTCCGTTTCTCAAGTCCTTCATTAACGCTTATTTCAATTCCAATACTGTCCGAGAAGGCCTCAAAGAATCTTGGGTGTGCCCCCTTCTACCCTTCTAAAAAGAAACACCCTGGACCAGGAAATAACTAATAATTACAGGCCCATCACCACCATCCCCTTCTTGCTCAAGATACTATATAACATTGCTGACACGCAAATCCAGCAGTATTTAGAGGAAAACCACATCCTAGGAAAAAGACAATCTGGTTTCCTCCCAGAACATGGAACTGAGTCCGCCCTACTCAACCTTAAAATACAACTTGGCGACATGATGTATAAAGGCAAGCTAGCACTTCTCCTCCTCCTAGACCTGTCCGCTGCCTTTGACCTTGTCGTCCATGATATTCTAGGCATGCACCTAAAAAACAAGGCCCATTTTTCACCAGAGGCAATTGTCAGGGTGGCATCATTCCTAAACGACAGGCCTATGAAAGTCTTCTCTGACTATGCATTCACCTCCCCCACCACTATCCACTGTGGCATCCCACATCACTCATGCACTGCCCCAGCGCTGTACAATATTTTCACCCTCCTGCTCTTTAACGACCTGGACTGCCATGACATAGCCTATATCAATTACGCTGACGGAATAGGCGCATACGAACACGACACAGCAGCACTAACAAAGATCTACTCAGCCATCCAAACATGGATGGCAGCCAAAGTTCTCTGCCTAAACGGGAACAAAACAGAGATCCTCATTGTAGGCTCAACAGACACTCTCAACAAGCTCCCACCTCAAAACAAATCATTCACCATTGACAACTCCCCTATTACCGTCTGTGCAGCAGTCAATACCCTAGGAGTCTACCTTGACTCATCCCTCCCCATTTCACGCCAGGTCAATGCCATAGCGTCCTCCGCTGCACTCATCACTAAGATGATCAATGCGTTCAAGCCTTTCCTCTCCACCAAAACTGCCTATCCATAATCAAAGCCTCAGTAGGTACTAAACTAGACTACTGCAATGCACTATTCCTAGGCACCTCTGCCAAAAATATCCAAAAACTTCAAATTACACAGAACAATGCTATCATGGCTGCCCTGAGTATTCCCAAAAGGGAACACATTTCACAGGCCAGAGAAAATGCACACTGGTTGCCGGTAAAAGAACGCATACTTTTCAAAACATTGGCCATAACACACAGGTGCCTCTCCTCTGATGCCCCACCTTACCTATCAGAAAGAATCACCCAAAACACCTCTAACAGACCCATTTGATCGCACCTAACCAATCAGATCTACGTTCCAGCCTTCAAGAGAACCAAAGCTGGAGCGTCTAGCTCCAAAAACTGGAAAGCACTGCCCACAACCCTAAGAAATGAGGCATCATAGATTGTATTGTGCAAGATGCTGAAAACCTCACTGTTCTGTTAGCTCCTAATCAAATTGTGTTAGTATTTGCTCCTAACTGTACTGCCTCATTACTGTCTTGTTAAGTTCTAATTGTCTGTAACAGTGCCACAATGCCTCAGGGCTGCTGCTGTGGTTTATAAATTCAAATAAGCAAATAAATAAAATAAATTATCCTGGACGTGATTAGGTTTAGGGCAAACCACTAACTGTTGCACAGACGTTGGACCTCATCAGAAGCTCGGTTGTAAATCGGTGCAGTTACCCCCTGGTGCTAAAAGTGTTACTGCCTGATCATGCAGCGCATGCACCCCCGATTCCGGCATTAACATGAGTGTTACAGCAGCGGGAAGAGCAGGAAAGTGAACAAATCAAATGCCATGTGCATCACACCCCTACTGGTGTACCATGTGCCAGCGTGAATGATGTGCGTGAATGACCATGACCAAGAAATTGTCCCAGTAGGCCTGCCCCATGAGTGCATGTCATACAAGCCACAGGGAAGTACATGTCCCACACACACACATGTGCACAGCCTTCCAATCACTGTGAACCACAATACAGCCCTGCTGGCAACTCAGCATTGCCCCATGGAGCCATGGCAGTGCATAGGATTAAGCCTCCCCCCAACTCCAACATGTCAGTACCACCCGGGGAGGGGATGTGGGGCCATGGAGGCCCACATGCATGCATGTCAGACATATGCTGGCCCAGCATGGACACCCTGCCCCTCACAAACACAGGCCAAAGCCAACCATGCGTCACACTCTGTACCTTTGCAATTGTGTCTTGCATGCCAACACACATGGGTGAACCATACCTGATGACACTTCCTATGTCCCCTACAGGCACTCAATTATCACCAGAGCCCTCGGAGGAGGAAGTTACAGGGCCATTAGGGAGTGCTGCACTCCCCACGCAGGCACACACGATCCTTTTTTTGGGACACATGGACTGCCATGCAAGGCCTGCAGCCAGCAAGGCCATGCCTGCTGGTGGCACCACAGGTCCTGCATCAACACCAGCAGCCACCCAGAGCAGTGCAGGCCAATCTGCACCCACACCTGCAGCCGTATGCAGGGACACAGAGCCGACATCTGCTGCCAGTGCCAGTGAGGAGCCACAGAAGGACACCAGCCCAGAGTCTATGCCTGGCCAAGGTCTACAGTCCTTAGGAAGCCCTCTGAACCACAAGTGCCAAGCAACACCAGAGCTGGATGAGGACACTCCATCTTATGGCTCACCCACATACAGCTCTTATTTATTTATTTATTTATTCACATTTGTTAAGCGCACATCAGACCGGAGGCATCGTGGCGCTGGTTACAGTGTTTCTTACACGCATTTGTGCCCTTGGTTACATTGGCAATGGTTATGCTTTAGTACATGTGCATAGAGAGCACAGAGGTGGTCAGGTGCACAAGTTAGTTGAAGAGAGAAGTTTTAAGTTGTTTCCGGAAGGAGAGGAGGGAAGATTCTGCTCTGAGGTTGGTGGGCAATGCGTTCCAAAGCATAGGTGCCAGGTATGGGAAGCCTATACCTCCTGCCCTGGATCTATTGATGCGTGGTATGGTGAGACGGTTGGCGTATGTGGATCTGGTGGGTCTTGTGGATTGGGATCTAGACAGTGTGTCAGATAGGTAGGAAGGTGCTGTGAGGTTGATGCATTTATGCGTTGTGGTGAGTATTTTGAAAGCAATCCTGTCCTTAACTGGGAGCCAGTGGACGGCTTTCCTTGCTGAGGTGATGTGCTCTCTTTTGGGTATGCTGAGTGCTGCTCTGAGGGCATTATTTTGGGTGGTTTGGAGCCTTGCTAGGTTGTTCTTGGAGGTGCCGGCTAGGAGCGCGTTGCAGTAGTCCAGTTTGGCTCCAATAGTGGCTCTTGCGATGGACAGGCAGTTTTCCTTTGTTAGGAACGGTTTTATAGCATTGATGAGTTTAGTGCTCAATGCCGATGCTGAGACGATTGCGTTTACTTGTTTATCCATCGATAGGGTGGCATCTATGTGAACTCCTAGTGTTTTAACTGATGATAGGACTGGGATAGTGCAGTTGTCTATGCTAAAGTTAGTGTAGAGTGGGTTGAGGTTGGCAAGGGTGGGCTTCTGGCCTAAAATGAGGATTTCAGTTTTGTCCCCGTTCAAGCAGAGTCCGTTGGTGGCCATCCAGGCTTGTATGGTAGAGTAGATTAGTTGGAGGGAGGTGGAGTCTTGATGATAATTACCAGTCAGGGGCAGGAGTATCTGCGTGTCGTCAGCGTAGTTCGTGTATGTGATCCCCATGGCGTCCAGTTTGTCGAATAGGGGCTTAGTAAAGAGGTTGTATAGCGTAGGGGCCGTGCAAGAGCCTTGAGGAACCCCACAATGGATGATGGATGGTGCAGCGTGAGCTGTGTTTGAGAAGACTTTCATAGCTCTGCCTTGTAGGAAGGAGGTCACCCATGAGGCCGCGTTCTTGGAAAAGTGTGCTGCTTGTGTTAGATGATTGGTGAGAGTGTCGTGGTCTACCAAGTCAAATGCTGCTGATAGGTCGAGGAGGAGGAGGAGGGCAGGCTTGCCCTTGTCGAGGATGTTAGTGATTTCATTTTTTAAGTCTAGAAGGGCAGTTTCGGTTCCGTGTCCCTTACGGAATCCAGATTGCCTTTTGCCTAGAATTGCGTTGGATTCTAGGTAGTGTTGGATCTGTATATGTGCGGCTTTGTCAAGTAGTTTTAGAAGGAATGGGACTGTGGTTATGGGGCGATAGTTGTTAGGGTTTTCGGGGTCAAGTGTGGGTTTTTTTAGGAGGGGGCGCACCCAGGCCTCTTTGAGGGTGTCTGGGACTATGCCTGACCTGAATGATGCGTTGATGAACGCAGTGAGGAGAGGAGCGAGCTGTTCCGCACATTCTTTGATGATTTTTGGGGGGCATATGTCACCCTTACAGAGTGAGGGTTTGAGATGTTTGAGGATGTTGATGACCTCGGTTTTGGTGATTTCGTTGAAAGTGAACTTGTGTATGTTGTTGGCTTCGACACTATGTTTCATGTGTGTGTGTGTACTTTGTTTAGGTAAGGAGTTGTAGTGGTGTGATATCTTTTTTTGGAGGAGGTTAATTTTTTCTAGCATGGCTGTTTGTATGCCTGTGCACCATGCCTCGTCCTTGATGATCTCGTCTGGGCAGGTGGGCGGTATGGTTAGTTCTTTAAAGATACAGAATAGCTCTTTAGATTGAGAGTTGGCCGCCGTGATGCGTTGGTTGTACGCTTCGGATTTGGCTCGGAAGATGGCCTCTTTGTATTTTTTGGCTATGGTTTTGAATATATCTTTTGTGTTGTCGCAGGGATTACGTTGCCAGTTCTTGAGCGCTTGACGTTTGTCTGTGCGCATTGCTTGGAGATCCTCTGAGAACCATGAGTTGGAATGGAAGGATTTTTTCTCTTTTTTGCTTTCTAAGGGGGCGGCAGTGTTGACTGCCCTTGTGATAGAGTCTTTAAATATTTCCGCGAGTGTATTAGGGTCTGATGAGAAAGGGGGCTTTAGACAGGGCACGTTGAGTAGTGCACTGATATTAGCTGCTGTGAGTTTTTTGGCACTTCTGGCTAGAGTAGCCGCAGCTTTGGTGGGCACTCTACCGCTTACAGTGCATGGGATATCGAATAGGATGAGGTTATGGTCTGTCCATGGGAGGCTGGTGTTGGCGGTGATTACTATGTCGCAGTTATGGTCAGAGATCCAGTCTAGGGTGCGCCCTTTGACGTGAGTGGGCGCTAAGATTTTTTGAGAGAATCCTAGGTTTTGGAGGTCCTTGGCTAAAGATAGGGCAGCTTTGTCCTTGAGATCGTTGAGTCCTAGATTTAAGTCTCCTAAGAGGAGTGACTTCGTGGATTTTTTAATGTTATTTCCTACGAGGTGGTTAATTTGGCCTTGGAAGTTGGTGGAGGGGCCAGGTGGACGGTAGATCGTATGGATATTAATAGTACAGTTAGGTGATGGTGCTAGTTTTATAGAGAGGATGTCAACATTTCCGTCTTCTTGATTAGGTATGGTTCTAATGGGTAGGGTTTCCTTGTGTATAAGGGCAACCCCCCCTCCTGTTTTGGTCATTCTATCTTGTCTGATGATGGCGTACCCTGTAGGTATGGCTAGGGTGATGGCAGGGCCGGACGCTTGGTGAAGCCATGTCTCGGTAATGGCCAGTATGTCTAAGTCATTGGAGGTAAGTAGGTCATGTACTTCTATGGCGTGGGCATTGAGGGATCTGACATTGAGGAGAGCGCACTTGTATGGGGTTTGGCCGGAGTTCTGAGGTCGCATGGTAGGAGGATTAGGTGTAATGGAATCGTTAATATTGGCGCAGGCATTACTGCTGGGTACATTGATTGTAGACTTACTCCTATGGTATGAGGTGGAGTTCCTTTGATAGTATGTTGTGCTAACTTTCGTGGTACGTGAGCTGAGTCTATAATTTCTGAGTGTTAAGTGTGCAGTATTGGCCTGATGTAAGAATGGAGCTGTGCGGGCTCTCAGTCTGCCTAGTCTGAGGTTTGCATCTGGTGTCAGTGCTGTGAGTTGTGGTAGAGGTGTGGGCGTGCGCATACGGTTCATTATAGTTGGGTGTCTCTGTGAGTGTTGTGCGAGAGTGAGGTCTCTGTTGTGGCTGAGTAGTGTGATCATGAGGGTTAGTAGAGCACATAGTAGGCAGGTGTGGAGGAGCGAAGAAAACATACTGGGCGTGAGTTAGATACACAGGGCAACCTAACACAGTGGAGGCAGGGCTAACACAATGGAGGCAAGGCTAACACAATGGAGGCAAGGCTAACACAATGGAGGCAAGGCTAACACAATGGAGGCAAGGCTAACACAATGGAGGCAGGGCTAACACAATGGAGGCAGGCTAACACAGTGGAGGCAGGCTAACACAGTGGAGGCAGGCTGTCTCGGTGCTGGCTAAGGCGAATCCTAGCCCAGTGTAGAGCCCACCTCCCTGACTGTGTAGTCCGTCACGCAACGTGGTGCTGTAACGGCTGAATGACATGGAGCGCAAACAGCATGAGATGGAGGCCATTGGGCATACTCATTCCAACCACCTGCAGACCATCAGGTAGTCTATCCAGTGGGCCACCCGCAGGGATGCGTGTCAAATGATCCGGAACAGGGCAGAGATGTATGCCAACACCTCTGCCCTGGAATTCTATGCGCAACATGTACAGGAGAAGACGGAGGGTCAGAATCACTGTTCGGAACCATGGTATACTTAACTGAACTTAAAGATCTTAAACTCCAGCGTAGACAGGCTCGGATGAAGTGGAGAAGTGGCTATTTATTAGCCAATAAAGTTCTCTTTCATTTGGCTACTACAAGATACCATAGTGCTATTACAGTGGCCAAACATCTATTTTTTAGTGGAAGAATTGAGCAGTTTATCAATCAACCTAAAGCTCTATTTGAGGCAGTTCAATCGATGACGGCTCAGCCTATGTCACAGCCCAGTTTACCTCCCTTGCAGGAGCTTTGTGACTTTTGTCAAAGTTCATTGATGATAAAATAGCTGCCTTTCATAGTGCAATTACTACTACTCTCTCTAACACTCCACACTGCGGCCCAGGATATATTAGCCGCTATTAAAGGGCTAAAATCGACATCACCCTCTGACCCTATCCGGCTTTCGATATTGAAAGATGTGTAAAGCGTAATCATCCTGTGGTTGGTCAAGGCAGTCAATGATTCACTTTCATCAGGGGTTATTTCTGATGATTTGAAACATGCCCTTATAATCCCCTTCTTAAAAAAAAACATCTTTGGATCAGCTGGTCCTTTGTAACTTTTGCCTTTTTCCCTGTTCCCATTTCGTATGAAACAACTTGAGCCTTTCGTTTCTCCTCTTCTAGGCTCTTTTCTTGAACGATCTTCCTTCTTTGACCTCTTTCAATCGTGTTTTCACTTGGACTGAGGCACTGAATCGGTCTTGGTGTCAGTACTTGATGATCTGACGTGGTTAGTGGACCAAGGGGAGGGTGTTCTTATTCTCTTAGACCTTTCAGTGGCATTTGACAACGTAGACCACCCCACCTTGGTCTCCAGTCTCTCCTCCGCTGGCCTATCAGAACAGCTTCTGCCCTCGTTTGCTTCTTTTTTGGCAGGAAGCCTGCAATCTGGTTCTCTGCCACCTTTCCAATCCCAACCTGTAGCTCTGTTATGTGGGGTCCCTCAGGTCTCCTCGTTGTTTCCCCTTATGTTCAACGTTTATATCCAGCCGCTTCTTGGCATCCTCCATGCAAATGGTTTCCTGTACTACTCCTACACCGACGACACACAGATTTTTCTGTGGCTCGATCTGTCACAGCCTGATACGCTGTTCAGCTGAGGAGTTTCATGGATCCTGTGAGTGGATGGATGTCCAGGAACTGGCTTAAGTTGAACAGGGAGAAGACAGAGGTGCTTGTGGTTGGTACCGTTAATCCTTCTTTGTTCTGGAGCCCAGAGTTCTGGCCTGCTAGTCTGGGCCCTTTTTACACACCTGTTTCATTGGTCAATGACCTATGCATCACGATTATCTCTTCTTTATCCATGTTGGATCAGGTGTAAGCCACTTGTCAAAAGGGTCATTTCAAACTGTGGACACTACGCAAGGTTTTGCCTTTTATTCCTGTCAAATTTCAGGCCCCTGTAGTCTCCTCTCTTGTAATCAGTGGAATTGATTTTTGTAATGCATTTTATTTGACTGCACGGCACTATTTGCTCCAACGTCTCCAGCTGCTGCAAATCATTGCTGCTACAACGATTCTTTGTCCATTGCATGGTGCCCATATTACTCCCATTCTTCAGCAGCTCCACTGGTTACCAGTTGAGCAACGTGTGATGTTTAAGTGTCTGTGTTTGGTACACAGAGCCTTTTACAAAAAAAGGGACAGAATATCTTCAGGTGAAGTTTTGCCCTTTTGCTCCCCCAAGAGCACTGCGCTCCCATTCTTCTTTTACTATCTCAGTTCCTAGGTGTAGGCTCTCTCGGGTTGGAGGCCATGCTTTCTCAGTGGTTGCAGCACAGCCTTGGAATTATCTTCCTCTTCACCTGCGTGCTATTGAGGTCTACTTTCCATTTCTGTGGGCCTTAAAAACATGTATTTCCTAGTTTCTTGTGGGTACTCAGCCAGTGCGTTCATTGCATAGGGTATAGCTCCATGATGCCTTTGGGCGACCAATGTGCTTTACAAGTGTCAATAACATAACATAACATAACATATCAGGGTGTCTCTGCCCTAGCAGAAGCCATCCGGCAGTGCAATGATTGGCAGCGGCTGCAGAACCTGGTGATAGGCTCCATCATGTCAACCTCCATAACACCCACAGAGGGTTCACAGTAGGGCATGCCACAAAGACAGACCCAGCGCGCGGGGGGTGACTGTGAATGACATGGGGACACTGGCCACCATGAGTAGCTATGCTGGGAATCTGGTGGTGGGAGGGGGAAGGGGGATAGTGTGCTGGGGAGTTGGTTGTGGAAGGAGAGTAGTGTGCTGCAGAGTTGGTGGTTGAAGGGTGTTGGGGGATAATGTGCTGGGGAGTTGGTGGTGGGAGGGGGTATAGTGTACTTGGGAGTTGGTGGTGGGAGGGGGAGGGGGTATAGTGTGCTTGGAGTTGGTGGGGGTAGGGGTTGATAGTGTACTCAGTAGTTGGTGGGGGGATGGGATAGGGGCTAGTGTGCTGGGGAGCTGGTGGTGGAAGGGGAGGGGGAAGTGTGCTGCAGAGTTAATGGTAGGAGGGGGAGGGGGATAGTGTGCTGGGCATTAGGTGGTGGAAGGTGGGAGGGGGAAAGTGTGCTGGGAAGTTGGTAGTGGGAGGAGGTAGGGGGATAGTGTGCTGGGCAGTTGGTGCTTGGAAGGGGGAGGGGGATAGTGTGCTGGGGTGTTGATGGTGGGAGGAGGAGGGGGATAATGTGCTATGAAGTTGGAAGCAATACATCTGGTGAACTGCATCAATGCAAGGACATTGTTGATTGTGCCATTGCTGTGTTTATTTACTCAGTGGTTAATGTTTTGTGTTGTGTATATGTATTAGAAGAAATTGTCCATTAGAGCCTGGCGTGCAATTCTGCAATTCCTGACTTCATCTCTGTTGCAGCCCCGGCATCATGATCAGCACCCTCATCCTCTGGGGGTGGCATGTATACATCAGGGGGTAGCAGTACATTACGCTGCATGCATATATTGTGCAACATGCAACGCAGTAATTCAATTCGGCCAACTTTTACGGGGGCGAACATTAGTGCCCCCCGCCACTCCCCAATGCGATCAAGTGTGCAGAATTGTGCCTTCAGCAGGACAAAGTTGTGCCCAATGCATATGCAGGTCCTGCTGTGTGAGTAGTTGAATGTTGTCTCTGGCAGTGTTTGGGGATCCTGCACAGGGGTCATAAGCCAAGGCATCTGCGGATATCCGGCATCACCTGAATGGTGAGAGACATGGCCATTAGACACTGTGTAACATGGAGGGGGGGTCGACCTTTACAGTATCATGGAAATGGACATTATCCTGAGGCATATGCAGCATCAATCCTTGGAATGTGTCTGTCTTATGTCATGCAACCTGCGTCAAACATGTGATGCATGGTTTTCAATTCACATGCACCCTGTTCCCTAAAAGCTGGTGTTACTTGCTGTGTCTGTTGGTGACATTTGATGCTTACATGATGGTAGTCCTGTGTGAGTGTATTGCTCTGTTGCATGGGGCATGCTGGGTTGACTATTGTCAATCTGTATGCTTCTGTGTGCAGTGCTTCACCATTGGGGGTACGTGTACATGGGTGCATGTCAGTGGTACTGGCAGGGTTGCTGTTGCAGGGTTCACTGTGGCACCTCTTTAGTAGTTGTTGCTGTTTTTGCATGTCGCATGTTGCTGCAGGCATGTTGGTGTTTACAGTTCCTTCTATATGTGTGCATGGGCTCATCCCTCATGTTGGGTGCAGCATGTGCATGCTCACTGGCCTGTACTGTGAGGCAGGTATGAGAGGTGGACAGGTCAAACTCATGCAGACATTTCTCATGCAATGCTTTGTGTCAGTGTTCATGTCCACCAACACCCCCGCCCCCTATTTGGTCAGGTGCTTCGCAGCACATGTAATAGGACAGTTGTACTCATCCACAATCCACGTCCGTTGTCCACATTGCCTATCCATGTATCCTGGGAGCATGCTGTTCCATAGCACCATGGAATCGTGGGTGGAACCTCAGTAGCGAGCACAGCAGTGGGTGATGAGGAGGTAGGGTCACAGGTCATCTGCACATTGAGTGAGTGGTATTGTTTGCCGTTTCTGTACACTGCTTCATGGGCCAGGGGTGCCACCAATGCCACATGGGTGCAGTCCAGGGTTGCTATCACATTTGGCATGTGTGCTGTGGCATAGAATCGTGCCTTCATTGCATTCACCTGGGCTGGGGTGGTGGGCAGTGTGATGTGGTGTTGCACATGACGCTGGAGGGCATCCATCACCTGGACCAACACTGCACAGGATGTGTGCTGTGCCATACCATGCATCATGGCCATGGACTGATGGAAGGTGCCTGTACCTAGAAACTGTAGTACTGACACTAGCTTCATCACTGGGGCACAGCTGTACAGATGTTAATCCTGCTCTATATGTGATCCTGGATTGTTGTGAGTAGCTCTGTGATGGTCTCCCTGTTCAGGCGGTACAGTGTCACCAACTGGGTGGTGAGGGTCCAGGGTGAGGGCCTGTCTCTGGGGTTGGGTGTTCACGTTGTTTGTGCTCTTCTCCTTTTACTTGCTGTGTTGCAGTTTTGTACACTCACAAGTTGCAACAGTTTACACATTCTAATATTCCGAGTTGCTTTGAATGTACTAGTCCACCTCCAGGTTTTATCCAATGGGCACCTTGCTGGCGAATGCTGCCTCTCACATCCAAGAAGCGCCTTTCTCGTGAGTTCAATAGAGTCACGGAAAAGCAAAAACCATTTAGCTCGCTATTGCGAAATGGAGCGATTACACCACAATGAGAATTCTTTCGTGCAAACACCATTTAATTCTATTTCATGGAGACTATTTCTGCCGTGTTATGGATCTGCGAGGCACATTGTTCAAAGTGACCTGCCAGCCATTATCCTCATTCTGTAACTTCACCTGGGTCCAGACAGCTGGCAGTGGATAAAACACACCAGACAAAGAATGGGAGCACTTTCTGTTCAGCTGTTGGCACAGAAAAATAAGAGACTCTTCTTTTTCATTAAACCCAGAAAATTAACTCATACTGGTAAATCGGAAGTCACTGATACCCTCTCCAGAGACAGACTGCACTATTAGGTAGTCTCGTTCTGTTCTCGCCTGGTAGACAGGATTCAAGATGTAACCAAGATTAACATTTACTACTTACTGCATCTTATTTTAAGATCTGCAGAGCCCTCAAGATTCAGCTACAAGTAGTTGTTAGTATATCTAATTATGGAGATTTGCAGAAAAGGTCTTATAAGACTCCAGCAAGAACCCCTCTCAGTCCACTAACGCTTTAAGGACAGCGAGTAGGGATACAGGTCGGCCATCTTTTTAGGAAAGCTTTGAGTTTAGCCGCTCTCTCATTGCCTCAATGGTAGCTGTTCAGAGTTCTGCTTCGCAGATATAAGTGGAGGAAATAATATACGGTCCTGGCTACAGTAGGATTATGGGTTGGTGAAATAAAGACCTGGCAGAAAAACACCCCAGTTACTAACGCGATTAGGTTTGCTTATATACATAATTTCACAGTGTGCACAGGTAAAACATGAACAAAAGGTCACAACTGAATGTTCAGGGTCGCTTGCTCGCATGCACTTAGTGGCTATGCCAATGAGCTTGTTTACAGATGTTGGCTTGGTACTCGTTATGTGGCCACCAGATGTATTGAACATAATCTCTCATCAGCCCTGCTCAGAAATGTCAGTGTTGAAGGATCATGGGAGTTGTTGTCCAAAAGATCTGGAAGGCCACATAATGAATAACGTTGCCTGTTCCTGTCAAATAATATCTCATACAAATATCAATCGCCCTTCAACAGACATTGGTCACTAAGGGGTGTAACACAACAGGGCTGACTTCTTGTGAAACCTCTTGCACTCCTCATTAGATGTGACAGGATATACAAGTGATTTAAAATGAGGAATTTCCTCACTGATAGCACTGGTAGGAACATTTTGATCCATCCATAATCACACAAGAAGAAGCAGTGGGAGTCCTACACTGGACACTGAGCATGGGTGCCTGTTTGCCTATGTTGACGTCATTATTCCTCTGTTGACTAACTGCGGATTTGTATATATTTGTCATGGAGGGTATGGTGTTGTAATGTACCTGTCTCTCTGTGCAAGCTGGTGTCTGGAGTGCCTAAGTGTATGCATGCCATCTTGGTATGGAATTTTGGATGAGTGATAGGTGACTATTCAGTTTGATGACATTTGGAGAATGAGATGGTTAGGGTTTGGATGCACCAGTGTCTGTTCCTTAGTATGTTTAGATAATGTATCATAGGAGACCTCCTGAAACTGTAAAACAAATGATGCTTAATTGTGGATCCAGTGTGTTGTGTTCTAGAAGAAGAAGAGCACTTAACACTGTGTAAGGGTAAATATTGCGTAGGATAATGGTTTAAAATAAACTTACGCCTGGCAGCCTTTCTGAAAGAGTTCGAGAAGTGCCATTCACAATATTATGCTTTATTCTGCATTTGAGCATCTTGCCCGCTGCCACGATAAAAAGGGTCCCTATTTAAAGTGCAAGTTGTAAATAAATGTGGCGCTCACCTAAAATATGTTACAACAAAGTAACATAAAATCTCACTGATTGCAACCATTTCTAAGGTCCTTTTCAATACAGTTTATTGTCAATTCTAAAGACATGATGGAAACTGTGATTATTTTAAACAGAACTTTCTGTATTTTAAAACACAGAGACCTGATTTCACCTTTGAAGACAAAACTGTACATTTCATATTTTCTTTCAGCTTCTGCTTGACCGTTTGGAAGGACAAGGCTGAGAACTAAACACAAACTATGCCCCATGTAAAAGACAATGGGCCTCATTAGGACTCTGGCGGCCCCGGAATGAACGGGGCTGGTAGGGGACTGGCACCGTTCATTCCGGCCCGCCCTATTAGGAGGTCTGCAGTGGGTCCCAGACCAGGCGTCCTTAGTGGGACCCGCTAGCAAAACCAGGATGTCATTAACGGGCATGTTGTTACCATCCTCCCCATTCCCGCTCAAACGGGAATGGGGATTAATTTTTACCGGCGCCCAGAAAAGGGCAATTACCGGGTCCGCCAAGGTCGGCATGACCCAGTTATTACCCTTTTCTGGACTCCGGTAAAAATGAATTACCAGCGGCAGCTGTGCCCTTAATAAGGGCACGGCTGCCACCAGGGTAGTATAGAGGCCCAATGCCCTTCGAGTGCATTTAATTTCCAAAAGAATTCAGCAAACTCATAATGTATTTTAGAGTAAAAACGTGATGCCTGGAAATCCCTAGATAAAAGAGGTATTTGGGGGCAGTGGCTTAGCACTGTACGAGATGGTTGCCTAAATCGTGCGCTCCCGCTCCAGTGGCTGTTTTCATCTTTTTCGCACACTTATGAGTGCAAACTTAATTGAATCATTGTGTCTGGTTACTTTTTCAATGTCCCTTGTGGTCCATGGCAATGTCTCGCTGAAGTGAGACTGGTTTCCAGAGGGCTCTCAGAAGCCTCTGTAGGCAGAGCCTGAAGCTGCAAGGTCGCAAGACTGCTGAAGCTGATACCTCTTGTGCGTCGGGAGGTGCGCGCTGATGCCGTTAAGGTGCTTTTCTTCACAACACGGGTCCTCCATATTAATAAAGCCCAAAACTTTTATTTATCAAGGCAAAAGATATGTTTGGCCATTTCCTAAACTGCACAATATGTTTCCTCACTTCATTAAACTGGTTGAGGATTATTGGCTAAACGCAAGTGTTTTCTTTTCATATTAAGGATATTTTTGTGGAGGAATTACAAAATAATTACTACTCAAAGGGTGGTACTCTGAAGGTCAATTGCTCCTTAAAAAGGTATTTTTAGCCATGTTTTAATCTGCACATTAATGTTTCATCACTCAGTTAAACTGGATAAAGATGATTGGCTAAAAGCTAGCGTTTATCCATATTAAGGAAATCACTGTGGAGGAATTACACCATATTTACCTACAAAATCGAATTACTTCTGAAATTGTAGTATTCAGAAGGTTATTTGCTGCTCTTATATAGCTTAAAGAGCATTGTGTGGGATTATATGCTGCTCCTTAGTCACCTGAAGCTTCGCTATTTGACCAGTTTATGAACCTGCCATTCACAAAACTAATCTTTAAGGCCCTGCAGTTTACCATATTATTTCATTACCTCTACACTATGTGCATTGCTCTCTTATTGTTAATCAGATACATTTGTCCAGCTGTACTGTCCAGCACATTATGGCATCAAAGAAAGGCCTACCTAAATATATATTCACATCTCCTTCCAAAACCCTCAAAAGACTAAAAAGTAAATCACCTACATCAAAAGAAAGTATTCTGGACCCAGAAATGCAAACTATCCTGAAAGAAATTAGAGCTCTGAAACTATTTATGGAAGCCACTAATGCAAAACTGCAACAGCTCAATGATAAATGGTCTGCTTTCAATTCAAGAATTAGTGAGACGAGTAAGCAATGCTAAAGATGCTACTGGTAGAGTACAAATGCTGGAAAACACAGTCAAAATTCTTCAAGAACAATATGAGAACCACGAAAATCAGAACAGAAGAAACAACCTGCAGATTGTGGGTCTTCCTGAAGGTATTGAAGGGGACAATCCTATTCTGTTCTTAAATGCTATGCTCCCTAAACTCCTGGTCCTACCAATGTCTGTGCAATTAAACATCCAAAGTGCTCATCGGTGGGTCAAATTAATTCAGTGCACTCTCCTAATAGTTCCTCCAGAACCTTTACCTTTTCATTACCTGGCTATACACATGTGTTACTCATAATGGATAAAGTGAAGTTAATAAAGCAGTTCTCTTTGAATGGTAAACAAATTTGTATAACCCAGGATGAATCCAATGTGACTGTTGCCAGAAGAAAAGAACTACTTGATCTCAGGCCAGCCTTAAAACAGCTAAATGCCAGATATGGTATTGTACATCCAGCCATTCTTAAAGTTACCCTCAATGGACATGCTTCTACTTTTCAAAATCCAATTGATTTAAGATACTTTATTCAGAATCATAAAATAGATGAACTGGATGTGTCAAAACCACCTATTTGAATATGGTTACATAATTTAATTGATAACTACAATGGAATATTCTTACAATATTTTCCGCCGTAGAGGGGTATGAGGTATGCCATCTCTTCAGTGACTCTTCTACCTCTATTTTTCGTACTGTTCAACACAGATAGGTGTGGTGGTATCCTTTTAGCTACATGTCTCTTGTTTTCTTTTTCTTAGTTGGATATCACAAATATCCATGTTGATTTTGTTTTTCTTCCCATCTCTCCTATGTGTCTGTCCTTCATTGTTTTCACCACTTATGCAGATTAATCAATCCTTGTGTTTCAGAAGTTTTTTTGAACACTTTGTTATATCCACCTTTATTAGAGTTAACATAAGTATAATGTCAGCTACTCTGACTCGTTTGCTACTTTATCCTAAAACATGGCATTTAACATAGCCTCATGGAATGTTAAAAGGTTGCATAATCCTGTTAAAAGACAGAAAGTCCTATCTCATCTTAATAGAGCAAAGAAATCAATTGCCTGCATCCAAGAAACTCATCTCTGACAGGCAAAAGCTGTTAAACTCAAACATCTCTGGGTGGGTCAATTCTTTTCAAGTGCAGCAAATGGCAAACAAATTGAGTTAACACTCTTTTAATAAGGTGTTCAAATGCAATGTTATAGCAAATTAATCTGATGATTTAGGCAGATGGGTACTAGTTAATCTGGTGGTAGAATCCCTGTAATATACAATTTTGAATATGTATCGTCCAAAATCTCCATATCCCTCCTTTTGATTACAATTAAAGAACCATATTTTTCAATCCAATCCTAATAATCTAATTGTATTTGGAGATTGCAATGAAATTATGGATCCGATTTTAGATAGGAAGTCCAGTGTATATTTTAAAAAAACCAAATCTCACACTCAATTCACAAATTTTGTATCATAATTAGGTTTTATTGATGCTTGGCGCATAACTCACCTTTCTGATTTAGAATGTACATTTTTCTCTAATCCCCACAACTCCTTCTCAAGATTGAATTATATAATAATTTCTAAATCCATGGCCAGTTCTCTTCTAGATACCCATATTGAAAGTATAGCACTTTCAGAAGTGCATATTCAACTCACATCCATAGAAAATATTTGTAAATCCAATAGATGGAGATTCAACTCAGCACTCTTAAAATATGAGTAATTTACACCTTTCATCACTTAACACCATAATTTCTTTTCAGACATCAAGAGTCAGGACACGTCTGTTGCCAATAATTGGGATTGCTACAAAGTTGTATTTAGAGGACATATTATGTCTTTTGCTGCTCATAAAAAGAAAAAAAAACTCAAACGAGAATCAGATATATTCTCAAACAACTCAAATCCCTTGAATCCCAATAGACACATACCACCTCTATGCCCATTCTTAATGATATTATTAAGCTTAGATTGCAATATAATAAATTTTGTTACACACTATTCATGTGCTATTTTTTAAAATATAAAACACAAATATATCAATTCTCTAACAAACCAAGTAAGTCCCTTGCCTCATACCTCAAAGTCAAAAAAGAAAAAAGCTTGAATTGCAGTTATAAAAAATCAAACGGGTAATAGGACCTTTTCAGATAAGAAAATTATCCAAATTCTACCAGAAATTGTACACATCTGATGCTCCTTCCGATAATACGCATGTTCAAGACTTTCTCCGGCAAGTAACTCATGTTACATTGATTTACACACTTTCAATGTTCCTATCTCTCCCAGTGAAATGTATAAAGCCATACAAGAGCTCAAAAAAGGTAAAGCCCCTGGTCCCGACAGATTTCCTATTGATTTTTTTGCTCACTTTAAATTGGTTCCCAAACTTAATGAACTCCTTTCTCATGTCACTATAAAAAATAAAGAAAAGGGATCATTTTTAGAAGCTATGCTAATTGTATTTCCCAAACCCAATAACTAGCCTGAACTGCCCCAGAGTTATAGGCCAATCTACCTTATTAACACAGAGTGCTAGATTTTCGCAAAAAATGTTAGTGAATAGGCTCCTTCCTTTTCTGTCTAAATTACTTAAAGATGATCAGGTTGGATACATTAAAGGTAGACTATCTTCCTCTAACTTTAGGTTATTTTTAAATATTTTGGACAATATCCATGGCCCCAGTGATCCTTGTACGACTGTTGCTCTTGGCGTGGAAAAAGCGTCTGATAGGGTTGAATGGAATTATATGTTTGAAGCCCTCAAATGGCATGGTATTGGCACCAATTTTCTCTCCATGATAAGAGTACTTTGCTCCAACCATAAAACAACCATCTTCATTAATGGACACATGTCTTTGTACTTCCCCCTATTCAGAGGCACACACCAAGGCTGTCCACTTTCCCCACTTCTTTTTATTTTAGCCTTGGAACCTTTCTTAGAAACAATTCGACAAGATAATAATATAGAGTGGTGAAGTGAAGATTAAAATGGTGGTGCATGCAGATGACATATTACTATTTTTAGAAATAACAGACATTACTATACCACACCTCTAGGGCATTATTTCACAATTCTCTTTAGGTTCTGGCTATAAGCTAAATACAGATAAATCAGAAATGTTACCCATTAACGTACATTGTACCAAACATCACGCCCAAACTTTAGGCATGTGATGGTGTCCTAATGCAATTAAAAAATCTAGGCATTCACATTTCTGCTTCCATCAAAGACATTATCAAACAAAACACTGGCGCTCTATTATCAAGAATAAAAGAGTTAACTAACTCTTGGTATCCCTTTTATCTGTGCTGGTGGGGTAGATAGTCTATTAAAATGATGATATCTCCAATTATTCTGTATTCTACTTAAATTTTGCCAATCCCGCGTTCCTCTTCCCCTTTTAAATCTATAGATTCCTGTTTGCTTCAATTCCTATGGGGAAAAAACAGACGCAGAATATCCCTATACAACAAGAAAAAAATGTGTTTGCAGATGCTTAGGATTTCCTGTTTTAAAGAAATACTACATGGTTTTTGTTCTAAAGCAAATACAGTTGTAGTTTACTCATGAATCTAATAATGTGCCTTGACGTTTGCATCTGGAGAGAGCTATGGCTTCCCTTCTAACTCTTGCTGACTGCTACTTCATCAAAGGGAAAAATAGATTCATTAATTGTACAAATATTTGCCTATCTGCCCGTTATCTATATGTTCCCGTCTATTTCAAAAACCTCTCCATTTATTTCACCATACATTTGGTTTCATTTGCTAATAAGAATTAACTGAAGCTCTATTTTTTGGAAGCCGTGGTTCTCTTTGGGCATTAAAGTATCTTGACCAGCTATTTGTACAAGCAGCTCCAGTCACCTTCAATGAATGTGCTGCAAAATTCCATACTTATGTTTCATATGTGCAGCAATATATGACTATCATTGATGCAAAATCCCAATATGACTGCCTCATTGTTTTACAAAACCCTTTCAGAAGTTTATTCCTCAGAAAATGCATGAGAGTGTTATCATGCTTGGCACCAACACTGTACTCTACTGGATAGTCAACTGCACTGGCCTCAATTATGGAATCATATCTTCAAGTTATCCACGTCAGCCAGTCTACTTCAAATTCTACGCTTCTTTCATCATAGAGCTTTTATCACCCTCTTTTATTCATCAAATGTGATACTATGCAGAACAACAGTTGTTGGAGTTGCCTTCATGCTCAAGGCAGCTTCAAGCATATGTTTGTTGAATGCCAATATGTTAAATCATTTTGTTTGTGTGTGTGTCAATTGGCAAGGAGTAATGCCCCATCAAGGAAGATAAAAGGTGTGCATAAACAAAATTTGGATTGAAGAATGATGGTTCTTACTCTTTGTTTGTCAAATGTATGACTGCAAATTGGTGAGATTGCCTTAAAATCTGTGAACACATACATTAATTTCCTCCAGCGGAGACTCCCAGACTTGGGTACTTAGCCACCAGCAGTATAAAGGGGGGATTGGGGAGTAGAGAGCAGCAAGTGCTTCACAAATCATGTCAATACTCTGGTGAGAATTCATTGAAACCTGTGAAGCTGATGTTCATTCGCACAAACACAATCCCACAGAATAGGCTTATTTCGAGCAGTATGCAGAAGTACTTTTCAGAAGTACTTGACACACACACAAAGGCTCCTGTTCGACTTTCGTCATTTGTGTGGTTTATTGTGGGTCTTACTTCCATTTTGTAAGAAATGTTAATTTTTCTCTAGTAAAGTTGTTCTGCTCATGTTTTGTTTTTTCTTTGTGCACATGTACATGTCCATGATAACAGTTAGTTATATGAGCATGTCATGATACTTTGTGTTATGGCATGCTGTATTATGTCATAGTTTGTTATGTTGTGTTTCCAATGCAATGTCCCATTGTACTAACCGACAAAGGATGTGAATCAGCAGGAAGGTGACATATAGTACTCTACAGTCCCCAAATATAAAAATAATACATGTTAGAGGCACTTATTTGAGGAATATTCCATATAACCCATTGAAGGCCTTTGAATGTGACTCTAAAACCCTTCTGAACCTAAGATTAACCTGCTGCCCTCTATTAACTCAATGATGTTACAGCAGCCCAGATTAAGGAAGATTGACAAGGCTGGATTATGCAGATTAACTCCTAGCTGGCCAAGAGGAGTCCAAACCCCTACACCACCATTTCTATCCCTATAAAGCTCCTAACACACCTCAAGAACTTCCACTCAGCCCCGTGCAGTGCCTTGCTCTCAGTGGAACCAAAGTCCAAAAGTCAACCTCATTTATGATTGCTGTGTTTCCACCTTACCTTTCATGGGCATATATAGCCTACAGAGAGTGTGCTCCTTTTGGCATCACTTGAATGTCAGGAAGGCCTCCAAGACTGTGCATACAATGCTAGATATCCCCTGCAAATAGCTCTTGCAATGGATAGTTCATCTCCCAGATTGGTGTCTTTAATTCTGAATGTCTCCTATGTTCAAGCTAGTCTTCTGGGCATAATTGACACTGTTTCCTCTAATTTAACTTTCTCATACTGCCTTCCAGTACCTTATTTATCAGCTGAGTGCATACGAAGATGACGCTTGTTCTCTCTTCTCTACCCGTGGCCAACCTGAGATCGCTTGGTGTGGAGAGAAGATCATTTTCTCAAACTATCATTTTGTGTCCCCAACAGTCCAATATGATTCTCCGTTTAGATGCCCACACAACTGTTAGGAACTATTGAAAACGCCTCAAGGCCACCACACATTTGAAAACATTATTTAACATAATACCACCACCCACTAGTAAATAAAATTATGACCGACAATAAGGAATGTTTTCGTCTTTTCGTTTGATTACAATTTCTTTTGGTCAACACACTGGAAACTATACATCTATGATACCAAGGACTAGAAAACTCAGCTCATTTGTACAGCTCTAACTGTGAGAGGTGATTACTTCCAAGAATGCTACATTTAATTTCCACTTTCACAGTGCTTAGAAGCAAGACAAGTCCTAGTATGGTTTATTACATTGTTTGCATGAATCATACTTTATACACATATGACTCGCAACACTTATCGGCCTTTGAATGTCATATAGGTCAGCCCATTCTCAAATATGCCTTGACAAGTGGACATGCATTGAATGAATCTCAGACATATGAGACAAATGGGCATGTGATTACATGTTAGTCATTGTGCATGTTTTCTGCCTGCAAAGTATAGCAGAGCCCTCAACTGCTGAAAGTAGACCCTGGTGATTAGAGAATATGTTACACATATATTATACATATTTGTTATATGTATCACCACATAGGTAGTACATTTGCATGTGGCATCTCATGAGATTGTAGTGAAGCATGCATGTTTTTCTAGCCTTGAGATGTTTACGGCTATTGCCTCTGAGAAATCGAAAAAAAGACCCATGGCCAGATTATGTACCAATTGACCTTGTTAAACGCCGAATAGTTCAAACATTTTTCAATTACGTTTTAAATCAAATGTCACACATGTGGGAAACCCTCTACTGAGAATGAACGTTGCTCAAATAACCTATTCTACGTGATGGTTACCACTAAGGTTTTCAGCTACAATTTAGATCACTGTACTTTATTGGAGTAGAAATACCCACTTGTCTAGTCCCACCCACACAGGCAGGCCAGCTCTGAAATAGCAGGCAATTCTCATCTGAACAAGAGAAACATCACAAACTGTGAACATGTGTTTCAGCCATGTTGGAAATCATCAATGAGGTGAATCTGGGCAGAATTGCATTGCAATATTCCAACACGTCATTGTCATAGTATATTGACTCATTGGAAGTCAATACATGTATTGCTATTATACAATGATCAAAAACAGAACAGACCCTGTATAACACTATAAACAGATAAGAACAACTTGGTTACAAAGAATTCTGAACTACTCCTGGATTCATTCATTGATACAAGTCTGTAGCATCCTAAATGGCACAATTAAAATACAGATCAAGTTTACACATTTTACACAGTAATAGGGTTACAAGGGAAATGATATCCTTCTCCTTCTCAGGAGCTCTATTGGCTCGAGGCAGGAGGGGTGAAATCCCTGCAGAATCACAAGCTCCAATCCTTTGTCTCTTGGGGCCGACACCAAAGACAGGAAGGTGCCACCCTCAAGGTCAATTTAGGGTTGAAAACATCTGCTAGAGGGCTCATTGCAACATTAATGAATCTTAAACTCATCCCATCAAGGAAATGCTTCAGAATGGGACTCAGTCTTCTGAAGGGGGTGGGTGTTGAGGGCAGAAGTACACAATTTCGGCAGTGTGGGAGAAAAGTGCAGCTTATTCCGTTACCACCACTTTTTTGAGCAGTCATGAAATTACCATTGTTATTCCTGAACCGCTGAATTATAATTTTTAAGGTGCATCTGCCAGTTTACCGCCAACAATTTGCCCATTTACCATGCAGTAATTCTGCTGGCTGTACATTTCAAGCAATCCCTGTGGATCCATATAAACTCCAAAAATGGGTAATTGCCACCACTTGTAATCCTGTGTTAAACCCACTGGACCAAGTGGCTGTACGGTAATCAGGGTTAGAGGTCATTCGGTGGATTTAGCACCAAAAGACCAAACTCGATATGAGGCCAAAGAGTTTTATTCTGAGTTTGAAGCCACTGCAGGATTATGGCTGATGGCATTGGGTGTTGATCCCAGTTTTGTTTTATTCTGAAGGACTTCATTGGAGATTTAGTGGATTCAATTTGGCAGGTGATCTCATCAATTATTAATCTGCTATTTTTTGGCATTGAACTGGAGGATTTGCATCCAGTAAATTGCTGTAGGTAAATCATCTACTTCAAGATCGAACTTGTATTTGGTAAGTGCAGTAAAACTGATGGTTAGTCTGCTTCTTCCAAAAAGAGCAGTAGTTATGGAATCACTGCAAAAAATGGACAACACTGTCAAACTCGTAATGAGATACATATTGTGAAATTGAAACCTTTGGCATTCTGAGGAAATGTCATACCTGTTATTCCCTTACACTTCCAATACTTGACCCTGTGATGTTTTGGAAAGTGAGCTGACCATGTTGTAGTTTCTTAGTTAAGAAGTCAAAACATTGCCCCCTGTTTTCGAACTAAATTACGCTAACCATACTACATAGCCACATGGTGTAATGGGGCAGATGAATATGCAATTATCACCTACTGCCCATACTCCGATGAACATGCAAGTACCAATTCCTGCTCCTACTCCTCACCATTATCGTACAGGTGGGAAACAATATCAGCTGAGGCAGCCCTACCGCCCCATGAATCTAGGAAGGAGAGACGAGACAAACTAAGGAAGATTCCAAGAAACCAAAATTGAAACAGTCAATGTACACACCTCTGCCATAAAGAATTAGTAAGGTTATGTGACAGTAATAGGGATTACAGTTAGATATCAGAAAGCCGAAGTAGTGTGCTATATATTGCATAGAAGGGTGGAGGATTCTGGAATACCAAGAGAGGGACAAACTGCATTGATAGGGCAGATGAACATATAAGCAGAAAAGATGCAGCATACACAGACAGGGAAACCATCGTATGGCAAATGCTCACAGCGAATGTAACATGAACAAACACAAATATAGGTCTCTAAGATGAAGATGAAGAGCACAGAAGCCATGTTTAAAAGTACAAAGGCCGCAGCAGACTGAGGAATTAGCAAGGCCTCAGACAAGAAGCTGGATTTTTTAAAAAAACATTTATTTTAGAAGCTTTCAAGCTGCCCAGACTGAAGTTTGTAGCAGGCACCAAGAACACAGGGACAAGATAGCAGTTCCCAGGACGAGCAGTAGACTTCCAAGTTAATTAACATATAATAGGAGTACAGCCAGCCATTGATGTCCAGCTGCATGGGCTTCGTGTGCCAAGAGACACTATATTGGATAGACAAAGTGTGTCTCCAGTTGCAAAAATTAGAACAAACTGCGTGTTAGTATTAGCTAAAAGTCCAGTAAATAGGCAGAAATTCATTCTCCGACTAGGTCCCCTAGCACATGATGAAGACATGAAGAACACAGTCTATTCATTATGCACCAAGTACAGATGAGATACCAGCTGAATCTCCATAGCACACACACATACATGAGATGATATACAAGGCCAAATACAAAGCAACAGATACGCCTCATGGCCTGGGGATGGTGGGGAGTATGTTTAATTGGAATTGTGCAGACCATGGACTTTGCGCTCTCTCTCCATCCTATATCTCTCTCATATTTTGACATCTCGTCAAAGTGTCCAAGGTTGGTTGGTGAGTAAAGTGCCAACCAATAGAAATCAAGTTTTCCACACTGCCCACACTAGCCAATTAGTAACTAAAGTAATGCTGTAGTGAAAATATTATCTATGATGATTGGGCTTTGGAGGAGCCATCAGATATGCATAATACAATGAGGAAACTAACACTTATGTATTCCATATATATCTTAACATATTAACCATCCCTAACAACTTACATGTGTTGTAACTAATATTGAGTTATGATGTCATTGCTTAGGTATTTTTAGTACAAAACCCGCTCACACTCACTGTAATGTTGAGAGCAGCTTGTATGCTGGCCCGGCCGTGATCCTGTGTCTTGACTACTGCTTGTTTTTTTTTTGCATTTTGAGTACTCCATTCTTGAGTATTGATATTACTAAGTGTGGTCAATTGTGGCCCATCTCTACAGTAGGTCTGGGCAACATGCAAAAACAACAAGCCTGCCATTTCACCTCAAATTCGTCTTACAATACCTCCTGCCTGCTGCTCCACCAACATATTCTCAGTAGTCCTCCAGCACTTTTCCAGAGCTAATTCGCCAAGTCCTTTGTTCACATAGATAACCCGCCTTCGTCCCAGTGCCACATCCATCCACTTGATATCAAACAGAGCTTCTTGATCAAATGCTGCAAGCTGGTTTGGGCAGAACAGAGACAATAAAGATTGGTTCAGATTTGAAGGCCTCATATTTGCCATTCTGGGCCATCATGGCTTCCATCTTGAATATTTAAGTTGGGGTACTGTCAATATGCCCACACGTTTCTGCACAAAACCATTCTTGTCATTTGTCAAGCTATCAACCTTTCAAAATCACCAGCTTCAGCACCATACTGGGCATGTGTTAGTATATGTAGTTTGGGAAAAACATATTATACATTTCAGTACAATATATATGTTAGACAACTCTGAATAATGACAGCAGGACACATGACATTTTTGCAGAATGCATTATTTAGCGTTAAAGAGCCATGGTTATGGTGCTCAGGTGCGGAAATGGCCAAGCACAGGTGTTCCTAAGCATAGCAAACGGCTCTGCGAGATCTCAGGGCCATTACTGGGCCAGCCCACACCCGCCCAGACTCATCAATGCTATTGGCTTCCTGGGCAGAAGGGATGTGACCTAGCAGTTCGGGCTGGACTGCCCCTTTTGGGGTAGAACCAAGCTTGATTGCATATGGTTTTTCCCCTTCTGTATTGGATTGGCAGGCTGAAAAACGAGGGTCTGGAGGGTTGCCCAGAGCTATGCCCGTGGTTATGATTTTTTCAAAACCTTCCAGCCATCACCTTTTTGTTTTGCTGAAGTCACCCTGAGTGGGACGGGTATGCCCATATGTGGGTCCCAAGTCTGCCTGGGCTAGAGACCCAAGCAACTCCTCTCTGATGGTGCCCAACACGGCTGAAACATTTCTGGGGATGCTTGTGGTCTCGTGCAGAAGGAATGTGACCTAGCGGTTTGGGGTTGACTGCCCCTTTTGGTACAAAAGTCAAGCCTGATTTGCATATGGTTTTTCCCATTCTGTAATGGCTTGGCAGGCTGAAAAACGATGGTCTGGCGGTTTGCCCAGAGCTATGCCTGTGGTTATGATTAATTCAAAACCTTCCACCCATCACATTTTCGTTTTGCTAATGTCACCCCGAGTGGGGCGGGTATGCCCAGACGTGGGTCCCGAGTGTGCCTGGCCTAGAGACCCAAGCTATTCCTCACTGATGATGCCCAACAAGGCTGAAACAGGTCTGGAGATGCTTGTGGTCTCGTGCAGAAGGGATGTGACCTAGCAGTTTGGGCTGGACTACCTCTTTTGTGGTAGGATCAAGCCTGATTTGCATATGGTTTTTCCCCTTCTGTAATGGCTTGGCAGGCTGAAAAAGGATGGTCTGGAGGGTTGCCCAGAGCTATTCCTGTGGTTATGATTAATTCAAAACCTTCCAGCCATTACCTTTTTGTTTTTCTAAAGCTTCTATTCTGAGGAGGTAATCGTTGTTTGCTTGTTTTTGTAAAAGAAAATGGGTTCACGTATTTTGCGCATGCCTTCTTTCCTGTAAAAAGAAAAATCAAGCTGGCTGATGGATGAAACAGTAAAGCGAGTATGTCACTTTCTACTGCCTTGTTGAAACCGAATGGATGAGTCAGAAGGGGATGCGGAGGTGAGTGGTGGGAGAGAGGTAAGGAGGGATGCTGGAAAGGGTTATGCTGAGCAGAAAGCTGTGGTTTGGAGTCTAGAGGTGGTGACATTGGGCTAGGGCAGCAGCCAAAATGATGGAAAATAATAGAAGCTTAGTGGGCATAAATTTGTGTGCGCCTGGTCTGAATTTAATCTTGATCTGAGGTTGTGCCTATTGTAAGATGACATTGCCGAGACTGGCGTTCCTTCCCAGACGTGCCATAACAGGAATAAGGCAACAACCATTGATTATTTCTTCGGGAGCTTCTCATGGCTTGCAGATGATTCCCAAAAGGGTGTCAGATTTGATGGAATATATAGATCATGCGATCCTGACTGCCACTATAGCGATTATGAAACGCAACCTGAGTGAAAATGTTAAGTTGGGGGAGGTGCAGGTGAATAACGGTCTTAATGGGATTGGGAGGAATGACAAGAATGTAAGGGCCATTACTAGGTATATGGAAGATCCTTAGGTAGCTCTAAAATTACCTACTTTGCCTATGCTGAGGACCTCGTTGGTCGCGATTCCACGTATATTGGTATCTGTAGAAGTGCTCTGGCAGTTATGGAGTATGCTGAGGTAAATGGTTGATCTGGGACTATGTCAAAATCTAAGTTCATGAAATTCAGCAAAGTGATGAAAGATAAGCAAAGAACGGTACTGAGGTATGGGCAAATTGAAAGCGTAGACCATTTCGGCTACTTGGGCTATGAGATTTGCTCCAAAAATGGGGAAGTAGAGTTGTGGAATTAACGACACATGAAGGATTCTGCCACTATGATGCTAATTCAGAACTACATCGAGAGCAGATCAGGATATAGCTTTGGTGTTATCATATCTTTGTATAAACAGACAATGGTAGCTAGTATTGTGTACCCTCTTGAATGCTTGTTTACAGAATGGGATAAGTGGCCCAAATGTCTGGAGCGTATGATAAGGCTAGGAATACTTGGTCTATCCAGTGCGACACCGGTTGAAGCTGCGCGACTGAAGTTCGGTTGAGTATCCCTGGCAACGTTAATACAAGTGAATAGCGGGAAACTATACATACAGATCAGGGGGGCTGGATTTAACACACAGTTGGGTATCCTAAGGGATGGGGCAGAAAATAAAGGGAGCTTAGCTATGACAACATTTAAATCTGTTAGTTATCTTTTTGTTTCGATGAAATTGCTTGGTTTCCTAAGTGGGATGAAGGTGAAGTTTTACTTGTGAGTGCTGGTAAGAATAAGGCAACTGAATGGGATTGGGGTGCCAAATGTGACCACGTATCCAGTCTTTCTTCATTGAGTATGTTTTCTAGAATGCATTTCACTATTGGTAAACCGCAAACATACAAAATACAGTTTCTTTTGCCCAGATCTGCTAAAGATATTTATGTTATTACCGCTAAATAGACAGCTGGTTATGGGAGATAAGGGTGGTTGGCTATTCAGTCCGAAGAATAAATAATGATGTAGGTTGTGCTCTGACCCTCATGTGATTATGACATGTAATGATAGGTTATTTATAATCGCGGGGATCAAACCTGTGGTGCTCCGTGTTGTCATGCTTCCAAGGCAAGCCCGTTGCCCCTGAGCTATCCTCCCGATTGCGGCTTCTAAATACATGAGAACGTATTATATCAGATTATATACGAAACATGCTGATGGACTGAACGAGATGCAAACATGAAGCGGTGGAGCACTTTACTATCAATTGCAGTGGCAAATGTATGGCAGAACTTTGAAAAGGAAATTGCTGTGAATGAGAAGTAATATCTGTATTACAAGTATTCTGCATGCAATGTTGGGAATTTTATCTTAAATATGATATGATATGATATTTTATTTATATTGCGACTATACACAAGTGTTTCAGGGCGCGACGAGGCAAGGCGGGGGTACAAGAGAGGAAAAAAACAACGATCTTACTAGGCCCAGTGACATTGAGGATGTGCAAGTACAGGGGAGAGGGAAGGGGAACGTGCGAGGGATAGGGGAAGGGTGAGAAGTGCATAACACAGGAACAAAAACGATAGTGTGGCCAACAGGTGGAGGTGCATGACTTAAGTGGAGACAGCGGGTGTCAATAAGTGCAAGTGAGGGGACTGTAGGGTTGCAGATACAGACCATAGTACAAGAGTTTCAAGATTCAGTGCATGTGAGTTGCAGTGTGGGCAGGGGAACTGGGCCCGAAATCAGAGGGTAGCCAGATGCCAAATGCAGAAACAGAAAAAGATCAGCAGGGGAGAGGAAGATAGAAGGCAGAAGCAAAGGGGAACGTCTTGAGGCACTTCCGGAATCGGAGATGGTTCTCCTCAAGTTACAGAGAGATAGGGAGGATGTTCCGGAGGGAGGCCCCAGCCGAAGAAAGAGATCTAGCCCCAACTCGTTGCTTGGAGAAGCGACTGACCCTGAGGGATTTGGAGGTGGAGGAGTGAAGAGCTTGAGTGGGAAGGTATTTATGAAGAGAGAGCTGGAGGTAGTGAGGACCCAGACCCCAGAAGGCCTTGTGGATAATGCAGAGGGTCTTGAACTTAATCTTGGCAGCCACTGGAAGCCAATGAAGAGAATTCAGTGCTGGAGATATATGATTCCTGGTCTTGAGGCCAAGGACAATCTCACAGTCCTGTTCTGGATGTGTTGAAGAGGGTGCAGAGTAGAAGCAGGCAGATATAGAAAAAGGCTATTGCAGTAGTCAAGCCTAGAGTGAAGCAGAGCTCTGGAGACTGTGAGCTTCTGGGGAAAGGAAGGATACCTTTGAGGAGGTACAATTGGTAGTTTGACTTCTTAGAGATGTAAAGATGTGAGGAGAAAAGAAGAGTGTGGAGTCGAAAACCTCTGTTTTACTGGCATTAGGGCAGAGATCGTTGGCGGCAGACCACTCCTGGATAGCAGAAAGACAGTCTAAGATGAGAGAAGGAGAAGAGGCAACAGAAGAGAGCCTGAAAATGAACTGAGTGCCACCCGCATAGCACGAAAGTTGGAGCAGAGAGCGGCAATGCAGTGGCCAAGAGGTGCCAGGTATTGGTGGAACAGCCAGGGAGAGAGGTTAGACCGCTCGGGAACAGCACAGGTGGAGAAAGAGAAAGAGGAAAGGAAGAACCCAAGTTGGATCTGGGAGGGTTGATCAGAGAGAAAAGAGTTCTGCCAGGCCAGAGCCTGATCAGTGATGCCCAGGTTATCACGGAGACGATTGAGCAGGATGGCATGGTTGACTGTGTAAAAGGCAGAAGAGAGATTGAGTAATATGATTAGAGATTATAATCAAGGTTAGAGAGCAGGTCTTCATGGATGTTCAGGAGAGCAGTGTCCATTCTTCTGGCAGCTCTGAAGCCAGACTGATGGTCATAGAGACAACCAAAAGATTCAGTTTGACGATTAAGCTGGCACCTGGCCAGCTTTTCCAGGAGTTTGCCCAAGAAAGGAGTGATGGAGATTGGGCGATAGTTAGCTGGGCCAGAGGGGTCAGCAGAGGGTTTCTTGAGAAAAGCATGCACAAGGGAGTACTTCAAGTGGAAGGAGAAGCCTCCAGTGGTGAAGGAGTGGTTGCAGAAGTCAGCCAGGGCAGGAGCAAGGGAGTCAATGTGGTCGTTGATATATTTGGAAGAACAGGGAAGGACCTGTTTTGACGAGACTTTCCTAGATCGGACTTGTCTAGAAACCTTGTCAGGCAGAACAGTGTACAGGTAGAGAGAGGAGGAGAGGTGGACACAGAGGGGCCGGAGGTGGAGGAGAGAGTAGAGGGAGGAGGAGGAGAGGATGAGACAGTGGACAGAATGTCCTGAGTTTTAGAAATTAAATGAAAAGCCAGAGCCGTGCAGAGGGCCTGTTAGGGGACAGGAAAGGTAGAGACTGCAGCAGGATTTGGCAGCTCCTTGCAGATTTTAAAGAGTTTAGTCAAGTTGTTAGATGCTGCAGAGATGCAGGCTTGGATGTGGGTTCTCTTCTTGGTGTGGACAGAGAGCCGGTATTGCCTTTGGAGCAGGTGGCAGGCCAGTTTGTCAGAGGATGCACATGATACCCACCATCTCCTCTCAGCCACCCTGCACTTGCATTTAAGGTTGACAAGGTCGGAGTCGTACCAGGAGTTACACTTGGCTTTGGCCTTCAAGTGGATCCTCATGACAGGGGCAAGGACATCAAGAGTATCAGAGATAGAAGAGTGGATCATGGAAAAGGCTGTGTCAAGATGTGAGTCAGAAACAATGGAGAAATCTGATTAGGATAGCCACGTCCCCTGCACACTATCTAATAGGCCAAATGGCCTAGTGGAGATAGAAATCCGAAGATTACTTAGTTAGTTATGAATCCTTTTGAATTACAAATGCAGACAACATAGTGGAAAATAAGTTCAATAGACAATTTTTTGGTTATTAACAACAAATGTTGCTTTTAATTTGTATCTTGATAAGCCCAACGCGTTTCGAGTCATGAGAACTCTTCATCAGGGGCAGCATGTTCATCAAACAATTTCTACAGAAAGGAAAATTGCATACAGTATATTAGCATTTTTATTCTCAAAAAAATGTCAATCAAGTCATATGGTAACTTCCATTTTTAAAGTGAAATTTATAAAACTCTTTTGTAGTATATTAAACCATACATTCTATTGAAGAAGTGGACAGCAGTGTCTCAATCTTAACTCATTCACCGAAGGAGTACTGATGTGTAAAGCATTATAAGTTGTGAGTGTTTAGCCAATGATAAAAAAAAAATAATAATTAAAGCCATGGTGCCAGTCATAAATCTGTGGACATGCCCAAAGTGTGTGGTTAGTGGAACGAAAGTGATGTTAGAATTAGAGTCATTCTGGTGGATGGATAAAATCTTACCAAAAACAATGTTTGAAAAAAGCCTGAGCGGTCAGTCAATGAGCCACAGTTGGGAGAACACTACGGTTCTTAATGCACGTTCCCTGGTAGTCGAAATTCCCTCCAGTCTAAGAAGAAAAATGTGGTATAAGTCTAAAAAAAGGGGTACTAAATAAAGGAGGGTTGGTATCTACATACTACACTTAGCACCCACACATAGAATATGTCATTTTCAAGTATTAGTTCGCTCACAGACAAAGCAGCTACTACTTTAGCGTTCACACCTGAAGAAGCCACAAGGGTACTTGGACTTATTAAAGATACTGGTATAGCAACATCATCAGATAACAATCCAGAGCATCTCATACAAAAACTAGAACGCCTCATCAGACGTGAAATTTCACAGAAACGACACGCTTCAACTCTTGCTCAGTACTATAGAGCCAAACGGATCCCAAGGGGCCTCAGAATTTACCTTAGGCCCACTCTTTGTAAAGAAAATAAGGATTTCGTTAATAGATGGGAACACATTCCGAACAAGTGCTCACTAGACCTCATTCTTCTCACAATCGAGGAGCTTTCCAAATCAGTAACATCACTACAACAGGAAATTGAAGATATCTCTAATCAACTCTCCAAACTTAAAACAAAAACAGAACTCACACAGATTTTGGAAGAAACCAACAGAAAACTAGACTCTTATAAACAGGACATAGAACAGCGCAAGATCAGGAAATTCCGCAGAGATACTTTAGATTACGCTTGCAATATCGTTTACTCTTGGCAGGGGTTCTATGCAAACAGCCGACCGACACCAAGAAGACCACCTAGGCAACCAACAGGAGCAGAAAACCACACAGAAAGCAGTGAAGTAACCAGTGGGGAACGTGAAGAAATTCCGAGTGGGATTGTCACAATTGATTTACGTGAAGCCACAACCAGTAGTACTACAACAACTACACCACAGATTCCTTTTTTAGGAAACGGAAAGCCAGAAAGGACAAAAGAAAACCCCGCCAGAAAAAGAAATAAAGGACCATCTGGTTGTTAACATCTCTTCTAAACTGCTTACACCAGCACAAATGGATACACTCATTTTGGGTATCTCCTTTATACCTACCAACTCTACCTCTTTCTTTGAAGAAGAAATCAACCTTTTTAAACTGATGAGGAAGATGTAACTAAAAGTTTTTTTCAATAACATAGAGGACAACATGCAAATCAGAACCAAGCAAAATATCTAGAAATGAAAAATAAAAGTAACTTTGACCCTCTGGTAAATCACCCGTTGATTAACCTATTTAAACAAAAAACCATCAAAGACCTTAAAAGGCTGAAATACTTTTTGCCCAAAAAACAAAACATCCGCAAACATCAACTGAAACTGATTAAACAATTGGCAGAAGATAATAGCCTGACTCTAAAACAAGCTGATAAAGGCGGTGCCCTGGTGTTAATGGACACCACCCTCTACGATCTAGGTTGTTCTAATCTTTTGGAAGATACCAGGACTTATATATCACTAGATAGTGATCCACTACTTGGGATAACCAACATCATCAAAACAGCTGTAGACAAAGCAAACACAGCAGACTTTTTGATACAGAAATATCCCATAACTCTGGTCTTCTATGGCTTGCCTAAAATACATAAAAATCTCCAGGATCCACCATTTCGCCCGATTGTTGCCGGGACAGAAAGCATATTTCAGCCTCTTGCAATCTATTTGGATACAGATCTTCAGCCTCCGATACAAGCGACTACAACCTATCTCAAAGATACGACCCACTTCTTGAAAATCTTACAAACATTGCAGATAACAGAAGACAACTTGATACTGTTCACCATGGATGTGAACAGTTTGTATACTTCCATCCCAGATTCTGAAGGTATTGAGGCTCTAGAATGGTTCTTACTATCCAACAGAAATGTAAATATACATAAGGTTTTGGCACTGGAGTTAATCAACATCATACTTTACAATAACTATTTTAGACATAATGGCCAATTCTACCTACAAATTTTGGGCACTTCCATGGGGTCCTCGGTGGCCCCGTCCTGCGCTAATATCTTCATGTATCATTATGAAAAGCAACATACAGTGGACAATCCAATCTGGAAGAATCATATCAAATGCTGGCAGAGATACATTGATGACATCTTTGGCATATGGAAAGGTACAGAGACAGAACTACTCAACTTTTGGAACTTTCTCAACACCTGCAATCCACAAATTGGATTAACTATGGAAATCGGCAAACCACATGTACATTTTCTGGATGTTACAGTAGAATTAACAGGCACCATGTTAAAAACAAAAATATACAGAAAACCAACGGATGTCTATAGCTGTCTTCATCACACGAGCCACCATCCTAAACATCTGAAGGATAATCTACCATACAGCCAGCTATTACGGCTCAAGTGAATTACTTCAGAAGCAGACACACTCCATGGAGAATACAACATAATGAAGCAAAGGTTCCTTGATCTAGGTTTCCCATCAGAAGTGGTAGACAGAGCGATTATACGTACTGAAACCCAGGAAAGAAATACACTACTGGATAACCGACCTAAGAAAAAGGATAAGGGACTCATCCATACATTAAAATACTCAAGCCAAAGTTTCCAGATCAAAAGAATAATCTACAAAAACTGGGATCTTATCAAATCTGACAGTACGCTTACTCGGCTATTTCCGGATCCGCCTATGATGGCTTATAAAAGGGGCAAAAAACTTGAGAGATCAACTGATCAAGGCAGAAAAACTAAAACCATCACCTCAGACAACACTCAGCAAACAAAAACCTGGCACGTTTGCATGTTTACACTGCTAGCATTGTAGCAATGTGATAAAAGGTGATCATATCAGACACCCATACAATGGTAAAAAGATCTCGCTAAAACATTTTGCAACATGCGATACAAAGAATGTAATCTACGCCATTCGATGCCCATGTGGCATATATTACGTGGGCAAAACGAACAGAAAAGTCAAAGACCGGTGGACAGAACATAAATCCTGTATCAGGACCAAGAATTGCAAATCCCCAGTATATAGACACTTTGAGGAGAAGAAACACAATGTTTCACAAATGAGATTTGTGGTACTTGAGGTCCTTCGACCATTAAGTAGGGGTGGGAATCTTCCAAAAATACTTGCACAAAGAGAACTTTTTTGGATTAATAAATTGGACGCTATGACCCCCCTCGGAATTAATGAAGACTATTACCTAGGGCCATTTTTATAAACAATACCCTTATTGAGGTAGCCGTACACCACTCAACATGTCTAACAGGTTAAATACATCCTTATGAGTGTTCACTTGTACATATTCAACAATTTTCATGAGCCTCATCTGTGGTTTTCTTATACTTGCATTTCTATTTCTATGTTGGCCATTTGTTGGCATTTAGAATGTACACCCATGTTCTCCTAACGGGTTAGTAACCAGATTACTTACAATTGTCTCTTTTTTTATCATGATTTTTTCGTTCTTGCTAAGAATTGTAAATAACAACTATAACATGGAGAAAACAATGTTATATATCTAATTTATGATTTTGGATGACAGTACTGTTGATGCCATAAAAGCTTGTGTTTCAACCCAATAATATAAATCAGGTTGTGATGAGTTAAATCTAATTAACTCTGCCCACATCTAGTCACTAACACTGATCACCTTATCAACACACTCAGAAGCATCTTTAGAGGACATGCCCCGCTCCACATACGCTCCTCATTAGAGTACATAGACGCACCACGAGTGACGTCATGTTGCATTTATCAATAGTGGTTTCCTTCTCCATACTTTAACTCACGCCATTGCGGCGACTTGTTTACATTAGCTCGCGCTTGCATGAGTGATGTCATGCTCCCCGCATGGCGCCGCTGACGCATGCGCGAGTGACGTCACATACATAAACAGTATAAATCATGTCCACCGCGAGGGAAGCTCACACAGCTGTGGGCTCCCGTCGCGCCTGGATGCCTCCCGGACTGCCGGAATACAATCGAGTGAGTATTTTACTTGGGGAATAGCTGTTCATTGCTTATTTAGTACCCCCCCTTTTTTTACACTTATACCACATTTTTCTTCTTAGACTGGAGGGAATTCCGACTACCAGGGAACGCGCAATAAGAACCGTAGTGTTCGCCCAACTGTGGCTCATTGACTGACCACTCAGGCTTTTTTCAAACATTGTTTTTGGTAAGATTTTATCCATCCACCAGAATGACTCTAATTCTAATATCACTTTCGTTCCACTAACCACACACTTTGGGCATGTCCACAGATTTATGACTGGCACCATGGCTTTAATTATTAATTTTTTTATCATTGGCTAAACACTCACAACTTATAACGCTTTACACATCAGTACTCCTTCGGTGAATGAGTTAAGATTGAGACACTGCTGTCCACTTCTTCAATAGAATGTATGGTTTAATATACTACAAAGGAGTTTTATAAATTTCACTTTAAATATGGAAGTTACCATATGACTTGATTGACATTTTTTTGAGAATAAAAATGCTAATATACTGTATGCAATTTTCCTTTCTGTAGAAATTGTTTGATGAACATGCTGCCCCTGATGAAGAGTTCTCATGACTCGAAACACATTGGGCTTATCAAGATACAAATTAAAAGCAAAATTTGTTGTTAATAACCAAAAAATTGTCTATTGAACTTATTTTCTACTATGTTGTCTGCATTTGTAATTCAAAAGGATTCATAACTAACTAAGTAATCTTCGGATTTCTATCTCCACTAGGCCATTTGGCCTGTTAGATAGTGTGCAGGGCACATGGCTATCCTAATCGGATTTCTCCATTGTTTCTTGTTTGCAACCAGCCTAGATACCAAGGCTGAGACTCTTCTCCCCTGCACCTTGAATTTTGTAAATATATCATTCTATAATTCTTCGCTTAACCACTAAAACTGCAATTATCTTGGTGTGCAAGTGTATTTATCCGGCTTCAAGATGTGAGTCAGCCAGATGAGGTGGAGGGGGAGAGAAAATGGTGCCAAAAACCTCAACTGACACACACTTCATGGGTCAAAGGACCGAGAAGGTAGGTGACATTACGGGAGTTGGCTTGGCCTGTGGGGCAGAGATGAAGTGATTGGAGGAAAGGAGAGAGTGATCACTCCAAGAGAGCGGAGTGGTGAGAGGGATAGAGGGGGAGGTGTGAGGAGATCAGATCATCCAGAGTGTGCCCTGCAGAGTGAGTTGGGCCAGAGGGAGCAAAAGAGAGAGAGAGAGAGTCAGAGAGGTTGCAAAAGAGACCGGAGGACGGACAGAAAGCATCTGGATGGATGTTGAAGTCCCCAAGGTGGAGGAGTTGAGTGGTTGAGGCCAGGAGGGAGGACGAGAGGTCAGCCCACTCAGAGAGAAACGAGGTAGACTGACAAGGTGGCTGGTAGACATTAGCAATGGTGAGAGAGTTCCCAGGAGAGCGGGAAAGCCTTCAGACAAGGCATTCAAAGGAGGAGTAGGCCTGCACAGGATCCACAGAGGTAGGAATCCACTCAGGGAAGATCAAGGCTACACCACCACTGAGGCGGTTCTGTGGGGTACATTTACCCACTCAGCATAATTCCCTTCCATCACCAAGCTACACTTCAGCAGTTACCAGCACAATGGCTGCAATGGCTCTTTTGAGCACCATTGCCTCGCCTCAAAACTACGTTTTGCAGCTATAAAATGATGGCTGCACTGTCTTTCGAAGCACCTATTGGGCAAGATGCAACAGGGAGCACACCGAAAAAGGCTGCCAGTGGGTTTTCTTATGTGCACCAAAGAAGAGAATTGAAAAGCTGCGCTGCTTTGCTGCTAGCTTAGAATTTCCACTTGAAAAAGGAAATATTTAATATTTGAAATGATGTGACCTGATGCCCCTTTCATCTGTTAAACAATATACAGTTTTGATCTAGTGAGGTCCAACTATGCCCAGCCAAATGCCAGTTGTGCTTTAGCAAAATAAAGCATTTTTCACTGAATGACAGGCTGTGTCAGGCAAGTTCTGGGAAATCACCAGAAACTTCACTCCCAGACGGACCTTTATGCCACAAAATGTCAAAAATAAATGTTTTCAAAGAAACCCTAGCTCTCTGTGCATATGTCAATTTCAGTGGACCTGTGCCTTGAACAGATTTCTGTGTAACAGAAACTGACTAGGGCTGCAAACAATGTTTGAAATCCAGAGGGAAGAGAAAACCAAATTTGAAAGGGACATCCAGCAGAATTCACCATGTGTCAAAATGGGCTTTTGCAAACAAGAAAGATATCTGTTTTAAAAGTGTAATGTTGAATAAGGCTGTGTCCTTGCCTAGAAATGTAAAGGGGGGGTTGGTTAAAATGTAGTATAATGTTAAATTCTAACAGCCTTGCCTTTAGGGCTCAGGAAAGCTAAATAAATAAGTAAGTAAATAAATGCATTGGCTGTACTGGGGAACCAGCCAAACAGGCTTCCTGCATGCCTTCAAAGGACAATTGTATGTTGGCAATAGGAGCGGCCTTCCCCCAAAAGGAGCCACATGGAATTCTGGGACACCTACGTGTTACTTTCAGCATCTGGAAGCTCTGAATGGATCAAGAGGATGCATCTCACATGCTCGTCAGACTTGTGTCTGTGCTCCAGCTTGAGACAATATATTTTGAGACACCTACTTGTTACTTTTGGAAGTGACACCTACCTTTCACTCAAACTGAGAAACTCCATGGCAGCCCTGGGTTAAACTGACAGTTGGTGGTAGCTTGGAAAGACATGACCATATTTGGAGGACAAAGGAGTTTTACAATTTAAATGTAATTCTGGTGGCTTTAAAATAAGATATTGTGGCTGTCCATAGCATGTACGGGACGGAAACACCAGGAAAATGTGAATCATGGGAAAAGTACATATGGTAGAACATTAAAAGGTTAATTGAGATATGCTCTATGATGATATGTACACCTGCCTAAAATTGTGGGATTTTGGGTGAAGCGGTTCCCACTAAAAAGTGTGGACAATTATTAGAAGGGCGAAACAAAGTCCTACAAACTTGGAAGTTGGATTACCGTGTTCTGTCTGAAATATACAGTCTGCCTATGTAATTAGCAAAAGTGCCACAACTGTGAAATGTATCGATTTATGTCTAAATTGATTTTTGGCAAAAATTACTGTGGGATGGCATTGTACCTCATAAAACACAACCCCATAAACTGAGTCCCCTCCTTGAGGAGTCGACCAACATAGGCTGACCTATCCGGTTCTTAGGGGTTTACCTTAGTTCTGCCCAACAATAAATCTTGTGATGTCACCCGTGTTATAAAAAAGGCAGGGAGCTCACAAGAGGGGACTCCCTTCTGAATTTCCAGCGCCTGCGTATCCAGATATTCCACCTTCACTCTGCAAGATGCAGGATTCTACTGCCAAGCCAGAGCATAGCTGGCCCTATCCAGGCAGGACCATTGATCCAGAAACCCCACTAAAAATCACAATAACTAGAGGGAAAATCTGTGGTACCCTTTTGGGAGTATCCTGTGACCAGACCGGCTTTTTGCCCTACTACCTGCATGCCACTGTGCCGTGAACAGACAGGCCCAGCTGTTTCTGCTAGGAGAGCCCTGCAGTGACCAGTACCATATGTTGCCTTGAGTCCAGAAACCCGGTTGGCTGTCCCAAATTCCAAACTCCAGAGCTGATTGTGAGTATTTCCCCATCCCATAGCAACACATAGCATACCCCATCTTGATACCTTGTCTTTTTCCTGCTCTCTAAGAGCAATCCCATCAATACCCTGATAACTTGTTTATAAACTGTTTGAATTCTCTGTGCATCCTGTCCTTGATTTCTTAGTGTTAGCTCCATTCTTCCACTCACTTCTGTCTTTTTAATCCTTAGCAATATTTTGATTAAATAAAATAATTCTCCCTAAGAAAAGTGACACACTGTTTGAAGGGTTACACTGCAGCTAACTTTTCTATTTACGGGTGGAATTTCTCTTTTCTATCCATTAAATCTAGTTTAAGTGAAACTCGTGCTTTCCTTTCCCAAACAATTTTCTCTTTTAACTGCTCTATTTTCCCAAAACTGAATATACTTCCATATTGAAAATCTCATCCAATTATTCAGTTAGAGTCACTCTTTCCCTTCCATATTTTTCCTGTAATGTGCATCTACCCCCCCAGACTAAAAAACGCATTCCGATTCTGTCTATTGTACCCGTTTTTTTTTTCTCAACGTTTTGACATTTAAAACTGCAAAAGAGAAAAAAATGCAACTTTTCAACGTGTGATTTTGGCTGCACTGTGTTTTTACTTTCAAGTTGCTTTTTGAACTGTATGCCCTTTGTTGATACCTTGCCTTGTAGTTGCTAGTGATGTTACATCCCTGATATTGTGATAAATCATATTGACCTCATTTATTCAACCACACGCAAATTAATTATTTACCATTCCGAGTGTCATTTTCTGCAATTGCAAAGGGTTGTTTGCCTCTTAATTTGTGAGGGAAGGTCAGATTTTGATTCTGTTTGCTGCCTAATATACCTGCCTCCTTGCTGCTCCCTTCAATCCACCCACAATTCAATTAACTGGGGTTTGAGGGAGCATTGCAGGGGAAACCTTAACTCGGGCGCTACCTACCTGAATAGAAAAAGTGCTCCTATTCATTTGTGCTTTCGATATGTTCTTGTAGAAGGTCAACCAAGTGCATTTCCTTAGTAAATAAATATTGTTCCCGCCAACCGGCCTGGTTCATGGTCCATTGTGACCCGGGGTATTTGTAAAAGGGGGTGTGAGACGGGCTAGGTGCCAGCTCAATTCGAATTTGTTGAAAATAAAGAAAAAGTATTCTAATTGAGCGCCACATTATAGACTAAGGGCAAGAGTCCTGGTCGGGTGTGTGACGCCCGATTGGAATCCTTTACATCTTGTAACCATCAGGGAGGAGAGTGTCAAAGCTTGTGATAGAGCTGGCTGTGGACCATGTCTCGGTGAGACCAAGAACATTGAGGTTGAGTTCTTCCAAGAAGTGGCAGTTGTCAGAGGAGTGTTTAACAGCCGAGCGAGAGTTGAGAGTGGCAATATGGAGAAGGTTGCCACCCTTGAAAGACTTCCGGGAAGGGGTACAAATCGGAGGTACGCCCTGCAGAGGTGTAGAAGGAGCCAGAAGGGGGGTGGCAGAGGAAGGGGGAGAGGGCAAGGTAGCCAAGGAGGAGGCAGAGGTGGGGGGCAAGGGAGCCAGAGAGGAGAGAGAGGGCACAGCAGGAGCAGATGAGGCATGGGAAGCATTGATCAAAGAGGAGAAAGTTGGCCTGAGGGCCTTTTATCAGGACAGTGCCATTTCGGTAGACATTAATGATTTCCCTAGAAGGGTGGAAGGGGTCCAGGAGGGCCTCCAACCGTGTGCCACCATTAATGGGTGAAGAAGAGAAGGGAGAGAGCACAAATATCATATGAGGAGTCCAAAGGTCTGGTGAAGGAACGACAAAGAGGATGTCGGTGAGGGTCTGTCTGGAGGAAGCACTGGTGTAGGTGTCAGCGACAGGGAGACCTAGATTAGAGACCAAAATATCCTTTTTGAACTTCTTCCTACCAGACTTAGTGAGAAGGGTAGGATAGTCAATGGAGAAGCAGATAGAGAAAATAGGAGAAACAGAGAGCGCCATAGGTGATGTGGAATAGAGGGAAGAAGAGAGAGGAGCGGAGGGGAGGCAGATGGGGAGAATGGACAGGGTAGCACAATGTAGTCACTGGGCGCAGGCAAATTCCAAACACAGTACAGGCATAGGGCAAAGCTAGAATCAATTTGTTAGCAGGTGGTGCAAACACAGCAAGAATCAAATTGTGAAGCAGATGGTACAAACACAGCCAGAACCAAATTGTGAGCAGATAGTGCAAACACAGCTGGAATCAAATTGTGAGCAGATGGAGCAAACACAGCAAGAATGAAATTGTGAGCAGATGGTGCAAACACAGCAATAATCACATTGTGAGCAAAGAGTGCAAACACAGCTAGAATCAAATTGAGAGCAGATGGTGCAAACACAGCAAGAATCAAATTGTGAGCAGATGGTGCAAACACAGCAATAATCACATTGTGAGCAGATGGTACAAACACATCTAGAATCAAACTGTGAGCAGATGGTGCAAACAGAGCTAGAATCAAATTGGGAGCAGATGGTACAAACACGGCTAGAATTAAATTTTCAACAGGTGGGGCAAACAGCTTGAATCAAATTTTGAGCAGATGGTGCAAACACAACTAGAATCAAATTGTGTGCAGATGGTGCAAACACAGCAATAATCACATTGTGAGCAGATGGTGCAAACACAACTAGAATCAAATTGTGTGCAGAAGGTGCAAACACAGCTAGAATCAAATTGTGAGCAGATGGTGCAAACACAGATAGAATCAAATTGTGAGCAGATGGTGCAAACAGAGCTAGCATCAAATTGTGAGCAGATGGTGCAAACACAGCAAGAATCAAATTGGGAGCAGATGGTGCAAACACAGCAAGAATGAAATTGTGAGCAGATGGTATAAACACGGCTAGAATTAAATGGTCAACAGGTGGTGCAGACACAGCTAGAATCAAATTGTGAGCCGATGTTAAAACACTGCAAGAATCAAATTGTGAGTAGATGAAGAACACACTATAAAGACACAGCAGTAAGTGTATGATTATTTTATCAACATTGTGTAGTATAGGATTGTATGCTGATCCAATGCAAATTGAATTTAAATCGTGTGATAGTTTAGTCTGCACAGTGACAGCCAGGGCTGATGTGACCTAAAGTAACAATGAGAAGAGCCAACACATCAGAGCCGATAAAGGAAAGTGATGACACTCGTAAATAACACCACACAAAACAGTATAATGAGCTGAGGCGGTTCGGGAGGCCCCTGGCCCGGTTCTTAGCTACAATGTCCTATTAATGATAAAAAAAGAGGCAAATGACTCTAAACCCAGCCTGATCCCCTTCTCTCCGCCACTCTGAATCCAGCTGCTTTGAGTGGATTTGCCTCTGTGCTGTGTCTCTCAGTCTGGGATTTACTGTCTGTGCGGCAACCTTTGTGCGCTTCATTATGCGGCGATAAATAAAATCCCACTTCGTTAAGCTGCATTCTAAGCAGAAATGCAACTGTCAGCTCAGGTGGGCTTAAAGCGGCCAAAAAAAAGAAAAACACATTCACAGACAAGTAGGAGCACAATTACAAACACATGCACACACTGATTTACAGGAAAACACAAATACAGGCAAATAGAAAAACAAACAGGCACATGCTCCCACACACACTGGCCTGCCCCAAAGCATGGGTGCCTACTGCAAAATGTGGGAAAACGCTCATAGACTGCACCCGCTCAGAGATTTGCAGGGATAAGTGTTATGCCCAACAATATTAACACATTGAAACTGTATCTCTCTCTCTCACGCACACGCACACGTACCTATATCATGCACACACGACATCACTTATGTTTCTTTTGTAGCCAAAACATAACCACTGTTCTGGGGTCCCAATCGGCAAATTGACCCATTTTATAATTTATAGGCTGTTTGAAGTTGTCCCGTGCTGGTGACACTCGGGCAGTCTTTACTAGAATGTTCAATGCTTGCACATGAAACCTGATGTGGATGGTATTTTTTTTTCTTTTTCTGAGGCTCTGAGGAAAGCATCTTAGCAATGTTTTGTCATTCGGCGACCCTGCAAAAAACATGCCATTTGAAGCCATTGCACACTTAATTTCACATGCTCCACGCCCAATATATCACCACCCTCCGTACCAGGTCTATGATAGTCAAGTCAATATGCAATGAGTCAATACCTTTTGTACGATCTATTAAATTACAGTCAACATGTCATGAGTCAATACCTTTGTAAGATCAGTGAAATTCAAGTTAACATCTAATGAGTCAATAGCTTCTTAAGATCCAGGAAGGGGAGGCAATGCCGCAGTTTCGTCTGACCGAAGGGGCATTCTGAGCTTTTCACCTGAGAAGCTGTTAAACTGCTCTTGCATGTCAAAGGGAGGGTAGCTCAGGAACGTGCTGGTCTTGGAAGCAAGACCACGCTGAGAAAACACAGGTTCGAATCCCCAATCCACGCTTTAAAAAAACGAGCGTGTTTTAAATAACCTGCACTTCCACAATTCAATGAACTTGCACAATTTAATGAAACTAGCGCCTATATACCTGCGGGTTATGTGCGATGCAAATACAAAAAGTCAAAAATGTGCCATGCAAATAAAATAAAAAGCAAATCGCCTCTCCATTTTAGACATCAGTCACAAACCTGAGATGCTCTTTGCACCTTCAGGACACGGGCTTCATTACGAGGTTGCCGGTGCGGTAAAACAACGGTACTGCTATGCTTGTCAGTACCAGTGTTACCGTACCGGCAAACTCCGAGCTGTGCCATGGGTGCCTTTCATTCCGCCCGGTCTGCCCTTACGGAATGAAAGGCACCCGCGAGCACAGCATGTCTTCATGAAGGTCACTGTTTCAGTTGCTTATCCCCATTATCGGTAGTTACTGGGCTCTCCAGTAGAGCATCCCCAAATGCACACAATGGCTGCGGCGCCGTTAACCACTTAGCGCCTTACTACGAGGTCCCTTTGCGGGACCCGACCTGAACGGCTGGTCTGGTTAAAGTAGGGACCCGCAAAGGGTCCTCGCAGGCAATTACGGTACCGCAATTTGCGGTACCGTAATTGCCGCCTTTCCCCATTCCTATTGAGCCCTATGGAGCAAAAATGGGAATGGGGAAGGGCCATGGTGAAATGGGGAAATACCGCCCCACCAACCTTGGAATGGGGCGGTATTTCCCCATTTCACCATGGCGGACTCGTTACAACACCGGCACCAACCATGGTGCTAATATCGCCATGGTTTAGTGCCGGTGTTGTAATAAGGGCCAATGTAGGTTCCACTACAACAGCTTGGATCTCATTCGTGATCGGATCTGCCAGCCTTTGCCCATGTAGCATGGTGATGGTGTCCGCTTGAAGTGGTTTTTGGCATCGGCTGAATGGACAAGGGGTGTCTGCCTATTCCCAAATGGACTCCTAGGGGCCCAAATAACAACATTAATACAGCCATGCTGCCACTCGTAATCTGGTGGTGAATCTGGTGGCCCAATTGGTGGTAACAGTAATACGATTTGGTGGTACTTTTGCAGAAATACCACAGGAATCACATCCATTTCGGAAACATGTCCAATGATTCTTATTTTCCATCTGTTTCATGCCTTTATGTGTGTGCATGGAAGACATGTTGAAGATGGGACGCTGCTTCAAACAGAATTGTTCAGCTGAGGGCCAGTGCTGGCGGCCTGATCCCCTTGTTCACAGTCTTGTTGGACATGTGGTGAGAGTACGTTCAACAATACTATCTCTATCATCCTTCATTTATTTGGTGAATGGGGAGAGAGTAGGGTTGAGGTAAAGAAACAGGACGGAATGATCAGAGGGGTCTCTGAAGTTGAGTCTGTGTGAGAGAAAGAGCTGGTGTAGTGATTTGGCAGGAATGTGAGTGAAGGGATCCTAGTTTGAAGAGAGTGGACCAAATATCACAGGCATCTGGCAAGAATATTTTTAGGTGTGCTTATTTGGCACAAGAAATGGTTTGGTGCATTTTATACATTTTAAAGGCACTTCTGCGCATCATAAATAACAGTCCACAAGCCTATGAGCTTGGTATAATTAAATCTTTAAAATACAATGGAAAAACACAAATGAAATCTTGTATGCTCACTACAGTTGATAATCTGGTAATTGTATGAGTGCCTCCATGGTGGAGAACATGGAACCAGAATAATTCTTCTTTTCCATAGCACGCTTCTATAAAGTTTTTTTTTAATTGTTTTAATATATTGTCATGTTGGGTTATTATGTGATCTGCTTGCTTTCCAAGTCAGTTCTACAAAACAGGGATTTTAGATTATACATGTCAAACATTCACAAATAATTGCAGCTTCCTCTATGATATGAACTGGGAAACAATGGGCCTCATTACGGGTCCGGCAGTAATCCTGCTGGTGCTGGTTGCTGCCGGACCCATAATAATTTACCGGTGCCTGACTTCCTGGTGCCACCAGGTTATTACAAGTCCGGCAGCTGGGAAATCATGCACTTGTACATATGTTAATCCCCATAGAGTCCTATTGGACTCTATGGGAGTGGGGACACGGGAGCATCCGCACCGTTAACAACGGTGCCGGTGCTCCCGTGACAAGTCTGCCTACCATGGCCACTGCACCGACAGTGTTAGACTTGTCGGGTACAGCGGACCGGCAAACATGTAATGAGGCCCAATCTATGAAGAGCAGAAATTGAAACTTGACTCCCCATCCACATTTCACCTATAACCATTGTGTGTGACCCTGGGCAAAGAATGTAATCCTGTGGTCCCTCTGCTATCAAAAAGGCCAGTCTCTAAACATTTCTAAATTCTCAGTGCCTATTATTGATTTAACTTTAAATGTATGCCCTTCAAACATATCTTGGTTATGGTGTCACTAGCTATAGTGTTGCTCCATGTATAGTAATAGCGGTTTTGATATCTTGAGTACCACAATGTTATTTGTTTCTTAACTGATTTATGACAATACAGCGTGAAAACCATAGCTCTCCTCGAATATCAGTTTATGTTAGCATATATGCAGTAGTCTTTTAGTTTCACATTTATATCCACTGTCGATTCTATGCAATGGTATGTGCACCTTTCTCATTGCTTTCAATATGTTTCCATCCTTAGGCACTTTGACATTCTATTATAGTGCTAATATGAGTCATCCATCTATGCTGGGTGTGTGTACCTTTTTTTCATATGGCTACTGATCTGTATCCTACATCAAAGCCTAGAACCTCCTTGGGGGTGCTATTTTTAAAATGTGCCATGTACCTCTGCTAGTGCACCTGCACCAATGACTGCCAATATTGCCCTTAAAATGCCACTTGAAAATCTGAAGAGGGTAACTGACTTGAAAGGAGTACCGTTGCCAATTTTGATTGCCACGGGACAGCACATCACGCTAGGGGTTCAGTCGCATTGAGGGGGACAGGGGAACCAGAGACTCTGTATCTCTGAATGTCTTTGGTTCAAGAGAGGGACCAAATATATCTGTTCCCTGGACCGTGTTAGGCAGAAACCTGTGCAGTTCGCTTAGGGACCACTGCAAAAGGTTTAAGACTACAGGTGTTGGCAGTAAACCCAATTGGTAGCAGTCTGTACCACCCAGATTTACCTGGTAGCTGTGGCTGAGCAGCCAGACCTCTCTCAAGAAGAGTTAGACAGTATATGGAGTATACAAAATAGGTACAAAGATACAGTAGCACAAGCAAACACTGACCAGAGCTTGGGTATAAAGGTATATAATTATTTATTTAAAAACACACTTTGTAAAATACACTAACACTAATATGGCAAGCAAGTTCAAACAGAGTCACTATTAATATATATACATCCCTGATTACTTATTGAACAAGTCTTAGTTAAAACACCACTTATTTTCAGACAGAGGTGAGTGCTTAACCAAAGATGGCACTCCAATAAGTTAGTTAAAAAGGGAGGGAAAAAAGCAGAATTAGGAAGATACACAATACCAACACTTTGAGGAGAACCAGAGCAAGTCAGACAAGGCAGAGTCTACTGAGGAGCAAGAAAGTCATAGGCCAGGCCCACTCTTGGAGAGAGCAAGGCGGAATGTGTCCAAGATCACACAGTTGAATAGTACTTTAAAGAGTCGTTGCAGATAGTTCGAAAATGGTTGGATCAGTTCAGAAAAAAGTTAGTTAGCAGTCCCAAGTCACCCCAGGATAGAAAGTCAAGGATTTATGGGACACCTTGAACAGTCTGTCGCAAGTGAGACCAGGCGGGACACAGTAATTGAAATGGTGAGAAAGGTCCAGCCGGGGCAGTTGTTCCTGGCAGCGGGTGCAAGTCAGTGCTTCGTCCAGGGGAAGAGAAGATCTCGACGTGGAGGAAAACTGGAGGACGTTGCACTGCCAGGGAAGAAACCAGCCGCAGAGTTTCCCAGTTAAAAGGTACTACCCTTTTATTCGTGGTAATGGTGAAGCGTGGCTATCCGGCCGCCGGGGTGCTTGGCATGGGCGATTCGACCATGAGACGATCCAGGAAGGCAAAAAGGAGGGCGAACTGGTAATCCCCACCAGTTCAGAGGAAGAAGACTCTCTGGGATGAAGATCTTCTTTGTCGTTGGGAAGTGGTGAGACGGTTCAGCAGGGCTCCACCGGTGGTGTCATCGTTGCCGGTCGGCTCAGCTTCTCCCTCTTCGAATTCTTTGTTCCTGTGGTGACTTCTGAATTTCCAGTCCCCAAAGCCCTGCTTTTATGCAGAAAACCCCCATTCATCAGTCCTAGCTGTCACTCAAACATGCTAAGTGGTGAGCCTGGCGGCTCACCACTGGGCCAATCACACAAGAGTGCGACTTGAGTTGCTAAGGCAACTCAGTCCAGCATGCCTAAACCCCCTCCCATACATCCTGTAGACCCAGACAGAGTGGCACCACTTTTGGAGGCTTCTGTGGAGAAGCCCGCCAAGAAGTGGAACAAAGGGCTCGACTTGGGTTGGAGTTACAGAGGTGAACACAAACGCCATTTTAAAACCAAGTCCTGCCAAAAAGACCCAACTGGGGAACAAATGTTAAATAAATAACCCGGCGGTATCTTTAACATTGCACCAAAAAAGTGGTGCGTTTAAAATAAATGGGAAAATCCCATAGGAAATATTCCAGTGGAATCTTTCACGCGATAACCACTGCCACCAGCCAGAAACTCGACGAGGAGGGACTGCACAGTGCCCCCTCGAAAAACAGACCCAGGGGGTATCTAATTGCCCCTACCAGTACTTCCACAATATGATGGTTTGTACTGGTTCTGTTCACAAATTAAGACTAGTAAAGTCAATGGTGACTTTACATGCCCTGGGAGACAGTAGTCAGTCCCAGGGTATGGAGTCTATGTTTGGTGGTCACTATGACACCACCAGTGTTACTGCACTGAGGGTGCTGTTTAACACACGTACCAAAATACATGAAACCCTATGGAGTAAAAGACCCCACAGCCCATAAAACACATTACAAAGTCAAAGGATACCTCAAATCATGTCTAAGTTTGGGAGAACAAGAGTCTCACTCTTAGCAGGAGAAAAAAATAAACCCCATAAATCCAGCAAAGCTGCTGGGGGACTCACTAGGTTTGGGAAATTAGCCTTAACAGAGAATTCTCCCTAACAGACCCCAAAAATCCTTAAAACGGCCCTGATCCCAGCTATGTCAAGATAGCAAAGACATGGCACGTGGCAGAGTTTTCCAAAGCATCTGTCCCATTCCCCAGCAACCCCTGTCAGGATGGTAGAAGCTCAATATGCTGCAGAGAACTTCAAGCTTGCATGAACCCAGTTTGTGATTGTGGCCCACTGGTCTGAACCACAGTCTCAGAAAAGTGCTATGACCATTTCTTCTGCCTGAAGAGTGTACCCTGAGAACATTGATGCAGTTGGAGCAGCACGTACTGTGAGAAACAAGAAACACACCAGGAATGAATCAAAAGAGCCATGGCAGAATTGGGCATCGCCGTGACACTTCACTGTGAACATTACTTTTCAGGACTGTGGCAAACTCAACATCTGGCAGTCATGCCAGAAATACCAACTGATGAGTTTCCAGCATTGTTTCAACAATCAATTGTTCCTTGACAAATGTCTTCAATTTAATGAAGTGGTATCCAGAACTGTCCACAGAAGATCATTGTCCACCCTGACTGTGGTCAGGTGACCCAGCCCTTTGCATGGCATCCAGACGAAAAGGCCCAGCCAACTATAGGGGAGGAGTCTTTGAAAGGCGTGAAGTCTGTGATAGTTATTAAGTCTTTGGGTGTGATACCTTGACAAGCACACTGAATGCTGGGCCTTAGATTGTGAGTTTGTAGAGTAAAGTGAGAAAGCCACATTGAAAGGCAGGCAGTATGAGGAAGAGGAGAGAATCAAACGATTAGGGCCATGCTAAGCTGACAGAGTGGAGTGTGAGACACACATGCAGGTGATGGCCCAAACTGTGACAGTAGTAAGACCCTGTGGAAGGAGGCCTGGTACTAGAGGGAGAAGGTGGAGTGGAGGAAGCAGGCAGGACTCACGTCAGAGGGTGTGAAACATTAGCAAACACACTGTATGAGATAGTGAGTTCCTAGTGCACAGCAGGATTGCTATGTTGAATGTGTCCACCACAGACAGCAATTTAGAGTAGGATCTCATAGAGCATCCTGGGACAGAGAGACTGAGATTACACATGTTAGCTCTGGGGTATATGACTCTACCTCAGCTTCAGTAAGATCTTTTGAAAGGTTGCAATGTATGTTGGATGTGGAAGTTAGATCTCAATTTTCTTAAATAAGGGAAATAGAGGCTGCAAACAGGGTGTGGACACCTACCTAAGTGGCGTAATGTTTAATAACATATTGCTATTGAGCATCGTGCCCTCTGTTTCCCACTTACAGTCCATGGCATTTAGGAAAGTTGGAGGTCTATAAGTCTTTTACGATAATATGTGCAAACATCAAAATACGTGCTGAAAGTAGAATTTGTAATATTTAATGACATCCAAATAATGACATGGTAAATGGCTTATGGGCAGCTCTTTGCCGTGAGCGGGGAGCCCGCATGTGGACTGGCACCAAGTGCATTGTTTGACTTCCACTAAAATGCCATTATCACTATTGCAACATAATTGAAAACCTGAAGTTATCCCCATTTGATGTCAGGTCGCAAAAGAGAGAGATCCACAGACATCATTGCTTAGTGTGGGGTATTAGGCGGTGCTTTAGTGCCACTTATAAGCCAAAACTATTGCATTACAGTACAGATAGGGATTTATGGCGTATGAGGAGGGACACACATCTTCTAGGTGCTGTTTGGTTATTTGCCCACCCATTGACTGCCCATGGCCATGCTAATCTATATGGCCATTCCCAACCAGTTCCATCCCGTCCCTGCCTAAAACACCTCCTCATGGGAACTATTTCAGCTCACGTTTTTTTAAGTTTTCCCATCAAATATGCACTCCAAGTGCCTGCCAGTGTTTTCTCAAAGCAGTCTTCTGAGAGTTAATGAATTAATTGGAGTTCTAAACGTACTACTGCCTTGTGTATAAATGTTAAGCATTTGCCAGGCACTGCTATTAGGTGCCCAGGTGCATGCATCATTTTGCACCTGTTACCATCAATGGTCAGTCAATGTCACTACAGCAGTGCTTGGTAAGTGTCTATCCCATGCCCACACAAAAACCCAAACAGATGGCATTGCCAATGCTTGTTCTATCATGATAGTAGTAATAGTAGTAGTAGTGTGCAAAAATATAATAATCATGCCACAAAACATGCTTATGAATTAGCACTGTACTGTTTTGAGAATCATATTAAACATATTAAACACAAAATAAGCTTTTCATGTCATGTTCTGAATGGTGCTAGTGGGCAAAGAAGAAGGACCAAAGAGCACTGATGCTGCAATGATCCGATTACTTATTAGTAAACTTAATTTCCCTGATTTCTAGTTCCCCTTCTCACCGTTCTCAGACATGAGGGAATCCCGCGTCAAGACAAGGAGGATGTACTGGCCTTCTGAACTATTGTTAATGCTCTGCCTCTTTGGGGCAGTGTGGATGTAGAAAAGTGTTACATCCCTCAGCAGCTCCCGGAAAGTCAACAAAGCAGTAATCAAATATCATGCACATGTCCAGTATGTGGAGTGACAGCCTAGAACAGTGACAAATAAGGGTATGACTCAATATACCTGGGATAAATGTTTATTAGTAGCCGGCGACAGAGGTGTGGCAGCCTCCAAGCCAATGAGGAGGCTCAGAGCTGGGTATTTCTCACATGGTATAGACTCCGTTCTGAGTCTCATCAAAGTGGGGGACCGCCATCTTCCCTCGCCAGGAATGAGGTAAGTGCACTCCCCGGCACCCTGTTGGGATGCACATACAGAGTACCAGGCAGGCAAAAAGGTCTGGCTGAGAGAAACCTATTAGAATGTACCACCATTCTGAGCAGGACTAGTTTCACGCGGCATAAGGCTTGTGTATTGGTTTTAGTTAGGTTTGACACATCTTAGATACTCACATATAGCACCACAGAAAGAGCAATACATGTATTAATGTTGTGGTTGCAGAGGTTATAGATAGGGAAGTATTATGGGCCCTGTGTTTAGATATTGTTTCCGAAATTAAGTTTTTAGTGAAGTGTGCGGAAAAGAGCTGAAACAGGTGGAAGATAGAGTCAGAAAGTTACTGTGGTAGAAGCAAGGTCCATGTATTAATATGGTAGATCTGTTGCCATATTGGATGTTTAGGCCTAACTCCATTTAGTTCCGTGCCAAAAACAAATTCCCTTTGCTGTTTCCCAGGAGAAAAACAGAGGTCAAAGGAACCGCAGTGCACAGATAACCGCTAATTTGATACAGCTGCAAGACCTGAACGTGGTGGGAATTGAATTTTAGTTGTAGGGGAGGCAGATAGGGATGTGCCCTGCAAAGGAAAAATTAATGAGAACATGCCATGAGGTTTTGTGAGGCCAATAGGCCCGGTAAAGATTTAGAGCAGTACTGCCCTCACCCAGGGGTTGTTATCCTATACGAATTACAAGTAGATGCACAAACAAAGCAAATACATCCCTGAATTGCAGACATGAGGAAGGTGCCCTGGTCATGTCATTACTGGGCACCTGGGGTTTGAAGGCGATAAGGGGGCAGCCGTGTCTGGAACATTCCATGATTTTAGGTAGGATGAACAGCTGATGCTGATATATTCAGTGCAAAGTCGCGGGTGCAACTTGTGTGTGTTGTCGCATCTGGTATAATGAGAAGGCCTATTGTCCTTTCAAAGAAAAATTGGCTTTGCCAGTTTTCTTCAGACGTGTCTGGATCAGAGGCAGCACATCACGTGACAGTCACAGTCACAGTCAGTGTGTCAATATTTTAGGAATCAATCCCAGGCCTGAATTCAATACAGACGATGTAGTGTGCCACGTGTCTAGAGGAATGAGTTTAGATAAGGTGTGGCATATCGGTCCAGGGACTATAGGGGGTATTAGCATGTTCTATAGTTGGTATCCATTGAGGGTGGTGGGATAACATTGGAACCTATGTATTCAGAGGTTCCGGTTTTCTGCTATATGACCTGTGACTTGTTGGGGAGTGAGGAGCTCCATGTCAGTTCAGTTCTACGGGACTGTCTGAGACCTTTTTGCATGTATTAAACCTTGTTTTGCATTGCAAAGCGGTGCAGTGATTATTTGGTCATTTGGATTATTTGTACCGTTCGGGTTTTGGGTTGCTTTTTCTCTTTACAAATTGGTGACCCTGACATGATCCCAGACTCTCCATGAAGTTGGGGGTGTCCCAACCGTGCATTCTGGGGTGTGGCATCCATCTGAAGATGATGCCACAATAATGTAGAGCGAGAAAAAGAGAAGAGAGAGGAAACAGGATCTCCTCAGTTGCAGAGGAAAGGCAGTGCTGCAAGTAAAATAGAGGTGAGGTCCGGTATATGAAAGACCTGGGGTCGCTCCACTCAGCAAAAGGGAGTTTGAGGAGGGGAAATTCCCTCATCCCAAGACAACGGTACAGAGGAAGGGTCTAAACTATTGTGTAATTAAGTGTTTCTGTTGTGTAGGCCCATTATATGGCAGGCTTGGGGTCCCTTTGCCCAGCATAAGGGGGTGGCATACTCTTATCTCAGATTGGAAACTGAGTAAGGGTCTAAACCACTGAGTAGATAATTGTGCTTTTTTGACTTGTAGTTTAAGGAGTTTTTCGAGTTGCTATAGTGTGAAGTGGTTATTGTGGTTGAGTTGTGTGAAGAGAGGTTTAGTAGAATAAATGTTCGGTGCGTGGTGTGCAGAGAACAGGGCTTATGGAGAGTATGGGCAGAGTTGGGAGTACGGGTATATCAGCGTTGCTGGATCAGTGTTTTGGAAACAGAAGATTGTTATGCATGCAGTATTAGATGCAACTATGAGTTCCCTTATCCCACTTGAATCCATGTGCACAGCGCTCCTGCTGTACCGGGAGAAAATTATGAAGAACCATAAGAAGTGGGTCGCTGCTATGAGAGGAGGGATTGTCTGCAAGGTCGCCTCTATCTGGAGCTTATGATCGGATACGGATGGAATCAGCCAGCTCTGTTTCCACCAACCGGGAAAAAAAGGCGTGGTCTCTGTAGCTGCACCTGATATAATTAACGTGAAGGAGATTAGAAGTGGAGAATATTGAAAATGGTATCCAACGACATCTGGACATAAGATTCCAAAGGAAGTTGGGATTACTCTGAAGAGGAAAACAGTGTTTGCTGATTAAATTTAGCACTTCCTGCAAATTAGTAAATTTGACTGGCCACAAGTGGGCCAGCAAAACTGCTCATGCCCAGATTGGATATGTTTCAAAAAACAGTAATGGGGTACATGAAAGTATTAATACTGAAGATATGTGTCTCTGTCCTGAAGAGGCTGTGGTAATGATGGAGGAACAGACACTAGAGATAGTGTTTAATATAATCTAAAGGCCGAAACATGCCGACCATCTTGAAAGACTAGAAAATAACGAGTCTTCTGTTAATACCTACCTACAACTTTGCTGTAGAGTTACTGATTCATTAAAATCGACCCTGTGACTAGCTATGTTGTTTTAATATTGTGTGTACTAATATCATGTATATTTATATCTAAATATGTATTATACATTTAATAAAACATTTTTTTCAGTCAAACATAAGAGTGGTTCTAAGATATGCAGCACAACAATGATCTAATGTATTGGTGGATCTATATATGTATGCTAATATGTTAACAGTGTAAAAACATTACCAATCCTGATCCTAACTGGCATAGAGAGGAGTAATTTTTTTCTCACCCTTGTTTAGACAGTCTATTATTTGTTCTCCCGTTTTGAGAAATTGATCCCCAGTATGCAAACAATTTGGGAGATTATGTAAAAAAGAAAAGAATGCAGGACTCTGCGCCATCAAAATGTGTGTATATTTAATAATAGTGCATAATCACACATTAAAAAAGAAGCCCATGTATGATAACATGTTTCGGCTCTTCTGAGCCTTTTTCAAATCTGGGCTACATTTATTCCACAACAAATCACCATACGTAAAAAACATAATATTGTAATAAAAAATATATAATTCACACAAAAACATGACACGAATGTACAAACAGTTATAAGGTCATATTGCATGTTTCATTATTCCATCATGCTGCAACAAAACAATAGATATCATAGTAATAAGCGTATAGCGAGTAGACAGAGAAACAAGGATTGGTGAAAGGGAGGATTCAAGGGTGTAGAAAAAGCAAAAAACCCATCATAGATGCATATTAATTCCAATAAATAGACAGAACAAAAGAGAAAAAATTGAAAAATGAATAGTTATTTTGAAATCGTGGTAACAAATCCATACTGGTCAACTGACCCCTATAATATCCTGAAACAAAATCAATCAGGTGTCCTTACCCGTATTTGAAATAGGAAATTGCTTGTGCCTTAGCTTGTCTTAGGATTCTCAACCTGTCCCCACCTCTTTTATTAAGAGTAAACTGTTGTAGGCCGATAAATCTAATCTCCGATTTATTATGTAATTGGTGCATCTTCTGCCAATGTTCACCTAGTGGGATAGATGGGTCCTGGCTACCAATTTTTGCCAGATGCTCGCGTATTCTGATTCTCAGCTCTCTTTTTGTGCTCCCTATATATATTTTCATACATACACAAATAATACCATAAACCACAAATTTTGTCTTGAAATTGATCCACTGTTTGATGGTCCAATTTTTACCATTGATGTCTACAAAAACCGTGGTTTGATCATGTGCATATTTACATTGCGGGCATGTGCCACACCTCCTGAAACCAAGTTCTTTCTTATGTAACAATGTGAATTGATTGTCCCTTACGATATCTGGCAGAAGAGATGGGCTGAGAATGGATTTGAGAGTGCTTGCTCTTTTGTACGTCATGATGATCAGAGCAATACTGAGTGATGAAACTTATTGCCCTGCTTGAGTCTGAATTGTCCTTTGGTCGGTGCTCCAAAGTATCTTGCTGCTTCATGGGTTTTGTTTTCTTATATGCAGCTCTTACGGATTTGTCAGAGTAACCTCTTTTCCTGAAGCGTTGTTGCAGTAGAGTGCATTCCTCTTCAAATTTTGTTTCTTTTTGACAATTACGTCTGGATCTGATATATTCACCTAATGATATATTGTGTATAGTCGGATGAAAATGACAGCTGTTAGCATGTAGTGTCGAGTTCACTTCGGTTGGTTTCCTGTACGTCCATGTCTGTAATTTATGGCCGTCTGAGTGTATTATTAGATCCAAAAAATTGATTTCATATTGATTGCAGTCCCCTGTGAATTGGATATCAAAGCAGTTCAAGTTTAAAGATGTCACAAAGTCCTGAAAGTCATTGATGCTCCCATCAATAATGCAAAAAACATCATTAATGTACCGTGTCCACATCTTGATTTTATCTCTGTCGAATGGTTCTGGATAAACAGCTTTGTCTTCAAACATGCCCATGAAAATGTTGGCTAGGGCTGGGGCATACTTTGTGCCCATGGCCACTCCCTTGGTTTGTTGGTATACCTGGTTGTCGAAAGTGAACACATTAAGATCAAATGTAAGCTGCACAATTTCCTTAATCATCTGAATATGATTGTAGTAGGAAGCTGATTAATTCCTGAAAGTGTAGTCAATTGCAATCATAGCCCATTTGTACTGAATAGAAGTATATAGTGCCTTCACATCTAGAGTTGCTAGAAGGAAGGTAGAATTTGGGAGAGTACCTAAGTGTTAAATTTCACAACGATGAAGGGCATCGAGAGGGGCTATCGCCGGTGGATAGTTTAGATTATGAGTCAATCAGATCAGACATCAATGCAGGAGTAGCAGAGGAGGAGGACTGGGGAACAGATGAGGAACAACACAATGAAATGCCACCCATGTGACACCAAGAGTGGAGAGCTTGTGGGGTCCAAAACTGAGAGCAGGACCAGGCTGCATGGTGGTGGTGAAGGGTGAGCAGGGGGGGGGAAGTTACTGGCAAAGCAGGTGGGAACACAATTTCCCATTTTACATAAAGGTCTCGGCAGGGCACAGTACCTGCCCTCTCACAAATGGATAGAAAAACATGTATGAAAGCACGCCCATAACCTCACATCAGGAGCAGGAAAGTGGATATGTGCACTTGAAAAACAGACTGCAGCCATTACCCTATCAGTAGGAGATATGAAAACATTGTTCACTGCATTATTAGGAGACCAAGCGGATGATAGATGACAATCATGCTGGGGTACATTTCAACTATTGTCAGGCTAAAATGTGGGCTTCCTCAAGAGCAGCATGTTCCACACACTGAAAATACATTCAATTATGGTGCAGACTATGTAAGAAAATGAAGAGCTGGCACAATACATACTCCAGATTGAGGAGATTTGGAGGGCGGTTACCTGGGACCCATGGAATAAGGTTACAGCAATATGTTGAAGATTGGACTTCCAAAAGTGGTGCAGAAAGATTTGAACAAGATAATGAGGATGGAGGGTAAGGCATGGGCAGAGATTCAGGCAATTATTGTACATCATTTCAGGCACCAGGGGGGGAAATGAGAAGGAAGTGTTGGAAAACGTGCAGAAGGCTGAGGCAATTTAGTACAAATGAAATTGCCTAAGCTGAGCATAGAACAGGTGTTGGTTACAGGTTCACCTGTAAGCAGGTAGAACCGAGAATAGCACAGGTAGAACAGAGTGTGGCACTAGAGTAGACATAAGGGTATCAATGGTATCCAGACAACCAAGGTTATCCGGTGAGGCCATAAAGGAGGTTATTTGGGGAGTTTCCCATGAGGGAAAGTGGGATCTCAGCGAGGATGAGGGGTGGAGGAGGAGAATTTGGTGGGATGGGGCTGAGATTTGGTAGACCAGGACCATGCTGTCCATGTGGGAGACTGGGACACGTTGAATTGCGAGTGTAGGGGCAGGCAAGCATATGCTTATGATCCTCATGCATATTCCAGTGGACCAGTGCCCGAGCAGGTGGCCCAGCAGGGACAATAACCAGAGTATCAATATCAGTTGCCAGTACCACAAAGGATGCAACCTCCATCCCCCAATGTCACACCAGTATATGTGCAGCAGCATGCAGAACAGCAAGCACTACAAGTGTGGGGCACAAATGCATGCCACACGACAGAGTGACACTGTGTACAGTTGCGAGTGTGGTGGGCAGTAACCCCTTCATATTGCATGGGTTGAACACATATGCAGATAAGGACAGCCCACAGAGAGCCCTAAAGTGCTCAGTCCTATCAGTTACTGGCTACCCAGAAGAGAAAACCATGGTAGGTGTCATTAGTTTTTATGGTTGACAAAGGTGCAACAAAATCATGCATAAAGGAAGGGTGCTACCCCTTATCAGGAAAGGTAAAGGACACACTGGAGCTCTCTGGGGCAATACATCTGGTTCTATTGACAGAATATTTACCCATCAAGATAGGTAGGCAGCCAAGATGTGTTAGCTCTGCTACTGTTTTTAACTGCAACACCAGTGAATTTGAGGAGGTAGTATGCTTCACACCAGGCATTTGAAATGATAGGGTCCTGCCGATAACATGAGCATTGTACAGTGATGGCACCACTAGAGTAATACCTGTGCACCCGGATTTGTTCATGTATGGGGCAACTGTGTTGTTGAGTTGGGGGCCAAGTATCAGAAACAAACCATGGAGGGTGCTGTCAGTATTTTCGTTTAGGCCAGCACTTCCCCAAGACTACCCTCTGGGTACCATTATAATGCTAGACCTCTAGGGGGTGTTGATTGCTGATTACAAGATAGTGCTCATAGGGACCTATGAAGATGGAGTTGCATGGAAAAATGTTTTGTGTATTGTCCCTGCTCGACCACTGAGTGGGGTGTCAAATGGCAGCTATTTGAGGATGCTGATAACAACGATAACATTATATTAGAGGTCTATATTCCATGTCAAATAATGATTCAGCAAAGGATTGTTCTTTGTCCCATACTCATTGCCAAGTCCATGCCTGTTTATATATACAGGGGGGTTTGCTAAAGGTCCCCAGCACTTTATGAACAAACAACACCCATGATGAGTGGCTCTTGAAGAGCATAGGAGCAGTACGGATCAAGTTGAAGCAGGGAGCAGTGCTACCCAGAGTGTGACTGTATCCATTGTCAAGGGAATCATTTGAGGGAATACACAAGACAATTGTGCCTTTATGGCAGCAGGAAATCATAGTACCCCCAAAATCACTTAGTAACACAGTGATATATCCTATCAAAAAAGCAAAAGGGTCACGTTGGAGGATGACACAGGACCTATGCCCATTGAATAATATTGTTGAAGCTGAGTTTCCAGTAGTACCGAACCTCACCACATTTTTTTGCAATATACCTACTGAGGCTACACTAATTTGAATAATGTGTTCATCTCCATTCCATTGCCAGCAGATTCTCAATATCTCACTTCACTTATCTATTGCGGGCAAAGGTTCCAACACACCAGACTTCCTCAGGGATACTGTGAGTCCCCGAGAACTTTCAACAGGGTACTCCACATGGATTTGGTTACCATACTTGTATTTATTCAATTGTTTTTGTATAATGCACATAATACCTGAGTTTGGTTTCTACGCATGGATCCAGGATTCGAACCTCTGTTGCTCTGCACGGTCTTTCTTCCATGACCAGCATGTTGCCCCTGTGCTATCCTCCATTCACAGAGGATAGCTCAGGTACAGGATACTATGATTCAATATGTGGATGACCTACTACTGTGCAGCACAACAGAAGGCCATTGTAGCCATCGGAAAATCCTCAACAATCACTGTGGATTTCTCAGTGGCAATATAGGTAGATCACATAGTCTTCGGAATTCTTGAGCATTCTGAATCCATTATAACCACATAAAGGAACTCTGCATATGAAGTCATTTTGTCATGCCCATCCATTCACATTGTGAGATGCCGAACAGTAAACCACACCACGTGTATCACAATACCTGTTGAGGAAGGTGAAGAAGTGCATGATTGTGTTACCTAAGAAGGTTCTGAAGATGATTTTAAAGGAGCACACTTGAGGAAGGGGAGGTCCTCTTCATTGATGGGTCATCAATAAATTATCAGAAGGTTGGCCAGAAACATACAGGTGCAGCAGCGATTCACCTTGTGGATGGGAAATATGAGGTTGTTTTTTTCAAAAAAGGATAGCAACACACTATTCAGCTAAAGCAGCAGAACACATTAGATTGATTAAAGCATTAGGAGCATCCCAAGGATGCTAAGTGACCATATATTCTGACTATGGATACTTGACCACCACCCTACATTAAGGGCTGTTCAGATGGAAAAGAAGGGGATTGCAGAGATCCGCTGGCACATCTGTGGAGCATGTTGCCTTACTGGAGAGATTAATCTATGGTTGTATCACTCCACACTAGTAGCAGTGGTCAAATGCGCCACCCAACCTAAAATACAGACCCTGTTTCACTTGGTAATGATGCAGCTGAAAAGGCTGCCAAAGAAGCAGCATATCACAGGGAACCAGATGTTGCTGCATACCTGGAAGTGTCCAATCAACAGTTACAGCTGGCAATTCCGTACACTGCAGTACCACTCACACAAATAATTGAGTTACAAGGTCAGGTGCCACAGGTAGAGAAAAAGCTTTTGGTTGAAAGGGGTGCTTAAAGTCACCAACTGATTTGATATGGAGACAACATGTTACAGGTAAATTAGTAATGCCACAGAAGTGCCTTGTGGTTGCATTTGAGCAACTGCATTAACCAGTGCATGTTTTGAAACAGCACATTACAGCTGGTATCCAGGAGGACTGGTTTGTCCCCAATCTACAAGAATATGTCAACACATTTGTAGCAGATTGCACAATGTGTCATCTTTTCAGCACAGGTCAGACTTGCAGGACATTGCGGGGCACATTGCCCCATCCAACTGGAATTGTCTTCTGAAAAATCCACATTGGTTATGTGGACATGCTTAACAGGTGCAGTAATTACTGTTACACTATTATTGTAGTATGATAATTTTCCCGTTGGATTGAGGCTAGTCCTTGTGCACAACCGATGCAAAGTCGGCAGCTACATTTCTGGTATGTGAGGTATTTTCTCGCTGGGGGGTTTGAAAGGTCCTAAAATCTGATAATGGAATTCACTTTTCAAATTTTCAAAGAGATTGCATAACTGTGCTCGATATATATCATTCCTGGCCATCGGGATTGTATAAAAACTGAACATACTGTTGAAGAGTAAACTGTCAGGTCTTCGTCAGGAACCCTGTATGCTATTGGAGCGAACAATGTTTTCAGGGCCCCCTTATCTGTTCTCTTTGCTATACCATTTGGAGTTTGGGTGAAGTAGTTGCAGTACTGGGTCAATTTATCTGATGTTCGGAAAGCACCCGACACTGCTCCACCTTCTTACGACAATGTACACATTACTGAGTATTATTAAAGTATACTTTGCCGCTCATTTCCTGATGATGCTACAACTAATCAATCCTCATACAATGATGAGAAGGTTGGATTTTTGGCATATTTTTTCAGTTTTTTCTATCCCTCTGCAGGTTCAACCCTGCAAGCCTTGTGTAATACATGTGTTTGTTTTATATGTTTTATTTTTCTCTTTGGAGTATTCATACTGTCCCTGTATGGTTATTTTATAAGGTTAGAGCATATAAAGGGTGTGTGTTAGGGAATGACACATATTGGATGAAAGCACTATATATACACAATAAATAAAAATACAAATATATCTTTGATGATGACACAAACCAGGAGGGAAAATGAGGCAGTGATAAAATATAATCAATATGAGGGAGTGGTACTGGATACCGCGGAGGATATGCACCACCCTGAGTCAGAAAACATGTGGTATAATCACATGCGCAAAGTGATGAAGGAGAGGTCAAATGGTAGCTGCTATTTTTGCTCTTTGATACCTCATGCAACGGGCATAACCAAGTTGTTTACACCCCAGAAAATGCTGCATTTTATAGCTCAATGTTTAGTACACCTGACCCTGTGCAGAGGACAACGTTTTTTCCAAGGGCACACGGTCCAATCAGTCATAATGAACAAAGATGACAAAGAATGTGCCAAGAAGAAAGAACAAGCCTGTTGTAAAATTAGACCATTGCAGAACCTGGAAGGAGCACTCTTTTCCAAAAATCAATCAGTGGCTGGAGTAATGAGCAGTTTAGCAGGGGGCGAAAATGTAGTGGCATGGGTGAATCAGAACTGCTTTAGGACATGGGGAAATTATGCACAAAAATTCACATGAATTGAGTTACATGAGATACCAGAAAAAGTTCAGAGGCTAGAGAAGTACCTATTCTGTTTTTGAGGGAACGGTACTATACATATAGGAATGAACAATATTTGTAATAAGACACTTTTCCTCCCTGACCTGACCGCAGGCACTGCAGTGTTAATGGATGTCTATTGTGTGTGTGGACAAAATGTATACCTACTCCTCCAGCCATCATGGAGGGGCATATGACCACCTTGCACTCAGAAGTTTTGGTAGTTCCTGATGACCATCTGACTGTTATAAATGTGTTGCAACCAGAACCAACTATGCTCCCATCTACCAAGCCTGTCCGCCGCTCACTTAGGCTTCGTTGTCAGAGAAAATCAAACTATTTGTCCAAAGACTCATCTGATATATTGAAGGCAATCCCGAACCAGTTTCAACTATAAACCAAAACATTTTTTTAACTCCCTCCTGGTGCCAGGTTTCCAGACTGCAGCCAATGCCAAATGGCTTCAGATCACCATGTGGGAGATGCTTCAGTTGGCAAACCAAACTGAGCAGGGTCTTAATTCAATAAATACTGAATTATGGGCAATCAGGCTCATGGCCCTCCAGAACAGATTTGTTCTGGATTTGCTCACGGCTATGGAGCGGGGCGTGTGCAAGAAAATTGGTCTGTTTTGCTGCACATATAAATTCCCCCAAATGATGCGGACAATGGGTCTTTGACCTATACTATAGGGGACCTTCATTATTTCAGGATTGACATTGAAAAAGAAGCAGGAGTACATGCTGATGACTGGTTCGATTCCTGGGCATCTCATCATGGTTAGAAATGTCCATAAAGATGCTGGCTCCCATCATGGTTTTTCTACTTGTATTTTTTTGTTTGTGTCAGATGATCCTGGGTTGTTGTACAAAGACCCTGCCTAAGAGTCAAATGATGATGGTGTCAATAACAGCAGGTAGAGTTCCTCCTCTCACAAAACACATAAACAGCTAGACTGATAGATGGAACAGGGTTGTAAAACCAAGTATGGTGAAAAGAGAGCAGGATTTTGGACCCCCGGGTACCTTGACCACACCCCCACCAGACACGGGGAATTAAGGAGAGCACTTGGTTGATTTAGCAGTTGATGGGTGTTGCTTTTTGGCGGGTACCCCAGAAGAATATGCCAGGCAAAAAGGTTCAGGCTGAGAAAAACCTATTAGAACTGACCACTGTGTGAACAGGAAGAGTTTCACACAGCAGAAGGTGCATGTATTGTTTTAAGTTGGTTATGGCACATATTAGATACGCACACAAAGATAAACAGAAAGAACAACCAACATATTAATATTGCTGTTGCAGAGGTCATAGATTGGGCAGTATTATAGGCCCTGTGTTTAATTGTTGTATCCGAAGTTATGTTTTTAATGAAGTATGTGGAAAATTAGCTGAAAGAGATGGAAGATGGAGTCAGAAAGGTATTGTGGTAGAAGCAAGGTCAGTGTTGATATGGCACAATTGTCGCCATATTGAATGTTAAAGTCTAGTGCATGATGAACAGAAGAGAACACAGACCCTGATGTGGAGCTGCGGCTCGGTTTAGTTCAGCCCCAAAAGAAATCCCCATTTCCGTTCCCCATGAGAAAAGCTGAGGTCAGAGGCACTTGAGGTGAACAGATAACTGCTAATTGTATGCAACTGCAAGACCCAAAACGTGGTGGGAACAGAATACTCGTTGTAGTGAGGGCAGGTAGAGATGCACCATTGAAGGACAATTTCATGAGAACTGAGCATTAGATATCGGGATGCCAATAGGCCCGGTAAAGATTTAGAACACTTTTACCCTCACCCAGGGGCAGTCATCCAATATGAATTACAAGTAGACGTTCAACCAAAGCAAATAAATCCCTGAAATTCAGACATGAGAGTGGTGTCCCGGTCACATGATTACTGGGCACCTGAGATTTGAACAAGATAAGGGGGAGCTGTGTCTGAATCATTCCATGATTTGAGATAGGAGGAGCAGAGGTGATGCCAATAAATTCAATACAAGGTCGGGGTGCAACTTGTGTGTGGCGTGGTGTCTGGTATAATGAGAAGGCCTATTGTCTTATGAAAGCAGAGTTGGTGTCACCAATTTACTTTGAATGTGTCTGGTTCGGAGGGGTGCACATCACCTGATGATCATGATTTATCAGTGTGTCAATATTTTGGGAACCAATCCTGGACCTGGATTCAACAGTGACAATGTAGTGGCCCACGTGTCTAGCGTAATGGGCTTAGACATGGTGTGGTCAATCGGTCCAGGGACTATAAGGGTATTATCATGTTCTGGAGGTGGTAGCCAATGCGGGTCATGGGATAACATTGTAACCTTTGTATTCAGATATTGTGGTTTTCTACTATATAACCTATAACATCTTAGGGTGTGACAAGCTCCATGTCCTTTTGGTTCTTTTTGCATGTAATAAACCTTGTTTTCCCTTTCAAAGATGTGCAGTGATTATTTGGCCATTTGGAATATATTTACCATCTGTGTTTTGGGTTGCTATTTCTCTTTTCAACCCCCTTGTCCACTTCACCCACTCCCATTTCCACATATTTAGCCCCCACACACCATCCCCACTTACCTTGTGCTCCTTGTCCCTCACCGGTGCTCGGAACAGAACAGTAGAGATTGACATAGTCAATCTCTACTGATAAGCCAACAAAAGGCCATGTCAGACTTCATCATTTCAAGATGTACGGCATGAGTCATTGAAGCATAACACATTATGAAATTGTATACATTATTATATATTCACTAATAAACATGTTGTTAAAGGGACGTTATGGTTAAGTTGCACTAGCAAAACCCTATGAAATTCAATGGAAACACGTTGTTAAAGGGAGTTTACAGGGACGTTATGGTTACAGGTAAAACCAACCCCCCCCCTCCAAAATTCACCAGTTATGGAAAGCTAAGCAACCATAACTCGTGCCACCAGTTTATTACAGTAAACTCTCAAAATGCCATTTGCTTGGAACAACTCCGCATTTCCACAACTGATAGGGTAATTGTTGCAGAAGAACATCCCACAAATGGACAAAAAAATATACATATTTCAGTTGATGAGACCCCTTCCGACCTCTGGCGACAGCAATCATTGGAAGGCAGCAATAGCAAGCTGGGTAGGGGATTGGGTCTTCAATCGTAGATGTATAAAGGTCCTCTTTTTTTTTTTTACGTGCATGCAAGCAACTTATTTTGTTTTTTCTCTCTATATGCGTTTCTGTCTCTCCTCACATTTTTACATTCTGGTCAATGCTTCTTGAACAGTGTAAAAGAAAACAGCATTGCCAATGGCGCTCAAATAAATGTCATTTCTATGGAACCACTGCATATTTTGCAACCTCATGATCTCATAGTGGGTGGAGAACATGCCAGCAGTCTGCATACATTATTTTTTTCTTATTTATAACACACCTTCCGACCTCTGGATGGGACAAATAACACCGGCATTATCTTGGCAGTAGGAAAAATCTGCATCACTGCATTCAGCATCCTCTCTAGGTGACGGAACAAACGTCCACACAACATGTAACCCACATGTAGACTTCAATAGTGCACCACGACAAAGTCTACGTTTGTGACAGAAGCCAGATATCTTCAAAGGCGAACCATCCTGCCGAAACTGCAGTCACCCTGACAGCCCCAGAAAGTGTCCACTCCTTTCAAACCCGAACTTACTAGCAACGCCTCTTTGCACACAACACCTGTGCAGAAGGCGCTCAAATGTATCACTGACGTTAAGCACTGGGCGTCTCTCCATCTCGACCAACCTCATGACACAATATCGGGAAGAAATAGTTCCACCCCTTCCGGTCAACCACACCCTAAACACCTAATTGCCTATTTCCCATAATTCCATTTTAATGGCCACCATGCACATAATGGCAGGATGTTGCACGTGCACTTTCCCATATACAGTGAGGGCCAAGGCCCAGTAAAGCAGATACAATACTCCTTCCCTTTGCACTGGCATTGTTGCAGCACTCCCTCATTGGGTGTTTTCAAATGATCAAACACACATGCAGCAATCGCATACAAAACCTCTGCATTGCACACTATCATTTCTGTACACCACTCCATATTTACAGTTAAACACTCTCAGTGCCTGTTCCATTTGATTCCAAAGCCCCGCCACCAGAAACTTCTGCTAAGGAATGCACCATTGCAGCATCCAGAAAGATCCTGAGGTGCACCCAACACACCTTTGGCCATGCACAGAACAGTGTGGTGTTTGTCCACACCCACCACAGCACTATGGATCCATGCATCCGACCATGTGGGCAGCTAAACATATGCACAAATGTAACATACGTAGCAACACTTCTACCCAACTCCCCCACACCATAAAACACCCATTCATGAACATTTGTCACAAATAGCAGAATCTACAAACCTACCACAGCCTGCAGCACCCCTACCCACTTCCTTTCACAAAGTATTGTGTCACAGGCAACCTAAGCACAACATCTTCACAACATTGGGCCTACTTCAATAAAATTGCACACAGCAGAGTAACCAAGCACATATAAGCTTCACTTCAACCATACCATCTTCCATATGCGCATTATATAAACACTGCACCCTGTGGCCACACTGCAAAACTTCTCACTGCACCATCTCCTGCCATACACCAAATACTGTAGCATATTGCTACTATCACCACAACCATGGAACGCACAGGACACGCTTCTCATCTCACTTGTGGTGCTTTAGCACATCTACAATGTGCTCCAGACTCATTCTCCAATGATCACCACCCTGTGCCTGATGCACTGTCAAACCTGCATTGCTGCAGTGGGTGTGCACCTTGCACACATTCCCTGCACCATAATGCAACCATGCATGTCAGCTAGGGGTGTACCTAAATTCAGCTTTGAGTAATTGTTCGGCCGAATTCCGGCTGAAATTAGCTATTTGGCATTCGGCCGAATAATTAATTAATTATTACTCGAAGCTGAAGTTCATCCACAGCAAATAGACGCACGTACTGCCACTGATTTACTTTTAGACGCAGAGGGCTGAGAGCCGAGGGCGGGTGATACAGGAAGCCCCGGGGAGGCTGGAGAGGTGCACAAACGCATCAATCATCAGTGTTAATAGCCCCAGTATTTACATCTGACTGGGATCAAGAGGCAGGGGGCTTCAATTGCACAGAGCTGACCTCTCCTGCGGGTCCCGATCACAGTGTTTGTTGGTGAACAGAGGAGAGAGGCTACTTGGTGCAGCAATGGGTGATGGAAGCATAGCCGTTTAGAAGAAGAAAGGGTGAATAAAGGGACACAGAGAAGCAGGAGAAAATCCAGAGATACAGGTGTGCAAACCCGACCCAGACTAGAGATTTTAAGAGGCCTCTATTCCTGTGTCAGTAGCTCATCCAGACACCCGCCTACCCCCCCGCCTGCTCGTACTTTTATTTACAATGCCACGTCTGTAGCATATTTCTATGAAAAGACAGTGCCGTGTGGGAGCTGCTCACATACGACACGTAACCATTTAAGATCCAACACATATTAGAGGACTGTAATCCTGGCTCCCCCACTTGAAACTGTAATCCTGCACAAATCAATAAACCACCTCGTTATGCCCCATTCTGCAGGTTGCCATCTTATTCCAATGTACTCCGTTCTGGAACCAAGCCAACATGAACACATCCATTTAAAAAAACACAAGCAGGTGCAGAAGAGAGGCTCGTGCAGCAGCGGACACGTACGATCTCGGAGCGGCCATCCCTGCAGGCGTTCTGGAAGCCCATTTGGTCGTCTCAGTTTCAATTGGACCCTGAAGTCCAGAGCCACTGGAAGACGTCACAATGATCTCACAGTGTGGAGAGGGACATGGTGCAATTGATTTTGGGAGTGGGCATACATTTCTCTTAAACACCGAAAGGTGCACTGGTGGTGGCTGTGCTTCAAGTCCGTGGGACCATGTGTCCATAACAGGACCACTGCGCACTACCTGGGGTGTAGGGGGACCCTGCCTCTCAGCTCAGCAGTTTCATCCGCCTTGGACATCATTTAACAGCACACTGCATTTCTTCCCACTTAGTTCAATGGGAGCAGCCGACCCCCAACCCCCAAGCACACCTCATTCCACCCAACAGTGAGAGTCAGGCGGCTGAGAACTATGGAGGAGTAGCACCCATTTTGTTAAGTGCTCTTATTATAAGATGTTTTCAGGGCGTTTCGTTGTGTCTGAATACATGTCAAGGTGATACAGTTTACTTTTCTATCAATATTTAGTTGTTTTGATCACTTTGTCCTCTCGCGATGCTTAAATACATCTGCGAAAGAACACGCACCCACCAGTGTGTACATATTTATAGTGCAATACAATGTTAGGCATGACAGGTTCATCCGCCTTTCTTATTTTGGATTACATTTCCATAAACTTCTGCAGAACTCAAGTTTCTGAATCAAAGTGAAAAGTAAATACTCTTATTTTCCACCTCAGGTCACTTGTTCCACTCTGTTTGAAGGAATCTCAATCAAACTTCATAAGTAACTAAGGAATCTTTATTTTATTTATTTATTGTGCATTTGTAATGTGTGCTATGCTATGATCTATTTATAAGCATGTCCTTCACTGAAGTCCTGTTAAAACAAGCATTGGCAAAGCCAACAGTTTTGGCTTGTTATGCATATCTTGACACATTTCTAGTAGTAACCTACTATTCGGTAACTATTCGGTTCCGGATGAATATTTGTTTCCACTATTCGGTATTTGGCCGAATAGTAAATTCACTATTTGGTACACCCCTAATGTCAGCATGTCACCAACTACCACTATGCACAGACGCACCACTGGCACCAGCACTCCTACCCAACCTCTGTGCTGCAAAGCAGCTATACAGTGTAAAATGCAACAGTTACCATAACCTACAAACATTACACTGTCTCCGTCAGCCCTACACCCTTTCAGTCACATACTATGGTCTTACCCACTTCCACTCAGAAAGTATTGTGTCACTGCCAACCTAACCACAAAATGTTCTCAACATTGCCCCTACTCCAAGCAATCTGCACACAACACACTATCCAAACACATATAAGCTGCACTTCAACCATATCCTTTCCATATTGACAGAATGCAAACACTGCACCCAGTACCCACAATGTGTGACTTTTCACTGCACCATCTCCAACCACACATGAAAAACATTACCATGTTCTAACAGCGACCTCACCTGAGAAACCAAACATACAAGCATGGCATCTCACTTCTGCTGCTCTATTGCATCTAAAATGTGCTCCACAACCATTCTGTACAAGTGACCACCCTTTAACTGATGCAGAGTCAAAAATGCATTACTTCCGTGGGTGTGCTCAAGCCCTAGGCTCTTGAGTGCATGGCCTTCGGCGGTATTTTTTTTACTTTTTATCTTAAGAAATAGATAGGGGGTTGGGTGTGGGAATAAAATAAGGCAAAGGGGATGTTGGGTGAGAGGGGGCTGGGAGGGTTTCTCCTTGCAATAACAAATAGAAAAAAAGTATGCAAAAAAATAGGATTAAAACAAATTCACCCTCTTTGGCCTCATTCTTTTAAATTCACTATTTTAACATAGATCTGTCCTGCATAACTAAAATCTGTCGAGGAATTTTACAACCACAGAAACAACCACTTCATAATATGTTAACCTGCTAAACTGTGTGGCATCAGATATAGTTCTTACTCCATATTCATTGAATATTAGTTTTACATATTCAGATATAGGATCTCTATATAACGGGAATAAAAATGAAACATGCTGACGAGAACATGGCATGTTCGTACAAGATACACAACAGTCAGTGTTTGATTTGGTTATCTTCCAGTGCTTCTTCAAATATGCCAGGCATAAGGTACCCAATCTAAACCTAATATCGAGTGATCTTGTAAACTGTGGATGAATTACATCCAAATATTCCTCATCAACCAAATTATGTTTTAATTATCATGTACTCAGATGGCAATGAGGATTGCTAGCTGTCATCCATTAAATAATCACATACCTTCCTACTATACAATGTTCTTACCAATGCTTTTGTTCTGCTGTTCATACAGGTAGGTTTCTTCCATATATCTAAGAGATCCAGATCTTTTAGCATGATCTAAACATGTTTGCATCAAGGTATTTTTACACCTCCATCCTATTTTAGGACATCAAGCATCACTCCTGTATATTTTAATAACAGTGGGGATTACCATAATCGGGCCCGATGCAGTATGGATTTTACCTCCAGTTCATGCATAATACCTCTTAAGTGAAGCTGCAATCTAGCTAGTACATTTAGGGTTCCCTTGGAGAGTCCTAGGAGCTTTTTTAGCAGATATATTATATAAGATCATCAATTGTGTTGTTTTCATATATCCCCATACTACAGAACCATAAGTTGTTGCAGTTCTTGCCTGTATTTTATATATGTCAAGGGATGGGCCAACTGAATAATTTCTGTGAGTGCAGGCACACCTGATTAACACATTACTCGTCCTGTCAAGTGTCAGGTGCAATTTCTCTTATTGCTCATACAAGGTACAATTAAATTCAAAACCTGATACCCAGGTAATGGTAACTAGATACTTGCTCAATGGGTGAATGCCCTATTGAGATTGTCATTTTAGGTTCCTTCTTTCATAGTGGTCCAAACACCATTGATTTAGTTTTGGCCTGGCTCATTACAAATTAATTGTCTATAAAAAATTGAAGGAATAGTTTGAGTTGCTCTTAAAGGCCTTCTGGAGTTTTTTTAAATGAGAATGAGTTGTCTGCAAAAAGAAGGCGTAGGATCTTATCTCGTCCTAGAGTTGGCACATCAGTCAAAGTTCTGGTGATAAGGGATATCACAGGATTCATAAGCAAACGAAATAGTGCTGTTGCAAGGACACAACCTTGATGCACACCCTTGTGCAAAGGAAATGCAGATGTAGAACCAGAGAGACTCCAGCACACTGTCTCTTCCTTTTTTTATATCGACAAATACTTAGGATGCCCATGTTCTTCTAACTTTCTCATAACAAAATGTGGGGAACGCCATGAAAGGCATTTTTTAGGTCTATGAATAGAACATATATATGGACTTTTCTCAATACTACATATTTCATCAAAAGAAGATATATCTATTGTATTGTTCAATTGTGCTTCACCTATGTTGGAACTGCACTTGGAGTTGATGTATAGCTTTCTCTTCCTCAAGAACTCAGCCACATATTTTTTTCTGCGACATCCAGCAGACATATTGGACTATAGTTACTCAATAAATCACTTCCTTGGTATAATCTCTTCCTTGGTCCATGACTTGGGCACTGTTGTACGGGCCACATCATCATTATACAGTTGAAGAAGAAAAGGAGCCACAAAACTAGCATTTTACTCATAAATATCAACCTGCATGTTGTCCACCCATGAGGCCTTACCACTTATTTGGCACATAATTGCTGTAATTATCTCCTACGAAGTAAGACTTCAAAACAAGATTCCATAGTTAAGGTATCAGTTCATCAATAAACTCCTTCCTCCTTTGAGGAATAAGTAATAATTTTACACACTATCAAGGTCCCAGGGTTTGGGGTGTTTCTGCACTTTTCAGCTGGACTCCACGTCTTCTAGACTCTGGTCATCTGATTCTGGATCTCAGCTTTGGAGAGGCCACTGTCGTAGCCCAAGCTCCACATACCCCCAACATATTAGGCCTAAACAAAGTCACAAGGTGTGCTAAAGGGTGGTTGCTGTAACTTCCAGGGCCACAATCAAGTGTGCTAATCCAAACCTTTCCAGTCATATTTCTTCAGCCATGTCATCACCTCCCTTTATCAGGGTCTTGGCTTGCTCCCCAAATCAAATCCTCAATTTCCACCTTGACACTTCACAATGGTCTTGTACCTATGGGGACATCAACTGCACCGCCTGTCTTTGTCTCTCCAACTTGTGTCCCCTTTTGAGCCTCCTGCATGCCCTGTCAGGTGCTAATACCTACATTATTCCAGGGTTCACATTTGTCTAGGATTCAGTTCACCTCCTCATAGTCCTCCAGTGAATGCTCCTCAAGCAGCTCCTCTCTGTCTCCATCCGCTCATCCCTTTCCATTGCTTTAATGTTATCAACTCCAACTTCCTCCTTGTGGTTTGTCATAAGCCCTGTAACAATCTTCAATTGATCTGTTCCTTGGGCCTTTTACTCCCCTGCCTCATCTCTCTACTTCTTCTGTGTACCTCATCCACAATGCCACTCTGATTTTCTCATAATCCAACAGTGTCCACACTCCTTCATCCACCTCTCCCTGTCAATGCCTCATGCCCTCTTTGTGGCTCTTTGTGGCTCTTCCTCTGCTGCCTCCTCTACCTCCTGTCCATATTGCAATTGCTCTTCCCTACTTCTTTCACAAACCTCCTCTCTCCACTTCTCAGCCTCCACAATCTGCTTTTTCAGTCTCTGTTCTGCCCCCTCGCTCAGTTACCAACTACTTTTGCACCATGTTCATCCACTGTCATCACACAATCCTTACTTAGTCTACAGTCGTCTCTGATATAATACAAACCCCTCCCATTGATCCCTGCGTAGGGACACCTGTGCAAGTTTAAAATGCAAAATATTTAAAATATGATTGGTGCTGTTTGCGGTTCAGCTGATAGCAAATGCAGCTTTGCTGCCATCTTTAATATTATACAGATCGATTGGGTGTCACTGAACAGACTGCCCTCATTGTCTGTCAACTGAGAAAACACAACCAAGTGTCTCTGAGTAAGCCAGCTCATCCCTACATTCTCGTGGGAAGGCGTGGGCAAACAGACCCATGCATGTGCACCATGCATCTAACCCAGACAATTTTCTCCAAATCCCATTTGTCACTGGTCACCCTTCCCCATTTCACTGTACACACTCTTTAATGCTGATTAATAGCCACTCATCCATCAGCACATCAGACATTTATAACTTCATCTCCATTAACAAAACCAGACTCACGCCAACCTCCTCCCCCATCTTTGATGTCATTGTACCGCCTAGATACAGCCTCCAACATGTTCACCGGTCAGTGTAAACAGGGGGAGCAGTGACAATCATCCACAAAGTTGACTGGCCTTGTATGGTAAAAAATCAATCACCATTAGATTCAATGGGACTCTCACTTTTTAATTTGCTCTATCACACAAGTACTCAGCCACTTTTAACCTTATCTACAGACCACTTCATAGGCAAGCTACCTTCCTTGATGAGATTACAGACTCACTTCCTACAGATTCAGCCTCTCACGTGACCATCATCTTTCAGGGAGACATCAACCTCGCCAGGACCAAAGCTACCAAAAATACCAGAGATGCATAACTGTACCTTACAGAATCGCTGGACATAACCCCACACTTGCAAGCCCCTACACACATTCGGGGTTACACCCTAGAAATCCTCTCATCCTCTTTCTACCCCCTAAGCTGCACAGACTTCATTATGCTCAACTACAGACCATGCAACCATTCCTTTCTCTTTATCACACACTCTAACAGCCCACAAGTCTCAGGAAAAATGTTGCATGGTGTCACATTGTTCCTTAAAAATGTTTGCAGTAGAGGTGGTGGATAACAATTTCTCCAACTTCCCCACCTCTGCAATCATCACCTCACTGTTAGAAAACCTTAGTCAATCCTCAAAGGAGTTGGAAGATACTTTTGCTTCAGAAAAATTGGGCCATGTCAGAAACACACCATATTCCTCCTGGTATACTCAAGAACTCTGATGGACCATTAGAGTTCTAGATAAATGCTGAGGACTGTATATCCTGCAAGGCTTTAATTTCCAAACAACAGACCCGGATAACTGAATTGCAGGCTACTTATTACACAAACACCATTACATCAGCTAATAACAGGTAGCCATTTTCACAGCAGTCAAACACTTCTAGAGCCTCACACCAGAAACAAAGTTACCAGAATCCTAGAAGAAGCGTGAGGCTGTCAATACGTTGTTTTTCAACAAGATTGATACTATGAGGCTCCACTTTGAGAGCTCCAAATCCTAAGAAACTCCTCCCTCTATCGCCATAGGCTATTCAACCGTGGACTAATTTCTCTCCCATCTCACCTGGGGACCTCTCGTATATGCTTGTATCCTTAAAACCAACCTCTTAACTCGACGACATCCTCCCAGCCACCATCCTTAAAAAATGTACTGATACAGACAGACCTTTCTACTCAATTTAGGCAAAGGTATGTTCCCAGTAATCCTCAACACAGGGTGTTTATGTCCACGATTGAAAAACCCACCCTCAACCTGGAAGACCTAGTATACTGGTGGTTTACCACAAGCCTCCCATGTATTGGCAAAGTCATAGAAAAGGTATTGCTTAACCAACATCTTATAAAAAAAGAGAAACTTTGCTCAGAGATAACCAATCTGGGTTCTACCTCAAATGCAACACTAAAATAGGCACCAACCAGTTGGTCAACAGCACCCTTCAGATTATGGACAAAGGTGATTCATGTCAGCTTGTCCTCCGGGACTTCTTGGCTGTGTTTGACATGGTCGACCATCACACACTCCTCACTCTCCTTCTACACAGGATGGGATTCTTGGGTAGCCTTTCCTAACTGGTTCATGACCTACCTATCTAGCAGACACCAGACTGTCCAGGCGGGCTTCCTCAGACACAAATGTGATCCCATCAACTAGGAAGCCCCTTTAGGTTTGCCTCTTTCCCCGGTCATATTTAACTTCTATATGGAACAACAGGACTTCGCCCCAGATGACCCCATCTTTGCGATGAAGTAAGCGGATGATACATAGTTATACATAAAGGTCAAGGACACACAAAATATCGCTCCCCTTGGATCATGCCTTTCAACCATTCAAATGTGGATGACAAGTGCCTACTTTAAGATTAACCCCACCAAGACTGAACATTACTCGTGGGCCCCTCCTCCCAGCAGGTCCCCACTCAAAGCTGGCTGGACGAAATGTGCTTAGACCGGTTAAACCCTCATCACGCCTACTCAGCAAAATCCCTAGGCTTCACTATGTATAGCAGTCTATCCTTCCAATAGCATAGTGAAAAAGGGTAAATGTTTTGGTATAACATCTCTCCCCTACACTTACACCACCTGAATGAGATAAGGCCTAGTAAAATTGTTTGTTGTGTTCCCCTCTGTCTTCCCCTTCCTTGTCTTGTCACGGCTAGAAACACTTGTGTACTGGCGCGTTATAAATTACTTATAAGATCATATCTTATTCTGCATGCCATTAATCCTGCACCAGTGATCTTGCATATTGACATGGCAAACAGGCTCCTCGCAGGATTCACAGCTGCTCACCTGCCCCCCCCCCCCTCAAAGTATCCCACCACTGCATGGCTTGCCTCATCACCCGCTCTAGGAAAGTTGACAGCATAAACCCCTCCTTGCTCAAAGTACACTGGCTCCCCTTCAAAATGGCATGGCCCACCTACACAAAGCAAGCACACCCATTATGCTGACCTACCGGATGTCCAAATTAAAAATATCTGGTGACACTGGTCCTTACGAATAGACTCCCTGTGCTCTTTTGTCTCAAAAACAGAATGGTTTAAGGGTGCAGAGGGCTGATGCAAGTTAGCTTTGTTATTGTGTTGATGTGTGCAGACTGGTAGCACTCTAGGCTCTGCTTGTTCGTCTATTTCAAGGATGTATTAATACAATTGTTCGTGCCCCTAGGAAAAGAAACACAGTGTTCAAAAATGAATAAAGTGGCACACAGTTCATCTTGGACAACTGGGGAAAGAAAACAAAAACAATACAAAGTCGAGAAAAGGTAACATAAGACTCCGTTTAGCCGATATGCAATGCAGAAGAATTAGTGCAAAAAGTGGAGACAATGTAATCGAGAACAGCTGGGAGTAAAAACAAATTGGACAACAAAGAAAGCACAAGGGAACAGGTGATGCAGCACCTTAGAGCTGAAATGCAACAATTAACACATTGGTAGCAACTAATCATCTGGGAAAGCAAACGCTATGGGGCATCCGGGAGTAGAAATGCAGTGGGAAACTATTAATGCAGTGAGAACACATTAATCTGGAGTACCCGGGGGCAGAAAAACAACTAAAAAGAGGAATATTGAATGTAGGACACCTGCGAGTAAAAATACTTGGTGCCAAAAGTGGGCGCTGTTGAAAACAAGCAACCCAGCGGATCTGGGAGCAGAAATACGGAGGCAACAAGTGTGCAGTTGTTTTCCTTTGACACCTGAGAGAAGAAATACACTGGGCAACAGTTAATGCGGTGGGAAACAATTTATCTAGGGCATGTGGCAGCAGAAATTCCTTGGACACAAAATCATGCTGTGAAGTAAAATCAGTCTAGGACAGTTAGAAGAAAAGAAGCAGTGGGATAACAGTTAATAGAAAGGTGAACGTATGTGGGAGCTCAAATACATTGATGCAAACAAGAGAGCAGTCAGAAACACGACATCTGGGTGCAGAAATACAGTGAGGCAACAATGAATACAACCTGGAGCACTTTAACTAGGACACCTAAGAGCAGAAATCCAGTGGACAAGATGTAATGCAGTGGGTAACAATATAGGACGCAAGGGAGCAAACATACCATGGACAACAATGACTGAAGTGCCAAACAATTAATCTAGGACAGCTGGGAGCATGCTTACAATTTGGAAGCATTTAATACCGTGGTGACAATCTAGAAATACCTGGAGAGGAAATACAGTGAAGCTACAGTTAATACAGAGGGGAACATTTTGACCTAGCACAACTTGGAGTAAACATCTAGTGGGATAAACATGAATGAACATAAAAACATCTAGGAGATCTGGGGGACATAAATACAGTGAGGCAACAATGAATACAGACCGGGGCACTTTAACTTGGACAACTGAGAGCAGAAGTACACTGGACAATAATTAATGGAGTGTGGTACAGTTCATCTAGCACACCTTGGAGCAGAAATACAATGGGGCAGCAGCTAATAAAGAGGGAAGAATGAATCAAAGCACTGGAATGCAGACGTTCTAATGAATTGATTATGCACTCGGTAATGCCCCCGCGGCTGAGGAGCTGCCACGCCCCTGCCGGGTACAAAGGAGTGGAATCCAGGTCGAGGTATTCCCGGCCAGTTAAAGCACTGGCGAGGGCCAATCAGAATGGTTTTTACATTCTGATTCACCCTCGCCAGTAATTAATGTCTCGAACAATTAATCTAAGAGCAGAAATGATAATATATAAGAGGGCCAAAATGTAACCAAGACATCTGGTTGTTGAAATGCGCTGGGTCTTCATTGTCCCTTACCTGATTGTAAGTCGGTTTGTCGGTAAAAGTGGGGTAGCAGGTGTAGGCTTGTGGTCCCTGTTAAACAGGCGCTCAAAAGGTAGACAGTTGCCACTCTTTTCCTTTGCGCTTTCCCATCTTCCTAGACAAGGATGGCATAGGGGACTTTGAGAATTATGGTAGAGTGGTGGAGTGGAAGGGGAGTTGGTCATGTGATCCTCTGAATTTGTAGGCTGGCATGCTGGGTCTGGCGGCTGGGAGCAGATGATGGAGGATTTCGGGTACAGGTGGGAAAAGAGGGGAAATTAGCCAAAATAGTTTCTCAATGTAAATCAACTAATCTGTGCTGAGGGATCGGACCCTTCCTCTATAGGACGAAGAATGCACTGGCAAGAATGTAATGCTCAGCAAGTGGGAAGTGGATGGTTGCCTTTTGTCATTTATATGACCTGTTGAATCTATATGGTGATGAGCTTGCACTCTAGTCTGGGAGTAGGTTGGGGAAGGCTTGGGCATGGGTGGAGAGTGGGGAAAAACACCCCAAAGAATTTCTCAGTGTGGGTCCCCAAACTTGGGCTGAGGGAATGCACTGACCAATGCACACTATTCAGTAGGAGGAAGTACAATCTTGTCTCGGAGCAGTCACACGACCCTTTCAACCAACAGGCTAGTACGGTATCCAGTATCCATGTTTCAGGAATGTTAAACATTGCATATATCTATTTCAAGTATCCCACCATAGCAGTATCATTCAATGTGGAAATGCATTTCTGAAACAATGTGTATCCCTGTTGCAGTTCAACCAGAGAAAGAAAGAGAAGATTCGAACTTTGAACCCTCCCGTCCCCTGCACACTGTAATGTGTTGGATAAACCAACTACTATGACCTAAAGAAAGTAATACCATAAGGAAATAGAATGTAAAAAATGATTATCGACCATAGCACGTTTTGTAAAACACATAAGTGTATATATTTTGTTTAGATTGCAAATTAGATACAAAGACAAAAACAATCATAATATTTTTACAGAAAAGAAACAAGTTGAAGAAATGTTGACAGTAGTCTGCTCTCAAATCGCGATGCGGTTCGAGGACAGACACCTCTTCTTCATAGACCTGTAAGCGATATTCAATCAACACTACAGCTAAGTCAATGCCTAGTCTGGGATGCTGAGGAAAACCCTTATTGATGTATTTTTATGTCCAGTTCAGTACTCTGGATGATGAACCCTTGTATAACACCCCCCTCTTAGAATCCCCCTGACCCCACTGAGCCAAGAAGTAGGTGTGTTTTGAAAATTTAAAAGGTTTATTTGGACAATTCAACAATATATATCTATCACACTTTATAAATAAATTGATAACTGATATCACACTTCAGAATATGACCGTGATCAACAATGGATAATGTTACAGGGGTACGCTGATTTGGTTACTTAGGAGTAGTGTAGAGGATGAGGTAGCTGAAAATGTTTGATGGTTTCAAGGAAATGCAAGGTGGAATAAAATGCAGTACAGAAATAACTTAAATCTTAGCAAAAGGTAATATGATCACTTTTTCTTGACAATTCACTCCCCCCCCTATGCAATGTAAGAAATGAAAGGAGAGCACACAGTCTTCAAAAATCCCAACAAATCACACTTTATAATGCAATACACAGTTCCAGTTCCCCCAGCAAGCTTAGAGAAAACAGGGATGAGTTTTAAACACAGGCAAATTACTTTAATGTGGTTTGCAAGGAAGTGAAAAGGTGCTAAAATTGCTTTTAATTCCCTCTAGAGGTTCAGGGTGAGTGAGATATGCTTGTTGGTATTAGTTCAGGCTCACGTTAGCAATGCTCTACGAGTTATTACCAGGTTGCAAACAGATTTTTAACATAGGAAAGAATGGAGCTGCTATTTTGACAAGTGGAGAAATTGAGCCAAATCGCAAATCGCAGTAAATTTTGCGAGTGCGTGAATCGCGATTGCGGTAAAAGTATAAGGAGTAGGAAGTTGGTTCTAGGTTCGTTGGAAAGCCTAGAATCACAAAAGTTAAATTTCGTTCCTAGCCCAAACGGTTCAAGAGATACGGACGATTTAATAAAGGTAGATTTTCGGATTTAAAGTAAAACTCAAAATGACAGGTGACAGTTTGCAGCTTCAGAATTGACAGGTGACAGTTGTGCAGCTTTACATATGACAGATGACACGATTTCTAGGAGGCTGTTCTAATTAGGTTAAAATAGTTTGGATTAGATTATTTTAACTAAGAGATTGGGTTCTGCACAGTTCTGGCGGATACTCACTCCTAATTTTGAAATGAATGGGCCTCGTCATGGATCTGGTCAACTGGACTGGACTGGGCGGTTCTGCTCACAGCGTCTGGGTCAGCTCTGCTCTACTGGTCTAGCCTCTCTGGATACGGCGGGTCAATGAGGGACTGGTTCTGCACACAGCGATCTGGATCTCTGGTTCTGCTCTCAGCACTGCACAGTTCTGGTCTCTCTGGATCTCTGGTCTCTCTGGATCTCTGGTCTCTGTCTGGATGGGATGTCGGCCGTCAAAATGCTCCGCAGAAATGGAAAATGAATGTCTCTACCTGCCCCAGCAGTCTCTTTTTATGTGTTTTGGAAAGTGGGTGTGTGCGTTGGTCATAACTAAACCTGCCCCTCTCACTTATCATTGGCCAATTCCTCCTCTCTCCCTTGATTGGGGGAAGGAAATGTGAGTCAGAGTGATGCTGTAGGTTTTATGGTCAGAGGAACCTCCCCTTGTCAGATTGCACACAAATCTATTTCTGACCCAATCACATATTTATCTATGTACCATTTTTCTAATATTATAGGTCCAGTTAACATATTTTCTGTAGCACCAAACCATCCGATCCCTGTATTTGTACGATGTCGTGTCCACTGATGACAGAATTCTCCACTTTTCATCCATGTAACGACCTCTAAACCTTTCCAGATTTTACACAAATGTGCACCAGGGATATGGGTTACAGATGATAAAGTGTCAGATTTTTAACATGCATACATTTGGAGTAACAACCTTTTTTCTGCTACTATCCCCAGGAACATACCACAGGGTCCTAACACCTCTTTAAATGTGCACAGAAAAATCACAAGAATAATGATATTATTTATATAATTTTGACAGGTCCATACTATGAATTATCCATCTTTTTAAAATTATGCCCCGGTCAAAAAGGGGTGTGGCTTCCCACAGAACTGGTTTATCCACTTCCCCCAAGCTCAGCTGGCTCTCACAGGCACTTCTCCTCCCACTTCTCCCAAGAGGAAGCCACTTTACGGCCCCCCCAATATAACATTTGCCTGAGTCCATTGTTCAGTTTACTGCCGTCCCCAGGTAATTCAATCAGAGAGCTGTCACCTCCTTTTTGTGGGGGCAGGATGCAGCTAGGCCTGGGAAGAGTGGCTGAGCAGGTTTCTCCTGTCAGGGGTAGTTGTCAGGCAGAATTCAGCTAAATGTCACTTTAGTTCCCAGTTTAACTCAAACTTACAATTTGTACATATACATTAAATAATGACTTCCTTCAAGTCATTTCAGAATATAGTTTTACATTGTATCCACCTCTTAGCAAGTCTTTCCTTGGCCTGGTTTCGGTTCATTTGTTCAGTTTTACACAAAAGTCTGGTGGTTTTAAAACGCTGGCTTTCTGATAGTGGTGAGTACCGGTATTGCATCAATTTTTGGGAACTGTCTTGAATTACTGCATTTCAATAGAGTGGTCTTTTGCTTGATAGTATAGGACGTTTGCTTAACATTGTTTTGATGGCATCCTTACAGTAGAGTGGTGATGTGGAACCCCCCACAAGAAGGTTGTATCTTTGGAGTGGTCTTGTGCCAACTGCGCAGTTCTCCTGGATTCTGGCGTGAATGTGGGCGGCGAGAGCTCATCCCCACATCCTCCCAGTCTATTGATTTAGTTTGTTCTGGGATAGAATAATGGGCGGTGACAGCTCATCCCCACATCTACCCAGTCTATTGATTCAACATGGGTCAAAACCCTTGACAAAACCGCCCCGCCCGACTACGCTTTGATTCAAGTCGAGAGGAAGTCGGGTGCAAAGGAGGTTTTGAGCCCTTGCGCTGGTATGTCCCCATTATCTTCTTCCAATTCTGTAGATGGCACAGTTCAGCATCTTTTCCTCCACCCAGTTGGATCGATCGGTTCCCCTCGCCGGTCCTCATGGGAATATTGGGCGGTAGTCCGGGCCCCTTGGGTCTCTGCTCCCGGTCTCCGGATCGTCCTCCTTGGCCAGTCTCCAGGTTTTCTTTCTCCTAGGACGACAAAGCAAAAGCGGAAATACACATTCCTAGATATTTTTCCACCACTATTAATGGTGTGGCGAACATGTACATTTTATAAATCAGAAGATATGAACATATACATTTTCTTTTTTAAATTAGGAGACAAGAACATATATATATATATATACAAGAATCACAGAATTTTATATGCTATATGTGGAATATTTTAGGGTTGGAACTGAATTACTCTGGAGCGGCCCCCTCTGGGATTCCAGTGGATTCCTCCAGTTGTTGCAGAGTGTGCCTGGGATGGCAACACTCCAGCTGATTAATATGGACCCACTTATCTTCCCCTTCCGCCAAATTACCTTTGGGGATGCGGATTTTGTAGGCCACAGGGGAGATTTTGTCTATAATTTCAAACGGTCCCTTCCATGTAGGCAAACATTTTCGCTGTTTGGCCTGGTTCCTTTGGAAATTGCATAGATAGACCCGATCACCCACCTTATATTCCTTTCGGGTAGTCTTCAGGTCATAGTGGGTTTTCATGCTATCAGCTGATCTTTCTAGATTCTGCTGAGCATAGGCAAAAGCATGTTGGAGGTGTTTCCTTAAATTTTCCACATACTCATGGGTTGTGGAAGCATTTATCAGTGTCTGCTCTTGGGTCCTGTAGAGCAGATGCTGGGGAAGCACCATCTTGCGTCCGGTCATCAAATCAAATGGTGACATTTTAGTTTGAGATGAAGGGGTAGATCTGATGGCCATTAGGACCAGAGGTAGTCGGATATCCCAACTTGGCCCAGAATCTGCCACAAACTTTTTTAATATGCTCACAATTGTCCGGTTGTAGCGTTCCACTGCACCAGAAGAAGCTGACCTTTAAGCAATGTGTAGCTTCCTTTTCACCCCAGTATCTCCCACATCTTTGTCATTACTTCACTGGTGAAGTGGCTACCCCTGTCTGACTCAATCCTTTGAGGTAGACCAAAGCGGGAAAAGATGTGGTTAATCATCAGGGCAGCTGCTGTTTCTGCCTTGCAGTTTGGGGCTGGGAGACATTCCACCCACTTGGTAAACAAGCATGTAACGGTCAACATGTACTTGTTTCCTCTAGACGAGCGAATCACAGGGCTTACAAAGTCGATTTGCAAATCTGACCATGGCAGTGTCAACCCCCTCTTTTGGAGAGGCGCACTGTGTGTGAGGGATGATGGCTGAAATTGTGCACACACAAGACACCCCTTCAAGTATTGGTCGAGGTCCTGCCCCATGTGTGGCCAGTATGCAACCTCTCAAGGTTTCCAGTGTTGTGTGAAACCCCCTATGACTGGCGGTGGCCGCATCATGGGCGTGACTTAACATCAGGCTTCGGAATGAGGTAGGAACCACCCACTGATCATGGCCAGCTTGGGATTTCCTTACCAACAAACCGTCTTGGATTCGGAACATCTTTGGACATGGATTTCCCCCAACAGGGACTCTATTTCTATTAGATCCCCTTGGATGTCCCCGGTTTTGGCCAGCTGATCAGCTAATTCATTTCCAGTTTTGTCTGGTCCCTCTACTTTGGAATGACCCTTGATCTTTTTCCAGTAGATGGTCATCCCATTCGATGTGACCAGATCATCAATATTTTGGATTAACTTCCCATGTTTCAAGGGTTTGTTATTAGCACATAACATGCATCTGGTTTTCCAATTAACCAGGTGCTCCACGAACCCGTTCCGTACATAATCCGAATCTGTGATTATGACCAGTTAGCGGAGTTGATGTTGGACAGCAGTGAGGATGGCCTGATGCATAGCCATCAATTCTGCCACCTGACTACTGTATCCAGCGGGGGGTTCTGGGGACTCATTCACCCATGCATTCCCTACGCCGGCCGCGAGTTCTTTCTCCCTGTTGTTGTCAACATGGTACGAGCATCCATCCACATAGACAGTGGGCATTCCCTCACACTTGTCTTCTTCAAAGACTTTGTGTGGGGAATTGAGGTGTGCCTCCATGTTGTCCTTGATTTTTAGACTTTCGTCCTCGAGACAGTTTTCTCTGGCACAATCATGCAAGTCAGCCAGACCTTGCGCGAGGGGACTCTTCTTGTTTTGGCCATATCTGACCTCCACAGGAAAGCCTTGCATTGACAGAATCCAGGAAGTAATTCGGGAATTACTCACATTTCCGGCCCGGATTCTGTCACTCTGGAGATATTGCAGAGGCTGGTGTGGAGTCTCCACTATGATGTGTTCCCCCTGGATAAACGGGCGGTAATTCTTCAATGCCCACACCGTTGCCAGGAGTGCCTTCTCACAATCGTTGAATTTTTCCTCCACAGAGGATAAAGTTTTGCTCGCATAGGAGATTACTTTATTGACCTTGTCATGCTTTTGGTATAATACTGCAGTCAAGCACGTATTAGAGAACCCTTTCTCCAGGAAGAACTCCTTGTTTCTGACAGGGTAAGCTAGGCAAGGCGCTTGTGAGAGGCTTCTTTTGAGTTGTCTTACTGTCGCGGATTGTTCTGGACCCCATTCCCACTTGATCCCCCCCTTCAGGAGATGAATCAGGGGTCTAGTGATCTCTGCGTAGCCCTCAATGAACTTTCTGCTGTAATTAGTCAGTCCAAGGAGGCTCCTTAGTTCCTGCAGAGTTGTGGGATCCTTCAATTTCTGGAGTGCTTCCACTTTCTTTTCTTGGGGACAGAGACCCTGAGGAGTAATCTCATGCCCCAAGAAATTAACACGGGTTCTACACCACTGTGCTTTCTGAAAGGAAAGTTTTGCTCCGGCGGCCCTCAACTGCGTCAGAACATAACGGATCTCCGCTATGTGTTCCTCCACAAATGAACTTTTGTTGAGGACATCATCTACATAAGCCAGGTTACCCCTCGCACCCAGTGCGGGCATGGCCTTATGAAGAAAAATGTTGAATTCATTGCCGGAGTTGAGGTATCCGAAGGGAGTTCGGGTCCATGTGTACTGCTGGCCCCCAAAGGTAAAAGCCAGTTTGTATTGGTCCTCCCTACTGACGGGCACGGTCCAGTATCCATTGGTCAGGTCTATTGCTGTGAATACCTGTGACCCCTGAATGTGGGCCAGCCCTTGGTCAATGTAGGGCAGATGCCATCGGGAAGTATGGACCCGTTTGTTGAGCTCCCTAAGGTCGGCGCAGAGTCTCCACTGGCCGTTTGGCTTCAATATTCCCAGCACCGGATTATTGAAGGTGCTGTGTACTGGACGGATTATTCCCCGGGACTCAAGGTTCTTAATTATTTCAGTAAGGGACTCCATGGATGCGAGAGGCAAACGATATTGCTTCACAAACACTGGAGTCATTCCAGGGTCCGTGGGAATTGTTGTGGTGTGGATGTCGGTGCGACCACAGTCATATGAGTCTACCGCAAAGAGATCTTGGAAATCCAAGAAAACTTGTTTCAACTTTTGCTTCTGTTCCAGAGTCACACAGGCATCAGCTAGGTTGACTCTTTCTTCCACCATCTGCCTGAAGCCTGGAAAGACTTCTGGCTTGGCTATCTCAGCGGCCTCCTCCAGCTGGGTGGAGATGTCCCTGGTCAGAGTGCTGATTTGGACTGGAGGCTTCAGGTGGGAAAGGCAGCCCTCATGGACCTGGAAAATCACCTCATCCCTCCTGAAGTCACCAGTCACATCTTCCTTACCATAAGGACAAGAAGTGTACACCAGGAAGTTCCCCCCATGCCGGGTGAAAATCCTGTCTGGTGTTGTATGGTCATCACTGTCACTGTCAAAACAGTCCTTGGGGATTGGTCCTAACAGTTCATTTCCTAAATCAATGGAGAAATGTCGGTCATCAACCGCCATTCCAATAATGGTGCCTGTGGCTAGAGTAATACTCTTTAAGTCGCTGTTATCCACCTCTATTGGAATGGTGTCATGTTCTATGTTGACTAATGGTGTTGGGTTTACCCCTAACCCTTGCTGTTAGAGAGAAGCATTAAGATGAATGTAAGCATCAGGGTTTTTCAATTTTTGTCCTCTTTTAACTTTCACTTCCAGGGAGAATTGTCGGGTCCTTTCTGGGATGGTGACTTCCTCTTTAATCTGAATTTCAACTACATAAGGTAGCAATTGAGCTGACCTAAATGCTTTTTCTGAATCATCAAAGCCCATGTGATTATCCGCTAATCGGGACCAAGCTTTGAAGTTTATTAGGTCCAAACTAATGGCGAAGCGATTGAGAATGTCACTGCCTAAGTAAAAGGCGGCAGTGACGTCTCGCACGACCCAAGAATTATGGACTATGCTCTTGTTGCCAATGGAGATTTTGAGCATACACCTGCTTGGCAGGAGATGTTTGGAATTAGGTGCTTCCAGGTCCATTCCCATTTGTTTATCAGTTTGAATGTGGGAATGGCTGCATCTTGTGGGAGTTGGCGGAACATGGCTTCGCTGATGAAGCTCTTACCGTTGTTCACACACACTCGAGCGAGAACAGAGTCCTTCCCATCATTTAACTGAAGAGGGATGAACAACTGCTCTCCAATTTGCTGAATATCAGCCAGGCTGTGAGCTGATTTCAAATCTTTCTGGACTATAGGAGTGGGAGTTTCTGATTGTGGATTAGTAAAGAATTTCAGGGTGTTTCCTTCCAGTGTGGAATACCACCTTAAACTGGAAGGAAGGTTGATTTTCAGAAATAGAGAGGACCCCCCATCACCAGTCTGTTGTCCTACTGATATTACTGTCACGTCTGGAAGTGAAATTCTACTTGGTCAGATTTTTGTTCAACCATGTGGCAGGTGCCATTTAAACTAACATGGTTGACACTCTGTTTTAATTTTATTGGTCGACTAGTCTGGGTCCAGAGGACCTTGTTTACGCAATCTATTAGGGGTGACAACCTTCTCAGGAGGTCATTCCCTACTAAACAAGGGGTGCCCTCTGGAGTCACTACTATGACCGGGTGTTTCACCTTGTGTCGCCCGATTTTGATGTCCAAATCTGCAGTCCCCTCCACAGGAATTTCCTTTCCGTCAAAGTTCTGCAGTTGTCCAGGAAGAGAGGTGAGAGGAATATGGTAATTCTCCCCCCTTCCTGCATTTAGTTCATCAAAGGCCCTTTTGGACAGAAGGGTAGCTTGGGATCCAGTGTCCACAAGTGCCGAAATTGTACCCTGCCCCTGTACTTGTACCGGGGAATAATATCTTCCCTCCTTCTCCTCAAGGGGGCACAGATAATGCACATTTTTGGACAACTGGTGGGCTAACTTTCTGGTTTTGGACATGGCGAGAGAAGAGATTTGGGCAGAATTATGTGGAGCGTCTTGGGAATCTGAAAGAAAAAGTTGGCAACTGGAGATATTTTCAGGTTCTGGGCTGCCCCCCCCTTTTTGGAGGCAGTCATCAGGATGGGTTTGACCCATGGGATTTTGGTATTGTTGGTTCTGGGATGAGATGGTTGGAGGCGGTAGCTCAGTCTCCACATCTCCCCAGTCTGAATTGGCATCCCTTGGGACCCATTTTTCTTTGGGAGGAGTTCCCCGATCTCTAAAGGAGAAGATCCTTTTCCGAGGATCCTCTGAGGATCCCTCTCCCTCAAATTGGAAGATCTGTACCTCCTCCACAAACTGGGCCTGTTTGGGTCCTTTGTTTCTCCTACCCCCCTCTGCTCCTTGAGTGGCAGACTTTCAGGGGCAAGAGATTTTGTTTCCGGTTCCTGGTTTTCCAGGGGCTGTTTACAAGTTGGGAAGGAAGCTTCCTCCAAGGCTTTACACCCCCCTTCCCCTTGTGCCTCCTCCCCGGGAACCGGTGGGTTATCGGGGTGCTGCCCCCGTCATTGTTCTGGAGCACCAGGTCTCGAGTTTGGGGCATTCTGCGGTGGCATGCTCATCTGAGAGTTCTGTTGAGCCCTCAGGATGTGACCCAGATCTCGTGCCATATTTTGGACCTGGTGCTCAAGTTGTGAAACCCGCTCAGGCTGATACGGGGCTCTATTTTCTCCCCTAGGCTGATCCCGGGAAGGGTAGCTATCCCTTCTCTGGTAATACCCCGGATTGGGAAGATTTGGGTACCCCTCCACCCTTGGCCTCCCCTCTCCCGGATTAGGTTGTCTGGGCTGAGGGAATTGGGGAAAGAAGGATCGATGATTTTGGGGCTGGAAGTTGGGCGGATACCTGGGGAAAAAGTTCTGCCCTGGATTTGGAGAATTTCTGCCCTCCTGGGGGAAGTTAGGAGGGAAGTTCCCCGGGTCAGGTGCTTGGCTGGATGCCCCCCCTTGGGCTGGAGGAGTCCACACATAACCCAGGATTGGTCGGTTTCCCTTGTAGCGGGGACTTACATAGTCAGGGGAGCGGGGGACCCCATTTGTGGGACTACCTCCTCGGCTCCCTGTCTGTGACTGGCCCAAGGGCCTTCTGGGCTGTGAATAATTTGGTGCAGGCAGGTTTTTAGGCCCCCCATCTCCAAATCTAAAACGGGGGCAACCTTTACCTCTGCCACTTTGGCAGCCACAGGGGTGCTGTTGGTTTTGGGGTTTTTCAGCGCATTATTTTTATTTTCGATGGGCTTCTGTACCTCATAGATCTGCGTAGCCTGTTCAATGACCCAGTCTAAAGATCGTTTCTCATGAAAATCTCTCACGAGCTGGGTCATTATGTATTTGGGTAAGGCATGGAAAATCGTATTGATAAATTCTCTGCTATCCGTGCGCACCCTTCTGGTGGTCTGCGCAAAAGCACGCTTTAATTCTTGCACAAACTCTTGTGGGGCCTGATCCTCCCCACATTGCAAATTGTAGGCTGCCTTGCGAGCCTCTTGATGATTTCTGTGCACAGAAAAATGTTTCAACATGGCCGCCCTGTATGTGGACCACCTTGAATGGTTTTGATCCTCCAGCCCTGCAAAGAAACTGGAGTATTCTGGTGAGAAGGTCCATTTGGCGTACTGGATGCAGCTACTGCTGTCCTTCAACTGGAAAGTCTCCATCATTTGCTCATAGAGCTCCAAGTTTTCCCAAAAACAGAATACTTGGCGTTCTTATGATAAGGCGTGATGACACTCCTTATTGCCTTTATTTGTTTCAATGGGTCCTTCAGCAAGGCCCTTTTTGCCTTAGTGGCCTTTTTGGTTCGGGTAACCCTGGTCCATTCATCCTCTGACTCAGAAGCACTGATCCCAGAGGTGCCCGTCTGATCTTCCCGGTTTTCCCGGATTCTGCGAGCCTGGGAATGGCTGGCAGAATGTGGGGACCTGGTCTCCTGTGTCCTGCAATGCTCAGAGGGGTCTTCAGACCCCTCCTTGCTGCCAGGATTTGATGGGTACCCCCCCCCACTGACCTAACTGGGCAGAGGTTTTCAGGATGCCCTTAATGGGCCTACTCTCCTGGGTTTCCATACTAAATTGCACTGTGCTTGGGTGCCAATACCTGGATGCCTGCCCATCCATTCCTGGGAGGTACTGGCCTATGAGCCCCATACTTCTAGCTGGATAGTAATCTGCCATCCACGTGGCCCTGGGCTCATGTGCGCGAGGGGACATGGGGGTGGCAGAGTCCAGGGACTGGGAGAGATGAAAGCCTCTGGTACCAGGGCTCCTGAGTTTTATGCTCAGGCATTTCCCTTTCCCAGCAAACCTCGTCTCTATCAGCCCCTGCTCCCGGTTGCAATGCAAGAGCCTGCGCTTTCAGTTCCTCAGTTAAGGCCTTACTAGACTCTATCAGTCTCTCCTGCATGGCTACCTATGCTGGAGCCTATCATTGTGCTGACAGAGAGCCTAATTTTCTCTCTGTGCCTCCTGATTGGTCCTGGAGTATTGGGCCAGTCTCTGCTGCAGGAGGGTTACCTCCTCAGTCCCATCCCTACTGGCCTGCTCCTTTCTTGCCAGAGCCTCCTCCACCCTCCTGGTGTGATCTAGCAAGCCCTGATGCTCTTTTTGGAGGTCACCCAGCCCCTGGAGGGCCAAGTGATTTTCTTCAATTTTTCTTTTTAAATGGCAGACTTCCTGGCCTAAGGTATCCCTTTCCTGACCAAGAACCTGCATCTGTGACGCCAGGTCATCCCTCTGCCTTTGAAAGGCACCAGCTTTCTGGCGTTCTTCCTCAAACTCTGCCTGGGTATCCAGGTCTTTCAAAATCAATTTATTGATTTCCTCTTTCTCTCTGTCTAGTTGGATTTGCAGGGTGGCTACCTGCTCTGTGCATGCCCTGTTGAAATTGATCTGTTGCTCCAGCTTTTTCTGGCTCTGCAGTAAGGAGTCCAATCTGTCTTGGTGCTCCTTCTGCAAAGCCAGAATTCTGGTATCCTGGTATGTCTTTTCCTGTTGCAGTATATCCATGTCCGCTTTTATTTTAATGATATACTGCCTACTATCATTTTCTGACTCCTGGCTCCTCTGCAGCCTCTGCTCAGAAGAGACCAGGTCAGATTGGGCCTTTTCTAATGCCATCGGTTGCCTTTTTGCCAGATCTTGGCCTTCAGCACATTTGTCCTCCATGGCTCCCATATATAAATACAAATATGCCGCTATCCTGGCAATCATATTGTGTTCATCTTTGGCCTTAGAAGCCATATATAATTCACTCAGGGCCACATGTAATGGACCCTGATCTCTCCAATTATCTGACCTTGTTTCAGTGACCTGTTGCGCGATTGCCTGCAACCAGACCGTTTGGTCCTGATGAGTCCACTCACCTCTCACAAATAGCTTATGTAATAAGTGCTCTCTGGATATTTTCATATCTACCAAGGTCGTCATTCTGGAATTTTAGTTCCTTCCTGACTTACAGAAATTTGTATTTTATTTTTCAAAACAGACCGTTTCCTTAGAGCGTTCCTTTGAGGGATGCTTTCACAGTGTAAAATAGCGTGGTGATCTAACCGGATATGTGTATCTGGTCAGTTGGCACACTGTATTAACCTGCACAAGTAGTAAATCTAATCCAGAATATCCCGGCTCCGAGCACCCACTTTTGTAAGCGATATTCAATCAACACTACAGCTAAGTCAATGCCTGGTCTGGGATGCTGAGGAAAACCCTTATTGATGTATTTTTATGTCCAGTTCAGTACTCTGGATGACAACCCTTGTATAACACCCCCCTCTTAGAATCCCCCTGACCCCACTGAGCCAAGAAGTAGGTTTGTTTTGCAAATTTAAAAGGTTTATTTGGACAATTCAACAATATATATCTATCACACTTTATAAATAAATTGATAACTGATACCACACTTCAGAATATGACCATGATCAACAATGGATAATGTTACAGGGGTACGCTGATTTGGTTACTTAGGAGTAGTGTAGATAGAGGATGAGGTAGCTGAAAATGCTTGATGGTTTCAAGTAAATGCAAGGTGGAATAAAATGCAGTACAGAAATAACTTGTTATGATTTTAGCAAAAGGTAATATGATCACTTTTTCTTGACAATTCACTCCCCCCCCTATGCAATGTAAGAAATGGAAGGAGAGCATACAGTCTTCAAGAAGCCCAACAAATCACACTTTATAATGCAATACACAGTTCCAGTTCCCCCAGCAAGCTTAGAGAAAACAGGGATGAGTTTTAAACACAGGCCAATTACTTCAATGTGGTTTGCAAGGAAGTGAAAAGGTGCTAAAATTGCTTTTAATTCCCTCTAGAGGTTCAGGGTGAGTGAGATATGCTTGTTGGTATTAGTTCAGGCTCACTTTAGCAATGCTCTATGAGTTATTACCAGGTTGCAAACTGATTTTTAACAAGGGAAAGAATAGAGCTGCTATTTTGACAAGTGGAGAAATTGAGCCAAATCGCAAATCGCAGTAAATTTTGCGAGTGCGTGAATCGCGATTGCGGTAAAAGTATAAGGAGTAGGAAGTCGGTTCTAGATGCGTTGGAAAGCCTAGAATCACAGCTTTAAAATTTCGTTCCTAGCCCAAACGGTTCAAGCGATACGGACGATTTAATAAAGGTAGATTTTCGGATTTAAAGTAAAACTCAAAATGACAGGTGACAGTTTGCAGCTTCAGAATTGACAGGTGACAGTTGTGCAGCTTTACATATGACAGATGACACGATTTCTAGGAGGCTGTTCTAATTAGGTTAAAATAGTTTGGATTAGATTATTTTAACTAAGAGATTGGGTTCTGCACAGTTCTGGCGGATACTCACTCCTAATTTTGAAATGAATGGGCCTCGTCACGGATCTGATCAACTGGACTGGACTGGGCGGTTCTGCTCACAGCGTCTGGGTCAGCTCTGCTCTGCTGGTCTAGCCTCTCTGGATACGGCGGGTCAATCAGGCACCGGTTCTGCTCACAGCGATCCGGATCTCTGGTTCTGCTCTCAGCACTGCACAGTTCTGGTCTCTCTGGATCTCTGGTCTCTCTGGATCTCTGGTCTCTGTCTGGATGGGATGTCGGCCGTCAAAATGCTCTGTAGAAATGGAAAATTAATGTCTCTACCTGTCCCAGCAGTCTCTTTTTATGTGTTTTGGAAAGTGGGTGTGTGCATTGGTCATAACTAAACCTGCCCCTCTCACTTATCATTGGCCAATTCCTCCTCTCTCCCTTGATTGGGGGAAGGAAATGTGAGTCAGAGTGATGCTGTAGGTTTTATGGTCAGAGGAACCTCCCCTTGTCAGATTGCACACAAATCTATTTCTGACCCAAACACATATTTATCTATGTACCATTTTTCTAATATTATAGGTCCAGTTAACATATTTTCTGTAGCACCAAACCATCTGATCCCTGTCTTTGTACAATGTTGTGTTCACTGATGACAGAATTCTCCCTTTTTCATCCAGATAACGACCTCTAAACCTTTCCAGATTTTACACAAATGTGCACCAGGGATATAGGTTACAGATGATAACGTGTCAGATTTTTAACATGCATACATTTGGAGTAACAACCTTTTTTCCGCTACTATCCCCAGGAACATACCACAGGATCCTAACACCTCTTAAAATGTGCACAGAAAAATCACAAGAATAATGATATTATGTATATAATTTTGACAGGTCCAGACTATGAATTATCCATCTTTTTAAAATTATGCCCCGGTCAAAAAGGGGTGTGGCTTCCCACAGAACTGGTTTATCCACTTCCCCCAAGCTCAGCTGGCTCTCACAGGCACTTCTCCTCCCACTTCTCCCAAGAGGAAGCCACTTTACGCCCCCCCCAATATAACATTTGCCTGAGTCCATTGTTCAGTTTACTGCCGTCCCCAGGTAATTCAATCAGAGAGGTGTCACCTCCTTTTTGTTGGGGCAGGATGCAGCTAGGCCTGGGAAGAGTGGCTGAGCAGGTTTCTCCTGTCAGGGGTAGTTGTCAGGCAGAATTCAGCTAAATGTCACTTTAGTTCCCGGTTTAACTCAAACTTACAATTTGTACATATACATTAAATAATTACATCCTTCAAGTCATTTCAGAATATAGTTTTACATTGTATCCACCTCTTAGCAAGTCTTTCCTTGGCCTTGTTTCGGTTCATTTGTTCAGTTTTACACAAAAGTCTGGTGGTTTTAAAACGCCGGCTTTCTGATAGTGGTGAGTACCGGTATTGCATCCATTTTTGGGATCTGTCTTGAATTACTGCATTTCAATAGAGTGGTCTTTTGCTTGATAGTATAGGACCCTTGCTTAACATTGTTTTGATGGCATCCTTACAGTAGAGTGGTGATGTGGAACCCCCCACAAGAAGGTTGTATCTTTGGAGTGGTCTTGTGCCAACTGCGCAGTTCTCCTGGATTCTGGCGTAAATTGAATATATATATTACAAAAAATTGAAATTTGTCACACTTGGTTTTACATTTATACCATAAATACTGAGAAGTCTATATACTGAAAAATAAAATGAGACACTGTCTCTAAACTTTGAACACAAACAATGCTAATATATTCTCTTCAACATAAGTTTTTGTTGCCTAAAGTTTGAGAATATTATTTACTATTTCTAAAAGTTTACCACATTAGGAGTGCACCATCTTCGGAATCTTTGCAGTTCAACCAGAGTCCAGCACTGTGACTGTGTATGGATACAGTGCTAAATCATGACTGATTCCAGATTCCAGGCCTTCCTTTAAACCAGTACATTGCATTTTTGGGGTCTTAGTGGTGAAACATAATTGTGATTGTCACAGACATTTCAGCAGACGAATACAGTGAATTGAGGGAGATGAAGCATTTTAATATTGAGCATGTCAAGTTACAACGATTATTGATGAAGGCAACTTGGGTTAAATTACCTTAGCTTTCTATCCCTGAACGACCAAACTAACCCACTTTCTGCTGCCTGGAGACACAGGTCTTAACACACATGGCTATGTATGCCCCCAGAACTCACTGTGACTCACTTAGTAAAGTTATTTTCCATTAAATATGTGTCACATAGCACTTGCCTCAGTAGGAACGGTGGTGAACTAAAAAAAAATAAAAGGTGTCCTAAGTGACAGTCCTAGACCTATCATGCCTCATTGGTATCGGATGATGGGGTGGCAGAGAAGATAAAGAGGCATGACTACAAAAAGGTCGATTCATTCAGAAACAGCAAGTAGGAGTGGCCAAAAATTGGCTTAGCATTGAAAGCTCAGCACCTTTCAGCCGCCTAGCATCAGAGAGATCTATGGTGGCAGTGCTTTCCCCACCTTCAGTAAATACTTGCACAATCGCAAATTGTGCTCTATGGCATCATACTGGGAATTCCAAGGAAAATACTTCCTGATGGATATCCAATGCATTAAGGGTTTATATGAGAGAATAACCCAACTCTTTCTAGAGCACCACCCATTGACTGAAGCCCACTGTGACAATAAACCCACAGAGAGGTTGGCCACCTAGAATGCTGGGGAGGCAGGCTCCTTGGATAGCAATGATCCCTCCCCAAAGGCCCCTGCAATCAGATTCCAGGCAGTCTGGGAAGATGCTGAAACCTAGGGTTCATCCTCCTGCTATGGAGCAATATGAATTGACCTGGCCCAGCGTCTCATGTGATCTAAGAGAGTTTGTCTCCTGCTCAGTCAATGATGGGAATGCAAACAGAATCCCTGGAAGCCAGTGAAAGGACACAATGCCCGACTCACCTGCCTGTGAAGATGATGGTCCTGGCTGCATGCAAGCAGTCACACCACTGCAACACAGAGCGTGAGATAGATTAGTTGTAACACCGACAACGAACAGACGGTAATCGACAAAAGAGGGACAGATAATATCCAACCTGTCCACAAGGACATTCTCCAACCATTGGATATGAGAGGTTCTGAGGGAGAGGATGTTCCTCTGGTCACCTCATAGAGGTGGTGTGCTAACAGTGACAATGTATGAGAACGTGTGCCACTTTTTCTGTCACATACCATACAGATAGTGACATGTGCCTTGACTGTTGATTCATCTAGAGAAGGCAGAAACCAAAGAAGAGCCTTGGGGATGAATGAAAGCTCCATACATTTGGAACACTTGACAGGATCCACTTGGGAACACAGATTCCTTTATGAAATTGATGCTCTAGGTGGCACCCTAATCAAAATAAATGCAGCAGTAAAGCAAGTTTGTCCACATATAACACTTTCTACTGATTTGCTGTACACTCTAACCACCCACCCTGAATGAAAAAAAAACACAGTATAGGCATACTGAATATCATACCATGCATGCTAGATAGCTGGGAACTGCAAGGTAGGAGAGATGTCAAAAATAGCTTGCATTGAGAGAGAATAAACTAATGAGTATGGGTTTAGGTGCATTCTCCATCTGAGAATTATTTTTAATAATAAGTGCAAATGGTGTGTTCTGCTGCACAGTTTCTGCCAAACATTGGTTGTAAAGATATTCAATTTAAAATTGGTTCTGTGGGACAACACATTGAAGACAACCAGTAGATTCAATGGCATCACCAGTACACAAGATAATCTTCCAATTCATTTGAAGGATGCCAGTACTGTCAATATATACCAGCATTGAGAAAATGAGAAAACACTTAAGTTAGGTGTGCCTAGTATTACCAGTATTGCTAAAGGTAGAATATCATGTTTGAGCCATATGTGCCAACATATGCCATTACTGCCACTGTAAGTGCACACTTATATTCACTTTGCTGAATAATGCTGTGGAGGAGCAGCTGAATACCTCTTTAGGAGACCCTGCCCCCCTTCCACCCATATTCTGGAGACATGGGACTGTGCTTTGTTTGACACCAGCCATTGTTCCAATACTGCAGCGTTTGTTCAAAAGAAGATACCCGCTGAGACAACCTTACCGAATGTATCTCCGTTGTGATGACAACCTAAGGGAGGAACTTCCTGAAGGAATATGAGAAGGAGCAATAAAAGAAGCTAGTGATGTCATAAAAGGTATGGACAATGTCCCAAGATACTGGCTGAAGAGGATGCATAGATCCTAAAGAAACTAATGACAAAGTAAAGAATCAAGGGAACTTTTTTTTAACATGTTTTTATTGGTTTCATATTTTCATACATTATATATATTCACCCAACTAAATACTAACAAGATTACACATGCACAAGGTGCTGAAGACAATCAACTGTTCAGTAGTTGTACAGACGCCGAAACGCAAGGTAGGCCAAGTCATCATGGAAGCTGGCTATACGTAGTGAATATAATGTAGGCAAGGCTGCCAATCATGGATTTAGTAAGCCAGGACCCAAGAAGCAGTAAGGAAAACTTTGTTGCAGCAAGAATAAGCAGAATCGGGGAGCTGCATGGCAAGGTTGTCTGGCCTGGAATCAAGACTGAAGCAGCCAAGGTCAGCTATCTATTCTGGAAATTAGCGAACGTGCAGAGGATGAATCTTCCTTTATTAAGGTGCAAAGAAAGAACACCAAGAGTGCCAAGTTTCGTTCATTTAGATCATTTAAACCTGCAAAATGGACCAAATCATGGTCTCCAATAATTGTGAGCCCAGGATGGAAATAGATTTCACAGATACCATTGTGAGTGCTCTCACTCCTGAGCATTCTCAAAGGCAAAGATATTTTGCAAGGCCAAGTACAAAAACAATCTTCATGGCAGAAGACATGGGCGATGAGAGATGATGGGCTAATTGGGTGGTGAGGTAGTGTCATTCTCCATCTCCTTTCACCTGGGTCTGGGCTTATGTGCTGCTAAATGTTCCAGGCATGGCACAAGCATGCCAACCAATTATATAAGTCCATATTACAAAGAACCTTATAGTTAGAAGACCAATGAGAAACTGTTTATGTAATGTTTCTGAAGATTGTATGTTTTAGAGTAGGCATATGTTGTCCACCTGATGGTGGACAGTCAATCACAATCCTTGCTCCTATAGAAAAGTATACTCAGATGTTTCCCTTAGCTAATCCTGACCCTTGATAGGTTTTTCATTTTTGCCACATAGTATGATGTAACCTCTGACATATATTTGGTATATAAACTATGTTTTGTGTTAAGATCGCTTAGAGACTTAGCATACATCCTTTGATGATGGTAGTTAACTCCCTGTTTTTGATCATTGTTAATAAAACAGTACTTTGCCATCTTCCTGAGTTTGTTTGGTTATTTGGACTTGAAATTATTCTGTATAACCATAATCACATCCATTGCGTATGCACGCTCCTAAAGGGCCTAAGCTCAATGTCAATATTACCACACTCAGAACATGTTTCCATGCTGGCGCTTCCAATATATGCCAGTACTAAAACTACAAGTATGTCAGAAGATATGGCCACCCCATCACTATTTTGTCGAGTCTAAGTATAGAGCAGACTTTAAATTTCCATGTGGCAACTTGGCCACCCAACGATGGAGCGTGTACAGCGTAATATGTCAGTGGGCGGAACACCACATCATAACGTCAGTTACTCGAAGATCGGGACACTGAAGAAGCTGAAGAGGACAGGGCTCTGGCACTCGACAACCTTACAGTGAGTTTAGCATACCCTTGTATACTTTGATCATCTTCTTAATTATCTTGTGCTCTGACCCTGATTACCCTTGCTTTTGGCGTTCTGTTTGTTCGCCTGTTTGTTCTGTGAGTCTGACCTGGGACTGCCTGTTAGTATGCCTCTGGTTGTCCGCTGATGTATTTCCACCCATGTGATGGGCTCATTCGGACAGGTTTTTGACCTGGCTCTGGTCCTGTCTCTTGGCCTCGCCCTGTCCCTGATTACCCTTGGTGTTGGCGTTCTGTTTGTTCTGTGTGTCTGACCTGGTACTGCCTGTTAGTATGCCTAGGGATTTCCCTTGATGATTTTCCACCCATGCGGTGCACTCATTCGGACTGTCCCTTGACCTGGCTCTGGAATCTACCTCTGTCTTTTCCTGAACTGCTGATAGCCCATCCTAGCTGTGCCCTTGTTCTTCCCAGAAATCCTTGCACTGTTTGGATTTTTGATGTGTCCTTGTACTGTGCAGGGTGGCACTCCCTCCTCTCTCATCCTATGACCATCGACTCTGCATGGATCTCTACCTTGACTCCGCTTTCTCCACTGCTTGAGCCCTTATGGTTAGTACTGCCAACAAATGACTTGGCAGTGTGTTGGTGTGAACTCTAGGACAGTTGTTAGCTTTTTGAATGCCAGTGTAATAAAATACAAATGTTTGTTGTATTTACCCATTAATGCCAATATTGCTTCTTTAAGAGACATATTCTATCAATGACCAATTATGTAATTTCAAATGAAGTAATTTATCAGCCAAATGCTTAATTCACAACAGCAATGCAGGTACATCTTGGCTTAAAAAATGCACAATAAGGCCTACACTAATTTTAAATGTGATCTCTATCATATGTTGTTTGGCAACGCTAAAGAACAAGAATTACATTTCAAGACCTTATTACACTTATTTATCTATCTATCTATCTATCTATCTATCTATCTATCTATCTATCTATCTATCTATCTATCTATCTATCTATCTATCTATCTGTTTATCTATCTATATTATTTTAGATATTGCGCCACTCGCCCGTAGGCCTCAAGGCACTGACATAGACAGAGACAAACATATAATGTAAAATGGTAGGCCTTTGGAGAGGAGTTTTAATAGCAGCAGAGAAAAAGTGGAATTAACTAGACTGCCCCTCCATCAAACAGCATAGTCTTCAGTTGTTTTTTTTAAATAGTCATGGACAGACAGCTCTTGAGATCAAGGGGGAGAGGATTTCAGGTGGTAGGTGTCCAGGCATTGAAGCTAGAGCCACCGATCCTATTGAGATATGTACACAGCTGATGCAACAGCTGGTTACTGTTTGAACGGAGGGTCCTTCTTATGGAAGCTCCTTTTATCCTATTAGCAAAGTAGCTAGGTGCATTACCTGATAAGCATTTATATACCAAAATTGCGCCTTTAAATTTAATTTGCTGCTCAACAGGAGGCCAATGCAGCTTCCTTCTAGTAGGCAGAATCTTGGAGCGTCGACCTAGTCCATAGACTGCACGGACAGTTCCAGTCTGAGCTACTTGGAGCTTTTTTATATTTGTCTTGGATGTACCCATGAAGAGGCTATTACAGTAGTCCAGTTTTGTATTTATGATTGCACCTGCAATCATGTCTCTGTTAGTCTCCGATAAGTACAGACACATTTGCCAGAGAAGATTTGTGTAATAGGAGCATGATGACTTCAAATACGAAAAATATGCTTCTTAAAAGATAAATGGGAGTCAAAAATGACTCCCAAGGTTTTAACATGTTCAGACAGTGTGATATTATTGCCATTCATCTTAAAACATTTATACTGACAAACCAGCTTTTTTTAGTCTTTGTTGGATGCCTAAAACAAGCAGCTCAGTTTTTGTTCTTCATTTAGAGCCAAGGGGTTGCCGCCATCCATCTTTTTATGGCTTCAAATACACCACTGACTCTATCCACATCACCCTTGTACACTCCAGACCGCTCAAGAACTATACGGGTGTCATCAGCATAATTCATGTATCGGACACCGAGAGCTGTGAGCAAATTACATCAAACATCAAACAATAATGGTGATAAGCATGAGCCAAGAGTATTTTTTATTTCTTCCTGAAGGCATTTCCTTTGACTACTGCGGCCATTTTGGGTCCTAAAATGATTTAAACCAGTTGGCAGCTTGAGGTGTACATTCCGCAACCTAAATTAGTCTGTTTAACAATAGGGCATTGTCGATCAAATCAAAGGCTGAGGAGAGGTCCAATAATAATTACCTTCTTCAATGATGCCCACAATGTTTGACTGTAAATCTAAGGGGCTGTCTCAGTCCCATGATTTGCCCGTAAGCCAGATTGTTCAGTGGCCAGAATGTAATTTTGATCAACACATTTCTGGAATTGTATATAGGCAATCTTGTTGATTATATTTAATATGAAAGTCACAATAGTGATTGGCCTATAATTTCCGGTAACAGTAGGATCAAGGTCTTCTTTTTCGTGCTTTGCCAGCGATACTTTTGCCCAATAATACCAGCATTGTTACTGTAAAAGCATACTTGTGTTGGTGTCACCCAACAGTGATCATATTGTCACTGTGAGAACACACGTGTTTGCTTTGCCCACCAAGCATTCTGGCCATTATATTACACACTTGCGTTGGCTTTGTTCAATAGTGCTAATATTAGTAATCTAAAAAGACATGTTCATTCTGGCTTGACAGATATGCCAGTACTGCCACTGTTGTGTGTTGTCTTGTTCGAATAATGTCAAAACTGTAATTGTAAGCACATCGTTTGTTGGTATTGCTATATTAGCACTCTAATAAGGTGTTTTCATGATGGCTGTACCATCAGTATTGCCACTGTAAACACGCTTGAAATATACAACACACACACATGATGGTTTTTCACAAAACTGCCAGTATTATCACTGTAAGAGCACACTTGTGTTGGCCTTTCTCAATAAGGCCAGTACTGCCAATGTAAGCACTTGTTTTTGTTTTTGCCCAATAATGTCTCTATCACCACGCTTGGCTAACATGTTAATTCTGGTTGAGCCAAAATATGCCCGTACTGTCAATGTAATAGCACACTTCTGATGTCTGCATCCACAGATGTTGACAGTAAAACTGGAAGTAGATACTCATGATGACTTTATCCAATACAGTCTTCACTAACATTATACGAACACACTTGTGTTGCTTTTGTACAAAGATGCCAGTACTAGCAGTGTAAGTATACACGTATGCTGCTGTGTCCAACAATGCTACTATTCTTTCTGCTTCTGTAAGATTATGTTTTCTTTTTCCTTCGCCCTATAATGTCATTCCCTATAATGTCACTATTGCTACAGTTATACAATATGTGCCATGTTGCCTTGTAGTGGCTGTAGTGCAGTATATACCCATAACACTTTGGGGTCGATACGAGTTGGCCGGTGTGGGTTAGATGAAACGGTATCAACATATACTGCAGCATTACTGCAGCTATGAGCTGGAGGTTGATCCGCTGACTTTCCACCCATTTTTACTGCAACAGAATTACCACTGTGTTAATTCCACCGAAAAAGCTGCATAGAGTCCAAATTGGCATTTACTCCACCACGGCCACTTGTAATCCAGTGGTAATTCTGCCGGACGAATTGGCAGTATCGTTAATTCTGCTGTGCGGTATTCTGGTGGATTTACTGCCAGAATACCATCCAACTCATAATGACCCCCTTTGTCCTTCAAAGAGCATCTAATGTATGCATGGAATGAAATTGGGATTCTATGGAGGCTACTCCCTGATCTGTACTGATTCCCTCCCCTCACCATCTGTGAAATTATGGAGCCTCTATAAGGGCATGCACATGAAGAGCCATTCACACAGCGTTTCCACATGCAGACATATGCACATCTCTTGACATCTCACTACCCCCTCTTGCTCTCTCTGCTCACAAAACTAGGTTGTACTCACTGTCCCCAAACAACCTTGTGCTTCTTCCCACTTCTGCTCTTTCTCACTCCTTGCTCCTAATCACTGGAACGCTCATCAGTTTTCTATCCAATCAACACCGTCCCTTCTCCGTCCTCTACTACTCCTCTTCTCTCCACATCAACCAACCCCATCTTACAACTCTCCTCCCTTAATCTCTTTACAATAATTGATTTCTGTGCCTTCTTTTCTTACTGCTCAATCTAATTGTCAACGTAGCTCATTATCATTATAATGATGTTACCGTTTTGTTATCAAATGTGGCAGTGCTTTGGAGAAAATCCTAAATAAATATAAATAAATACACAATATGTCCATGTACATGCTCCACTGGCTGAATCAGGAGTGTACGCCACTCAACCATCCCATGCACTGGTAGGAAGCTGGAGGAGGTGTCAATCAGCAACTGTCCCTGAGTCCTGGTGCCTGTGCATATGGGAACACCAGCATTTAATCACTCTCACCAAAAAGACCCGACAATGCGGGGAAACCAATCAACCGTTGGCCATTGAGTAATGCACAGAAAGGGGAACTTCTGAATAGAAGGGAAACAGGTTTTCTTACCACACTTGCTGTCCATAATAGCTGCCATCAATGGGGTGAAAGATTGTACTGGAACGATCAACTAGTTCCTGTATAATGGGAGGCAGGACACCACCCTGTTCCTCATTATGGATGGGGAACCCCTGATCTTAACTAAACAACAGCTAACTGGTATACCGTCGTTTCATCGACAGGCATTTTTACGACTTCCTTTTTTACATAGACATTATTACGAAAACGTCATCTGCCCTTTCCCAGCTGGGGGGCTGGGAAAGGGCAGATAAGGTGTTGAGGGGGTCGGGAAGAGTTAAAAATAGGTAGGGGAGGGGTTTGGAGGACTTTTTTCATAATAGCGTCCACGTAAAAAAGGCAGTCGTAAAAATGCCTTTTGGCGAAATGACATGGAACCGTCAGACTTTGTTAGAAGTTAAAAATCCGTTCACAAAAGGATTTAGGGATGTGATCATGCATGTTACATTAGTTGAAAGTGGTGTACCACTCCCTTTTTAAGCTTTGATATGCTTGCCCTTACTGCATAGACACAGAACTGCTAGTGTCAGTTTTTACAAATGTACTGAAAAAAAAGGGAACAAGCCTGTGAGGTCTGTTCAAAGCACCCCATTATTGTTTTGTTATGTGGTCTGTTTTGACCTTAATACTGATAAATTACCAGCAAGTAAAACAAAATAATGTTTATATGAAATCTCTACAAGATATAATTGAATCGAGAGATAGCATAGTGTGTGCCCTGGTTTTAAGTAAACCTATTTGGGAACTGATTGTACAAAACATAGTTAATATTATTAAAATGTTGTGAAATATTTTAATAAAAAACAATGCCATCGTTATCATCAATACAATCCATCACCAGCACATTATTATTAAACGTCACTGTTATTTAATTGGTTATCTGATGCCATTTACATTTAAAACTATGGACATGTTTTTACCCATCGAAATATGTTGCCAAACATTTTCCGTTTTAAAATAACATCAGGATCATTTACAAATGCACTCCACCCCAAAAAAAATGAAAAAGAAATCATTCAATGGTAGTACATAAAATAATCAATTGTTCTCCGGATGATTTGCATTTAAGTATCGCTCATACATGGCTTCTTTCATCTTCCGTACCTTCATGATCGAGTTATGAGGCTTTGAGGAGACTCATTAAATATCATTCTTTTAATTAATGTTCTTTTCCCTCTTTTAATGCATTTTATTCATTATAATTATAAAAGGTTATTTATAATGCGGTTAATCCAAAGGTTTCTACGTTGCTCCATGTCGACTTGCTTACAAGGCGAGCGCATTGCCCCTTAACTATCAACGCGAGAGCCCTGAACTATCCTCCCAAGACATCATTATTACTCTTTATCATAGATAATGTGATTATTGAAAGAAGTGTGTTGAAAGAGTCCTGACTCAGATTTAAATGCAATTTAAATATCATTAGCTTTACAACAGTTTGGGCTTCATTTCGAGTTTGGCAGTGCCGTGAAAAGAGAACGGTAATTCCATTACTGCGCCACCGAAATCCACGTTTGGAGGAAAAGTGGAGGCTTCAGCTCCAGCTTTCTTTTCCACCCAAAATCAACAGAATTACCACCAAAGTATTGACAAATTCCTAGTGAGACCCTTTGTAAGGAAAGCAGACACAATGTGGACCTTAATAACTCGACAGGATATTCTTTAGGCAACCCCAGTCTCTGTTGCTAGAGCTTAGCTTCAATTTGACTCAGCCAAATCAACTGGAGTGAGGGATATCATTCTAGACCATATGCAATCTTCGTCACTTTTGCGAATATACTTTAAATACAAGGATAAGGAAAAGCCTAAATAAGATGCATCAAAACATTAAATAGAGGATGTGGGTTGTCAGCCCGCAGTGTAACGGTTCATTAAAAACCCCTGAAACCATTGAGGCCGAAGATACCGAACATGGGAAGCGGGGTACACCCCCTCAACCCCTGCTCCTCATGTTTGGTATTTTTGGAACCAAATTTATCGCCAAAATTCGAACTAATGGTAGGGACCGAATTCAGTCCAATCTACCATTCGTTCAAATGTTTTTGATCCATTTGCGTAATACCTAAATAGTTCAATTGAATTGAATTGATTGTTTATTTATATAGCGCCTATGCACAATGTGTTTCAAAGCGCTTCAAGGCAGGGATGGAACAAGGGAGGATACCGTGTCATTCTTACAAGTCCTTGATACAATTCAGAATGTGAAATTAACTATTGTAATCAGCCTGGCAACATTTCAGATAGTGCATGCGCTTTTGACAATGAAAGGAGGAGAGGGGGGTGGGAAGGAGAATGAGACAGACAAGCGGCTACAATACTATGTCTGATGGCAATTGAGCTAGTCCTGGAATTTAACAATAGTTGGGGGGGGGTTGAAGTAAACGGAGAAGGAGAAGAACAAAACAAGTGACTATCATATTGGTCCTGATGACATTTCAGATAGTGCTGGAGGGGCAGAGGGAGCAGAAAAGAAATGGGGGTGGAGACAAACAAGATGCTATCAAACAGGTCAGGAGACATTAATGATCGAGTAAGAGCTATTGGCAATTATAAGAAGGGGTGGGGGTGGTAAAGAGAATGAGACAAACAAGCAGCTACATTACTATGTCTGACGACAATTGAGATAGTGCTGGAATTTAACAATAGGTGGGGGTGAGAGGGAGTTGGAGTAAGGGAGCAGGAGAAAGTGCATAGAAAAAAAAGGGAGGGAGAAGGGAGAAGGGAGAGGAGGAAAGAGCAAACAATAAAACAGTGAAAAAGAGCAAAGAAATAGAGGGGAGAGCGAATACAGTTGCAGAGGTCAGTAAAACACATAATGTTGCAGGGAAAAGAAAATTTGAGCAAGGATTGAAGATGACGATGGGCCCAGCATGGTTCAGGGCCACCCTGAGTACGAGATCCAGGGGAGGTCCAGCACGAGAGTTCATAAGGTGAAGCAACAAAAGTCAATGGGCCTCATTACACGGATGGCGTTAAGGATTTACCGCTCCCGGTAAAATACCGGTACCGGTAAATCCTTACCGCCTTACTACGAGGTCCCTTTGGGGGTTGGGGGATTTAACGCCTGCTTTTTGCAGGCGTTAAAAACCAACCCGCAAAGGGACCCAGGGAGCTAATTACGGTACCGCAATTTGCGGTACCGTAATTAGCGCCTTCCCCATTCCCATTATGCCCTATGGGGCAAAAATGGGAATGAGGAAGGGCAATGGTGGAAGGGGGAATTACCGCCCCACCAACCTTGGAATGGGGCGGTAATTCCCCTTTCCGCCAAGGCGGTGCCGGTATTCCACCGGCATGAACCATGGCGCTAATAGAGCCATGGTTCTCCACCATCCGTGTAATGAGGCCCAATGTGTCCACAAAGTCCAATCCAAGCAATGGCAAAAGGTTGGTGATGGTGGTCAGGGCATCTAGGATGTCAGGGCAAGGACACCTATCCCACAGGTCCTCTACCTTTGTCTTTGCTAGATAGCTCAACAGCATCAAGCAGAGCTTTTAGGAGCTTCTTAAGGGTCCACCATGGGGTTTTAGGGTGGGGAGCTGGAAGCCTGTGTCTACAAATAGAGAGCTCAATAGCAAAATGGTGCTTTGGTATTGCAGTGATCAGCTTCACAGCCTCAATGGGCAGCATGATCATTTAGGAATCAGATGTGTGATGAATCAGAGATGATTCCCCCAGAAAACCTGGCCTGGGACCATTATCATGTGGCCAGAGAAATGCAGGCGCTTCCTGATCCTGACCCTGTGGGTAGTGTTCTGTGGGAGAATCACATGGTGGGGGTTCAGGTCAGGAGGAATAGGAAAACTCCTTCACTAACTTTCCCAGAGACCTGACAATCTTAATGGCCTACAGTTAAATTGAAACTGTGAAAGAAATGGGTAATTTGAACATTGAGGACTTCAAGTCCCACAATGCCCACAGTACTGGCATGAGGAAGAGGAATGTAAAGGCACTGGACTGCAAGGTGCAGCCTAGTGGGTCTAATGACTCACACCTGAGTGGGACTGGGAAGTATATTGTGGCCCCTCAGGTGCAGGTCATTAGGAGAAGCAGGAGGTGTATTGATTGTCATAAATCCACGTTTCAGTGGCAGCAGAAGTTGAAAGAAAGCAGAGACGCCAGAGTCACTGCTATTTGGAGAGCGGATTGCGGGTTCTGAGAAGGTCTCTACCTCTGGAGACCTTTTATGCAGAGGTTGTGCATTGGAAAGTGTTAAATTAAAAAGCTTTCCCCATTGTAGGTTGGCCTCCGGTGGCAGGCAAGCACCAGAGTGTCCCTGGAGAGGGGAACGCTCCTCTCCCAACTGGCATGGACTATGAGAAGTGAAACAGAGTGGTTTGTCATGTCGAAAGAAGCAGATGAAGCAGAAATCACTGTGGCAGTGGAGCGAGTGGGCATGTATGCAGCAACCAGTGAATTTACTTTCTATTGTGTAACCCCAGAAAGCTCTGTATCGTCCACTGGCTATTAATGATAACTTTGAATGCCAAACTTATTCAAAGAAGCTAAAGAAGTGACAGGCAAAGAACTGTGGTAATAGACAAGAAGGTTACAAATATATATATTTATTTTATAACATACTTAATACCAGTGAGTGGTTTCTAAGCGTGGGATTGGGATTTGAAACTGTGTTGCACCGCATTGTTTTGCTTCCAAGACAAATGCTTTGCCCCTTAGCTATCCTTCCTCCCTAAAGACTGATGTAATTGCCAAAGCCAAAAGAGTGCAATATTAAAAGAAGTGAACAAGAACCAATATTGCCAAAGCCAAGCGAAGGCAATTTGACATGAACCATCATTGCCAAAGTCAAGAGAGGGCAATTCAGAAGCCAAAGAGAGAAAGAGGCAAAAGTTGGAAAAGACCCAAACAATTATTGTCTAAAACAAATAGAAGAAAGTGTAATAGAAAGCAATTATCACCATTTGGTTGATGTAAGATTGGGAAAACAAAAGTGGCACGAGAGCAGCCCTCCTGATGGAATGTATTCAGGAGGCAAGCTGAACAACCTCTGTTGCATGTGGCAATCACAAGTGTGGAACAAACAGCACCAATGTGTCTCATGTCTTCACAGAAGAAGTAGTCAATACTGATGTTATTGAAAGTCAAAAGACTTAGCTAAGTTATTTGAAGTAAACTTTACCACTGAAGTACTTGTATTAGAGTTAGGAGATTTTGAGTCCTGGCAGGTGGGTTAACCAGTGCTTGGACTTTGTAGTGTTACTCCTGGCATAAGTGGACCAGGAAGATGTTATTGAAGTACTGTGTTGTGGTTAAAGGCTGTGAAGAAGAAGTGAAAAGACCACTAAAATATTTTGTGAACTGTTGTGGAATCCTCCTGACAAAACATTGATGTTGATACGGATGAATTGTGGACGTGTTTTGTTCCCTAAGAAGAAGTTGTGTTGAACTCTTTGTTACAAGCGGAGAGATAAAAACTTGTCGTCTATTTTGAACTGCGGATCAAAGTCAAAGTGAGAGACGTTCAGATGAATTGGTTGATACAAGTGAGAAGATACAAATTTGCAGTCTATTTTGAACTGTTGGTCCAAGTGAGAGACTTTTGGAGCAAGAATAACTTTATCACTAGAACTTTGTTACAAGATGGAACCTGCCTCACATTTCTGAACCCTCACAGATGGTTTGGTCCAGATGTCTCCATGTTCTGAGTGGTTCAACGACTATCACACTGACGAGAGTTTCAAACCATTATGGATTGATTTTCCTTCTCTGGTGACTCGACAGATGCATCAATAACACAAGATCTTTAAAGGTGGCCAGGTGCGTGAAACATTGTTATTGCTGGATTAAATTTGATGTGGCTCGACAGTGTGAAAGAAGATAGAATCCCTTCATGGAAGGCTGATGAACAGCAAATGCCAGAGGGAACCTCTCTAGACATTTATGATTCCAGGGGTCTATTCAAGAGATCTATGCAGAGCTTGAGGTTGCTTCTGCACTTCTCCACAGGATATTATATTCCCAGTCATCACCAGGCACATTGTCTCTCTCTCTGGGTACCCCCGTGCTCTGGTCCCTTAGCCTTCAGTTCAGGTAAGCTTCACAGTTCTTCAAGTTCTTCCATGTGTGCCCCCAGAACATTATGGAAAGTATCCAAGGACGGTACAGGCACTAGGCAAACTAGGCGGCTCCCCTAGGATACTGGTCAGCAGGATGAGACAAAAAGCAGGTTTTCCTTATGCATTCATGAATTACAAAAGACATGGAAACCAATCTGAATTAAAGTAGCTCATAGATATAACATGTTTAGGCAATGTTGGAAGGGATGAACACAAATACTGACCACACAATCGATATGTTGCAGCGTTTGTTCTCAAGCAGAAGTAATTCATATTTATTCATGCAACTTTATAACTACTATATGAATAAATAGACTTTATTTTGGGCACACAAGCTCTTTGAACATTGAACTTCTATATAGGTGCATTAACAGCTACTAGTATGATCTAGCATTTCTTGGAAAGTTAATGGAGACAAGCTGGCCAATTAAGTTGAATTTGTCTGTGCTCATTTTTAAAACAATACTGAATGGAACTGGTTGATCTTGATATCTTTGCCAGCATCTTTATATCCAGTGCAGGTTATAAATCCAAGATAAGCATACTGGCAGAGAATATGTGCATAGCACTCAACCTGTCAACGTTTTATGTGGGTGTTCAGAAGTTAAAATTATGAAAAAGTGTTAAACAAATTGAACATTTTGGAAGGTCGTACTTGCAATTTGATGGAAAAGTGGTCAGACCGTCCAAAGCGATATCAATTAAAAGGATGGTCAGCATAACTAATAAGCAACTGGTGTTGCCAGGGAACATAGGGGACACTGGTGGCACTTTGCCTACAGAGCACCTGCCATTCAAAGGGCTCATATGCTCCAGCCAAGATGCACTGCCCTGCAATCTTAGGACTTGTGCTCTGGCTTTCCCTTCCCACCTCCTTAGGCAGTCTGGGAATAGATAGTGGGAATACTGGCAGACATGGGTCTGGAGTTGTCTGCTATGGGCAGTGTGTGTGTGTATGTGTGTGTGTGTGTGTGTGTGTGTGTGTGTGTGTGTGTGCTTGTGTGTTTTGCAGGCCCACAACAGCTATGCATGTCATCCCATCTTCTATAACTGGCCCTTCCACTAACACACAAGCAAGTCTGGTAATGAGCTATTGACTAGTGCAGAAAAGCAGGACAGTTAGCACACTGCACCCCCTATATCCGCCCCACTTCCCAGCCAGCATATGGTAACTGCTAAAAGCTGCTGATTGTTGTAGAGGGCCACGTGGAAGAAGAGCATTCTACGTGCATGGGAGACAGCAGGTGGCACGGCTTTGGAGCTTCTGTTGCACCTGTTCTTTGCAATTAAAATATCCACTGTCACAGGCTATGTTATACACTTTGTCTGTTGAGGGAGCTTACCCTGGCTTTAACCATGCTGCACCTGGAGGAGGAAAGCCTGCACTGGCGTTGCACATGCTGTAGCTGTACCAGTATGTGAGGGAACCTTGCCCCGATCCTGTGTGTGCCACACATGTACCAATTTGAGTGACATGTGCACAGGCCTTTGCAAACAGTTGCTATGCCAATGTTCTACTCGTGTATATGTGTGAAGGAAATGAACACTGGCCCCGGCATGCTGTTCCAGTACATTCTTGCATAGGACTTGCACTGACCATGCCGATGTTGTATCTATTTTCAAGGGAAGCTTGCAGTTGCCCAGCAAATAATGTAGCTGTGAGGGAAGCTTGTCAGGCCCTACCAATGCTGTCCATGTACCCATTTGATCGGAAAACATGTAATAGACTTGTCCATGTTGTACTTCTACCTGCTTGCGATGGAAACATTCATGTTTCTGTCACCTGTCCTTGTTTGTGAGAGACCCTTGCATTGACTTTTCTTGTGAGGCAACTTACTCTTGGTCATGGTGAAATATTTAGGAGAGAGGTTTGCTCTTGTATAAATGTTGTATCTGTATGAAATGTAATGCTGCACTAGCCCTATCCATGCTATATGTATACTTTGTTGTTAGAGAAGCTTGTAGTGACCTTTCATATGCATACCTGTTTGGGGAAAGCATCCACTGGCCCCGGCCTTGTGGTCTTGATGGATTTTGAAGAAAGATTGTTGTACATGTTTGAGGAAACCATATGCTTGTCCTGTCTATGTTATGCCTGCACCTGTTCTGTTTCTGAGGGAAACCTGTGCAGTTCCTACACATATAGTAACTGCATGTGCTGTGTTTTAGAGGAAATCTTGTAGTTTTAGAAACTGAAGCAATGCTGCTAAGACTGTGATTTATGGCTGCACGTGAGAGAATTGCGACCTGCTGCTTCCTATGCTGGGCCTCTTTGGTGTATTACAGTAACTTGCAGTGTTGCTTACATTGATGAATCTGTCCCGTGCGTGATGGAAGTTTTCAATTCTGATCCCTATGCAGTTCCTGTTCTTTGTGCCAGGGTACAACACAAAAACTGAAAAAGTTGTCCAGAGGGCAAATTTTGTTTACCACAATGGTGTATCAAATTGTATTCAACATGATACAAAAATTCAAAAGAGTCAGTTAATGAAATATTATAGCAGAGATATACATAATAACTGGCTAGAAAATAGTCCACCACAATGAACATTCATAGTGCAACATTCAGACCATACCCAACACTGAGTGACATTCAACTGTACAACAATTACTAAAACACATCAAAAAATTGATTAGCAATAGGAGGTGGGATGTAAAAACTTTCCCCACGTCCAATCTGATTATTTTTGTATTTTAAGTTTTTCAAAACAACAATAGAAATATTTAAAAGCAATCTATCGCAAGGGTGATTCTGAGAAAGAGAATTATATGTAGATCACATCCCTGAAGGATTGAATGTAGAATGCAGAATTGTGGAAAAGATCTTTCTTCGGATATAGTTCTAATGCTGCATTGGCTCTGTCTATGTCCTGACACCTAATAATAAAGTGTCTGCCTACAATTGTCCTTTCTATGTCCATGTCGTACCCTGGTGAAACAAGCTCAAAGGATTTATTATGGGGTCCACCTAGTCTTTTGAATTCTTCACTATCACATATCAGAGAGGACGTCCATCCTCATGAGAGCAAATGAGGACAATGCAGGTTAAGTAACTTTATTTCTGCTCAAATTGTTTTGGTCTTATAGCTGTTTTCAGTCATACTTTCCATATTTACACAAGGGTCCTTTCCGCACTCTGCTCCCAGATGCTGGATCGCCCTGCCCCCAGATTTAAGAGCATGCCCCAGCGTTTAGACTTTCAAACGGAATCATAAAACAACACTCTTCCATTGATCTAATAGGTTCATTCCAGGCCTCTGGACCTAGCCCTATTCTTCCCAATAACTTGTAATGACGTTTACATTTGTGTGTCATTTCTAGCACTATCACGCCTACAGGCCCTGCCTATGTGCTTTACAAATAAAATAAAATCTCCCTTTGGGCAGAATGTTACTTCATCATTAGTTTAATGGAGCACCTTATTTGTAGAGTGTTAGTACACTAGGAATAGGAAAGAAGTACTAGGAAACATGGCAAAAAGTATGAGGACCACTCTAAGTAAAAATGTCTTTGATCATGGGGCCTTATGAAATGAAATACAATCCCATTGTTGCAAGGTAGTTTTGGTCTTTGGCAAGCATTCTTCAGTAATAATATAAATTCCCTTCATGTTAGTCTTTTGTACTGAAGGTGTCAGATGTGCCAACAAACATATTCATAGTCTGTCATTCTTTGGTCAGATGGTGAGTTAGATGGAGGCGTAAATGTACTCCCCATTTAAAGCTCTGGCCCATTTTGTGCTGCTCCAAGGGCTAGGAGCAGACCAAAGCAGAGTTGTCATCTCTGCTTTGCTTTCCTACTTCATCTTGGAAAAGCCCCTGTTTAGATTATCATGCAGGCTTAAGAGCAATAGATTACGCCTCGCATTTACACCTGGTGAAGAGCAGTTGGGTTCCATAGCAATCCATTAACAAACGCTCCTGCAAAGCGTAATTTGCAGGCAGTATTTCGTTGTTCACGGAGCAGAGCATAATAGTGAAGTGTAAAGTCGGATTTGTCTTGATGTACTCTTCAGCATTATAATCTACTTTGTGAGTGATGAAAATTGCATGAAGGGCACTTCAGTGAAAGCATTGATTATCCCCTGCCTTAAACCCCCATATTATTTCTCTTTAAGGGCGCACTACTAGTAGGGCCGTAGTGCGCTCTTAAAAAGAGAGAGAGAGAGAGAGAGAGAGAGAGAGAGAGAGAGAGAGAGAGAGAGAGAGAGAGAGAATATGAAAACTACATATTTGAAGCAGCTTTTAATGTTTGAATCTGACATGTGGCCATTTCACCTTTCATCTGCTTTTGTGGATTTAAACTATGACAGATTACGTCACACATTAACCGAGCCAGACTCTACTTTTAACCAAAATGTATACATAGAAAGTGTGTGATATTAACAGTGCACACTTTCCTGGTGGACAAAACAGATTCATTTGTATTAAAACAGCAATAATATGTTGGAGTCCGTCAAACTGACACTTGGTGAGATTATTGGACATCTTCAAGCATTGGAGAATCAAGGAGTTGTAGGTACCGACTTTATATGTAGTGTTTATAATGGGGAACCAGAATTCACAATATTTAACTGTACCTAGTGTATCATATTCCATTATCACTCTCTTTCTGTCTCGGTCGCTTTCTTCTCATTCATGTCTCTGAAATTCTGACTCTTGAACCAAACATGTGCCATGACCAAAGATGCTGGTGCAAATCGGACACCTACCCTACTCCTAGCCTACACAAATGATGTTGCTATCCTAACCTCTGCATGGAATCTCCCAAATTCTCCTGGTTCACAAACCAAATCACAAGCCTTCACAATGACCCCGGCAAACTTCCATCTCACTTCCAATCTTTTCTCACACCTTCCAAACCAATATCCATCACCTACTCTCTTTGTGCTAATGGGTTTGTTCACTACATTTCCTGTAACAAGTCTACAATTCATGACACTTTCACCGCCCTTCTCTCTATAAATCCCCATCCCTCCTGTCCAAACTTATCCCCTGCCTCTTCTACTCTCTACTAATTCTCCCTTATCTCTCCTTCTAAATTAGCACCTATTCTTCACATGGCCAACCAATCTTTCCAATCCTATTAGCCCTTTTTCTTCCCAAATGGTAAAAGACGTTGTCTCATTCACTTGCTCGTACCTCTCTGAGCTCTAAAAAATATCTCTGGTCTCTGGACTCTTCCATGTCCTTGTCAAATCTTCAACTGTCTTACCATTACTGAACAAAAGCTCTGCTAACCCAAAAATCCAAGCACACTATCGCTCAGTTTCTCATGTTCCTGATTAAAAAAAATCCTTCATCTGGTGCTCTTTGACCCGATCACTATGTATCTTGAGGAAAATGGCCTTGGAGATACACTTTTACCTGGCTTCCGTAATAAACACTCCACCGAGACTGCACTCATGCATGTCTCCAACATTCTCTCTAATGCTCACTAATTTAAACTCTCATCTATACTCATCATTTTGAACCTTTCTGCCACTTTTCATGCTGTCAGCCACTCCGCTCTCCTTCTCACACTACAGGACCTTGAGTTTGCAAATCTGTTCTTGCCCAGTTCACCTCACACTTGGAGAGTCGCTTCTTTAAAATATTTTAGCACTCGCAAACCTCTGACTACACTCCTCTCCCCGAGCAGTCAACGATCAATCCTTGTTCCTCTGTTCTTCAACCTTTATAAATTTGGCATAGGAAGACTTGTATCATCCTTTTGCGTTCACTATCACATTTTTGCTGATGATTTTTTTTTCCACCCCAGTCGTCTTACAATTGATTACAAACTATTTCACAGCAATGTGTCATTGGATGGCTCTCGTTTGCCTCATGCTTAACTTTGAAAACATGGTATTTATATTTATCAGGCTTCCAATGCCATCCCTACCCTCCTCTCTCCTATCTCCTGCCCATCTGAGATTCTTCCTCCCACGCCCAAGGATTGCACTCTTGGGGTCCACTTTGATAGCAACCTACGACCACATCAATTCATCACTAGCTCTATGTCTGCTGCTCATAGCAACCCCCAGAATATTTGGGAAATTCTTCTGTTTCTTACTAACCACTCTACAGGAACTCGAATCTCCACTCTTGCGCTTGGAAAACTTGACTATTTCTCAAGCCTACTCGTTGGCCTTTCTATCCACTCTTTCCTACCTCTAGACAAATGACACAACTTTGTTACTCTCACTCTCCATAACCTACCCAGAACCTACCTCACTTCCACATTCTGACAACATGCTGGTTGGTTCAGCATGCTCAACCAGTCTCTTTTCAAGGGACCAGAGGGAGTCACAGCCCCAACTGGTCAAAAACCAGTTAAAAGATCTACCAGTATATTGTCTGAAAGCCAAGAAACTATCAGACTCTTTTTTGGAACAACATCCTCTTGCTGGGGGATAAAGTGCATCTTATTAACCAGGCATCAGAAGACACCGACCGGCGAGAAGACCTTCCACCCACAGGTGCCTCAATCTTAGAGTAGACGCCTCTGCTCCAGAGTTGGTTTCGAACTTGGAGCACAATCCAAATAGTTCCACTCCTCTTGATTGCCAGCCATTTCTAGAAGAAAAGGCTTTGCCTGCAAGGCAAGAAAGATGGACATCCAGAAGGTGGACTCAACACTCGAGGAAGAAAGTGAGTATGAGTAGGACCTGTTTAAGGACTCCACCAAGTTTTGATAATGCTCACCCAATCCTGACAACCCTTTGCCTATGACCTCCAGTGTCTGGAAAATCATCTCTGTACTTTACTTACTCCTTTTATCTCAGAATGGGTACCTTTGCCACCTGCTCCCGTTTTATGTCCTCTTACAACTGCTCTTGTCATGCCTGCGCCATGGGCGCACACATTGGCAACCATCATGGACTATTTGTTATTCATTTTTCTTCAGAATACTCTTGGAACAACCCCTATTCACACATTGGCACTTAATTCCCATTTGCGTGACTTTGGTGCCTTCTTACTTAACAAAACTAATTACATGTACCACAGTGCACCTTGCTACAGCTATCAATTCCTGGCCATTCCCATTCGTCAGCATTGGAACCACAATCCCCAGAAGCCCTAGGGATCAGTGCTACTTCCACCATCTCAGGACCAGAGAGGGAGGAGGCAGATTGTATTCAGGTGTGCTGCTCCAGGTGCTGCCAATTAGCCTGCCGCAGTACAGGGCAGGGCGGTATTTAAGCAGCTGCCTGCAGGAGCTCAGTCTCTTGCATCAAGAGTCCTCCCAGCCCTTTTTTGCCTTTTGTCTCGAATTTGTATGTTCCTGCTGCTGCATTTTCCTGCTCTTGTTCCAGTGCTCTTTCTGGGTTTCCTGCCTTGCAGCCTGCTACACCCTGCTGCCTACAGCCCTAGCCTTTTGGGCACACCCTGCCTCACAGCCCTGCTCCTCTGGGCTTCCTGCCTTGCAGCCTGCTACACCCTGCTGCCTACAGCCCTAGCCTTTTGGGTTCCCTGCCTCACAGCTCTGCTCCTCTGGGCTTCCTGCCTTGCAGCCTGTTACACCCTGCTGCCTACAGCCCTAGCCTTTTGGGCTCCCTGCCTCACAGCCCTGCTCCTCTGGGCTTCCTGCCTTGCAGTCTGCTACACCCTGCTGCCTACAGCCCTAGCCTTTTGGGCTCCTTGCCTCACAGCCCTGCTCCTCTGGGCTTCCTGCCTTGCAGCCTGCTACACCCTGCTGCCTACAGCCCTAGCCTTTTGGGTTCCCTACCTCACAGCCCTGCTCCTCTGGGCTTCCTGCCTGGCAGCCTGTTACACTCCGCTGCCTACAGCATAGCCTTCTGGGCTCCCTGCCTCGCTGCTCTGCTCCTCTGAGCTCGCTCCTTGCTGCTCTGCTCCGCTGGGCTCCATGCCTTGCAGCCTGCTACTCTCTTCTGCTTTCAACCCTGACCCTCGGGTCTCTCTGTCTCTACGCCCTGTTCCTTTGGGTTCGCTCCTTGCTGCCCTATTCCTCTCGGCTCTCTGTCTGCCGCCTACTACAGCTCTCAATCCTGCTCGTCTGGGCTTCCTTCCTTGCAGCCTGCTACACCCTGCTGCCTACAGCCCTAGCCTTTTGGGCTCCCTGCCTCACAGCCCTGCTCCTCTGTGCTTCCTGCCTTGCAGCCTGCTACACCCTGCTGCCTACATTCCTAGCCTTTTGGGCTCCCTGCCTCACAGCCCTGCTCCTCTGGGCTTCCTGCCTTGCAGCCTGCTACACCCTGCTGCCTACAGCCCTAGCCTTTTGGGCTCCCTGCCTCACAGCCCTGCTCCTCTGGGCTTCCTGCCTTGCAGCCTGCTACACCCTGCTGCCTACAGCCCTAGCCTTTTGGGCTCCGTGCCTCACAGCCCTGCTCCTCTGGGCTTCCTGCCTTGCAGCCTGTTACACTCCGCTGCCTACAGCTATAGCCTTCCGGTCTCCCTGCCTCGCTGCTCTGCTCCTCTGAGCTCGCTCCTTGCTGCTCTGCTCCGCTGGGCTCCCTGCCTTGCAGCCTGCTACTCTCTTCTGCTTTCAACCCTGACCCTCAGGTCTCTCTGTCTCTACGCCCTGTTCCTTTGGGTTCGCTCCTTGCTGCCCTACTCCTCTGAGCTCTCTGTCTGCTGCCTACTACAGCTCTCAGTCCTACTCCTCTGGACTCTCTGCCTAGCAGCCTACTACAGTCCTCTGCAATCCACTACAGTTTTTCTGTACCTTGTACCTTTTGGTACTGCAGCCCTGCTTCCTTGTTTGCAGCGCCCCTCTTTCCAGGCTGCTGCTCCCTTGCTCTCTTCCTTGTTTGCAACCCCTTGTTCTTGATCCCTGTCCTTCTCTTCCTTGACTCCGCTGTCCTCCCCTTTAGTTTACCCATTTCTATTGTACTGTTTCTTCCTTCATTCCCTTCTGCTAGATTTCTCTTAGACTTCATTGTCCCTGGTTATTTCTGTTCTTGTCTCTCTTGTGTCTTATGTTGATCCTTTGTACAGAGCTTGACTGTTGGTTTCCGGCAGGCAACCTCTGCCCCTTCCCTTGTCGTGTTTTCTGTTTAACAAACACCCACAGCTGTTGTTCCCAGCCATGAGCAGACAGAGTGGGCCTCTGTAATAGCAATCCGTGCAGAAGGCTGGAGTTTCCAAAGGTCCGTGGAACACTCTTTTTCCATATCTGCATACACCCCAAGAGGGAATCCAGTTTGTTTGTATCTTGGTATTTCCTGCCCCTTTCTGTTCACAACTACAGTTTTTCTACTTTTCTTTCTTGATGAGTTTCCTGCTGTGTGTGTACTTATATGTCACCTTACATCAGCACAGCCACCCAAACCCTACCTGGGGGACTTGTGCCACTCTTGACAGAGTGCCATCCTTGACAGAATGCAAGAGCCAAAACATTCTTGTTCCATAGGCAGGAAAGGCACACACACACCAAGGATGCTTTCCTTTCGATTCAAGAAACCTCTGCAAAAATCTAAAGTTTTCTTAAGGACTGCAAACAAAACCCCTAGTTTAAAAGACAGACTCACCCTAGTAAACAAAGGTTTACAAGCACAGTACTACACTCACTGGCTCGCTGACCCTTCTATGTGTAACTCCTATGACATTTGCAACTATGATCCTCAGTCTCTATCTGTAGAAGAACTACAGCAAGAAAATGAATTCCTGCACATTTTGTTAGCCCAACCAGTGGAAACCACTCATGCGTTTTCTGGCATTTCTTCTGACACTGCATTCGACATTCAGCCGGTACACAAACCTTGTATTCCTTTATCCCAGGCTACCCTGTCTCAGGACCAATGTCGTAACACTGCTACACTCATTGTGGCAGACTCTCAACCAGAGTACACTGTTGCCAAAGTGATATGCTCAAGATCCGCTTGGCAAGCTACACACCCTCCCCAGACTGCTGGAAACACTAATTTAACAGGTTAAGGCATGCAATATCCTGAGGTTAGTGCAGCTGGCCCTGGGTACAAAAGACCAATACTGACCATCGATTGTCTTAGTGCTTCCCCAGTAACTACTAACCATGATAACTCTAAGGTCAGTCTTCCTATTGCAACACCCACATTTTCTGCTACATCAGATTCTGAAGCTGTAGAACAGGCTAATGGAACATACCTGTTACAAGAACAACTCTTACACCTTAAAAGACAAACCGAAGACCTCTATGATGAATTTGTCTATTTGCATAGTAAGAATATAGCAAAGGGACACAATTTACCAGACCATCTGGCACTGTGCCCAACACCCGACATTCTGTCTTTAGAGATTGGCATGATAAGGCTTGGAAGGGTAATACAGAAAAGGATACAGACTTATACAGAGCAGATGGAAGACCTGAACTTGGCATATGCATACCTTCTAAAGTTTACCTTAGCTCATTCACTTACTAGCCACAGTAACTCAGGCTGTTGCTCAGATAGTGAAGAATTAACTCCTTCGGTGGGCCAAATCGCTCACACTGCCTTTACACCACAAATCAAGTGTAATAATCTGGCTGGAGATCCTGCTGAGTCAAAGGATTGTTCCGTTCTTACCCTTGATGACGGTCCTTTACTCACACTTACAGCCTCTAAAGAGGTGACCAAGTCAGAGAGGTACTCTGCTTCTATGGACTTTTGTGCACCAGACCATGTGTCAGATCCTGAACTATACCCAGTACCTGTCTGGAATCCAGCTTTGCCAACAGTCAATACCCCAGACCCATCTATCCACGGGAGCACACACGACTTTGAAGGCCAGCCATCAGAAAGCCTACCCTTCCCTGATCCTCCGTCAGCCATGCTAGCTGTTACAGAATCTGCAAGCCCAATCTCTGCTGCTCCGCCTGCTAGTACTCCTAAATCTGCTACTGAAGCAGCATCTCCAATCACTCTTACTGCAGTTGAAGCACCCCCTTCCTCTTGGTCTGCAAGAACAGTACCTGTTTCTACGCCAGTTAACAGCTCTCCTATTAAGGCTACAGCTCCGGTTGTTCCTGCTGGTGCCTCTGCCGCACCTAAACTACCAGACTGTACTCCTTCAGTATCAGTTGCGTCCCCGCCCGCTGGTACTCCTGTGGCATCTATACTCCCAGCTGCTACAGCACCTGAACTTCCGACTGCCATTCATGATCTCCCGGCTACGGTGGCTTCTGAACTCCCTGCTACTCAGGGTGTCCCTGCAACATTTGTGACTCCTGAAGTCCCTGCTGCAAATCTTAATGTTGCTATTGCTGCTTCTGAATATTTGGAAGACCCTCCTAGAGCAACCTATTCAGCTGTATCTCTTGTTCCAGCTTTCAGCACTGTACCGTTGCCAGCCCTAAGGAAAACCACTACTTTCAAAGAAATATATGCCATGGAGCCTGCACCAGATCTTCACAGTCTCTGAGTTCACAAACACACTGTTTGGTTTTGGGCCCTTAAGACTTTGTCCTTTCTGACTTCTACCTCAAAGGTTCGGAACATTGGTAATGTCTCCTCCCTTCAAGACTCTCACCTTGCAGCCTTAAACAGTTTTTGGAGCTACATGATGTGCCTTTTTGGTATAAGACTTTTTCACAGTGTGGCAGGTCTTGGTCTTGCTCTTCTTGTTGGTCAGTATTCAGGGAGCCTGGAGAGGGGCCTGGAGAGGGGCATACTGGCATGCCTGCACCGTGAGCACACACATTGGCAACCATCATGGACTATTTGTTATTCATTTTTCTTCAGAATACTCTTGGAACAACCCCTATTCACACTTTGGTACTTAATTCCCATTTGCGTGACTTTGGTGCCTTCTTATATAACTCAACTAACTACATTTACCACAATGCACCTTGCTACAGCTATCAATTCCAGGCCATTCCAATTCGTCAGCATTGGAACCACAATCCCCAGAAGCCCTAGGGATCAGTGCTACTTCCACCATCTCAGGACCAGAGAGGGAGGAGGCAGATTGTATTCAGGTGTGCTGCTCCAGGTGCTGCCAATTAGCCTGCCGCAGTACAGGGCAGGGCGGTATTTAAGCAGCTGCCTGCAGGAGCTCAGTCTCTTGCATCAAGAGTCCTCCCAGCCCTTTTTTGCCTTTTGTCTCGAATTTGTATGCTGTTCCTGCTGCTGCATTTTCCTGATTTTGTTCCAGTGCTCTTTCTGGGCTTCCTGCCTTGCAGCCTGCAACACCCTGCTGCCTACAGCCCTAGCCTTTTGGGCTCTCTGCCTCACAGCCCTGCTCCTCTGGCCTTCCTGCCTTGCAGCCTGCTACACCCTGCTGCCTAGATTCCTAGCCTTTTGGGCTCCCTGCCTCACAGCCCTGCTCCTCTGTGCTTCCTGCCTTGCAGCCTGCTACACCCTGCTGCCTACATTCCTAGCCTTTTGGGCTCCCTGCCTCGCAGCCCTGCTCCCCTGGGCTTCCTGCCTTGCAGCCTGCTACACCCTGCTGCCTACAGCCCTAGCCTTTTGGGCTCCCTGCCTCACAGCCCTGCTCCTCTGGGCTTCCTGCCTTGCAGCCTGTTACACTCCGCTGCCTACAGCTATAGCCTTCCGGTCTCCCTGCCTCGCTGCTCTGCTCCTCTGAGCTCGCTCCTTGCTGCTCTGCTCCGCTGGGCTCCCTGCCTTGCTGCCTGCTACTCTCTTCTGCTTTCAACCCTGACCCTCAGGTCTCTCTGTCTCTACGCCCTGTTCCTTTGGGTTCGCTCCTTGCTGCCCTACTCCTCTGGGCTCTCTGTCTGCTGCCTACTACAGCTCTCAGTCCTACTCCTCTGGACTCTCTGCCTAGCAGCCTACTACAGTCCTCTTCAATCCACTTACAGTTTCTTTGTACCTTGTACCTTTTGGTACTGCAGCCCTGCTTCCTTGTTTGCAGCCCCCCTCTTTCCTGGCTGCTGCTCCCTTGCTCTCTTCCTTGTTTGCAACCCCTTGTTCTTGATCCCTGTTCTTCTCTTCCTTGACTCCTCTGTCCTCCCCTTTAGTTTACCCATTTTTATTGTACTGTTTCTTCCTTCATTCCCTTCTGCTAGATTTCTCTTAGACTTCCTTGTGCCTGGTTATTTCTGTTCTTGTCTCTCTTGTGTCTTATGTTGATCCTTTGTACAGAGCTTGACTGTTGGTTTCCGGCAGGCAACCTCTGCCCCTTCCCTTGTCGCGTTTTCTGTTTAACAGACACCCACAGCTGTTGTTCCCAGCCATGAGCAGACAGAGTGGGCCTCTGTAATAGTAATCCGTGCAGAAAGCTGGAGTTTCCAAAGGTCCGTGGAACACTCTTTTTCCATATCTGCATACACCCCAAGAGGGAATCCAGTTTGTTTGTATCTTGGTATTTTCTGCCCCTTTCTGTTCACAACTACAGTTGCCTACTTTTCTTTCTTGATGAGTTTCCTGCTGTGTGTGTACTTATATGTCACCTTACATCAGCACAGCCACCCAAACCCTACCTGGGGGCCCTGTGCCACTCTTGACAGAGTGCCATCCTTGACAGCTCTGCCTGGGCCAGGCTGGCCAGAGACACCTTCACCTATCTTAGTTCCATTTTTGGATTCTGAACCTAAAATTTGCCCTGTATCAACACACTCATGGCATTTGGTGCCTTCCTCTCCATGTTTGCTTTCTGTTACTCCATCATTGGATATCCCTTTTTGTACCCCTTGTCCTGTGCTGAAGCAAGTCCCTATGTTATCACTGATCCCCAAACCAGTTGCTGTGACTCTGCCTGCAGTGGACGTACTTGAGCAAGAGTCACCATATGTGGTGTCTTCCTCCACCAGCTAATGCCAGGTACACCTGCTAAAGTACCCTCTATTGAACCCAAAGCTCTACAAAGGTCCTCTTGAGAAGGAAGACCAGTTTAGAAGATGACTTACGAGGCCCCATGATTAAATTGTGAAGTCCCTGTGTCTAGTGTTTTGCAATCTTTGACATACTGCCCTTGTTTCACCCTAACCTTTTTCCTGGTACAACATTCCTTTGCTAAGTCAGTCCATTAGACTGGTTCCACTGCAGTCAGTTTCTCGTGAAGAAACAAGGAAACCTAATCCTCGAGGCAACAGATTCAAGGAAAGGTGGAGGGTAGAACACCCTTGAGATAGAGGCTGGCATTAAGGAAGGAAACTGGTCCTCTGGGCAGTGATATCTTGGCCCCTAGAACTTGCAGATGTAGATATTTGGGCAGTCACCCATTTGAACTCTATGACACATAGAGAGATAAGGCCCACGCCAGCTGCAGGTTGACCCACGAAGAGAATATACACTGTAAAATGATTTTGGCTGAAAGGAACACTTTTTAGTAAAATGTGCTTTTAAAGTATATTGAATTAAATGTGTAGCCATAATTTCCTATGGACCTTCATTCTATTCAATGAACTGGATTGATTTCAATGGGCTGGTCATTTCCAGTAGAGCAGCTTTGCTGCTCAGCCCACCCCTCAGATCCTGTTTAACAGAGATTTTCAGTTGTGACATTTGGAAAATGCTACATTATTTTTTTTCCACTCTTTCTATCCCTTTAAGGAAGAAAGGTTCCACGCCACCTTCCCCCTCAGGACGAGACAGTCCATCTGTGCCAAACTGCTGGATGTCAGCTAGACACCTGCTGCAACCTGCATCTACCTCTTTTTGTATGGTCACAGAAAATGGTGTATAATTTCAGCACTTGATCATTTTTTTGTGTTTTGTAATGTTAGGGATGCTGTTCTAATGTGTATTATTCACTTAATTTGAAATAGGCAGTGGTAATGTCCCACTGGCCACCCGCTAACACATCCACTTGGTCTGTCCCTTTGGTTGTTGTACCTGGTTATTTTCCCTGGAGCCTGTCAGGAGACACTCTGTGTCATCCTGTTTTCTGCTGTCAGACCTGCCTGAGGACTTTCCTCCTGCTGCTGGAGGCCTACCACATGGCAGGCCCTGAACACTCCTGTGAGATACCTTGCTGCACCTCCTGCCATTTCTGGGATCGGCAGGCACTGTGGTCTCTGACTTCAGGTGAGTACCCTGCTCAATGTTCTAGCTGATCCCAGCTTGCAGCAATCTGTGCTTGTGAGTAGTGTGATGAAACACTGGCGTCAGTCACTTCTCCCAAAGGGGGAGCCTTTCCTTGTGAGACTAGGGAGGTGAGCCCACTATCCAATAACCTCACTATGGGTTTTAGAAAGAGGGGCCTCATCTTAAGAGACTCCCCCCTTGGGGACAATGACTCCTGTTCGGCAGAGGAACTCCACAAAAACCTCACTCTTGGACCAAAGGTAACGTCATGGCTTCAGAAAGCCCCATCCTACCAAGCCACTGTTTGCTATTGTGCTATAGCATCCATGCTCCAATGCTTACCTGATAAGACTACCATGAAGATGAAGAGTGACCGAGTAATAATGATTCCATAGTGGATAGGAACCAGCAATACTGTGACAAGGAGGAGAGAGCGAGTGATGGAGATCGCTCAACTGGAAGAGTGGGAGTTGCAAACCAGTGTTGTCATGGAAGCAGTTATAAACCAGCAGATTCTCCGGAATGAGGAAGCTGCCAGCTGGTTTGCAAGGGAAACCCTAGGAGAGTTGAAGGCAGAGGAGAGCAGGGGAACGAAACCCCAATGAAGCGAGCCAGTCGTGAGTGGTGGTGTGACACAAGGAAGGCGTACTGTGAAGTCTGCTATCTACGCTGAGACCACTGGAAATGCCTGCACCACAGGACCATGGACAAGAAGCAGAGAGAGTCAAAGAGAAAGCAGAAGCCATCCTGACTAAACAACGAGAAGTCCCTATCCTACAAGCAGGTCCGCTGATGCCAAACCATGGAATAGAAGTTAACAGGCATGGCGGGCAACCTGGGAGGGAACACAAATATACAGAATACCAGAATCATACTCGTCACAGCAGCCTTGATGTAAGAAAGTCAAGCACAGAATATTAATGGCACAGTAATCATGTCACTCATCCTACCCATCCCAGTGATACAAGAAAGAAGCAAGAGGTACGAATCATCACCTGACTCATCCTACTCAGCTCGGTGATACAAGAAAGAAGCAAGAGGTGAGAATCATCACATGAGTCATCCTACACGGCTCAGTGATACAAGAAAGAAGAAAGAGGTGAGAATCATCACATGACTCATCCTCCTCGACCGATGATACAAGAGCGAACCTTAAGAGTGAGAATCATCATGAGACTCATCGTACTGGTCCCGGTGATACGAGAAAGAATCAAGAGGAAGAGAATCAGCCATGGAATCACCTGCAGGTCCCAGTGATATGGGAGAGCACCAAGAGAGTGAGAATCATTATGGGACCCATCCTACTCATCCCATTAATATCAGAAATAGGATGGATAGCTGTAACAAGCTAACAACAGGTTCTATTTCTCCAGTGGTACTAGAAAAAGAGAAACTTTCAGAGACACTTGAGAAAAGCACTATAAAAGAAACTCCAAAGCAAAGAACTCTGAAGAAGAGGATTTTACAAATTCAAGAGAAAGGGGAACCAGGGAGCTGTAAAAGTTCCCTAAAGGTACTGAATGTGCTACTACAGAAAATAGCCCAAAACTATCTAAGAATGATATATTAAGGCTAGGGAAGCTTTTCCAGCTGAAGTGTCAAGGGTTTTGACCCATGTTGAATCAATAGACTGGGTAGATGTGGGGATGAGCTGTCGCCGCCCATTATTCTATCCCAGAACAAACTAAATCAATAGACTGGGTAGATTTGGGGATGAGCTGTCGCTGCCCACATTCACGCCAGAATCCAGGAGAACTGCGCAGTTTGCGCACACCAAAATGGTCACCTAATCTGCCACCCACCAGTGCAAAGAAAGGTGGTTCTGTTCAAAATCAGTTTTTTTTTAATGTCAAAAAGTTGCTAAAATCATGGGCACAAGATCACTCTAAAGATACAACCTTCTTGTGGGGGGTTCCACATCACCACTCTACTGTAAGGATGCCATCAAAACAATGTCAAGCAAGGGTCCTATACTATCAAGCAAAAGACAACTCTATTGAAATGCATTAATTCAAGACAGATCCCAAAAATGGGTGCAGTACCAGCTTTGTCCACAAACCGGCGCTAGCGGACAGTAGGACTGTATCTCAGGAGTGCAAGAGGATCCAGCCTAACTGGGACTTCAAAGCCTGTTGGTTGATTAAAAATCTTAGCCACCTGCTGTTCCCAGAGGCCAAGAGGCTGAGAACTCTTAACACCCCAGAGACTCACAACGGGAGGCAGGATATCACATGGCCCTTCTGAGTGAGAGGGAGGGGGTTTCCCCTTCAGCCTGGAGGAGAGAGACAATGGCCCCTTCCAGTTGAATGGGGTATGTTAATTTTGAATGTTGACTGTAAACAGAGCTCTGCCTTGGAGCAGAGACATGTGATCCCTGACCCACCCAGCTTCAAGGGGCGGGCCAGACTTGAGTGTGGATTCCTATTGCAGCAAATATATATTTTATAGACACATTTATAACTTATTGTAACCAAGTGACAGGAATGTACAACTTTCAGATTCTTAGTATGAAAAATGCCCTCACGATTTGAGTCCAAACTCCAATTTCTACGGTGTTCTAGGACCAAACCCCGCTATTTATTGATATTACAGACACCGGGTTTATGCTAGAAACCTAGTAAATAGCTGGAATGTGTGTAGAAGGAGGGTGTACATTTGTGTAATTTTTGATGAAAATCCAATATTACAAAACCAGTCAAAAAGCGCAAAATGTTGTCATTTTTTAATGCAAGCCCCCAGGAAGATCAGAGTCGGACAAGCATGGATCATAAGTATATGTACATGTAATTTCAACAAATTGTGTATCTAGGAAATATGTATTTGGATCAGAAATAGATTTGTGTGCACATTGACAAGGGGAGTGTCTTTCTGTAAGCCATAAAGATGACACACAACCCAGCTCCCCAATCAAGGGAGAGGGGAGAACTGGGCCAATGACAAGTGAGAGGGGCAGGCTTAGCTAGGCCCAGGCACACACCCATTTTCAAAACACATAAAAAGTGCCACTGGAACCCAGACAGGGACATTCACTTTCCACTTTCTTGAGGGGCGCTTTGCTGGGAGACTTCAGACTACACATCCATAGATCCAGACTTCAAATCTATCAATCTGCAGAGACCAGAAATTAACTCCAGAATTTGTAGCAGAGAGGCCTGAATCCACAAGCTGAATCCTCTTCAGCAGGCCTCAAAACCAACCAAACTATCCAACAGCCGGGCGAGCTGTTTGAATTCTTTGCCAAGAACTTTTGCAAAAACCTGTAGCTGTATCCAGAAAGCAGTGCTGTATCCGGAACCAGAGAGAACCAGAGACCAGACGCTGTGAGCAGAACCGCCAGAATCCCGTTCAACCTGTTGACCAGATCCGTGACGAGGCCCATTCCTGTCCAAAATCTAGTGTGAGTACCCAGCTAGCACTGTGCCAAAACCAATCTCTTAGTGTAAAATAATCTAATTAAAACTATTTTAACCTATTTAGAACTACCTCATAGGAATCGTGTGTGTCATTCTGTCCTTTTTAAAGCTGAAAACTGTCATCTGCCATTTTGAACTTTTAAATTTCAAATCCGAAAAACTACCTTCACAAAATTGTCTGTATCTCTGGAACCGTTTGTCCTAGGAACGAAATGTAACTGTCATTTTAAAGCTTCGAATCTAAGTGTTCCAATGAACCTCCCTACACCTTGTAGTGCCTCCGTAATTACGCTCGACGCACGTGACTAATTTGCCGCGATTTGACATGTGCAATCATTCCAGCCACGTGTGAAAATATTTGCCATTGCTTTCATCCTTGAAATTCGTTTTTAACCTACTAATTACTCATAGAGCATTGCTAAAGTGAGCCTGAACTAATACCAACTAGCTATCACTCAGCCTGAACCTCTACAGGGAATTAAAATCAATTTTAGCATCATTTCACTTCATTGCCACCACATTCAAAGCATTTTGGGCCTGTGTTTTAAAATCATACCTGTTTTTCTCTAAGCTTGCTAGGGGGGACTGAATTTCGTATTGTATTTGATTGCATTCCTGAGAACTGTGTGCTCTTCTTTCCATCTCCTTATATTGCATAAAGGGGGGGGAGTGAATTGTCAAGGACAAGTGATTACGTTGTCTTTTGTTGAAGCCATATCCAGTTATTTTCTCTACTGCATTTCATTCATCATTGCATTGTCCTTGAAGCCATAAAGGCATTCTCTACCACCTTATTTTTCTTTTCCTATGCATAAGTAACCAAGAACTGTGCTACTGTAGGATTACCTATTGCTGATTACTGCTCATATTCACAAGTGTGCTATCCATTATCAATTTATTTATAGAAGTGTGATATATATGCATATTGTTTAATTTTTCAAATAAACCTTTTAAATTTGCAAAACAAATCTACTTCTTGGCTCAGTGGGGTCAGGGGGATTCTAAGAGAGGGGTGTTATACAAGGGTTCATCATCCAGATTATAACTTGCCATAAAAATATATAAATAAGGGCTTCCCTTGGGCATCCCAGACAAGGCACTGACTTAGTGGGATTGCTTGATTGGAGTCACTTACAGAAGGGAGTACTTTTCCAGGGCTTTAGTTGTTTTGTCTTATTGGTAGGGTCAGTGCAGCTTAGTATTGGACCGGGGGATGGGAGGGGTGCAAACTGCTTGCTTTATACTTCACAACAGATGACGAGCACCATAGTTTTGTTAAGCAGAGAAATTCACAGATTAAGGATAGTGAGGCCTTTTACTTATCATTCAACACAATGGGCCTCATTACGACCCAGGCGCTAATGAGTAAACGGCGCCGTAAAAGGCTGCGGCGCCGTTAAGCTATTAGCGCCTAATTAGGAGGTCCCTTTGTGGGACCCGACCTTAACGGCTGGTGTAGACCAGCCGTTAAAGTAGGGACCCGCAAAGGGACCTTGGTGCTAATTACGGTGTCGCAATTTGCGGCACTGTACTTAGCGCCTTCCCCATTCCCATTGAGCCCTATGGGGCAAAAATGGGAATGGGCAATGGCCATGGAGGAAGGGGGAATTACCGAACCCCAACCTTGTAATGGGGTGGTAATTCCCCCTTTCTCCATGGTGGAGTCAGTAATTTACCGGCATGGACCATGATGCTAATAGCACCATGGTCTTCCGCCAGGGTCGTAATGAGGCCCAATATCTGTAAGAATTCCAAAAACTGGTCTCTCACCTCCTTCTGACAGACCACATTATTCGCCAGGCCCTGCATTTCCCCCTTTTCATGTACGTATACCCCGGCTTTGATTTATATGGTTTGCTTAACCATGGTGCAGTGATCGGTGCATTGATAAGTAGTGCTACGCTCACTTTTTTCACTGACTCCCATTCTCTGATTTATTTTTGTAGTCTAGTTTAAGTGAAGTACCTCTCATTGCATGTAGTGGTCCCTGTCCTTTGCCATTGAATTTGTGTTATTGCATTTCCTTACACCTGTGTTTCTGGTGTTCTGAAGACTGTTTGGGCATTTAGACATGGAACTGTCCAGGCTGTATTTAAGCATTGTGTGACCCTTTCATGTTTTAGTCTAAAGTATGCTGTGAATTAGTTGCTCAAACTGTGTGCCAAAGGAAATTCTCTGAGCATCTCAAGTCCTACATGTAACGTCATCATTGTCTCAAAAAAGGAGAAAAACAGGATCAAAAACGTATATGCTATGCTAGTTTCATGAAAACAACATGAGCGTTCATGTTGTGTCGAAAAACAGGCATTGCTCTGTAAAGTACAAGTGAAACTCCCTGCACTGTTTGGCATTCCTGCTGAGTACGCATCCCAATCTGTTCCAGTGTTATCCCATGTACTGTTTCTGCAAAACCTGTCACTAAAGGCTGTGCGTATTTCCGCTCCATGCATTGATTTAATATCACATCGACAGTGCCTCGTGGAAAAAACAATACAAATCGAACATAAGAAGTGCAAAGTGGGTTGTGCAATAATAAAACAGCTAAAAAGCTAAAACTGGTGCTATAAACAAAATTATCGCTTTATCACCTATCGCAACGTAAAATTAATTTCACTTTCAACCAATGCTGATCATAAACTGATTATACAAACGAATATCAACAGGAAAAGGACATTCATTTAGGTATTTTCAGCCAGGCCCTGTATAAGTGCTTGGCCACAGCGAGCACGGTTGACTCGTCGCGTGTACAACTACAAAACTGTAGTGCCTTTTCAGTGCTTCTAATCCCATTTGCTAAAAATCTTGGTTTTAACTATGTCCTTCTACACTCCATATAAAATAGACGTGTTAAAAAGAAATGCATCTCTCTCTCTCTCTCAAGGTTTTGCAGTAGTAGGGTGTATCACTGATTTGCATGTCCCACTCACGTCGCCTGTCAGCTAATGGCAGGATCTCGAACCTACGTTTCCTGAACTATAACCTTTCATGTGTGGGTTTCACCCAATCCAGGTATGATGTGATATGATGTGATATGGCATGTATAAAGCGCTATAGCTTTCATAATCAACAACCCTTTTTTTCCCCTCCAATGTAACCTAAGGGTTGAGGAGTTCTGTATTTTCCTTGCTTGTAACTGCTATCCTAGGTCATTCAATGTAGCCTTATTTAGGGTTTCAGTACTTGCATATATCTGTTCATGGTTTTGCCAGTCTTCCCCAAGGTCAATGGATTTAGTGTATGTTTTATGAGTGCATACCAAGACATTCCTGTCCCAAAACATCTTTAACTGTTTCCCTGTATACAGACGGGGTAGGGGTACGCCACAGCCTAACCCAGGGTTCTGCAACCTTTGGCTTGCCAGATGTTTTCGACTACACATCCCATCATTCCTAGCCAGCATAGTCAATGGTGAGGGATCATGGGAGTCGTAGTCCAAAACATCTGGCGAGCCATGGGTTGCAGACCCCTGGCCTAAACCAATAGGTTTCATTTTAAACCAAAAGGTTTCATTTTAATGGTGCGGAAAATACTCTGTAAATCAACTTCTAGCAGTAATGGTATCATTGGGCTGTGCAATGGAAACCCTGTGATATTTTTTATGAGTCTGTTTTCTATCTCTGATAGTCCTTTGCATTTCATTTGGCCCCACAGCTCCGCCCCATAAAGTCTTGCCTGTCTGGCTTGGAGGCGATATGCCTCCAGAGGTACCTTCAGGGCTCCCCCCCATAGGTGTTGCCATGCCTAACGATAGCCCCACTATCTCTGGCTAACGTTAGCCCTGCTTTCTCCACTTGCTTTTCCACATTCCAATTGTGGCCACTCTCATGACAGGCATCAACTATTTATGATCTTTCACGATTTAGCTCTATTGCAACGTTGGGTTTCTTTGTTCTTTTCCTTGTGATCAGAGTAGTCCTAGTCTTTGAGCTATTAATTTCGAAATCATTCTCCAAACTGCTTAAAAACAAGAAATTGTTTATCATGAAGCAGCAGGGGTTAATGATAATAGTTCTGCATCGTCAGAAAACATTAAATTAGGGTATTTATCTGTATTCAATTTTGGGGCATCGGTAGGGACAGCCAATAGCCTGTTCAACAACTTTATTGATAAATAGACAGAACAGTTTTGGGGCTTGAACGCACGCTTGGCACACTCCTTTTTGTATCTTGTATCTCCATCAAGTCTCCATCTGACTGTCGCCTCATTCCCACTATATAGTAACAGGATGGCCGAAAGTAACGCTGGGGGAATTTCTAAGTCATTTAAGTGATTCCATAGCTTGGCCCTGGGTATATGGTCGAACACGGTCCTCTGATCAATGAACATCACATAGATGTAAGTTTAAAAAGCTCAACCTCAAGCATTGTAATTGTAATTGCAATTGGTTGTTTATAACATGCTTAACACCCAGAGGTTTCTAAGTGAGGACCCGGGAATCGAACCTGTGTTGCTCTGCGTCGTCTTGTTTCCAAGGCGAGCGCATTCTTCGACTGTGCTTACCCTTCTTAGAAAGCCTGCCTTCAGATGGCTGATCAGGCTTTTTTCTTCGATCCTGGCTTCCAGCTTGCCCAATACTGCCATTGTAAATATTTTTCCATCTGAGTTTAAAAGTAAAATCGGGCGATAATTGCAGGGTCCTCTCGACACAACTTTTTTTGTAAATTGGATCGATGTTGGTGTTTATCCAGGATTTAGGCAGTGTGCTACTTTGCGTTACTGCATTGAACAGTTTTGACAGGAGGGGGAGCTAGATTATGGGTCCTGACTTAAATAAATATATGGACATCGCCCGCTTTGTCTGGTTTTCTGAACACTGTTCGCTTCATAAACCTCTTCAACTTCAAAAGTCACTGGTTCCGAAATGATTCTAGATTGTGTATGTTCACCAGGTTCGTTATTGGTGCGAGTCGGAATGCACAGTTCAGGCACATCAAATAAATAATGGATTCCAGAAAGACCAAACATGACATTTCTATTCAAGTGTCGTGTGTGTTCTTTCTGGAATTCATTATTGATTTTTGCACTCTTTTTGATTTGCCTGGAATGTGCATTCTGGCCAGTGGTCCTGCCATTGAGCATTTGCTTCCCCGTTCCCTGTCTGTTTATGCCAGACTTGCCTGACCCTATTATTTCAAGGACTAGATAGATAGAGGATCACACGTGTCCCATATACAGCTTTCCACCCACTGTGTTTGTAAAGGCAGGCCATCATCATTATCTCCCAAACCTTTGCCCGATGAACACCCTGTCAAAATGTGACAAAGGTTTGTGACCTTTATCTTGATGTCTGTGGTACTTATGAATGCAGTCTTGCTGGCAGGTGAAGGATTTGGAGAGTGTACCTTGTTCTCGACATTTGATTCTTCTTCATCCCATGGGCTGCAGAGTAAAAGACATAAAAGGGCAGTGTTCACTGCTTAACAAAACAATGAGCATGGTGCATTCATTGCCCTGTGCCCAGCGTATCTATAGACATCAATGCTGGCTTTCAACGGGACGGATTATTGTCTCTATGCAACAGCAGCCTGTTTAATGATGCGGATTTCAAACTCCCTTCCTGCTTTGCCGATTACTTTGGGCACTCTGACACAGCATATTGGAATGAGAAGTTCATTTGGTTGGCGTGCCTGAAAGGGACTGCAGAGTAAAAACACCACGGCTTCTAAACCACAGACTATCCCATCACCTAGCAACCAGCAGGCAGGACCAGGTTCACCCATATGCAATGTCGAAAATCTGACCGCACGCTTTAATGCAAGAGTTCAAGAGTCAGGAAAAGACTGGACACAGTCACCTGAAGAATACCATTTTCAGATGGGAAGCATAATCGTCCAGGGCATGTACCCAAAATCACACACTGGGGAAGAAGAAGGCACTGCATTCATGTTTTAGCTTGCTCAAGCAGGAGGCAGTGGGCCTAAAAGCGATGAAAAAGGAATGTCTGACATTCTGGGAAGAGTGATGCAGGCAAAGAGAAGAGGCCACGACCCAGTGCCTGCCGGCTTAAACTCCTGGAGAGACAGCAAGGAACAAGAAGGCAGCCTGCATAGGGGCCGTCAGTCTGAAAGAATAATTGACCCCCCTACTCGGTTGATAAGTTGCATCATGTAGAGAAATCTCCACAGCTGAGAAAAACAGCACCATTGGCCCATTCAATGTATATGCTATAACCTTGGCACAACAGCAAAGTGATACACTGGCAATCGGAAACCACCCCACTGCTTAAATACATCAGTGCACCCTCGTGTGATGTCATTTGCAAGGCTTCCTACTTTGTGGTCAGCCAACTGGCTCACAGCCATCTTTTCTTATCTGATGCCTCGCCTTCCCCCCACCTCCATTCAACCTTCCAAGCCATGTTAATGTTAATATTAAAGGTCATTTGTACCGCGCACTATCACCACCGGAGTGGTCCCCTGGCGCTCTGGCGGCTCTGAAAGAGGGAGGGAGAGGTGGGTTAGTGGGTGGAGGCTGTAAAAGTGCAAGATTGCAGTGATGTGCTGTTGGCAGCCTCAGCCCGGTGGTTCCGTCGGCTGGGCCTGGGGTGTATGCGGCCGGTAGTCGTCGTGTGCTGATGTGCGAGTCTATGTGTGTTTTTTGTTTTGTTGTTGCAGTGTAGTGAAGTTCGTGCGGTTTGCTGTGCTGGAGGATTGTGGTTGTGTTTGGTTTGGAGTTTGAGAGGTGTATGCAGAGAAGGAAATTCTTATTGGTATTGGTTAGTTGGTATCTCTATCCTGGATTGAATCGGTTGGGCTCGTGTAATCTTACACGACGGGATGCTTGTGCACCTTGTGCCTCAGGAGGTGCGTGCCCGTTTTTGCATTCGAGGCCGTTTGAGGATTTAACTGTCCCCTCCGCCCGCTCCCTTAATAACTTTGCATGCTCCTCACCCCCACCCGCATGACTAGCGCACCTGCTAGTGTCTATACATCCGATTGTGTGGTGATTGGTGGTATCTCGTCCGTTCCACAACCCCGTGGTTTCTAGTTGTGGCTGTACAGGCAGTGGGGGATGGTAAGGGTTGGCTGGAGTTGTTGCCTCCGTCTCCCTGGGTCTCTTAGGGAGACGGAGGCAACAACTCGCCATCCAGAACTCTCTTACCTCACAGTCTCTCCTTTCTCTGGATACTGTCTAGAGATCCACAGACCAAAAGGCTCAGCCAAGTCCTACTCCCATGTCCATCCCCCAACACACATCTCCAATCTAAAAATGCCACCATGGCAATCTTCCAACGAATTTCAAATGGTCTATCCTGGCATTGCAATGGTACAATGGACTCATGCTTTGTGGATACCCCCTCCCCCACTTGCTAAAGTCAATGTGAGTGCCCTGAGACCATTGGGCGTGTTTTCTGCTGTATGAAATATGTTTTAGTTAGTTAGTTAGTAATGCATCAGTGTTGTCCTCATACTAACCTCTCTCAATGCTGGGAGGTAAGACCTAAATATTGCTGCCCAATTAATTCATATGGGTCAGGTCCCTGAAACTGATGCGTCAGCCTTAATCCTGCTTTATGATGGTCTTTGAATGGCTGCAACCAAACGAATAAGGCTCAGTAACACTCATCCTCATTAAACCATTCTATCAGACAAATCAGTAGCTTCCATCCTCCGTGCCCCAACTAGTACCTAATGCCTCTTGGCTGATCTGTACTCCAACCATCTACAAAATCTATAGGGAAGAAGGCCTCTTGTCTTGCATGTGTCTGAAAACACACATGTTGGAAGGCTCCAGCAACAAATACAGCGCAAGCTGTCTAGAGGATTCAGGGCCCACACAGACTTTCAGCTAACCAGATGCCTACCCTTCCCCATACTCAACAACCTCAGAGTCCTCTGTCTTCATGGCTTGCGTCCTTCTAAAAATTAGCAGGATGAAAATTAGAATTTCAGTCATCTCTTTCACCTCGACATTTAGATACACAATCGTATGTGTGCATGCACGATTAACTAAGCAACACCACGGGTAGCCTCCAACAGTTCCTCATCTAGCCACCACTGAAATCTTCATACTAACGCCCCCACCTCTTTTCCATACCAGCAACGTCCTTCTCTCTTCCACATTAAGCCCTCTCTCCCCATCAAGCACTGTCAGGCCATTATTTACCTTACACCTTGGCATTTCAACCACACACTTTACCACTAATGATCCTTTCAACCCACACCACCTGCTCCTTCCTCTCTCTGTCCATCGTTCTTCGCTTGCAGAACATGAAATTCCAGGTCATGAGGTTTGAGCACCACCTAGCGAGTTCAATATGAGGAGACTCTGGCACAATGTACATTGAGCTGGGATCCTTTGACATGTGGGTGGGTTTCTGTTTGTGGGTGCATGTATTGTGAGAGAGGGTTCATTTTGTGTATGTTATGTTATGTTATATTGCTTGGTATTTATATAGCACCTTATGTATCATTGGTATGACCTCAAAGCACTAGTAGGTTGAACGCCCTCGGGAACCGCAGTTAAAGTCAGTAGAGAGAGAGAGAGAGTCGTATGGTGGGTGTGTGCACCGGATATGTGTGCAGCTGGTGTGGTTATTACATGATAGCTGCTTCTTAGCGGTGGGTGTGGTGCTGAGGAAATCAGTTGGTTGTGTTCAGTCTGGAGGGTGGAAACCCAGACTGAGTTCTGGCTGCATTAGGCATGAGGAGACGCCTAAGCTAGCTGCAATGTGTTCAGCTAGCTGTGTTTTATTAGGATGATGAGGTGTTTGTGGGGTCATGTGAGTATAAGAACAGCTAGGCCGAATGTGTCATAGCATAGCTGTGTTCTAGTTAAATGATGGTGTATAGGAGAGAGTAATCGTAGTAGTGTGATATGGTGGTTATGAGCAAAGCGCCTGCGACCAAGCACGAGAGCAGGACAGGGGCCATACATAGTGGCACACGTATATAAAGTGACAGGATGGATAGGGTAGACATGTGATACAGATAACATGGGGATACAGGTACAAAGCATATATATAGCATACATAGGAGATACAGAGATATGCAGGGATAAATCCACACCATCCAATCCATCAACTCTGTTCTTTCCATCCACTCCATTCACTCTATCCTTTCCATCTGCACCATCCACCTTTTCCATCGGTTCCATCCTTTCATCCATTCCATCCTTTCCATCTACTCCATCCGTTCCATCCGTTATACATGCTCTAACCGTTCCATCCACTCCATCCTTTCCATCAACTCCATCTGTTCCCTCCAATCCATCCGATCCGTCCGGTCAATCCATTCCATCTGCTCTTTCTATCCACTCTATCTTTTCCATACACTCATCCGTTCTGTATTCATTCTATTCGTTAAATCCTTTCCATCGACTTCATCTGTTCCATCCGTTCCATCCGTTCCATCCATTTCACGCTTCCATCCTTTCTATCCTTTCTCTTCTTTTTCCATGTTTTCATCTACTCCCTCCACTCCATCCATTTCATCCACTCTATCCTTCATCCACTCTCTTTTCCATCCACTCCATCCATCAATCTGTTCCATTCCTCCACTTCATCCCTTCCAACCACTTCATTCGTTCCGTAAACTTCATTTGTTCCATCCGCTTCATCCAGTGATCAATGTCAAGGAGGCAAGCTGCAACGTCGGGCTGACAGTTGGCTTTTGAGTTGAGTAGTTTTAGGATTAATTGGGTGTCATCGGCATAGTTATAGCACAGGATATTGGGCGGGTGAATTATTTGTGGGAGGGTGGACATATAGAGGTTGTCCACTTCATCCATTCGGTCCACTCCAATCCACTCCGTCCACTTCATCCACCCTGTCCATTCTATCCATTCCATCAGCTCTATCCACTCTGTCCGTTCTATCCACTCCGTCCACTCCATTCATCCTCTTCATCCACTCCATCCACTCATTCATGTCCATCCGTTCTATCCCCTCATTTGTTCCATCCACTTCATTGGAAGTGCATTGGAAGTGTTTGACTGTTTGACTACGGACCTTGTGCTGTGCCGCCGAGGACTTGCCATTATAGGCTATTGTTTAAGAGAAATGCTCGTAAGTTTCAGTTTCAATTATCATTTATTAACAAACCACGCGATGCGGCCGCCATTAATAATATGCGACCGCACTGAAACTTACGCATCCATACATATTTCTGCAACCACTGTCTATCTCGTGACATCTTGATATGCTTTCTAAATAGGGGGATTTATCCCATGATTTACTGTTCTACCAACTGGAAAATCATGATTTGAAATGGAGGTAAGGCCTCCATGGGCACAATTCCATACCATTCATACAAAGGACACATGACATTGTGTTTATAAGATTTAAATACCTAATCAAGATTATTTATTAATGGCTTGTTCTTATCTCTCCTTGTTTCTTGTTACCTTTTTCTATTTTTTATTTTTCATTATTTTATATTTTTATTATTACTTTTTGTTCTGTTTGTATTTATCTTTAACCTCCTCCCCTTCACCCCTCCCTACTTCTCTGTGATTACACTCTAATTTGTTCATTTGATCGTATGGACTGCTTTGTTATTTGTTCAACCTTTCATTATGATGTTTGTGAATTGAACTTCATGAATTATTTTCAGTTTTGCTATCAGCCCTGATTTGAAAAAGACACTAGTTTGTCGAAACACGTGTTATCCAAAAGGGCACCATAACCATTAAAACAATTTTTTGAACCATCAACTATACTGTGGCGCAGTTCCCAAGTGTGGAGCATTTCTCTTAAACTGTTTTCTCAAGGGGTGGGGGTCAGAAGCCCCTTTCTGCCCCACACAAACTGCGACACCATTTTTAACTCTAAATACTAACCAGGCGCACGGAAAAGTTCTCGGTTGGTTCAATACAAAACCCCACCATTGTGGCTTAATTATAGGCTATTGGCTCGCGCAGAGTGGACCCAGTGCACAAGAGGAAGGATTGTGTGCTGCCAAAACACGCTGCTGCTCGTCATTGTGGGAAAGAAACAATCACAGCCCCGCACCATCAACAGCTCCTCCCACCCTCGCTGCTTCTTATTGGTGGACAATTCAACAACTACTTTAGTCACGTGCACCGCGGGAGCACCGGAAGTGCATTGAAAGTGTTTGTTTGACTACGGACCTTGTGCTGTGCCACCGAGAACTTGCCATTATAGGCTATTGGCTCGCGTAGAGTAGACCCAGTGCACAAGAGGAAGGATTGTGTGCTGCCAAAACACGCTGCTGCTCGTCATTGTGGGAAAGAAACAAGTAATAATTCTTATTACCAGAGCTCAACTCTCCTTTGTTCTTACTGTATTTCCCTGCACTTGTATTTCCCGGTGCTTAGTGCCTCTTCTTGAGCGGCATACTATTGTTAAGCACTCCCCCTTTCTTTTTTGTCGTCCTCTCCTTAGTCACCGCCCACACCATCAACAGCTCCTCCCCCCCTCGCTGCTTCTGATTGGTGGACAATTCAATAACTACTCCGGTCATGCGCACCACGCGCGCACCGGAAGTGCATTGAAAGTGTTTGACGGTTTGACTGTTTGACTGTTCGATGGTGCGGCGAGCGGCTGGTGGAGTGGTATGGATTGTATATGAAAGTAAGTGATTACAAGTGCACTTGTCATTAAACTCCTCACACACTGTTCTTTACCTGATAAGTATTCTCTTCTGATAAGTATTATTTTAGAGTGTGGGGTGCTTAGAATTGTTGTAATACAGGCATGGCAATGGTTGGGAGTTTACACAGTGGGAAAAGTATCTGCCACTCAAAATCAGATATGGCAGTGGATGGATCAGTGCCTATCCAATTGCATGACTCAAGCATGGAAGAGTCTGCTTCACACACTATGCATCTCTTGCAACGGAACGCAAAATGGATGGTCATACCATCCCATATAGCCTCCAATCACTGTCTGTTGAACCTAATGATGATGCAGGCACTTGTCTGGGTATATGGGTGGAAATTCATGCGGCCTTAGGATTCAATCATGATGACCCTGTATATATAACGCCATTTAAAGGAGAAAAAAATTCCAAACAAAAAAACACCCTTTGCCACTAATGTAAAGCACGTACAAAAAGAAATCTCAGACGTCTCTATTATGGCTCCTGCTCTTACTAATGAATGCGAAAAGCATTATCGCATTTTCCTAGGTTCCAGATCTCTTCGTTCTGACATTGAAAGCATATATTTACATACTCTCGACGAAGCATCTCATGGTGCTTTATCCTCAGAACACTACAGAGTCCCGATTCCCTCACCTTTGGGCCCTTCAACTAGTTCTCCCTCCAACCAAACAATGGGGGACCTATCTGGGATAGGTACCACGAGTAATCCAAACCCCGATATGATTGGCGAAGAAGAAGATACTCACTTACCCGTTAAAGAAGGTGCAAATAACAACTTTAGTGCTGATGAAACTAGTGGTCCCAATGGAATGAATAGTGGGGAGGAATATGCATCATTCCCGGTTATTGCATCTATCTTGAATTTATTGGACAAAGGGCACAACCTCCGTCATGTCTACTTGAATTCTATAAAGGATAATCTATCAGATTTATCGGGAAAATATGCACAATTGAGGGTTTTATGCTGGCCTATGCAACCTGCGAATCAGAGAAAAGGACAATATTAGACTCTCATATCGTGAAACTGACACAAGTGGCAGCTTCAGAGAAGCATGACTTACACACTCAGACTGAGGAAGTATCATATGCCAAAGCACTTAACTCAGGGCCGACAACTCTGTCTATAACGGAAAATAGCCCCTCTCCTAACCTATTAAAGCTTATCCAAACAACCACAGCAAAAATCGACAAAGTGTTGCTCTACCGTCACACCACCCCTCTGCTAGCAATGGCTCCAAACATGGTACTCATATGTAAGGATCCATTTATATAAATCCCATGGAGCCTGAGGACCATCCTAATAGCCCCACCCCACTTGTTAACGTGATGGCGAACACTGACTCTTCTTCTCTCGAGATGGAGAGCCGTGGTCTGCCTGCAGGGAAAGCTGTCAGTTTTGGTAACACTGTTTCAAATGTTGAAATGGAAGAAAATCTCAAAGAAGATTCTGCCACCATTTTGTTCTCTCGGAAAATGAAATGGGCACAGGCAAAGGCGCTAAAAAAAGAAAATCAAAAAAAGAAAAAAAGTACCTCTCAATCCACCCAAGAGCTTCCTAAACACAAAAAAACAAAAACTAAGGGCCAACAAAGTACTGCAAACAGTGGCCAAGAGAGAAAGACATGCAGACAACAAAATGATTCAGTGAATGAGTTGGTGATTGGTTTAATACAACGTAACGAAGAATCAAAAGCACTTCTTAATCTTGCATTGCCTCTTGAGCAGAAATTAAAATGCTCTGGAGGAAAGGATACGGAAATGCATGACGATTCAAAAATAAATGTTGCTCATGATGACGCAAATCTCCAGAGACAAGGGTGTTTATATACATATTATCCAATAGTCAAAAACAAAACAAGTAGAAACGAAAATTAGCATGACGAAAAAACCGACAAGTATGGTAAAGGTTGTGGTCTCTAACGATCACACAGGCCCCCCGGACAACACATCAGCTAGCAAACATAGCAATGATGTGAAAGTCGAATGCAGGGGGTCGCATGACGACTATGAAACTCCAGAGGCAATTACAAGAAATATTCCAGAAAATATCAATTTTCCCGTACCTATACAGAACAAGATTGACAAAAAACAAAAACAAAAAATACTTCTTTATTTTCCACTCAAGAGAAGCTGGAACCCAATATCCATGAGCAACAATCACGGAAAAACTTTGGAATAGAAACGGATGAAGTCTCCTTTAATAGGGACTCACGCTACGTTATGGGATGGCAGAGTGACCCCAAAATGAATGGGCAGCAAAGATTGAATAGATAATTTCTATTTAATGTGCTCAAAGGGAGTCCACAGTTGCAAACACTACATACTGATGACATTGAATGGATCAGATTAGCAAACCAAAACAATTTACGTATTATTTGTGCCCCACAGTCCCTAATTATAATGAGGTTGTTGTGGGAACATAGGAAAGACTTAGAACTGCGGGATCTAGAGCTATCCCTATTTAGATCCATAGAAGAAGCTGATGCCTTCTTGGACGAACCACTTGCACCTGCCCAAACTTCATTAGCAGACAAGAAAAACTTGTCTAGTTTAGACCAGGCTGCATATTTCATCACCCAGATCTCTGCACTGGAAGGAGCAGCCTCCAACCTAACCTGGCTAGCGCCGCTGATGAATTCTATAATAGAGATGGCTGCAAAACAAAAGAACTTAGGTTCATCTCATGGAACTGCTGTGCGATGAAAAACCTTAGCGACTGGCTTAAGGTCTCGGAGTGTGTCCAGTCGCCAACGGTCCTACTTATACAGGAAACAATGTGTTCAAACTTTTTTGTGGTTGATGGATATGACACCTTTAGTGCACCAGCACATCAAGGTCTGGTTTGTCGTCCATCTGGTGGCATTGCAATCTTGATTAGAAATTCAATCCAAATTTCATCAGTTCCATCCACTTCATCCGTTCCATCCACATCATTCGCTCCATTCACTCCATCCGTTCGGTTCACTTAACTTCATCCGTTCCGTCCATTCTATTTGTTCCATTTACTCTGTCCTTTCATCCACTTCATCTGATTCATCCACTTCATCCATTCCATTTTCTTCATCTATTCGATTTGCTCCATCTGTCTCATTCATTCATTAATTCATTCATTAATTTCATCCATTTCATCTATTCTATTTGTTCTGTCTACCCGATCATTTCCACCCATTTCATCTGATTTGTCCACTTCATCCATTCCATTGTCTTCATCCATTCCATTTACTCCATCTGTTTCATTCATTTCATCGGTTCAATCCCCTCATCCGTTCAATCCCTCATCTGTTCCATCCACTCTATCTGTTCCATCCATTCTATCTGTTCCATCCACTCTATCTGTTCCATTCACTCAATCTGTTTCTTCCACTCTAAAAGTTCCATCCATTCTATCTGTTCCCTCCATTCTATTTGTTATATCCACTCTATCTGTTTCATCCACTCTATCTGTTCCATCTACTCTATCTGTTCCATTGAGTCTATCTGTTACATCTGCTCTATCCGTTCCATGAACTCCATTCGTTCCATCCACTCTATTTGTTCCATCCACTGTATCCATTTCATCTACTTGATGTGTTCCATCTACTCTGTTTGTTTCATCTATTCCATCTATGTCATTTACTCTATCCGTTTCACTCAGTCTATCCGTTTTAGTAACACTATCCATTTTAGTCTTTGTATCTGTTCTATCGACTCCCTTTGCTCTTTTTATTTTGCTTTGTTCAAATAACTTTGGATTTCTGTTTATTGTGGTTATTCATTCAATTTGCTCTAGGCGTCGATTCTTTAGGTGAAGAACCACATTTTCAGTAATTTGTGGAAAGAAAGGTAGTCTGCGGTGTGTCGAATGTGTGGTGGAAGCAAATTCCATAGAAAGTGGGCCAAGGCTGAGAATGATGATCCTCCTAACCTGACTGAGTTGGTGTTTGGTATCACTAGAAGGAGGGCAGAGCTAGATCTTAGAGTGTGCGGTGGGTGGTAGGGTTTTAGCTTGTTCTGTAGGTATTGAAGGCCAGTTTTATTTGTGGGAGATGCATAAGGTTTTGAAGGTCACCCTTCGTCCAACCAGGAGCCAGTGGAGAGTTTTGAGAGCTGGAGAGGTGTGGTCTCTTGGGCCAAGTGCTAGAAGCAATTTGGCTGCAGCGTTTTGTGCTCTTTGTAGTTTAATGAGGTTGTATGCTTGGACCCTGAGGTAGAGGGAGTTGGCATAGTCCAGTCTTGACATTACAATAGATTGGACAGCAGCGAGTCTGTTGGGAAAGGAGAGGTACGGAATAATGCATCTAAACATTTTTAGGTGGTAGTGGGAGGACTTAGAGATGTTGTTGATTTGGCGAGAGAGGTTTAGGTCAGAGTCGAGCGTGCATCCAAGGTTTTTCACTGTGGTCGAGGTGGTGGGGAGAAGCATGGTGTTGCTGCAAACCATGATTTTGGTTTTAGTGCAGTTTAGGAGGAGATGGTTTGCGGTCATCCAGTGATCAATGTCAAGGAGGCAAGCTGCAACGTCGGGCTGACAGTTGGCTTTTGAGTTGAGTAGTTTTAGGATTAATTGGGTGTCATCGGTATAGTTATAGCACAGGATATTGGGCGGGTGAATTATTTGTGGGAGGGTGGACATATAGAGGTTGAACAGGAGGGCTGATTTCATGCTCCTTGTGGAACTCTGGTATTGACTGGTCGGACAGCAGAGGCAAAGGTGGAGAGGAAGGGTATTTGTTTCCTATTTTTGAGGAAGGGTGCTATCCACTTGAGAGCGTTTCCCCTGATTCCTAGAGAGTGGAGGCGGTCGAGGAGTATTGAATGGTTGATTGTGTCAAAGGCGGTGGATAGGACTAGAAGATCAAGATTGGTGTGCCGCCAATGATCTTTGTCTGAATGCCAGCAAGACGGAGATCCTCCTCATCGGCACACCTTCACCATCCTTTCCCCTCACTCTCTGGCCGGCCTCCCTTGGCCCTCCTCCTACCCCCACCTGCGAGGCTAAGAACCTCGGGGTCATCTTTGACTCCACCCTTTCCTTCTCCGCCCACATCTCTGAGGTCTCTAAAAAGTCAAATTTCCGACTGCGCCTCCTCAGAGGTACTCTGTCTTTCCTCTCCTTCCCCCAGAAGCTCATGGTATCTCAAGCTTTGGTTCTCTCTAGCTTGGACTATTGTAACAGCCTCTATCTAAATCTACCTGTCTCTACTCTCCGCCCTCTGCAACTAATCCAGTACAGGACTGTGAGACTTGTCCTTGGCCTCAAGCCCTGGGATCGTATCCCTCCAACTCTGAAATCTCTCCACTGGCTCCCAGTTGGTGCAAGGATTACATTCGAAACCCTCAGAATTGTCCACAAGGCTTTCTGGGGCCTGGGTCCAAAATACCTTCAGCTATCCCTCCGCAAATACCTCCCTTCCCGAACTCTTCGCTCCTCTACCTCCAACTCACTCAGGGTCAGTCGTTTTTCTAAGAAACGAGCTGGGGGTAGATCGCTGTCTTCGGCTGGGGCCTCCCTCTGGAACAGCCTCCCTGCCACTCTAAAACTTGAGGAGAACCATCTCCGGTTCCGGAAGCACCTCAATACCTTCCTCTTTTCTTCTGCCTTTGCTCCCCCTCTCCCCTGCTGATCTGTTCTCTCTTGGCACTGTGCACCTGGCCAACCTCTGTCTTTTGGGAACAGGTACCTTCTCATCCTGCCACCCTCCCGCACTGCCTCCGGGCCACCCCTTGCACTGGGGTCTGTATCTGTACCCATACAGCCCCTCCTTTTTCTTTCTGCACTTATCAGACCTACCCTGTCTGCTGCCTTAAACCTAGCACTTGCAAATTGCTGGCTGCATTACCACCGTTTGTTGCCTTTATTATTTATTTATTGTTATTTATCTGTTTCTCCTCTGCTTCGCACTTTCCACCTCTCCCCCCTTCCATGCACTTTTCCCCTCCCCCCCTCTCCCATGCACTTGCGCGTTCTCAATGTCACTGGGCCTAGTAAGATCGCTGTTTTGTTCTCCCCTGTTCCTCTCCCTTGCCTTGTCGCTCTCTGAAACACTTGTGTATGAGCACGATAGAAATAAAATATCAATCAATCAATCAATTAATACAGCATATCCCGCAGAGTCTGCAGTGTTCATAAGGTCATCCCAGATTGAGGTCATAGTGGTTTCGATTTGTGTCGGGGTCTGAAGCTTGATTGTGCATGGTCTAGGAGATTGTTGGATTCGACAAAGGCATTTAGTTGGGAGTATGCAGTTCGATTGATGAGTTTATCAAGGAACCTGGTGTTTGAGATGGGGCAGTAGTTTTTGGGGTCGAGAGGGTCGAGGGAAGTTTTTTTTAGAAGAGGTTTGACATGAGCAGTTTTGAAGGCGTCGGGGAAGATTCCCGAGGAGAGGTAGTCATTTGTGATGGTTCTTGCTTGCTCTTCTTCGCAGGTGGATGGGAATATTTCTTTGAGGATTGAGGCGGGGCAGGTGTGTAGGGGGGAGCCAGATGGTTTCCGGGCAGAGAGAAGTTTGAGAAATTGGTCTCTTGATATTGGTGTGAATGAGTCGAAGGTGGTTTGGGTAGTAGTTGCCGTGGCAGGCGGGGGGTGACTGTTGGGGTGGGTGGAATACTTGGCGGGGACATGAGGGCCAATTTGTTGTTGAGAGAGTTTGTTCTGTCAAGAGCAGTGGTGTTGAAGTGGAGAGAGAGAGAGTCGCAGAGTGACCGAGAGGGGTCACTTGGGTGGTGGTACAGGTTGGTTTGGTGAATTCAGAGATGATTTTGTGGAGTTCTTTGCTGGGGTTTTCACAGTTGAGAATTTGAGAGTTGTAGTGGGCTTATTTTGCTTTTCAGATCTCAGCTTTATAGTAGTGATGGTGCCGGGCCAGGGTGGATCTACTTAGGATGGCTTTATCTTTCCGCCATTTGTGCTCGAGTCATTTATACAGGTGTTTTGCAGTCTTGAGTTCTGGTGTAAGGGTCAGAGCGAGAGGTGGATTGGCAAGTGGGGGCCAGAGGATTAATGAGATATTGAGCCATGAGTCAAAGGAGTCAGTGGTTAAGGGTTCATTACGTTGGGCAGTTGGGGGAGGAGATAGAAGCAGCACATCACCTAGGTCAGTGAGGGTTTTTAGTTTCTTCCAGCATTTGCATTGATTTGGGGGTTCTGGATCAAGTGTGGGGAGAGGGGCGGGTGAACGAATGGTGAAAGGCATGATGAAGTGATCAGACCAGATGGTAGGTGTAGGGAGGATTAGATGTATCTGGTTGTGGGAGCTAAAGATGGCATCAAGGGTGTGTCCTTTAGAGTGAGTTGGGCTGTTCATGTGAAGTTGGAGGTTAAGCGCATCCAGGCAGTTGACCAGTGAGTGGGTCATGGGGTTGATGGGAATGTCCAGCCAAGTATTGAAGTCCCCTAGAAGAGTGAGGGTGAGATGGTTTATTTGGATGGTGGCTATTGAATCACATAGGTTGCTTGAGAATTGTCTGTCATAGCCAGGGGGTCTGTAGATGATTAGGAAGCTGTAGGAGAATGTTGAGAGGAGGGATAGTTTGACAAGAAGCGATTTGCAGGAAGGGATGATTGTTTGGCAGTTGATGATTGAGGAAGAGAAGTGTGACTTGAAAACAATAGCTACTCCTCCTCCTCTAGAGGGTTGGTTGAGTGGGAGGAGGGAGTAGTCTGGGGGGGAGGCTTCATGTGCGGTAGGGGCAAAGTCGTCAGAGAGCCAGGTTTCTGTGATAAAGACTACGTCAGGTTTGTCTGAGGAGAGGAGGTCAAAGATGCTGTATCTGTTTTGTGCTACAGAACGGGCATCAAAAAGGATGCATCTTACTTCTGCACAGGGGCCTGTTGTGGAGGTTGTAGGGATGGTGGTTGGGAGGAGTGGGTGAGTGGCTGGGAGGGGTGGCAGAGGTGGTGGGTGGTGGGGGATGACGGGAATCTGGGAGGTGAGAGAGGCGGGTTGGTCGATGGTGATTGGGAAGAGTAGATGGGTGGTGGAGGGATTGGGTTTGGGTAGGATGGGGTTGGTCAGGTGTGTGAGGGTAAGTGGTTGGTGAAAATTCAAGGGAGAGGGGTTTGAAGCAGGGTGAGGAAGGGGCGAGGGTGGTGATGGTGGAGATTGAGAGGTTGAGGTGGTGGGTCGAGACAAGAGGGGTGAAGAGTAGTGGGAAGTTAAATTAGTCCAGGCCCATTTCCTTTTTGCAGGGTGTTTAATGCAGATGGTGTGTGTGAGAGGGTAGGTGGGTCAGAGGGCAATGAGGATGAGCCCACTGTTCTTGCCAGGGCGAGAGGTGCAGTTTTTAGGAAGGGGAAGGGATGCAGTCGGGGTTGGATGCTAGAGGATGTAGTAAATTATATCTGCTTTAGGTCAGACTTATTCTGGTTGCGATTGGAGGGGTTGTTTTGGACATGTTTACTATCTTTGCCAGTGAGTTAACCAATGTGCATAGTGAGGCTCATCGTTGAGCCTGCTCTCACTGAACATATCTTATGTTTGGAAATTGTGCTCCCTATAAAAGAAATGCTTATCGGCCTCCAGCCCCTCCTCCCTCCTATGTCCCCTTTCCATTTATGTGAGCTTTATGGAAACTTGGAGACAGCAGCTAATTGAAGTCCTGGCAACGGCTGATATTTCAACTGAGCTCCTATTGACAGATCCAACGCGAGCTAAACAAAAATGATGGAGATATGATTAGATGCTTACGCAACAACTATGAATGATTCACCAACAGTTTAAACGTGGACAATTCAATCTTAAAAACTTTCACACTCCGGAATCCTACCTAGCGAAGTTCCATGCACACTCTACATTAATTTATTTTTATCATTTTGACAGAACTTGTGGCCAACGAAGGATGTTCGAGCTAACCGCAGAATAATTTTCAAGTTTGATAATGTATACAGATTTTCCAAGGTTCCAGGAAAACATAAAACTTTGAGACATTTACTTACATTTTCTCCGCTGTCATCAGAGAAAATTATTTTCTATTTTCAACCATTTTTGCAAGACTACTTAATCCTCACATGGGAATCTCTGTGGTACAGAATCCTTAACAGTCAACGTACATGTGTTCGAATTGTGACCATGAAATTTGTTTTGTCTTTTGACTTGGGCTAAGTTAGTTCTACTCATTCTACTTGCGTCTTTTCGATTTTTATTTCTCTTGACTTGCAATAATTCAATGAACACACTGATTTTGAACTCGTTATAAGCCAATTCTATCAACAAATTATGCCCCAAGTCACACCTGATTTTATTTCTAATGTTGAAATATGTCTTTTGAGAGTTGTTTTTTCAACTAACCATGACATATTCATTTGTATACTCTCTTGATGCTCCATGTTTCTACTTACAAAATTTCATGTGACAAGGAATTTCATATTTTCTAATGACATTCTTAAAGTTATGCTTTGTATACTGAAAGGCTGATTTTCTTTTTCAACCATAACAATACAAATTACAATAAAAATAATTATATTTGCTTTAAGCTAAGCTCTCCTAGCCTTCTGAATTTCAGTGGCTAGCCCAAATCTTGCAAACTCTGCCCTTCGTTATACTTGTGTTAATGCAGAAAGGTAATTTTAGCTTTAGGCCTTTAGGTCCCACAGCCTGCAGCTGATCCCCAATCAGTATTGTTTGCTTTAAGGGCAATGCCCCACTGAACACTGCATCCCTGCAAGGACGTTTGAGGTCAGAGCCTGTGCTCAGCCCACTCTACATCCCTAGGAATGAAAAATAGGAACGTGTGTTTCCTTATCCCGGGGAGCAAAAGCTCCAAAAATCAAATATGCATGCCTTCCATGTCATCTAATATCGAGGAGTTAAACAAATAAATTCAACTCAAGCCCAAGCCAAGCAATATTGAGGAATGCTCCTCGAGTCTGGTACCAAACAGTCCAACTCCTGGGATTTTAGATATGCTCAAAGTAAGCGGAAAAACAGGAATTATGTCCCACCAACCATCTTTGGAGTAAATGCATTACCCAATGAAATATCTGATATATTGAACCCATCCGAGGACCTTTTGGGATGGTCAAAGAAAGCATTGCAATTGACACAACACACTTCTTCCGAATGGTTCAGGAGGTAGACTGTGTACCACCAGATGCGTTTGTGGCCACTTTGGATGTCATCTCACTTGTATTCCAAAATTCTACATGAAGGTGGAATTTCTGCATACCTGTGGTTATTGCAGAAAGTGATCTCCAAGATAAACACTGCACCAAGGCCATTACAGATATCATGAGATTCTTACAAACCCACAACAATCAATTGATGGTTCTAACTTAAAAAGACCGGAACAACCCGCGGCACAAACATGTCACCACTGTATGCTAACCTCTTCATGCCAGACCTTGACCCAGAGTTCTTACAACAACAATCCCAGAAACCACAAACCTACCTTTGATACATTGATATCATCTTCTTGAATTGAGCAGAATGTGAAGGCAACCCTCCAATACCACCTGCAGCAGAGTTCTTGGGTGTCAAAACTCAAATGGTAGGCACACATTATTGAGCATGAGGCACACTAAGATAACGGTGGAATTGCACCATCCAAACATGGGTAACGCATGTTCTGTTTGCCACATTGTAAGCAAGCCAAGAAGACATAGTGAAGCTGGAAGCACACTCTGGTAAGATTGGCGACTGCACCAGTTTAACGATGAGAACATATGTTGTAGTGTCACACTGCTTACCAGTCAGTAAACCTTAGCAGATGTTCTAAAATCACAACATGGCCCTGAAACGACATTGAAGCTGCAAAACACACTTTTACATTTGGTGCGAGGAAAATGAATAACATGCCCTGCTTCCCAACAGTGTTCTTTAAGTATTTCACTTGCATATGTTTCCAAAGAAAGATCAGTAATTTGGGGAAATTACCTGGGGCCATTTTAAGACTGCCTGTGCCTAGCTTTGAGATCACATGCTATTCATAAATTACCTGTGAATATGGTTCTTAAAATTAAACCATCAGTTAGAAATGTGGACTGTTTTCAGTAAAAACTAGTTTGTTATTTCTTGCTTCAAAGCAATTGTATAGTCCTTTAGATAAGGTAGCCAGTCTAGACCTGCAGCATTCCATGCATAACTTTCCTTGAACAAATGGATATTAAAGTGAAATGCTGCTTGTTTGCTTTAAGAATGAACCGACTAGTGGTGTTTCCGCTCTTCACCATCCGATGAAGACGTCTATGAGACACAAGCATCACATTTATATAAGAACAACTGTAAAAAAGAAAATCATGTTAATCAACATTTAAAAAAATAATAATAATAAAACAATCATTCAGTCAGATACAAAATTGACTGGAATAAATTCATTCCTCATATCACATATCATCATTTGGCTAGGAATATGTTTACCATTTAAAATGCAAGTGCATTATTTATTTCTACATTCTATAATATATAAACAGCAAGGTATACATGCATGGGCGTGATTAAAAAATCATCCCTGTTAGTTCTCAGAGAATGAATAGGCAAACATTTTTAGTAATGCATTCTTACAAGACCATCAAACATCAACCCAACCTATCTTAACACTGCAAAGCCAACAAACCCACTCAGCCCCCCTAGCATGGCTCCCCTTATACCCTTCAAGAATGTTGACACCATATCTTTTTTGAAAAATCCTACATAGGCCTTCCAGCATATTGCTCCCGCCTCCCAATACAATACAATACAAGTAATTGTATGTGTTGATGGTGTGCTTTCTCTATCTATGATTCTGGCACATCATGTGGCAATTAACTTCTGGGTCACAATGACGGGTTATTACAACACACAGTCCCATCCTCCTTATCTGAGGGGCTTAAGTCTTCCACTCTCTGCCACAGCTCTGGTGCCCTATGTGAAGCTAATTCGTTATACTGGCTTAAACCAGCTCATTCCACCCAGGGCAGGCTGGGAAGTCTTAGCTCAGCATGTGGCCGGGGGATGCATGCACAGTCTATAAAGTCACTCACAAGCTTTGCCTCACACTAGTAGATCAGGGAGAATCCCCTCAAGAATGTCTGCTCGGATTTAAAGAAAAATAATAACACTAGGGCCGATTATGTATGAGCGTGGCAAGGTATCAGAATGGTATAAAGACCACCTTTCACAGAGAAAGAAACAGGGATGACTACTCCCCGTCACCTTGACCCCCCTCCCTGCACCCAGGCATCTTCCCTCGTTTACATCATTGTTCTTCATTATAGTTTCTAGACTGGGGGTTCATACATTCCCACTTGCTAATTAAGGTACAAATTAATTTCCTCTTGCTGCCAGCTAGGCTAAAAAAAAAGCCGTCGCATAATCAAATCCCCCATACAGCTTCCTGGAATGCAATACCAAGCTACTGCCCGTATAAAATGTAACCATTAAAAGGTACATTATAAATTAAAATCTACAACTTTGAGTGTTACCTAGTGCACAGTATGATACAAACATTAATTAACTTAGCAGCACATCAACAATATAGTAACTTCAGTTACAGCATTATGGGCGCCCACCTTTCAGCCCCATATTATGAGCCCCTTCTGGTAACGTTTTCCATCTTACGAGCCAAGCCTGTCCTAAATAATGCCACATCATCTGTATAAAGATACAGTTGACCTGCAAAACCTCTCCTCCAAGACCATGTTTCTCACCCTTGCTGCTAGCAAGATGTGACTTAAGCTCCTTATGCATACATCCTTATGCGTACATTTCTATACCCTGGACAGAGAAACACCTAATGCATTGTTCCACCTCTTTGACATATATCCGGTCAATCCAATACAATGTATCAAAAAAACCTGCATTTTGTTTGATTTTGAAACTGATGTAACACAGTAAGTGCCTGAAGTAATGGAACGATCCCTGCCATATGTCACCGGGGGGAAAACTGCACAGAAAATCAATGCCAGAAGCAGTGATTTACATGCTCCGCTTTAGTTAGTAATTGTTCATATGGTTTGGCGCTTGGCTATAATTGCAGACAAGTGGCAGGAGTAAAGAAATTGGAGCATGCTCTTTCCTGGATCATGACCCGACGCCAGAAACCATGCTGAAGCCAGCAAAGAGGGAAACCCGTCACAAGTGTTTTAACTTTGTGCCTTGGGGGCGGGGGCATCGGCTGATTCTTGTTGATGAAGGTGCGCAACACCTGCAGATAGCCATGAGCCCCGATGGGCTGGGAGGATAGCTCAGGGGTGATGCCCTCACTTTGTAAGCAAGAGGAAGGGGGCAACACGGGTTCAATCCTCTGCTCCTCGCTTAGAAACCTCTGGGTATTAAGCGCGTTATAAACAACCAATTACAATTACAGCTACCCCAGCCAAACTAATGGAGAAGAGTCCCAGGGGAGTTGCTAGATCTGGAAAAGAGCTGGGCTATGCTAATGTAAGGACTTGGGGCTAGCTAGCCTTTTGGTTGTAACCACCAAGCTTTAAATAGGGGCGAAAACCAAAACACCCGGGCTATAGCCTCCTCAGCCCCCACAACCCTTAGTAACGCCTCTAAAGATTACATTAATGCTTCCACAACAAATAGAGACATTTACCCACAAATCAGATCCCTCATTATGTAAATCACTCAATCAACACCTTTATGAAAATAGGCACAAGCTTCCTGACTTGGTGGGTGATTGTATTGGGTTCCTGAGCGAGGGAAGTGCTACAGTGAGACTGTTATTGGAGGAAAACTTGTATTTGCCACGTCAAGAAAGCCAAGTAATGAGACAAAGAGATTCAAGAGGAAGAACCGGAGGGCAGAAGCTGTGCTAGCCAATACAAAAAAAGGACTATCAAGAACCATGGAGTGAGAAAGGAGGCTGGCCGAGCCAATGGAAGCAGATCCTTGGAGAACTCAGGTGAAAAGGACAGGATAGAGTGAGAGTTCTGAAGTGAACCTGGGTGCAGAGACTGGCAGTGGGCCTACCCTAGGATTCAGGAAGGAGTAAGAGGGAAGCTGACTGGGGGCTATAGTATAGACCCTGGTGGGAGTTTTGAGATCATGAGCAGAAAGCAAAAGAAGACCTGCTGAACCTTTGAAAGGCTAGGTAAGAGACAGTTAATCCATCCAGAAATACCTTGTACCTGGGATAATACACATGGGCATTTTCTGCACAAAAAGGTAGCACAATACAGGTTTTTCCAAGATAGTGGTTGTGAGGCTATCACTGCATGCTACAAATCTAGGACTACCAGAGGGCTGTTGGGAGGCTGTTGCTTCATCTTACATTCAGGACCAAGACACACATCAAGACCAATCTATGCTCACACAAGCCAGAGCTAAAGTTCAGAACATAAGCACAAACAAATGAGATACCATTGATAACGAAGTGTGATGGGGCACTTTAGAAGCCCTGTGACTTTGTGTGACCTGCAGAACCTTCTGCTGGGTGGACCCCAGCAGTACATGTTGAAACTAGACTGGGGATTGGACTCGCGCCCTCCGGTCCTTTTGATTGTGTCCTTTGACTAACCTTCCTTTTCTGTAGCCCAAACAAACCTATGAGGATCACACATATACTTGACCACATGTTCTGTTTCTCCATATTTATGATATTTGCCTTTTGTCATCCCTGACCCTCAAAATGTCCCAGGACTTACTCTACACTCATATAATTTCCAACACACTGGATCCCCTCTTCACTGTACCTGTACAGGATGTTGATTGAGCAGCAGATTACCAAAGCTAAATGATTCCTATAACTCTAGAATCGTAAGGCCTCCGGGTCCTACACACCTTAGGAGCAAGAAGACCCATATCCAGGGAAACCCCATTCTGCAGGACCCCAACCTAAAAAAAAACTACGCAACCCCTCGTCCACCACCTTTTCCTGGTGCAACCTATGCCCATTGCCACATGTGCATCAGTAGGTCTACTAAGTGTGCCTTATCTAGTGGAAGAATATCCTTAACTTGTGGCATACAGGGTACGCAATAGTCCTGCCACAGAGGAATTATTTGTGAAAGCTGCGTACCAATTTACTCTTCATAAAGGGGTTCATTGACACACACCTTAAACACTTCAGTTCTTTCTTGGTTAGGAAGTAATTTTACATTGTGTCATCAAATTGATAGGTCATTTTTGATCATTTGTGATAGTGTTAATCTGCATGCACAAAGTCTAGAGTCACAGAAAACAATGAACAGGGAAGAGTTCAATCGCATATTGGGCTACATTACAAGAATGGCAGAGCAGGAACAAATGGGAAGTAATGGAATTACTGCCAATATTCCCACTCCGCTGTACTACGAGTATGGCCCTGGATTTGAGGATTTACCTCCAGCATCGTACTGGAGGAAATCCAACAAGATGCCGACCAAAAATCAGAAATATTGGTGGAATTACTGTGGTGGAATTACCACTGCAGTAAGTCTACCAAAAAAGCCCCATACAGTTTTATGGACTCATAAAAAATTGAGATTTGCACCACCACCACCGGACCAAGTTGCGGTAATGATAATTCAGTTGAGCGGTATTCCGGTGGATTTACTGCCGGAATATTGCCCCACTCGTAATGGGTGTTAACACTATAGCAACATGTTTTATCTGGAAGTGAGATCAACACCAGTTTACAAAGTAACAAATGGTTTCTATGTAGCTGTCCATAGTATTCTACAGGATGTGTGTCTATTGCTAAATCAACTCCTAACAATTGTTTTACTCAATTCTTATACCATAGTATGTAGGGGACTGTGCAGCCCCCACACAACCCCTTCCCTACCAGCCCTCCCCACACCCACCTATCCTGCTTCAACCAACACCCACAATTTAAATTCTGGTGGTGAAATTCAAGCAAAACAAAAATAGAAAAATACATTCTAGCACTATTTGGTCGAGCAATAGACTCACTACTATTGTAGATGGGATTCAATGATAGATTTTTGAATGTCTCCTTATCCCAGTGTGGGTTTGAAAAAAATGGACTTGATGTCAGGAAGGCCGATGATATGGACATCAGGGTCGAATTATAAGTTCCCCGGTAATTCTGGCACTTCCATTTTGTCCGGATCGGGAAAGACACGTTTGCCGGTGGTAGCAGTGATCTTCTGACAGGCATGACCTGCCAGTAGATCTTGCACCTATGCCAAATAAATGCTTGAATCACTGGCACTGGTACTTCCGGTGCCAGTAACTCTGGCAATACCTTCCATGGAGTCCTATGGAATGTGAATTTACTGGCATCTCTGCAGCCAGTGATATCTCAGTAATACCGGGATATCGGGCTGCCGAAAGAGTAAGGGATTTTTGCCAGTATCCCGCCAGAATTATCGCCGGGATACTGGCAAAACTGGAATAAGGGCATTGTATTCAAGGTGAATGATTCTGTGTTCATAACAAGAATCGGTCACTGTATTTAGGAAGAGCCAGCAGTATATTCTAGGATGCAAGATTCACGCTCATGACATTAGGCCAGCTAAGAACAAATGCACTAAATAAATTAGGTTTAGGGTAAAATATATGAGTCAGAGGAGTGCTTCAGCAAGTGAGATGAAGCATTCGGATTTTTAGAAGAGATTTAAAAGGGCAGAAGTGTGAATCAAAGAGTAAATGTTGCCAAGCTGAAGATGGAGAGGGTACGAAGGCAGAGGGCATCTGTCCTCAATACTCTCTGGTGTAAAATTTAACAAACCTGCAGAGCTGTAAATCAAAAAATGACATTTAATACACCCACATAAGATCACACATTCAATGTTTATGGTCACATTACACTGAAACTGCTATAAAGATTCCTTATCGGTCAGCAACCGGGAGAGTAAAGTGATATATTACGTTTTTAAGTGAATCTTCATACGGTCAAAGGTTCCTGATTGAAGATGCTGAACACTTAAACCCTCAAGTGCACAAATTTAGCAGCAAGACACCAATGGCAGTGTGGTGTATTCTTGTCAGTTGTATATCTTCCTGGGTCTAATTATAATCTTTTCGATGTGTACCTGTTCAGGAAACGCAGCATTGCTTTTGGTGCAATGAATTATAGGTGTTGAGCAAAGTTGGAAAACCATTTGCCAAATCTTACACGAGTAAAATATGAGTTTCCCCTGTTGGGGGTCCAGACATTAGGTGAGTAGAGAGCCACACTGACACTGTGTCTTCAGGAAAAAAAATATACCGATGGGGCAGGGTTCAGGGAAGACAAATGTTGCACAGTCTATTCCAGACTGTGCAGTGAACCGAAGAGCAGATTTGAATGTATTATGTATTTCACTGTATAGACCATGACAAATGTCTCTCTGCAGTGCAATCATCAACATTTTTCTATCAAGATTGTCCATGATAAAATATCAAATCACCCCGACCCTTCATCAGCCAATAAAATAATTCCCTCAGTTGTAAGCAGGCTACATAATTCACTCTGATATCAATCTGACAACTGAATTAATTCATATCTAAAGCAGGGCTTGGAGTATTTACATCTGCACCAAAATGAATTGTCAATAACTCAGGTCAGAGTGCTGTCTTGCAGAATCAGGATCCTTTGTTCAGTCAATAAGGCCATCTTTGTCACTGCTTTTGACATTCTTCTACCTTATGGCTACAAGATCTTCTCCAATCCCAGACTCATCCAGGTTTGGGACAGTGTGGCCCTCATCTTCCCTGAATGGGTCCCTACCACCATCATTCCCACTCAATCCTACTCTTCCTTTGAGAGTCTTGCCTGGAGGCAGGATGTCTCTCCCGCCCTCTCCCTTACTCTCACTACTATCTATAGGTCCCCAGACATACCCCCTTTTTCCTCTCTGAATGGGACAACTCCTCCTACTCTTTCCTGACCTCCTCCCCCAAACCTCTCTTCCTTGAGGACATTAACATTCATCTTGACTCTCCGGACTCAGCCACTGTTCTCTTCCGAAACCTCTGTGACCCTCTCTCCCTCAAAATACTTCCCTCCGATTTTACTTACTCTGAAGGTCACATCCTGATGTGCTTATCTCCACTGACATCTTTCTCTCCAACCATCTAACTACTCCTCTCTCCTGGACTGACCACTCTCTTCTCTCCGCCTGCCTGGTGCTCCCTATCCTCCTGGCGATGCCTCAGCCCACACTGCAACCCTTCTTCTCTGTCATTCGACCGATGAAGCGCATGTCAGTCGCTGCATTTGCTGCCACCTTTATTTCCCCCCAACTCCTGCCATTAACTTCACACTGACTCAGTACTTGCTAACATCCAGCTCTCCATTTCTCAGACACTGGACATCCTTGCCCCTGTTATGAGGATCCTCATGAAGCCTGCCTCCAAGTGCTACTCTTGGTATGACTCTGTCTTGGCCACTCTGAAACGCAAGTGCATAGCTGCCGAACGGAAATGGCAGGCCTCTAGCACATCCTCTGACAAATTGGCCTGCCGCCTGCTCCAAAGGCAATATCCACTCTCTATCCGCTCTAAGTAGAGGGCTCATGTCCAAGCCAGCATCTCTGTGGGCTACGAACAACATGGTTGAACTTTTCAAAAATCTGCAATGAATTTGCAATCCTACTGCAGTCTCGACTTCTCTTCTTCCCTCCCAGGCCCTCTGTACTGTATTGGCCTCCCATTTCTCAACCAAAACTCAGGACATCCTGTCCTCACTCTCCCCTACTCTCCCCCCAGCTCTCCTCTTCTCTTGCCTCCCTTGACACCCCTCTCCCTCCCACCATACTCTCCTCCTTCTCTCCCTTTGTGTGGTCAGTGACGTCTCTAATGTATTCCACTCTAATAAAGTCTTCTCCAAACAGGTGCTCCCCTGCTCCTCCAGCACAAAATATCCTCTCTTGCCCCTGCCTTGGCTGATTTCTGTAACCATTCCTTTGCCACTGTATCTTCCCCCAAACCCCTCAAGCACTCCCTTGTGCATCTTCTCATAAACAGGCTGTCTCCAGACCCTTCCTGCATTGCTAACTAGTGCCATATCTCCATAACTCCTTTCCTGTACAAACTCCTGGAGAAGTTGGTCATCCCCCAACTGACTCACCAAACCGAATCTGCAGCTGTCTCCATGGCCACCAGTCTGGCTTCAGAGCTTCCAGAGGAGCGGAAACTACTCTCCTGAACACTGTGATGATGTCATGGCCACAGAACTAAGGGCCAGTCCTCCCTCATCCCCAGGGTCCAAATGGACCCAGGCCTGGCGCCTCTGGTGCAAGGCTCATGTAAAAGTGTGCCTAGCACACTCTGTGACTAAGGCACGTGCCACAGGGCCAGGCGTGGCCATAGAACAACATTGGAAGGCACGTGCAGGAGTCCCTGGGTGGGGCAAGGTGGAGCCACTAGGTGGGGCTAAAGGGAGGGGCCAGGGCCAGCCTATATAAGGCCAGCCATCCACATGCATCTGCTTCGTGTTGTTCTGCTTTTGCAGCGTAACGCTTACCGCTGTCCTTACCTGCGCATTCACTTGATTCCAGCTGCTTCATCTCTGAAGACATCTTACCAGATTCCAGCATCCCACCACTGGGAGCACTTCTTACCTGCTTTAAGCCGCTCCATCGCTGTATGCACCTCTTTCCTGATTCCAGCTACTCCATCGCTGTGTGTGCCTCTTACCTTAATCCAGCTACTCCACCGCAGTGCGCGCCTCTTACCTGAATCCAGCTACTCCATAGCTGTGCGCGCCTCTTACCTGAATCCAGCTACTCCACCGCAGTGCACGCCTCTTACCTGAATCCAGCTACTCCATAGCCCACGGCGCTCCTACCTGCTCCCAGCTGCTCCATAATTGAGTGCGCCTCTTACCTGCATCCATCACTACTGGAGTCAGAGCCTTCTTCTCAACTGATCAAGGCGTCCAGCTCCCCAGAGCTCCACTTTGTTCCTTTTCTTCGTAGCATCTTCACCCTGCAGCCGCAGAGCTGCATCGAGCATCCGGACTTTGTTCATCACCGTCAAAATTCTACTGCAAGAGAAAACAGAGAACACAACCGGTTAGAATTCATAACAATAACAAACGCTTGGCCGCCAGACCAGTGACTAGAGTTCCATTATAAAGGCCAATTCACCAGTTCCATCAGGCTCAAGGAACTCCCCGGATTAGCTCCGCACTCCAATCTCCTTCTTCATACCAATTGGGATGAGATTAGACATTGCAAGAATTATTATTGAACAAGACAAAGACATGATGAGATTAGACTGAAGTGGGAAAATCGAGATCAAACTCCTGACCTTCACCCCAGGCACATCGACCGACAGGACAGCAGGAAGAATAAGGAGCGCACTTATCATTTGAAACAGGCCCCAGCGCACTCATGGGTGACAGATATGCTGAAAGACACCCACTTCACCAACATTGCAACTTCCATGCTACATTAGCCAATACAGCAATACCAGGATCTACAAACACAAGAATCTCTGTTTAAAGGCATGCACATGCCTATATGAACTAACCTGATCTAATTGCACAGTGTAAAGCCATGTTTCAGGAAAATCACAGTCTAGTGCATTCGTCTCACTGAACACCAGCCGCAGTGGGGAATCGTGCTGACTTCAGCAATGCTCCTCGCAAACCCAGGAGCAGCCAAGGTCGCACAGTAAGATAAGATTACTTTCTTTGAACGACAGTGAACCCTGGCAGACCAACATTTTTAATTCTTCACAAATATGAGTAAGTCAAGGCAGAACATCCAGAGCCCAGTGTGTTTTCCTGGGAACGAAAGACATTTTCGCAAGGCTCACACACCATTTGAAACATAATTGTAACAAGAATGGCTCAGCTCTGGCCAATGAACGCTGAGGGCCCAGGGGCGAAAAGCCTGTTTCAGCTAAAAGTGATGGGAACAGATTCATACTGCAACAATTTTAGAGTTAGTTAATGGGGGTGGCGCAGCTAAACCAACCCATTGACACAGAAGTCCTAATGTCCAATTATCAGGCTTCCTATATATATTGCAGGATGAGATAGGTTTCTGGGAGCTGGTCCAATTCTGTGAGGTCAGCCTGCAGTGTGTTACAAAGCTGGCTTGCAAGCCAGCCCCGGGGGAGACGATGCTGGGATTTTTGCTGTGCACAAAGCTCTCTGTGTGTTTTTTTTCTTTTTTTTGCTGCCCAGAAATAAACACAGTTTGGAAGATGTTGCTGCCTGCTTGGGACTCTGCTGCATTTCTTTGGGCAAAATGGGAGGTGTTGGGGTCTCCCATGGCTCGGACCCCCAGTAGCCCGGGTTAGGGTCCAACTTCTCCCCAACAAGTTGGTGCCCTTGGTGAGGCTCATTGCTCATTGCAAAACATGGGTGAATGGGCACTGCCTGCACAAGCCCTGCATTGAACTTCACTCCCTGCCGCTGACTCAAGGAAGCTGTGGGACCCTCGCCTGCACCTGAAGACCACGGGAAAATGCGTAACCGGCTAAAGACATCGGGGGCCACTTGGAAATACCCCGCTTGAGGGCAGGTGAGAGCCCTGCAGGAGAAGGGGTCCGGTGAAGCGCCTTGATGTGGGGTCTATTAGCAGAGCAAGTGCAGTGCAGCATAGGAAATTTAAGTACAGGTTCAAGCAACCAGGCAACATGGGATTTGAGGGAGGGGTGTCATTGTGTGGGGTTACAATGGGCAAATGTTTCAAGTATTATGATGTATTGTTGATCAGTATGTTGCAGAAAGTTAAAGGGGCCGATTCATGGAACAAACGTACGCCGAAAATCCCAGCGCAAGCAGGCGCAAAGTGGCGCAAGCATGAGAAAGCAAGCGCACGCGCATGCGTGCGATTCAAGGAAGGCGCTGCGCTTGTTTCCCACTGCTTGTGCGTCAAATCGGTGCATGTCGCACGAGGGCACACATGTCATCAAATGGCGTGCACTACGCGCACAGCAAAAGCGCACATAGCGCAGCGCACACAACAAAAGTAGGCGGACCAGTGGGAGTAACACGTGGAATGGGGAATAACGTGTGAAAAAGAAGGCGTAACTGGGGAAGTACTGCAGGGAACTACACGGAACGCCCACACGCACGCGAACAACCCGTATTCATGGATTCGAATACAGGAAACCCACGCACGGCAAAAGATGCACACAGGCGTGAACGCGTCTGCCACACGGAGGCAGGTGGAAGCGTCCCGCGCACAGTTTAAAAGTGCGCGGAAACAACAAAAACATATATACAGCTACGATGAATGCCCCATTTGTCGCAGCACTGGTCGTGGGACACCGTAGGAGGAGGAGAATAGCCAGGGCACGCATTTTTTCACCACGGACAAGCCTTTTTGGGATGCCTGACGACCAGGTCTACGGCAGGTATAGGTTTCCAACCCGTATCATCCTAGACCTGGTCAGGGAGTGAGAAGATGACCTTACATCCCCCACCCATTGCTCCCAAGCATTGAGCCCCTTGGAGAAGGTGCTCAATGTCCTGCATTTTTTGGCCACTGGGTAATTTCAGCGGACTACTGCCATAGTGGGGGGGTCTCACAGGCCACGCAGTCACGCTGCCTACACCAGTTCTTGGCAATCATGACAGCTCGCCCCTCAGTCCGCAGGCACATATACATGCCCAGAACACCCGCAGAAAGACAAGCCGTTGTCCTGGACTTTTACAGGGTGGCACACTTCCCCAAAGTGCTTAGTGCCATAGATTGCACCCATGTGACCCTTCGTCCACCTAGGGCCACTGAGCACATCAACCGAAACCGCAAGCACAAGCATTCCATCAATGTACAGGTGGTATGCGATGCAAAGGGAATCATCACCTCTGTCTATGAAAACTACCCTGGCTCCACCCATGACAGTTTCATATACAGAATGTCTGCCCTGAGCCGGGACCTGGAAGCTGGGCAGCATGGCGACACATGGCTCCTAGGTGAGTACAAATGCCCTTTCACATGCATGCATGTCACACACACACACACATACACAAACCCCAATAATCACAACCATTATCACCTCTCCAGGGGACAGTGCCTACCCTCTGAGCAACCACATGATGACGCCAAGCCGGAACCCCACCACACCACCCCAGGTAAAATACAACGTGGCCCATATTGCAACCAGGGCCATAGTGGAGTGCACATTCGGAGTGCGCAAGTCACGCTTCCGCTCCCTTGACCGCTCTGGCAGGCAGATACTCTATGCACCCCCAGTAGTGTGCAGGATCATTGTGGCAGCATGTGTCCTGCACAATGTTGCAACACGGCAGGGCATACCGGTGGACATGGTGGTGCCCCCACATCCCCAACCACAGGCACAGGTGCTGCCCATGGGTGGGGATAGGGCACGTGGCGAGGAAGCCCGGACCCAGCTTGTGGACACATTTTTCACCTAAACTCCCACCCCTGCGGAGTGCACACAGGCCTGGCACATACCAGGTGACAATCGATGATGACAAAGAGACAGTCAACTGTCACAACCTTACCACCCTGAGATTGTTGCCATGGAAGTGCCACATTGTGTGCATCCCTAGCTACTTAAACACAAGCAATCCTGTGTGACCAAAAGGCACACATGTAAGGTGTGAATCACACACACCTGCGAACCAGGCCATGACTATCACTGGTATGTCACTCAAACCCTCCCAAACCACAACATGACATGGCAAGCAATAGCCATACACCAACACAGTAACAATAAGGTACACATTGCCATGTGAAAAATGTAAATTGGCATCAGACAATGATGCCTGATATGGAATCAGATGAAATGACTGACCAACAACCTCCCACCCAAAATAAGTCAACCCAAATGCATTCCAAAAGTCATAGTTGTAACATAACAATGAATGCCTGTCTACATGCACATTGTGCATTGCAAAATCAACACTGCAGCTTCTGTGTGCTGTGTCATCCTCCTGCAACACACTGCTCAGTGCACAGCACAGTTAACAGCCATTGCGTGTGATGCACACCCTGAGCATCACATCTAAGCGACAAACCACATCAAAAAGCAAATTAGGCATGTACAGGATCCACAATTGGTCATAGGACATGTGCTGCAGGGACACAGTGGGCACCAGAAGGAAAACAGAGTGTACACGTGGACATTGAATGGTGGTTGTACATGTAGTGCATTATAGTGCGAGTGTGTGGGTCAGTAGGGACATGCACTCAACATATGCATGTGCAATCAAGTGACCATCAGTGTCCTCTACACATCACATGTGAACATTCACCATGTGTACACCCCAGCATGTCAAACCACAACTATCCCCTCACACCTGAAAGGTAAACACAACACATGAACAGGCATTGATCAGCAGAACACATCATGTACATAGGATACCACAATTACAATGTCAGGGTGCCCATCACACTGCAGGGCAAGGCAACTATCACCAACAAAGCACCCCCTCTCCCTCACAAATCACCATCACCCACTGAACAACTGCACCAGGGTTATGGAGCCTTCATCCTTGAATTTCACCTGGCCACAGGATCACCCTTCCCCTTTGTCACCATCTCCCACCTTGTGTGTAAAAGTTTGCCTGCACCCTCAGAGTCCACCTTGATTTGCAAAAATCCTACATCCAAGAGAACTCAATGCAGGCCAACACAGAAGCCAAGCAAAAAGCCTACAGGCAGAAAAACTAACCAGAACAGCCTCCAGTAGATGACATGAAGTAGCAGTACCTCACAAAGGCCAAGTACTACCACAATGACGTAACAACCAAGGTAGCACAGTAAACCAATGTCACAACAGGATGTGTACCATGTGTGGTACATAACATAGAATGATGCACCACAAACGGATGTGTACCGTCACTGCTCCCGTGTATAGGCGCAGGAGTGGCACGAACCAACCACCCCCACCGTGGTCTGGGTGGCTGCAAGGTCAAACTCACACAGGCCTCTAAGACCCTGGTGGGGAAGGAGGGTCAGGTATATGCAGTCGGGACAGGTGTTGGCATAATGGATAACCGGAATGAGGGGCAGGAGAGGGGAGTAGGATTGACAGGGGAAAGTAGGGAATGCCCAAAAATGTAGTACTCACATTCACACATACACAATCATACCAAACTTGTTCATCAGGCACATAGCAGCAATTCACTGAAATGGAAGTCAAGAGAAACTTATCTCTCGGGTGAGTGCTGGCCTCCTGCCTGCGCACTCTCAGGTCTGGTAACAGGAGCACTTCAATGCTGCAAAGAGAGCCACAGTTAAAAATCTGTGCGTGCTCATAGCACACAAACACACCACCAAATATGCCCCAATGTAACAAACTACTCTACAAACATACAATCTGGTGTGGATACTTCGTACCCATATGTAACATTACCCCTGTGATGGTTAATACACAGTCAATGCAGTAAATCAGGCGCCGCTGGGTGCATTGCAAATGGAACACCAATGTGTCACGATTCACACAACATGCAATGTTCCCTGGGTAAGCAGACAGACACATATAGCAAGGTTTGACTTCCGAACAAGTCGTCTTCCACCATGACCGAAATAAAGTAGGCAGTGCATGTTTCAAATTATACATGGAAATGAAATGCACAGCACCCAAGTCTGTCCCTTGCTGTCTGTCCCTGTGAGCTGCTTCTTTCCATGTCTCGGAACACTACATGGGTGATATACGTGCCTCAATGGACCATGGTGGACCGGAGGGTATGTGCCACTGCCCCTGCAGGTGCCCCAGCCAACCTTACAATCAACTAGCTATGAGTCCACCAACACATCTGAGCTGTATTGTGCGCTTCAACAACAATATTCATCCAAGCTCACCCTCAGTGCTGCTACTAAGCATGCATGTGCAACTGGCCTGGTGGAAGGTTTGCTGTGTTGTGGCCCCCCTGTGCTGCTCACCTTGCCTGGAGTCCCTTGAAATACGTCAGCAGTTTTAGGATGTATGATTGCAATCCCTGTGCCTCTGCTTGTGCACACATGTACATGTTGGCACCACCAAACGTGTCCAGATTACAGACGTCCAATGGCCCATGTCTGCTGGCAAAGGTGGTCTGGAGGCTCACCCCCTGAAGAAAGGGCATGAAACACATGATTAACGCATTAGATTCATCTGTGTGTGTCTTTTCAGGCATCACATCAGTGGACCATGTCAGAGACGTACATCAGAAATCACACCATCAGTCCGTCTTTCACAGCCAAAGTGTGGAACACACTATCTGCGGCATGAATTGCAACACGCACATGTACAGTAAAGATAAGAAACATACTACACAATGCATAGCAATGAATGTACACATGAATCATGAAACACCCCATCTAGCAAAAGCAGAACAGTGGTCAATAACACCCCAATCATCCCCACTAGGGGTGTTAATACAAGTTCCACAGCAGCAGACATGCCACAGATATGACAGTCCAAAGCCCTTGTGTAATAGGCTGTTACACCGAACCATCCTTGCGAGCCCATGGATAAGGGAAGCAGGAGTGGCATTTGTGAATCAAGGACCCCAAGCAGCAAACACATACACAAGACAAGCTTGAAGGGCCCAGCTGGAACAGACAGTGGATGCTTTCAAAATCCACAGAGCACCACACTGTCACATGAAAGCACAAAAGACAAGCAATTTAAACTATATTAACTAATTACACTAACTATGAAAAACCTACATGACCTCATTAAACTAACTATCAAACAGAAACTTAACTAACTAAACTAAAAGAAAAATCAAAAATGGCCACATACGACCCAGGGGGGTGGGGGGCACCCAGGAAGGGGGGGGTACAGGGTGCTGCTCAACACCCACATGCAATGATGCTGAGCCAAAAAGAAAACCTCCATGGGCTCAATGCCTGCACAGCCCAACCTATGTGGGAGATAGATGGTCGTCCGAGTCTGGCTCCTCCTGGAAAGGAGCACGTGGCACAGTAGCCTGGCCACACCTAGCCGCAGCTTGCCCCTCGTCGGCAGCAAGTCTGCCGGACGGGTGAGCCTGATTCTGTGTGGCCATGACTTGTAAGTCTGCATGCAGAACCTCCCATGATACACGTGCTTCCTCTTGCAAGGTACCACGTGTAGCACGGAGTTCCTCCTGCAAGGCCTGCAAGGCCTTGCTGGACAACCGCTGCACCTCCCGGCAAGCCTGTAGCTCAGCCGAGATGGTACGCTCAAGCTGTGCAAACCTCTCCTCTGACCGCTCCCTCTGGGACATCAGAAGGACACCCAGAGTGGATTTCAGGGAAGCATACTCCTCCCTCAGGGCCTCCATGTGTGCCTCTGCGTGAGCAGAAATTGCTTGATGCAGAGACGACATTTCAGCCTGGCGTGCCCTGTCTGAGGCCGCCATGCCCAGCCTGAGCGAGCGGGCCGTGGACCGTGCCGCCTGCTGCTGGAGAAGCACCTGCCTAGCAGGGGGGAGCACGGATCGGGCCACACACTCCATGCTCTCAGCAATGTTCTCCATTGCTGCCCCCTGGCAGTCATGTCTTGCTCCCACTCAGTATACAGCGGCTGCCTGCGGCGACCGCGTTGCTGGGCTTGACCCCTGCGGGACCCAAGGACCGGGTGTCCTCATCGTGTTGGCACCACCCACGGCTGCACCACTACATGCCCCCGTCGACGTGATGTCCCAGGCACATCAGTGACTGGTATGGAGGGTGACCCTGCATCCCGATCCACCACGGGCTGAGGTTCCAAGACTGTCTGACCCCTCAGTGCAGGTGTCGCGGACAGAGGAGTGTCCACATCAGAATCACTCACCCCTGACACATGAACCTGATGCTCATCCAACTCGACATGGACGTCAGAGTCGTCATCAGGGCTGGACTCATAGGCAGCCAGAGACAAGATGGCCTGTAGCACTTGGGGGTTTTCGTGGCCTGCCACCCCACGACCCCCACTTGTGCCGGGTTGATGTAGTGATACCAACCCTGTGCCTGGCATGACAACACCATCCTCTGGCTCCATTGCATCATCATCTGAAAAATAGAGAGAAAAAAGGTCAATACACATGTCAGGAGCACACAACACACACACACAGCAACAACATCAGGCAGACATGTGACACACAAAATAGAACCTGGCATGCATGCTGGGTCAACTTGGAATTGCTTCTGTGATCAGACCTGTTGAAAGGTGGCAGTTTGCATTGAAGTGGGTCTATGCAGTGCAGCCAATGTGTATGTTACTCACTACCTACATGTACAAGTACTTCATGGTGTTTGTCAGAAAATGTGAAGGCAGTGCAAGGTAACTTCAGGCATCATGTGCAATGTGCATTCAATGGGTAGCATATCTACAAGCAAAGCACCCCTCCACCCAAGTGCAAAAGCATGGATGCCTAGCATGTTATCAAAAGGCTGACCATAGACCTGTGCATTGACAGGCAGTGTTGACTAGTATCAACAGCTTCATGTGAGTCAAGTGACAACACTGCAAATGATGATGGGACAGTAAGCAGGACACATGATGAAACGTCTGGAGGCCACCCACGTGTGAAGAAGACACTACACCAGTTGGACAGAGTCATTGGCCATTAAACAGGCTGAGGCCTGAGACCCACCCAGATTGTCTGACCCTAAACATGTGTGCAACACAGTACTGAGCCACAGTAGACATGGGAAGGCTGATGAAATGCCATGCAATGTATGTCACCCAGGACTTGTATTACAGTGATCATCCAGTCAAGGATACATTGTGTGTGGGCATGCGTGCAATGCACATGGAGCATCAATGGGCGCTGATGTCCCTGTGGGGCATCTGACCTCTGCACAGTACAAGTGAGATACCCTGCAGCAAGTACTAAGGCTGTACCACACAGCATATGTCTGGCAGATTGGTTGCGGGAAGTTAGCATGTACACAGGACGCATTAACAGGGAAGTACCCAACGGCAATATTGAAGCAGACCAGTGCAAAGGTGGAATTGGGGTGCAGAGCGGGGGGTGGAGGGGCAAGGGAGCATGCCTACATGGAGTACCCACATGCAGGCAGAGGACACATGCACGTCAGTCATGCTTTGACCTCGTGCCTGGGCTGAGAGGAAGGTCACCCCACGCTACATGCAGAAGGGCCAATGAGCTGGAACATGGACCGGAGGGGCATACTGGTAACCAGCATGTGAGTAGGGTGCAATAGTGTTGATGCGGACAGTCCCCGTCTGCTCCACATGTCCACCATCCAGCAGAGCAGACATGCATCAAGGAAGCATTACATTACTTGCACATCCGAAACATGTACACGTCACATGTACTGGCAATCATGCTCAACACATCCCACAAGTAAAACACACACGTCCTCAACAAACACGCATCAACACTCACTGCACTGGGCATAAAAGTCCGGCATCTCTCCCACTCCTTCGACCGATTCAGATGGTATGAACTCCGCAATGAGTGACTCATGCGGAGTGAGGACTTCCTCCTCTGGTGCAGGCCCACCGCCAGTCCCCAGAGTCAAGTTGAAATTTGAGGCACGCTTAGCCTTAGCGCTGCGTTTGATGTCATTCCAACGCTTTTTGCACTCTTGCGCTGTGCGCACCTCATGGCCAAATGCACTGACATTTTCCGCAACATGCTTCCAGTGGGTATCACGTTGGGCAGCCGTAGTCTGACTATTGGCACCCACTAGCATGTCACGGCTGTGGCCCCGCAAGTAGCCCACGAGGAAGTCCAGTTCCTGGTTGCATAGAGGCTTCTTCCTCGACATGCAGGAGGTCGTGGCTGTGTGTGAGGTCCCAGCCTGTGCTGCAGGTGCAACCTTCCTCCTCTTGGATTGTGGCTCAGACCCTGGCTGGCTAATGCCTCCCTGACCAATATGGCCAGTGGGTTTGGTGGATTGAGCCAAGGGAGTGGCAGGTGGAGGGACGACCAAAGGCCTGACTTCTGTCAGTGGCAGCTGGGTGCCCTCTAATGGACCCTGCGCAGCAACATCCGCTGTGGCAGGGTCATTGACCGCAACTGTCCTGGTTGGCAAACTCACAACCGTGATGTTGGGTGCATCTGCCCCTGCACTTGCCAACACCCGGCTGTTTGGGGCAGCAGATTACATAACTGCCCCAGGGACACGTGTCTTGGTCAGGGCAGCCCTGCATGCCCCTACGGTTTCCCTCCTGGCCTGTTGGAAATCTTCCAAGGGCTCCTCAAGTGCCAACGCAGGCTGCACTGGCAGACCCTGAGGCTGGGTGGCGGTGTCCACAGCTGCACCTGCCGCTACCACTACCCTTGGGCCCGTGGCAGTCGATGGAACAGACTGCCGGGTCACACGGGCGCCAATGCCAGATGCAGAAGCTGCATCTCCCGGAACCACAGGAGGTGGTGGCATGACTGCACCAACACATGGCACGACGTTGTGCTCAAGTGGTGCACCCCTGCCTCTTCCCCCTCTGCGGCTGCCCTGGACACCCTGGAGTCCCCCTACTCGCTGGTCACCCCGGCCACGTCCCTGACCATGCCCGCCACGAGGAGGACGCCCAGCTGAGGCGCCCCTCACCTTTGGTGTCCTCCCAACCATGGCACAGATGTAGTAGTGCCGGCACAGATGGAGAAGTGCCAATGGGAGGTGTACACCACAATTGACCTGGGCAATTGGGGTGAAGGGGGTGGGAAGCAAGATGTTAACAGCCCCCCTGCACCTGCAAGACTGTATGTGACCCCGGTGATGTAGTGACGGCTCACGCAATGCTCAGGCACCCCAAAACTGCTGAACTGCTGGAAAACCATGCACGCAACCCTGCAGCCTACGTGCTTGGAATCAACCTCCTGCAGTACACGGTGGCACCCAGTAACACGAAAAACGCATACGCGTGGGACACGCAGGCTACTATGACATCAAAAATGGTGCGATACACAGGGGCACCCGCAGTGGGAAAAATAGCGTGCACGACTCACCGTCTCACTAGCATGATGCAGAAAAACACGCATAGCCAATACCCCCGCCAAAAGAAGAGATACGTCCTTGATAGTTGTGATGGCGTGCGAAACAACACGAAGCAGCAACACACGTCGGTCTCCACGAAAGGCATGTACAGCGAACTGCTGGCCCCGCTCACCTTTAACCCATGCTGAAGGAAACGCCGGCGCGTGTCACGTCACTTACGCGCGTAGGCCCTTTCCTCGGATTACACACATTCACACGGGGACGTGCATTTTTTTTGCACGCGCGCTAATCCACTATGCCCACGTCACGTCACAGAAGCGCTTACACGCGAAGGGCCTTTGGTCCAATGAAATCACTGACGCGCTGACGCGCTAAGGGCCTTTCCTCGAATTACACGCTGATGGGCAATTTTTTCAAGTGCCAAATCACTCCGTATCAAGCTGGCCACGCGAAAACCCACAGAAGACCACGCACCTGCCCTGAAGGCCATTGTCCTGCCCCCCAGAGCCCCGAGCACGCTCCCACCTGTCATCTGCTGCTGCCTGACTGCCTGCTGCCCATGTGCCCTGCTATTTGGTTCCTGCACATCAGCCATCTGCAGGGGTCCAGTTCCTGTGTCCACCGCTGCTGGAACAGAAGACTCCCGACTGGGATACCATCGCTCCACAGCCCAGCCCCAGGACCCAGTTGCCCACCCACGCCTGCCTCGGGGGTCATCATGTCAAGGCAAACACCATCTGAGACCACAGCCAGAGTGGCAGAGGGCCACCAGCTTCACTGCCACCGAAGTTGGTGTCCTGGTGGAGCAAGTCCTGGGGCAGTATGATGCCCTCTTCGGAAGTTCGCACGCCGACAAGCAAGGACGGACCAGGATCTGGACGGACATCGTGACTGCCATCAACGCGGAGGGGGTGGCAGTCCGCAAATTCAAACATGTCAAGAAGCACTCGGAGGATTTCAGGTCCAGGACCCTCAAGAAGGCCCGGCGCCTCTTGAAGGCAGCGAATGCTAAGGGGCGCCAGGGCCACCTGTCGGAACATCAAATGAGGGTCCTGGAATGCATCTCCCCAGCGCTCCACGTCCAGGTCCTTGAGAGGCAGACCCGTCTGGAGTCGAGAGGTAAGTGTACATGCATACTGATTGTAAACTGTGCGTGTGGTGGTGTGCCAGTAGTGTTCATGTTGCACATGTGGTTTTGTAGGGCCATGTATGGATGTGTATGTACAGGGCCGTGGGGCTAACACATGCGAGTCCTCTCAAGTGTGAGACACATGGATGGTGCATGTGTTGTAAGCTTGCATGCCAAATTCAGATGTGTGAGCACACATGTTTGAATGACTGTGTATGTAAGTTGGCATGGTTGTGGTGTCACGCATGGATGTCGGTTCCAGCTGCATGTATCTGCACCGTGTACATGTGCAAGTGTGTGTATTTCACAAGGGTGCAACAGTGATGCTTGGGACACTGATATGTAGAAGACTGATTGCCAGATGTGACATGGATGCCGATCTCATCACTGCGACAGTTGGTGGAGGTGTACACATGCATGTAAGTGTGGTGGCGTGTGTGCATGTCTAGTGCACTCCCTGTGTTTCATGTGATGTCTGGTTCACCTTTGGCTGCTCATGCTGTTGTATGTGTATGGATGGTGCTGGCTGTTGCCATATGGCTGTGGAATTGCTCATGTGTGTGAGTTGACATGCCATGTGTGTTGTGGATTGTGACGTCATGTCTGAAGTTTGACACTGCCACTCATGTGCAACTGGCATGTGTGTATCAGTCCATTGTACAGTGTCCTGATGCCCGTCACCTATCTCTCCCTGTCTGCAGCATCAACTGATGTAGAGGGCGGAGAGGGTGCTGTGGAGCACAGCCGCGGGGATCACACCACCAGCCGGAGATGCAAGGCCCGGCTCCCCTCCCAGGTTGTGATCTCGTCAGGCTGCAGCTGCCTAGGGTAGGACCAAGAGGCGGAGGTCGGATTGGACTCCTCGGCAGCAGAAGGGGCAGATGAGACCCCACAGGGTCCGAGGAAGGAAGACGGCACGGAGTCATCCAGGTTGGTGGGGGGTTTGGTGGAGGAGGAGGCCGCGCAAGGGACAGAGACGGGGTCTGGAGGTGGGGATTCCACTGGTGCCAGTGGTGCAGTGCAGGGGCAGGGTCAGGAGGCAGCACAGGCCGCCGCTGAGGTGCCTGTGTGTAATCCTGTCCCCGATCCTGTGACTGCATCATCCCGCACCAGCAGGGATGCCTACGTCCAGACCCATTTTCAGGGAGGGGATCTGCTTACAACAACTGGCCTTCCTCTCCCTGCGGATGTGGCTATCCGGGACCGGGATGAGCCTGTCCTGGGTGGGGTGGCGTTGCGTCAATGGGACATGCGAGGTGACCTGCAGTCTTTTCATGGGGAGACTGCACGTCATCTCGAATGGCTCGTTAACCACGTCAGCCTACTGGGACAGGTCACCCAGGTCGGATTCCTACATTTGCTGAACCTTGCTTCGACCCCCTCCTCACCTGAACCCCTATGCGCCAGTCGTCCTCCATGCCATCTTCCCACCCATGTATCACCTGGGTACCCTGTGGAGCTGCCTCTGACCGTGCGGCCAGGTTGGTGGAGGACACATCCCTGCCACAGTCGGGAGTCGGACGTCCAGCAGGGGTGGCCACCTCAACAACTGCACCCCAGACTGAGGAGGATGTGCAGGCAGCGGGAGCCAGGGCACGGGCACAGGCACAGCAGCAGGTGGGAGCCATGATGGCTCGGGGCCTTCGACATCGGAGGGGCAGGCATCGGCCGGAGGGCAGGAGGACCCAGGACGGGAAGTGTCTTCCATGTGGCAGCAGTTAGGCCATGCTATAGATGCGGAGCGGCATCGGACGGAAGAGGCACGGCTTACGATGGTCAGGGCAGAGAACTCCATGCAAAGGGCTCTGAGGTGGGCCGAGTGCCTCGAGGCAATTCACAGGGAACTGGAGGTCCGGATGTCATCGTCCCTGCGAACCCTCGGGGCCATGGAAGAGGACCGCCTCCGGGACATCGAGCAGGAGTTTGATGATGCCCTGGCCCGGGAAATCAGGAAGTGAGCCGTCGGACTAGCCCGCTGCCATTGTCTATAGTTAATTAGTGTTAGGTTTCCTTTTGGTTTTCATTTCATTTGGGGCGCTTGGACAATGTCCTACCTTTTTGTATATAGTTGTTCATTAGGTAGGGTTTTTGTAGGTTTCCTTTCAATGGTTGGGCTCATGGACCCTGGATTTGTACTTTGTATATAGTTCAAAACTGGATTTCACTTCATTTAAGTTTATTTTTTACCATGGATCAATGTATGTGTCTTATTTTTACACTTTGGATTTGGTTGGACGGACAGATTCTTTGGACCCATTTGCTTTTGGATTGATTTGGATTCTGCTTTCACACATTTTTTTTGAACATTTTGGACATGCAGCTTTTTCTTCATTATTTCCATTATTGTGTGATTTTGGTTTATTCATTTGGTTAATTATTGAATACACATTTATTATATACTTTACTGATGTGGTCTTATATCATTTGTTTTGTGCATGTCACAATGGTGATCTTTTCACAGTCATGTGTCACCATTGCGTGGGTCTGAGGGACATTGATTCATGGCTATGCTGGTTATGTATTTTCTATCATGACTTTGGGAATTCATTGTGGGGTGTTTGGACTGGGGTGGGATTTGGGTGGTCATGAGGGGAATGGTTCTGGAGTGTGATGACCTGTCGGGGGGGACATGTGTGGGGGCCTGCTGGCAGGTGCCCCTGAGTGCTGTGGGGTGGGGGTGCAGGGGGATATGTGTGGGGGCCTGCTGGCAGGTGCCCCTGACTGCTGGGGGTGGGGGTTCAGGGGGACATGTGTGGGACATGAGTGGGGTCCTGATGGCATGTTCCCCTGACTGCTGGGGGGGTGGTGGTGCAGGGGGACATGTGTGGGGGCCTGCTGGCAGGTGCCCCTGACTGCTGTGGGGTGGGGGTGCAGGGGGACATGTGTGGGGGCCTGCTGGCAGGTGCCCCTGACTGCTGGGGGGTGGGTGTGCAGGGGGACATGTGTGGGACATGAGTGGGGGCCTGCTGGCAGGTGCCCCTGACTGCTGGGGGGTGGGGGTGCAGGGGGACATGTGTGGGACATGAGTGGGGGCCTGCTGACAGATGCCCCTGACTGCTGTGGGGTGGGGGTACAAGGGGACATGTGTGGGGGCCTGCTGGCAGGTGCCCCTGACTGCTGGGGGGTGGGGGTGCAGGGGGACATGTGTGGGGGACTGCTGGCAGGTGCCCCTGACTGCTGGGGGGTGGGGGTGCAAGCTGACATGTGGCTTGGCTGGGGGGCATGCCCATGGTGGATGGGCTGCCTGCGGGACATGACCAGGGGTGGGGGGTAGTCCCCTGTGGTGTGGGTTGTCTGCAGGTGCCGTGGGGGGTGTAGAGGGAACATCTGGGAGGACCCACACTGCCAATTCACGTGTTGGACACCGCTGAAATTTATGTACCGCGCTCTGACAGCAAAATCGCGTGTGAAACTTCCCGCGAATCCCAGAAATACATGTACCCTGCTGAAATCGGGTGTGAAACTTCCCGCAAACCCCAGTTATACACGTACCCCACTCGCACAGGCCCTTTCACGTGTGAAACTATACGTGAACCCCAGTAATACACGTACCCTGCTGAAATCGAGTGTGAAACTTCCCGCGAACCCCAGTTATACACATACCCCACTCGCACAGGCCATTTCGCGTGTGAAACTTCCCGCAAAACCCGTTAATAAAAATACGTACCCTGCTGAAATCGCATGTGAATCTTCCCGCGAACCCCAGTTATACACGTACCCCACTCACACAGGCCCTTTCGCGTGTGAAACTTCCCGCGAACCCCCGTAATACACATACCCTGCTGATATCGCATGTGAAACTTGCCGCAAACCCCAGTTACACACGTACCCCACTCGCACAGGCCCTTTCGCGTGTGAAACTTCACACAAACTCCAGTAATACACATTCCCCGCTTGGCATTTGCTGTTTGGCAGCCCTGTAAACTGGTCCAGGGTTAGCGCAGCCCTTTGCGCTGGATTGGGGATTTTGATGGCTTTTCCTTGCGCTAGAGGCGTTCTTGGGGGCGTAACTGGCGCTGCTGCAGGGTTGCTGCGCCAATCTGCACCACGGCTGGCTTTGGAGGCAACAATCCATGAATACGCTGTGCGCGGAAATGGATTTTAGCGCACGCGGCTGGTGCAGACATTTGCGCCAGACGCGTGCGCCACTTGTGCGCTAAATTCTATGAATTACCCCCTAAGTTGTTTTGTTTGGGTAGAAACTGGGGGAAGGTATTGTAAATTGGGTGGTGGGAGATTGTACATTGTCGCAAAAATTTGGCGTATTGGTGGTGATCGGCACGTGCATTGTAGTTGGGACTGGAGCAGTTGCAGTGGTCCCTTCTTGTGTTTATGAGGATATTGGGTGGGGTAGTGACTCCCCACGTATAGGACGGAGTGCCGCGCTGGTTTGTCTGGATGGCGATTACATGTACGTGAGTATGGCTTTCCTATGAATTGACGTTGTAGATCAATGAGTAGATGAGGTTCCCTGCTGATTGAGAGTTGTAGTTCAGTGAGTGGATGATGTTTCCCAGCAGGAGGTAGCTAGATTGTTCCAGAGTGCGGAAGATAATTGGCTGGTTAAGCTCCCCTGGTGAGGGGCGTATCACACGCGAGGCGACGCAGTGTGCGCAGTCCGATTATAAGAGTTTATTGTGGTTTACCTTGCTCCAGTTGAATCAGGAAGACAGCTGTGGGATTGTGGGGTTTTATCTTGGGATCTTTGTGGGGTTGGAAGCAATAGGTTACTGTTCTGTGTATGCACATTTGTCTGTTCATTTGTACTGTGTTTTTAGTTGGTAACGTCACCTTCAGCTTGATGCAAGGGACACAGAGTTTTGATGGTGAGAAGATAGTGGTGTGGATTTGGAGAGGAAGAAGAGGTGACCCAGAGGAGGTGTGTGGAAGACACATGCGTAAGATTGTGGGGGTGTGCCGGAGAAGGCAATGGTTTGGTGAAGATAGGCTGCACGTGGAGTGCAGTGGCTAAGGTGCAGAGCCAAGAAGGCTTATAGAAATTTAAAAAAAGAAAAAAAGGAGAAGAAAAATGTTACACTATTTTCTAACTTTTGCTCCCTGAACAGCGGACTATCGATATTTTCAAATTGAGATGAGGTAAAAGGTATTACATAATAGAGAAATGACTCCCCTTCACCTGTTATGTAGCACACAGCTTCCATGCCAAAATAAGTTAGTAAAAGATAGTGTGTAAATATTCAAAAGTACTGGAGGAAAATAAAAAAGACCATGGCTGACATAGACGGCTTCTCCAGAGGCGTGCAGCAATTGCTACTGACACACATACACAGCACTTACACGGGAAGAAGCTTAAAAGCACCTGGCTACAGTTGAACTGTGCGCATTAATGAAAGGGTAGATGCGAGGCGTCAGCAGATGCTGAACTAGCACGAGCAGAGGGAAGAGGGGTCTCACCCTTCTGTGCCTCCGGGAGTGTAATATTTGAGGACACAGATGGTAAGAAAGAAATACATTCTATGAGAGAATTTAAAGCAGCAGAAGGACATTTAAACACCACGCACAAACAATCACAATACACTAAAGAGAACAAACAGGAATGTGCAGAACAACCCACTAGCAGCACAGGAGCGAGCAAGGGAGGGCTGCAGTGCATGAAAGCAGACTTGAAGGAATTAAATTTAAAGGGAAGATAACGGGGAGGTGCAAGGAGTAACAATAGCAACAGAGAGTGGGGAGAAGGAGCACAAAAAGCTTGACTGGGCAGAGCAAATGGAAGGAGAAGAGAGACGGGAGAGGGACCACGAAACGAAAGTGTAGTGAGAGGAGAGAGACAGGAAGAGAGCGGGGGAACTGGAAAAGGAAGAAAGGGAATGGAGGAGGATGGATGAGAGGGAGCTTATGGGAAAAGAGCATGGAGAAGGGATACATGGCACGTGAACGGGTACAAAAGCAGGAGGATGAACGAGCCATAAAAGTGGTAAGTGAGTGGGTTGCACTGGAATGGGAAAGGAAGAGATGGGAGGAGGAGCGAAGGAATGAATAAGAAATAATAGCAAAATATGATGGAGGCTCGGTAGGGGGTTGTGAAGCATGCATGGGGTTATGGAAGGGAGGCAGGAAGTATAGCGTGCTAGAAATTGACTGTGCGCATTGTAGATTCTGGCAAGAGAAGACGGTTAAACAAACGCAGAGGCAGAGAAAGGCAGATGAGGCCAAGTCGGCACAAAATAAATTATTAAAGTATGCAATTGAAGGGGCACTTAAAATCAGCCCCGACTCACACGCACAAGCATCACAATAGCAGTATCAACAACCACCACAATATGCACCACCCATGTGGGGAGGATACATGGGGCAGGAAGGGATCATTTCAGCAGACACCACAAGCACCAACGCAGGCACTGTCACCAAAACATGTACAGACACAGACACAACAAATGACAGCACCACTAACCCAGGACTCACAAGCATCACAACCCAGGGGCACTGCACAGCAGCCAGCACCCATACGGAACACTGACACAATAGCAAAAGTACCGGTTACATGACTGGGAGGGGTCTTCTTAATGGGGAACAAACCTTTCAAAGGACATAGATTGACATTATACTTCAAAGGACATAGATTGACATTATACCCTTAATAGGACAGCCCAAGACAAGCTTGATTTGTCTCACTCTGCCACACACGCTCATGCTCCACCTCCCCGACAGAGCGGGTGAGATGCACTCCGACACACACACTCACGCACACTCAATACTGCAGAGGACAATTGCATAGGGATGGTGATTGGTAACAAAACATTTTCTTTTCTGGGTGACAGTGGGGCAACTAGGCCATGCATTAGGGAAGAGACATTTGTGACATCATGAGCAGAGTGGATATGACCATCTTATTAACAGAGAAAGCCATAACTTGTTAACCACCAGGCATACACATGTTGGAAGTAAGGAAGATTGTTTAGGTATGTTGGAGGTGCACGGTATAGAGGGGGGTGCATAAAGATAGTGCATTACAAGAGAGTAAATTCAGCTACATTATGAGCGCACATCTTTCAGCGAGGAGACTGGGCTCATGCACACACAAATAACACAGAGCAATTAAATGAGACACACAAGGTGGAGGAAGGTACACTTGAGGGGGGAGGAGTACATTTCATTGACGGTTCACCATGAGTTGAGAGAAGTAGGGTTAAAGGGTGGATGGTCCATGTTCCCAACAGACACCATTTGGCGGCAAAATAACACAGTGCAAGTGGTAATGCCACTAGTGCTTTTGAAAACAGCACTGGCACAAATGCATTAGCCAACACATATAGGGAAAGAGGTCATTGCTGCACGAATTGGAGAATAATGGTTGTATTAAAATTTGGGAGTAGAAATATATTTTTTAAATGTAACAGTAGTGAAAGTAGCGGAGTAATACAATGCTAGGCCTAAATACATGATTAGTTAATAGACTAAGGTTTAACAAGTGGAAATGTAGTGGGATATAGGACATGGGAGTACATTGTGACGGTTGGGATTGAAAGAAAAGAGGAAATACATAAATAAATAAATAAATAAATAAATAAATAAACAAACAAACAAACAAACAAACAAATAAATAAATAAATAAATAAATAAATGAAAGAGGGTGAGGGACAGGTAGCGAATAATTGGTAGCACATTTAATTAGTACCAGCTTAAAGTGCCTGCAGTTCACTGCGGGGCACGCCCTGAGGAGTTGTGAGAGGAGTCATAGAAGAAAGATTTAAAAACCCTGCAATTATCTTAACTAAGTAACTTGATCCCCTTAATTTAGACACACAGCCACCCCATATGACAGATTTACCACCCTGATGCTTCCATGTTTAGCTTGTCAGCGCCTAATGCCCCGGGACAAAGGCGCTCAATATAAATAGCTTAAATTAAAGCACAGTAAATACAAGACTCAAAGGCCCAATTGCACACCACCACCTAAATTACGTGTATATGATCAAAGTGTGTCATGAGTACCTAAATTAAATGCCTACCCATTTTCTGGTACATTTCGAATTGTGCAACAAGTTACGGTCAGACGCCAGGTGGTAACAGGATGGTACATAAATTGGCTCCTCCCACTAGGACACTGAATAGTGCAAGAATAGTGTAGAGAGGTTAGGTCAGGAAATTAAAGAATATGTCAATTCTTAGGTCTCAAGCGCTTGTTTTTCATTTCTCACCAGATACAAAGGACCCAGGGCAGGCCTGAAGACAACGGACGACTAAAACCCAATGGCTATGGAGTAGAGTGGGACATTTTTCCCTCCTGACAGACTTTGTTAGATGTGTAAGGCGTCAAGCCCTACAAAGCGGTGGCCACCCTGGCAAAGAGGGAGCAACGATCAACAGGGCCAACGCAACAGATTTTCATGAACTGCAAAACAGCACGAACACTCCCGAGTTAGGGAAACATGGCCATCCTATGGTCCAACGCACACTAGCAACTAGAATAGGGACCAACACACCCATGTCCAAAGTTTAATTGATATTATATTTTGTGCACCTACAGCTGTAACACTGTTTTGTTCTTTCTCTTTTCCTCGCACATGCAGGTTGTTGCATATGTATGCTGTTAGAATTGTGTAGGAAATGTCCTTGTTGTTAGCTCCCCTTAATCACCCTGAGGCCTACTCATTGAACCATTCTGAAGAGTTTCCCACTCAATTTGCCCACTATGTCAGAAAACTCAGACCCTTAGAGCACGTTTCCCTGAAGTATATGTCCTCGCTTACATTGAATACAAAGCCCAAACTTTTCCCCAACTTGAATACAGTGCATATACTGTCCGACCAACATTGAGAAACCCTCAACAAGAAGTGTCCGGGGGGAGGTTTCATTTTTGCCCTTAGTGATTGTTTAGTTCGTGGAGCTTGAGGTTACTAACAAGTTCTAACGTATTAACGCCTTTCTTGCTATTTTCAGGCGGGCAACTTTATCATTTCATCAGCTGCAAGGACCCAGCAGCGTAAGTGGTTATGGGCAAGCAAATAAGGACTTTTGTTCTCATGATGGGACTGTTAATTATGAACGAAATAATGGGGGGGTGGTCATTTAAAAATTATATGTAACAGTGGGCATTACCGCTGTATCCCCTACTAACATTCCCTAACCCAAGCAGGAAGACTTACGGTGTCAGTGGGTGAGGAAAAAAGCTGCTGCAAAAGTAAGGAGAGGTAAGTGCAGACACAAAGGGAGTAAAGCATACACATAACATACATAGCAGAAGTAACAAACAACATGCACACATGTACAAATTGGTAGGGACACCACTGAGGAGAGCTGTCCTGACTGCTCTTTAATAACATATGCCTTGAGAGAATTGATTACAACAGAAATTACTACAGCAGAGATTGAAGGTGATAACGGAAGCACTAGTACCGAGCACAGCATCATTGTGCAAGATCAAGGTACATTGCGAGATGCGAGAGACCAGCTTAAGATGAGATCGGAAGCAAATAAGAGACATGGTGAAAGGAAGAGCCGGACTAAGGGAGAAGATAGCGGTTTGCGACATGGTTCCATCAGTAGTAAAGGTGGACACTCCCTGTGATCCGTCGAAGTACAAAGGGAAGTGAGCATGGTGGAACGCAGAAGGAGAACACTCCTACATGTACTTTTCTTCGACAACAATGTGAACAATTATGGACACTTCAAAGAATTGACAAAGATATGCACACCGGAAGGAGGTGAATGTTGCTTGGTGGTGTGGTCGACAAAGTCGACCAAAAGGGGGTCTGAAGAGGGAAAATCAAGATCAAACTCCTGCCCCTGACCCCAGGCACATCGACAGACAGGACAGCAGGAAGAATAAGGAGCGCACTTATCATTTGAACCAGGCCCCAGCGCACCCATGGGTGACAAATATGCTGAAAGACACCCACTTCACCAACATTGCAACTTCCATGCTACATTAGGCAATGCAGCAACACCAGGATCTACAAACACAAGAATCCCTGTTTAATGTCTTGCAGATGCCTATATGAACTAACCTGATCTAATTGCACAGTGTAAAGGTATGTTTCAGGAAAATCAAAGCCAAGTGCAATTCGTCTCACTGAACACCAGCCGCAGTGGGGATTTGTGCTGCCTTCAGCAATGCTCCTCGCAAACCCAGGAGCAGCCAAGGTCGCACAGTAAGATAAGATTACTTTCTTTGAACGACAGTGAATCCTGGCAGACAAACATTTTCAATTCTTCACAAATATGAGTAAGCCACGGCAGAACATCCAGAGCCCAGTGTTTATTCCTGGGAACGAAAGACATTTTCCCAAGACTCACACACCTTTTGAAACATAATTGTAACAATAATGGCTCAGCTCTGGCCAATGAACGCTGAGGGCCCAGGAGCGAAAAACCTGTTTCAGCTAAAAGTGATGGGAACAGATTCATACTGCAACAATTTTAGAGTTAGGTAATGGAGGTGGCGCAGCTAAACCAACCCACTGACGCAAAAGTCCTAATGTCCAATGATCAGGCTTCCTATAAGGGCTACATAGGTAACCTATCACTTAGCAGCCAATAGCAGGATGAGATAGGTTTCTGGGAGCTGGTCCAATTCTGTGAGGTCAGCCTGCAGTGTGTTACAAAGCTGGCTTGTAAGCCAGCCCCGGGGAGACAGTGCTGGGACTGTGCACAAAGCTCTCTGTGTGTTTTTTTCTTTTTTTTGCTGCCCAGAAATAAACGCAGTTTAGAACAGTTTGCTGCCTGCTTGGTACTCTGCTGCATTTCTTTGGGCAAAGTGGGAGGTGTTGGGGTCTCCCATGGCTCGGACCCCCATTAGCCTCGGTGGGGGTCCAACTTCTCCCCAACAAGACATTGCAATAATTATTATTGCACAAGACAAAGACATTATAATAAACAAACTATAATCACAACCAAAAGACTTACCTTCTAAGTGGATTGGTCACAGCCGGTCTGGATCAAGACTTCCACGGAGCAATGAAGCAATTTTGTACGCTCTACGCGCCCTTGCTATGATAAGCAGGACGGATAGCTCAACATTACAAAACAACAGGTGAGCTTGCATGGGAAAATGCTTGCACACTTCATTTTGGCACGAGAGGGTCGAGGGAAGTCACGACAGCCCCACGCCATTCTCATTAGCTCTCATCTTCTCTCAGGGGAAATACCCGCATCCAGAACAGCAGGCCCTGCAGCAACCGGGAGATTGAGGCGATCCAGAGGAGCCAAGCCGAGGGAGGGCTCCAACCGTGCCCCAACGCCCCCGCAGAGACCAGGTGAGCATAACTGAATCCGAAGACTCTCCGAATCTCTGCCTGGGAGTTATGGAAACCTCTGAAACTGACCAGTTAGCCCAATTACTGGGGGCGCTACGGGCTGAAGTGCATGCCTCAAGACAAAAGACTAAGGGGGTAATTCATAGAATTCAGCGCACAAGTGGCGCACGCGGGTGGCGCACAGTGTGCGCGTGCGAATCTCTGCGCCAGCCGCGTGCGCCAAAACCCATTTCTGCGCACAGCGTATTCATGGATTCCAGCCACCAAAACCAGCCGTGGCGCACAGTGGCGCAGCGACCTTGCAGCAGCGCCAGTTACGCCCCCAAGAACGCCTTCCGCGCAGGGAAAAGCCATCAAAATCCCCAATCCAGCGCAAAGGGCTGCGCTAACCCTGTACCAGCATGGCAAGCGGGCTACGTTTGCGTGAAGTTTCTCACGCGATCGGGCCCGGGGGAGCGGGCTACGTGTATTTCAGGGGTTCACGTGAAGTTTCTCACGCGATCGGGCCTGGGGGAGCGGGCTACGTGTATTTCAGGGGTTCGCGTGAACTTTCTCACGCGATCGGGCCTGGGGGAGCGGGCTACGTGTATTTCAGGGGTTCGCGTGAACTTTCTCACGCGATCGGGCCTGGGGGAGCGGGCTACGTGTATTTCAGGGGTGCGTGAGAAGTTCCACGCGCGATTGGCCTGGGCGCGTGTATTTCAGGAGTGCGCGGGAAGTTCCACACGCGATTGGCCTGGGCGCGTGTATTCCAGGGGTGCGCGGGAAGTTCCACAAGCGATTGGGCTGCGTGCGGGTATTAGGGGTGCGCGCAAAGTTTCACAAGCGATTGGGCTGCGTGCGGGTATTAGGGGTGCGCGCACATTTTCACACGCGATTGGGCTGCGTGCAGGTATTAAAGGGGTGCGCGCGAAGTTTTACACGCGATTGGGCTGCGTGCGGGTATTACAGGGGTGCGCACAAAGTTTTACACGCGATTTCAGCAGGGTACGTGTATTTCAGGGGTGCCGGGGAGTCCTACATGTGATTTGCCAGTGTGGGTCCTCCCAGGTGTTCCCTGTACACCCTCCACGGCCCCTGCAGGCAGCCCACACCACAGGGGACTACCCTGCATCCCTGGTCATGTCCCGCAGGCAGCCCACCCAACATGGGCATGCCCCCCAGCAAAGGCACATGTCTCCTTGCACCAATGATCACCAACTCATGTCCCCTTGCACCCCCACCCCCAGCATTGCGGGGCACCTGCCAGCAGGCCCCCACCCATGTCTCCCAGCACCCCCACCCCCCAGTCACCAGGGGCAGCCTCCACCAGGCCCCCACCCATGTCTCCCACCACCCCCACCCCCCAGCAGTGCAGGGGCACCCACCACCAGGCCCCCACCCATGTCTCCCACCACCCCCACCCCCCTAGTCACCAGGGGCAGTCTCCACCAGGCCCCCACCCATGTCTCCCACCACCCCCACCCCCCAGCAGTGCAGGGACACCCACCACCAGGCCCCCACCCATGTCTCCCACCACCCCCACCCCCCCAGTCACCAGGGGCAGCCTCCACCAGGCCCCCACCCATGTCTCCCACCACCCCCACCCCCCAGCAATGCAGGGGCACCCACCACCAGGCCCCCACCCATGTCTCCCAGCACCCCCACCCCCCAGTCCCCAGGGGCAGCCTCCACCAGGCCCCCACCCATGTCTCCCACCATCCCCACCCCCCAGCACTGTGGGGCACCTGCCAACAGGCCCCCACCCATGTCCCACTCATGTCCCCTTGCACCCCCACCCCCCAGCACTGTGGGGCACCTGCCAGCAGGCCCCCACCCATGTCCAACTCATGTCTCCACCACCCCCACCCCCCAGCACTGTGGGGAACCTGCCAGCAGGCCCCCACCCATGTCCAACTCATGTCTCCCACCACCCCCACCCCCCAGCACTGTGGGGCACCTGCCAGCAGGCCCCCACCCATTTCCAACTCATGTCTCCCACCACCCCCACCCCCCAGCACTGTGGGGCACCTGCCAGCAGGCCCCCACCCATTTCCAACTCATGTCTCCCACCACCCCCACCCCCCAGCACTGTGGGGCACCTGCCAGCAGGCCCCCACCCATGTCCAACTCATGTTCCCCACCACCCCCACCCCCAGCACTGTGGGGCACCTGCCAGCAGGCCCCCACCCATTTCCAACTCATGTCTCCCACCACCCCCACCCCCCAGCACTGTGGGGCACCTGCCAGCAGGCCCCCACCCATTTCCAACTCATGTCTCCCACCACCCCCACCCCCCAGCAATGTGGGGCACCTGCCAGCAGGCCCCCACCCATGTCCAACTCATGTTCCCCACCACCCCCACCCCCCAGCACTGTGGGGCACCTGCCAGCAGGCCCCCACCATTTCCAACTCATGTCTCCCACCACCCCCACCCCCCAGCACTGTGGGGCACCTGCCAGCAGGCCCCCACCCATGTCCCCCTGCCCCCAGGTCCTGACGATACACAATCATGGCAGTAATGGGCAGCATACCCAGCACAAACACCCAGCCAAGGATTGCATCCACCCACATAGCAAATGCAATTACATGATACAACCCCAATGGCAAGTATGTAAATGAACACATGTCCGTCACACACACATACACAATGGGTGCAAGTGAATGTCAAAACCCATATCATGACATGCATGAAACCAATGAGAAAATACCACAAAAGAAAGTTATAAAAACATGTATTCTCGAAGAAAATGAAGTAAACTAATCAAACATAAAACAATGGGAATAACAAAATAAATTGTCCATGTCCGATAAGTAATGTAAAAATCCAAAAAACAAAGGAATCCAAAAACTAATGTTGTCCAAAGCAAAATCATGGTGAAAAAAAATAAGGAAAAACCATTGCCTCATGGTGAACACAAATATGAATCAAAAAAATGTATTTTAAAAAATCCAACTATACACAAGAATATTCCAGGGTCCATGAGCCCAACACTATAAATGAAACCTACTACTACCTAATAAAAAAACTATATACAGAAAAGTGGCCATTGTCCGAGCAGTCCAAAAAAATCTCAAAAAATAAAGGAAACCTAACACTAACTAACTAAAGAACTATATACAATGGCAGCGGGCAAGTCCTGCGGCTCACTCTGTGATGTTGCCGGCCAGGGCATCATCGAACTCCATGTCGATGTCCTGGAGGCGGGACTCTGTCCTGGCCCCGAGGTCTCGCAGGGATAACCCCATGTTCACCTCAAACTCCCTGCGAGCTTCCTCGAGGCACTCAGCCCGCCTCAACGCCCGACGCATGGAGAACTCCGCCCTGACCATGGTGAGCCGCTCCTCTTCCGCCCGCTGCCACTCCGCACCTATCCGCTGGACCAACTGTTCCCACACGGAAGACACTACCATCCCAGGGTTCTCCTGCCCTCCGGCCGATACCTGCCCCTCTGATCTTGATGGCCCCGAGCCATGATGCTTCCCACGTCGAGCCTGCTGCTGCCTCCGACGCCACTGCCTCTGCCAGCACGACGGCATCCAGGATGATGGAAACCACCGACGCCGTCGTGCACGTGCCCTGCCCGATGATGCCGTCACATCCTCCATCTGCTGGGGTCCAGTTGCTGTGTTGTCCACCCCTGCTGGACCTCTGACTCCCGACTGTGGCAGGGATGGGATCCCCACCGAGCTGGCTGCATTGGTCAGGGCAGGTCCACAGGGGGCCCTGGTGGCATCTGGGCCAGAAGACGGCAAGGAGAACGACTGGCGTATAGTCTCCACAGAGGAGGAGAGGGCCGCCAGATTGGCCGACACATGCAGAAAACCCCCGAACACGGCCGATCCCAATTGAACCACGTCGGCACGGTGCTCTTCGTGATGATGTGCGTGCTCCTCCTGGGAAGCACGCACGGCATCACGAATCACAGCCGTCCCCAATCAGGACCTTCTCCAGGACCTTCTCTACGCAGCCAGGGGTCCCCTCGTCCGCAGGTGGAGGGGAGTCAGATGACATGGACATCCCCTCTACCTGCGGACGGGCCTGGGACGGGGCATCCCTGCTGGTGCAAGGTGGTGCACCCACAGGTTCAGGGACAGCGACATGCACAGGCCCCTCCACGGTGACCTGTGCTGCCTCCTGCCCCTGCCCCTGGACTGCACCACTTGCACCAGCAGGGATGCCCCCACCAGGCCCCATGTGCGCCTCAGTGGCGGCCTCCTCCTCCTCTGTGGAAACCACCAACCTGGATGGCTCCTCGCCGTCTACCGCCGTAGCAGGCCCCTGTGGGGGCTCACCCACCCCTTCCGCTGCAGCCGTGGGGGCATCCCCGCCGCCTTGCTCCACAGCGCCGTCTCCGCCCTCTCCTTCACTAGCCGCTGCGTAGAGGGAGACATAGAACACAAGCATCAGGGTACTGTACAATGGTCCCCTAGACAGGAAGCAATAGCAGATGAGTGCCACTGTCAAAGTACACTTCCATCATGTCACACCACAACACATGTGTCAGTCCAGGCAAAACACAGACAGTGACAGTCATGGTGCGTGCCATGGACATTTCAATGCATGTCCAATGGACTCTCGAATCATACAATGTAATGGGACTCACATGCATCATGGGTCATGCCTATCACATGCACACATTTCACCTCAGTCACATCCATCTGGCCCCGTACACCCCAATCACAGTGCATACAAGGATGACTAGGCTGCATCAGTGAATCTGTACATTGTCACAGACATGTGTCATGCATCCATGGCACTCACAAGTCACAGACACGCAGGTCAGGCACACAGACATGGATACCACATATGTATCTGGCATCAGCACCCATCCCTCGCCCCCACCCATGTCCAGGAACAGAGACTGCCATGCTCTCATGTGTGCAATCTGCACAGGGCTCCCCATGTCGCATTCAAACACATGCAACAACCGTGCGGGTCACACATTACAGGTCGCACATGCATTCCCATGATGTCCCTGCACACATACATGCGTACATGGCCTATGTCACACATGCAGGCAAGTATCAGACAACCAGCACACTGCAACATGCCCTGTCTCACACAGCAATGCTTGGCCACTTACCGCTCAACTCCAGACGGGTCTCCCTCTCAAGGACCTGGGTGTGGAGCGCTGGGTGTGCGCGTTCCAGGACCCTCAACTGGATAGAACTCATGCGGCCCCGGCCCCCCTCCACGAGGCGCCGGGCCTTCATGAGGGTCCTGGACCTCAAGTCCTCCCAGCGCTTCTTGACCTTCTGGATGGTGCGGGTTGCCACCCCCTCCACGTTGATGGCAACCACACAGTCGGCCCAGATCCTCTCCCGTCCTTTCCTGTTGGCGCGGGACGATCCGAAGAGGGCATCATACTGCCCCAGGACTTGCTCCACCAGGACACCAACTTCGGTGGCAGTGAAGCTGGTGCCCCTCTGCCCCTCTGGCCGGGGGTTGCCACTGGTGCCAGATGTTGATGTGCCCGACATGGCAACCCCAGGGGCAGAAGTGGATGGGCAACTGGGTCCTGGGGCTGGGCTGTGGAGCGATGTTATCCGAGTCGGGAGTCTTCTGTTCCAGCAGGGGTGGACACAGCAACTGGACACCTGCAGATGGCTGATGTGCAGGCACCAAATGGCAGGGCACGGTGGCAGCAGGCAGGCAGGCAGGCAGGCAGCAGCAGATGGCACGTGGGAGGCTGCTCAGGGCACTGGGGGGCAGTAATTCGGCCTTCTGGGCAGGAGCGTGGTCTTCCGTGTGTTTTCGCGTGGCCAGCTTGATACGGAGTGATTTGGCACGTGAAAATCCTGCACGTCAGCGTGAAAATCGAGGAAAGGCCCTTAGCGCGTAAGCGCGTCAGCACGCGTACGCAATTTCATTGGACCAAAGGCCCTTACAGCGTAAGCGCGTCTGTGACATTTTGCGCACGGGCGTTGCCCTGGCAGGGCTTGGAGATCCCGCGTGCCTTTATGTTCTGTACGTGCTTTTCGTGCGGTGCGTGTGTTTTCCATCCGTTGGGGTTCACAATCTATTACTTCACAGCGGGTGTTGGCTATGCGTTCTTCTACACGCAAGGCAGACGGTGAGTGGTACCCCGCTCCCCCAGGCCCGATACACGTAGCACGCTCCCCCAGGCCCGATCGCGTGAAAAAGTTCACGCGAACCCCTGAAATACACGTAGCACGCTCCCCCAGGCCTGATCGCGTGAGAAACTTCACGCGAACCCCTGAAATACACGTAGCCCGCTCCCCCAGGCCCGATCGCGTGTGTAACTTCCCGCGCAACCCCGAAATACACGTGCCCCGCTCGCACAGGCACTATTGCTGTATGTTGCCACTTTTGTCATGCGCAGGGACGCTACCGCCTGCCTTCGTGTGGCAGACGTGTTTGGGCTTGTGCGTGTCTTTCGCTGTGCGTGGCTTTGCCCTATTCGATTCCATGAATACGTGTGGTTCGGGTGCGTGTGGGCGTTCCGTCTGCTTCCCTGCAGTACATCCCCAGTTACACCCTTGTTTTCGCGAGTTGTTCCCCATTCCGCGCATTACGCCCCGTGTTCCGCCCACTTTCTAGTGTATGCGCAGAGGTTGTGCGCTTTCACTGTGCGCGTCGTGCACGTCTTTCGGGATGTTGCAGTGACGTGTGCGCCATGCACGGGTTTGGCGCACATCCCGAGGAAGACACGCGCAGGGACTTCCATGAATCGCACGCCTCTTTTTTTCCGCTTGCGCCTGCTTGCGCCTGCTTGCGCGTAGATTTTCGGTGCACGTTTGTTCCATGAATCGGCCCCTTATTCCTTGAGGAGAGACTTAATTGTGACCTGAGAACGAATAGAAGATCTGGCAAGGCAAATGCTCCAGGCACATGCACGACAATGTCCGTTACCTGGAATTAAACCAACTCCTTTGCCACAACCATCACCACCAGTGCAGGTGGTACTTCCAGGGGCAGTCCCACTGGCCCCAGCAGAACGCTTCTTTGGTGACCCGAACAAATGTGCTGCATTTATGAACCAGTGCCGCCTCCACTTTTTGTGCCGACCAGGGGCCTTCCCTAATGACAGCACATGGCTGGCCTTTGTACTTTCCTATTTGGGAGGCTGTGCAGCTTATTGGTCCATACCATTAGTGACCCAGGATGATTTAATACTTCAGAACTTTGCGGAATTCCAATGGGAATCGGAAAAATTGTTCACCAGACACACCCAAGAACAAGCATTAGACTACAAACTACTATCTCTTAGACAAGGAAACCATGATTTATTGATTTATATTGCCACCTTGAACTGCCTCATAGCACAGACTAATTTGCCGGAAGAGAAACGGACTACACTTTTTTACCGGTTCTACGTGGTGAGTTAAAAGACATAATAGATCAAGTTGTCAATCCACCCGAATGTTGTGCGAATTAAGTGGACCTAACTTTGCAATTAGACCACTGATTACAAGACCTCGGGATAATCAAACCAGGGCTCATGAAACCACTGAACCTATGCAAACAGGGAGATTATGAGCTCCCATTTCTAAGGCTGAGAGGGAATAAAGGAGGCAACAACAACTTTGATTATATTGCGGAAAGGCTGGACATTTCTTGCGAGATTGCCTTATTAAACCCCCTAAGAGGATGGTAGGTGCCACGGAAAATTGGCAATGAAGAAAAAGAACAGAAGTCGGAAAACTCCTGGCAAGTGTAGGGGTCCACTTGTCGAGCTGAATCAAGAAAGTTGTACTGACCTCACATCTGGTCATTCTGTGTTAATAATCCATCACCAACAACCATCAAGGGTACATGCTCTAGAAGCCTACATTGAAAGTGGTGCAGTGGGAAACTACATCGATCAGGATTTGACCACAAGGATAGGCCTCCCACTTCAGCAAAAACCACACTCGGAAAACATTACTGCCGTGGAAGGCTCTCAGCTGTCCTCAGGCCCAGTAACTCAACACACCGATAAGGTAATGCTGACATGTAAGGATGGTCATCGGGAAAGCATTTCATTTGATCTTATTGGGGCCCCCCAGTTCCAAATGATCCTAGGAATGCTGTGGCTTGAAACCCATAACCCAAGGATTGACTGGCGCACAAAAAAGCTGACCTTCCCCCAGGAATGTGCAAAGAGCTGCTACCATAGGGACGTGAGGAAACTACAACTCAAGGGGAAACCCATACTAGGAATTTCGGGTTCATTACCTTCTGAATATCAAGATATTTTAGACGTGTTCCAAAAGGAACAAGCTAATACCCTGCCTCCACACAGAACTTACGATTGCCAAATCGATCTGGTCCCTGGAGCACAAATTCTCTGCAGCAGGATCTACGCTCTGACTGAGCAAGAAAATCAGCATCTAAGAACATATCTAGACCAGTACCTAGCTAATGGGTTCATCCGTCCGTCCAAGTCCCCAGCCTCCTCAGCTCTCTTCTTCTTGCCAAAGATGGAAAGGGACCTCAGAACATTTATAGATCATAGGGCGTTAAACCAAATTACCATGAAGAATAGGTATCCTCTGCCACTCATTCCCAAACTACTTGACCAAGTAAAGAATGCTCAAATCTATACAAAGTTAGACCTCCGGTGAGTTTACCATCTGGTTAGAGTGAAGAAGGGCGACAAATGGAAGACAGCATTCCGAACCAAATATGGGCTTTTTAAGTACCAGATCATGCCATTTGCGTTATGCAATGCGGCAGCCACATTCCAGTTCATTATGAATGATGTACTCCATGAACTGTTGGACATCTGTGTCCTTGTTTACATCGACAAAATCCTCATCTATTCAGCCTCTAAGGAAGAGCACGTGGGCCATGTAAGAACTGTTCTGGAGAAACTCCTTAAGAATTGGCTATTCGCCAAACTAGAAAAGTGTTTTTTCCATGTCATGGAAGTCAAATTCTTTGGCTTTATGCTTACCCCACGAGGGGTACACATGGACACTCGTAAAGTGTAAGCTATTCTTCAATGGCCATCCCCAACATCGACCAAGGGAGTGCAGAGCATGCTCAGGTTTGCCAATTTCTACCGCCGGTTCATCCCGGGATTTTCTCAAATCGTTCATCCCATCACTTCTTTACTAAGAAAGAATAAAAAGATTTCTTGGACTCCCAACGCTGAAAATGCCTTCCAGGAATTGAAGTCAGCTTTCACTTCAGCACCTGTCCTCCAGCACCCTCGACCCGATCTACCCTACATCGTGGAGGCCGATGCCTCCAGTGTGGCCATGGGGGCAGTGTTATCACAAAGGGATAAAGACACCGGGCAGTTACATCCCATAGCATTTTGGTCCCGTAAGTTTACAGCACCTGAAAAGAACTATGACATAACTGACTAAGAATTATTGGTGATCAAAGGAGCCCTTAAAAACTGGAGACACTACCTCCTGGGGCTAGACATGCTGTTACCATTATCATGGATCACCGTAATTTCCAATATCTGAAAACAGCCACGGCCTAGTCTTCTCGTCAGCTTTGCTGGGCTCTCTTCTTCACGGAGTATGATTTTGTAATCACATACCGACCAGGAGTGCGTAACGGAAAAGAAGACGCTCTGTCATGAATGGAGAAGACAAAGACGCATTTATACCATCAGAACCAGTACCCAACATTCTGGAGGAACAAATTCAGAACCAGATCGCAATCACCGCCTGCTGGGAAGATTTAAAGGTCGACCTCCAGTCTCAAATGGATCAAATGCCAACAAGAATGGTTGAACAAAGGAGACCAGTACTCCATCATGGACAATTTACCCTATTTCCAAGGGAGACTATAAATTAGAGATAAAGAAACTCAAAACAAGATTATAGCCAATTACACAACTCATTAGTGGAGGGACACTATGGGATTACTAAAACACGAGCCAAAATCAGGAAAAATTACTGTTGGCCAACCTGGAGAAAGGATGTGGCCCACTTAATTGCAACCTGCAGAGTTTGCACACAGCAGAAATCCCAAACGTCCAGTCCCGCAGGTTTATTGCGTCCACTAAGTATACCACCCGTACCTTGGCATCTGTTATCCATGGACTTCATTACAGATTTACTTCCTTGCGATGGCTTCAACACAATATTATTGGTGGTGGATTTGTTCTCCAAGTTGGCACCCTTTATTCCACTAAAAGGACTTCCTACTGCTGAAATTCTGGCCACTATGTTCCTAGAACAAGAGATCAGATTATCTGGTTTCCCTTCAGTATTGATTTCTGATCAAGGAACACAATTCGTCTCAGCCTTCTGGAGGAGTTGTTGCAAGATTGCACAGATTGACCTTCGCCTATCCACCAGTCATCATCCCCAGACCAGTGGTCAAACTGAGATAACTAATCTGATGTTAGAGCAATACCTAAGATGTATGCTGCATCAGACAGAAGGATCCTGGAAGGACGTTCTTTAGTTAACTGAGTTTGCTTTACAATAACTCTATCCACACATATACAGGACAGACACCATTCTATATCATGAATGGTTGGCATCCTCAGACGTCCTCCTTTGACCCACTTGATGAGCTAGAAATGCCGGCAATCACATCACTACACAAGACTATTACTCAAACCCTCAAGGAAGCAACCAAGAATTTAACTAAAGCCAAGGAACAGCAAAAGAAGTTCACTGACAGGCATAGAAGGAAAACTCCGCATTACCAAATTGGGGATAAAGTATGGTTGGCTGCCCAAAATATGCCACTTAAAGGACCTCAAGTCTTCCGTCCCAGATGTCTGGGACCTTATCCCATCATGGCCATCATCAACCTGCCGCAGTAAAACTAGATCTACCCAACAATATGCAAAGTCATCCAGTATTTCACGTTTCCCTCTTGAAGCCGGTGAAGCCTGAGGCTAGGATCAAAAACCCACCGGAGCCTGAAAGTACGAGGTTAAGGACATTCTAGATTCTAAAATGGTACGATCAAAATTGTACTGCTTAATCAATTGGAAGGGTAATGGATCTCAAGATCGCACTTGGGAACCAGTGGAATTTATCCTTGCACCTCGACTAATCAGGTGATTTCATCTTAACCACCCCACCAAACCTGGACCAGGGAGAGGAACGCCCATGATGGGGCCTAGCGGGGGAGTGCTGTCATGGCCACAGAACTAAGGGAAAGTCCTCCCTCATCCCCAGCATCCAAATGGACCCAGTCCTGGCGCCTCTGGTGCCAGGCTCATGGAAAAGTGTGTCTAGCACACTTTGTGCCTAAGGCACGTGCAGCAGGGCCGGGCGTGACCAAAGAACAACAGTGGAAGGCACGTGCAGGAGTCCCTGGGTGGGGCAAGGTGTAGCCACAAGGCGGGGCTAATGGGAGGGTCCAGGGCCAGCCTATATAAGGCCAACCTATCCACATGCCTCTGCTTCGCGTTGTTCTACTTTTGCAGCGTAACGCTTACCGCTGTCCTTACCTGTGCATCCACTTGATTCCAGCTGCTTATGAAGACATCTTACCTGAATCCAGCTACTCCATCGCAGTACGCGCCTCTTACCTGAATCCAGCTACTCCATAGCCCACGGCGCTCCAACCTGCTCCCAGCCACTCCATCGCTGAGGGCGCCTCTTACCTGCATCCATCACTACCGACGTCTGAGACTTCTTCTCACCTGATCCTGGCGTCCAGCTACCCGGAGCTCCACTTTGTTCCTTTTCTTCGCGGCATCTTCACACTGCAACCGCAGAGCTGCATCGAGCATCCAGACTTCGTTCTTCACCGTTGGCCTTCTCCTGCAAGAGAAAAGAGAGAACACAACATGTTAGAATTTATAACAATAACAAATGCTTGGCCACCATACCAGTGACTAGAGTTCCATTATAAAGGCCAACTTACCAGTTCCATCAGGCTCAAGGAACTCCCCGGATTCGCTCCACACTCCGGTCTGCTTCTTCATACCTATTGGGATGAGATTAGACATTGCAAGAATTATTATTGAACAAGACAAAGACATTATAATAAACAAACTATAATCACAACCAAAAGACTTACCTTCTAAGTGGATTGGTCGCAGGGGTCTGGATCAACACTTCCACGGACCAGTGAAGCAACTTGGTCTGCTCTACGTGCCCTTGCTATGATAAGCAGGATGGATAGCTCAACATTACAACACAACAGGTGAGCTTGCATGGGAAAATGCTTGCACACTTCATTATGGCATGAGAGGCTTGAGGGAAGTGACAACACCCTCACGCCATTCTCATTAGCTCTCATCTTCTCTCAGGGGCAATGCCAGCATCCAGAACAGCAGGACCTGCAGCAACCGGGAGACGGAGGCGATCTAGATGAGCCAAGCCGAGGGAGGGCTCCAACCGTGCCCCAACGCCCCGCAGAGACCAGGTGAGTGTAATAGATGACCGGCACTCAAATCTGGATTCCAAATCTTCCCTCTCATCTAATCCATCTCCATTTTTCCTCTGCCTTTGACATGGTCAATCATACCATATATTGGCTCTATGATACCCTTGGCATTACGGACCAGGCACTTGCATGGCTGACCACCTTCCTCTCTGACTGACCTTCCCAAGTACAACTGGGTCCATTCCTCTCTTCCACCTCCTTCTCTACCTGCGGCATCCCTCAGGGCTCTATCCTATCGCCATGACTTTGTAACATCTACCTTGCCCCTGTGATCCCACCTGATCTCCACATTCTCTTCTCACTTCCAGTGCTAAACTGATGACACACAGCTCTCCTTTAAGTTTTCCTCTTCTACCTCCACTTCCTCCTCTCTCCTACCTCACTGCCTGACTGCTATTCAGGCTTGGTGTTCTGCTAATGATCTCTGCCTTAATGCCAGTAAGATAGAGAGTCTTCTCATTTGGACACCTACTCCCAGTTTCCCTCCCACCCTCTGGTCACCCTCCGTGGTACCCCCCTCAGCCTCTTGTGAGGATAAAAATCTCAGGGTCATATTCCACTCCTCTCTCTCCTTGTCCCCCCACATCACAGACTTTGCAAAGAAGTCCAACTTCCAGCCCCACCTCTTCAGAGGTATTCTACCATTTCTCACCTTTCCCCAGAAGCTCAATGTCTCCAGAGCTCTGGTTCTCTCTAAGATGGATTACTGCAACAACCTCTTCTTCAAACTGCCTCTTTCCTCCTTTTGCCCTCTTCAACAAATCCAGAATAGGGCCACAAGTCTTATCCTTGGCTTCAAGCCCAGAGACTGCATCTCTACAGCCCTAAAATCTCTCCACTGGCTCCCGGTGACTGCATCACTCACAAGACTTTCTGTGGACTGGGACCCAGCTACAACCAGCTTTCTCTCCCCAAATACTTCCATGCTAGAGTCCTTCGGTCCTCTAGATCCAACCCTGCTGATCAAAATCTTCGCCTGGCAGAGAGTGGGGGTAGATCTCTGTCTTCGGCAGGAACTTCCCTCTGGAATTGGCTCCCTGTCCCTCAATTACTTGAGTCAGATCTCCTTAAATTCTGGAAACTTCTCAAGACTCTCCTTTTCTCCTCCTCCTTCCTTCTCCCCCTCTCGTGCTAATGTTCCCTCTGCCACTGGAACTGGGGCCTGTCCCTTATGAGTCTTACTGGGGCCAGGCCTTCCTCAACCAGTCTCAGCACCCTGCCCTGTTCAGCCTGTACCTGGTCCACCCCGTCCCCGCACCAGCTGTCTTCTATCCCTTCCTTCCCCCTGCACTTGCCTTCTTTCGGCCACCCTCAGTACTTGCTCAGTCCTTTGAGCACCCCCATTCTTCAAGTCCCCGCTCCCCCTCTCCTTTACTCCCGTCCCTTTGCCCTGTCCCCATGCACTTTTATCGCTGCACTTGCACGGTCCGAATACACAGGGCCTAGGATGAACACTTATGGTTGTTTTCTCTCACTGACTTGCCCCCACCCCTCTTTATGACTTGTGGCACCTGAAAACACGTGTGTATAGGTGCCATATAGATGTCCAATAAATAAAAATAAATACAATGTTCAATAAATATAAATGTCCTATAAATAAACTCCAAGTGCACAAGAAAACCCAGCTTTATTCTGATACAGATGGCCGCTGGGAGAGCGTTTAAAGGACAATCTCAAAATGGCATTTGGGACAACAAGGTTTTATACCAAATGTATGCCATAGCTATTGTCATAGTTAGCAATCTTCATTCAAACTTCCACACCAGCACTGAATTGGTAAGAGGAATATAGAACATAACGCTATCTATAGGTGAACCTTTCTACTATTGGTTTCTTCACAACTAATAACTCCCCTAATGTCCTGGGAGTATAGCTTAGGGGTAAAGTGCTCGCCTTGGAAGCAAGACAAAACAGAGCAACAGAGGTTCGATCCACGGGTCCGCGCTTAGAAACCTCTGGGTATTAAGCATGTTATAAATAACCTATTGTATCATGCACATCCTTCAATAAATGATACATTTTAATCTGCCATGCCAATGGTTGGCACTCTACTACTTTAGTTGATACGGTGAAGAAAGTTGTGATCGGCCAACTATTTATTATCGTCTGGCCTCGGGTACTGTTATGCAATGAGAAAGGGTATGTGGTGGGGAAAGAGGGATGGGCGAACCACTATGATCAAATTTAAAGAAAGTATTCCCTTATCGTTCCTAGACCTGAGGCCTAATCTGCTCATTTGTTTGTGGCCTTGGCATGTCATCTCAGTGTCTGGATGTGCTTAGGAAGTGGCAGATGCACTATCTAATTGGACCTGGAATAAATGACCATTGTTTCGAACACGTGGTAGAGGACCACTGTTTAGAGCTCAATTTAATCTGTTTATTGGAGTTTCTGCTAGCCTATCATGTGTGTGCTTTCCTTTGGCTGTCACCTGGGGTGCTGTATATTAATTGGTTAGGATCAACTGTCAAGGTAGCTACGTAGACCTGGCATTCACGGATATGTCTGTTTCTCACTTTTTCCAATAAAACGAAAATAACTTTCAGAATTGCAAGCTGTGTGCCCTGGGAAACGTTATCTGGTGCGGTTTCAGCTTTTAATCAGAACTCCTCTCAGCACACGGACCTTGGTGCTTGGGTTTAATGTTTGAAATTTGTGAGGCTGGAATTCCATGTCATGAAATGTTATGTCTTGATGCAATATTTCAAAATTGAGACCTTTCAGTATTTGATCTGAATAATGGCGGTACGTAGGATCTTTCTCTGTCATGTTAGTGTTCTTTGTGACTTTTGCATGCATGCCACCATTCATTATTCCTTGCTGTGGGATATATTCTGGGGTTACACTTAATTTTGTGGTATTTTAATATGGTGGGAAAGAGTGGTAATTTGTTGTTATATTCCCTTTTACAGTGGTAAAACTCTCTTCAGAACATTGACTGACAACTATACTTAATACCAGGGTTACTCATTGCACAAGATACTGGACTCAGTGATTTTTGATTTCGAAAATGTCTATCGCGCACCAAACAGACTTAACTGTATTCGGGCGCAGATCATAACTATCGATCAAGAATGGAATGTGTAGATAATACATATGATCTGTGACTGACTAGCTTGTTTAAAAAGGGAGGTTTTTAACATCTTTCTGAACAGTCCCAAGGTCTGGCATGCTCTAATTTCCAGTGGTATCTGATTCCACAGTTTCGAACTGAACACAGCAAACCTCCTGTCCCGTCTGGATACCAATTTGGACCGCGGTATGCACATTAGCAATTTATCTCCAGAACAAAGATCTCTTGATGGGTCTTATTGGCACACCCTAGCAGAGAGGTCCTCCGGTGCAAGTCCATTAAAGCACCTGTATATCAAACAGGCCACTTTAAATTTAATTTGGTCTTCCACCATTAGCCAATGTAAGGATCTGGTAGGGCTGAGACATGGTCCCTCTTCCACAGATGTCCTGTCAGCCTAATCGCTGCAATGTGGGGCCTCTGCAATCTGGTGACCTGCTTTGATGGGATGCCTGCCAACCAACTGTTACAATAGTCAAGATGCCGGTTGGTCATCACCCCTATCACCACTGCATGATCTTCCATCGGAAACAAATGGGAGAACATTCCTAAGCATAAGCAGTAAATGATACACTGCCTTCACCTTAGCCCCTACCTGGGCTTCACTGCCCAGGTTTTCCTGCCATATTCACCCCAGGTTCTTAACATTCTTAGAATATTACAGTTCTTTTAAAGCTGAGCTAAACAGAGACACAGCTCCACATCAGGGCCTGCATTCTATTATATTCATGGGATACCAGGCCTTAACATCCAATATGGCAGCACTTCTGCCATGTTAATACACTGAACTTGCTTCTATCACAGTACCTTTCTGACTCCAACTTCCACCTGCTTCAGCTCTTCCCGCACAACGCACTACAAACCATAACTTTGGATATGACAAGTAAGCACAGGGCCTATAATAATGCCTTATCTATATCCTCTGCAACCACAACATTAATACATTTGTTGCACTTTCTGCGTTGCTATATGAGAGTATCTAATATGTGTCAAACCAAACTAAGGACAATAAATGTGCTTTCTGCAGTACAAACCTCATTCTGCTCCCATGTTGGTACGTGCTAATAGGATTTTCTCAGCCTGAAATGTTTACTGGATGGGACGCTGTATGTGCAGACAAAGAAATCTTTCTGCAAATGATTATCGTCTCTGGCCAGTTGTTATCCTTTGCCCTCTTGGGGATCTGTGTGAAGCGAGACACACACATTATTCACTGGGTAGAACATGCATTAGGGTTCTAACCATCAAGTTAGTGAACTAGATGTCTGTGTTATGTAATTGTTTGTACCATTTGTCCCATTTTGACCCACCACATTTCGACCAGTGACACTTGCTCCAGTCTTCTATGGTGCTTATCTTAATGCAGATCTCCAGGGTGATCCTATTGTGCCATTCTGTGATAGAAGACATGGTGGAAAGGGTGTGTATCCTGTTTTCATTTTGTTCTGTATGTTAAACTGCGTGTAGCCTGCAATTATCTCGGGTTTCCCACTTCTTACTTAGTATCATAATGGGCCTCATTACGAGGTGGGCGGTAAGGGTTAATGGGCACCGGTAAGGAGACTGGTGCCAGTAAACCCTTACCGCACTATTCCGAGGTCCCTTAGAGGGTCCCGCTATTGGCGCCTGGTTTTAGCAGGCACCCTTAGTGGGAGCCGCTAAAGGACCTGGTAGCTAATAACGGGCCACTATTAGTGGGCCCGTTATTAGCTCCATCCCCATTCCCATTGAGCCTTATGGGGGCTCGAATGGGAATGGGGAATGGGGAATGGTTCTCGGAATGGGGACTTACCGGCTCCTCCAAGGTTGGAATGACCCAGTAAGTCCCTATTTCGCCAACCCGGACCCAGAATGCGGTAAGGGGGTAGCCATGGTGCTAAAAGCACCATGGCTACCGCCTACCTCGTAATGAGGCCCAACGTCTTCTGATGACTTACCCAGTATCCAGTATTTTGTTGGCATATTGTGCATACTCTTCCCCAATCTCTGATATGTACTGATTCTGAGTGGGGGGTGATGTTCCAAACCACTTAATAGTCCTCATCACATGACACCAGTTGTCTGAAGAGACACACCACCCATATTCCCTTTACTGAGGGAGAAGCTGGAAAGCAGGACAAGGGAGAGGCAGGCAGATGGGGGACCACCCAGTAGACAGAGTCTCAACAGCTAATTCATGTTCCAACTGACACACCAAAATCCCCTTTCACCAGAGCTAGGCTGTAGGGTGGGGGCATACATTCCAAATCAGAACTCTGAGCCATCTCTGGGTTTTGAGTCCATCCATCATACACCAGCTGTCTGAAGGGACATACCACCCATAGTCCCTTTACTGAGTGAGACGCTGGACCAGGGACAGGCAGACAGAGGGGGGGGGGGCACCCAGTGGACTGACAACAGCTAATTCATATCCCAAATGACACACCAAAATCCGCTTTCACAAGAGTGAGGCTGAGGGGAGGGACATGAAGTCCTGTTAAATGCAAAGAGCTAACTCTGAGTTTGAAAGTAGTGGGGGCTAGAGCTGGAGACTGGTTACTACAAAGAGCAGCTCTTTTGGAGAAGGGTGGAGGAGAGCACAGGAGGACCTGGAGGAGCTGCAGAGTTCAGGAGTCTTGAAGGAAGTCCCAGAGGGATGGACCATACTAGAGCCTGGTGCCTGGGGAGGGACCCAGAAGACCAAACTGAAGAGTCAACACAGCTGGAACTGTTGGTAAGGAGTAAGGGAGTGGAGAACAAAGAGAGCAAATGTGCCATGAGGGACATCAGTGTCAAAAGAGATGAAACAGGTGATAGTGGGAGAGATTTGCTAAGTAGAAAAAAGAGTGCCCATCGGTGTGAAAAGTATTACAAAGAGAACAAATATGGTAAGCACAGGCAGGTGTGTCCTGTGGAGTGGAAAAGGGGATAGTGGTAGTGATCTGGAAAAGAGAACTATAGCTTTTCTGAAAGAAGTGACGAAGGAGAAAGAGAAGGTCAGGTCTCAAGGGTCTGAGCGGGAGATGGATGCAGCACACAGATGTGAAGGAACTTTCCAAGAAAGAATTAAGGGGAGGATGGTGGATAGAAAAGGAATAACTAAGGACTTGAGAGGTGAAAATGGTAGTTTGTTATTTTGTCACGGTATAGGGCGAGTTTCTTACACCTGTGATTAAGTGGTGTGCCCATCCAATAGGACGTGATTGTTGCACCTGCTAAAGATTGTTTTGCAAGAATTTGAGGATAGGTCAGAGTCTAAAAACAGTCATGTAAATTAAAGAATGTGCATAGGATACAGTATTGAAAGAAATATACGTGTCACCCTATTCACTAAGGTGACCTGCACCTTTTTCCTGTGCTTTGCAACAGTTAAACAAGTGCAACATCAGCAATTTTGTTGATGTGGTCCCCCTTCACCTGTTTCAAAAACAGAGAGAGGCTTTTGTTTTCTTTGACAGGCAAAGCACATCTTGTTTCCACACATAGGCGCAGTAGTGTACCCTTTGCCCCCCTACCTTGATCAACTGCACATATTGGGAAAAGGACATCTGAATACTTATATCTATGATTTGCACATTCAGAGTTCCTTTGTGAACCCATGTACCCTGTAAATGTTAAAGCCCAAATATTTCAGTTTTCATACCTCTTCGATTTTATGAGAGTTCAGCATACAGCTAGTAGAAACCTTCCTTTGGCCAGAAAGGAACACCAACATTAGCAATGTTGTTGTGTTGACAGTTAATGCATTCTTCAAGATGCAGGATCTTGGAATGATCCAGCAGCAAGATGTAATCTGCGTAGGTAACCCAAAATATTTTACACCCCAGCACAGACAGGGAAACAAACAGTGCATCTACAAGTTCATCTCTGATGTCTGACAAGTAGAGATTGAACAGTAGGGGCACCAGGACACAGCTCTGCTGCAACCCATTAGAAGTTTTTGATCATAGAAGATGTATTACCCCACCTGCTCAATCTCCCCATAATGTCGTGCCAGAATGTAAACTAACGAGTATGGACAACATGTTAATTGGAATGCCCTACTTCTTTAATTTTATCCAAAACCAAGTTTCTGTCGACCCTATCAAAAAGCCAATGTCAGATCGACAGAAACCAGATAGATGTACATGACTCGATTTTTCCATACCTTCTTCTGCAAAAGGTCAATAATAAATCCTGCCATGGTGGTCACAGCCCCTTTACAAAAAAACAATTTGGTTTGGTTTTAGAATGCCCCTGCTGATTGCTTATGAAGAGAGTTCAGCAAGAACCAGAAAAGCAAAGACCTTGGAGTCTGAGTTAAAGAGCACGATTGGACATGGGACACATTTAACACATATTTCACGAAGGTAGGGAACCTCCGGGCCATAGTAGGCCTGGTGAACCAAGCAGAGGAACTTAACCAAGCAGAGGGAATTTAACTCTGGCCTCACTTGGGAGCCAGTGGAGGTTCTGAAGTACCAAAGATGTATCAGCAAGTTTAGGAAGCCCCACAACCAGTCTCTGTAGTACTTGTAAATGTTAGAATAAGAATTTAGGTTGTGAAAGCAATGTAGTGTTGCAATTTATTGTTCCCAAAATAGTAGCAGAGACTACCAGACTTTTCACGTTTTCTGAAATATATGGGCTAATATTCCTCAAGGTTCTAAGTTTAGGATGACCAGAGATATATCTAGCCCTGATCTGTGATGATGCTGAAAGAGATGAAGCAATCTTCAATCCTAAATTCTTAACAAGGAGACCGGGTAGGTAAGGGCCTAATGATGCGGTCCAGAGTTCACTAGTTCCCATAGATTGGGCAGCTGGAGCTTGACCAAGGGCCATCATCTCAGATTTCTCAGCGTTTAACTTTAGCCAGTTGGCATTCATCCAAATGCCTATATCAGCCAATTAATTTCTAAGATGAAAAGCCACCAGATCCTGTTTATGATCAATTCTAATGATCAGCTGTGTGCTGTATGCGTATGCAGAGAAACAACATCCATGAGAGTGTATAAGTCTAGTAAGTGGAAGAACATAAATATTAATGAGTAAAGGCAAAATATCTGACCCTTGTGGCAACCCACAAGTGAATGAGGAGGGAGTAGAAGGAAAACAGGGAAGGGAAAGCACTTGTGCCATTTGGCAAGAAAAGACCTGAACAAGCAGAGTAGCAGACACACCAAAACCAATCTCTTCCAAATGATGACACAGAATAGAGTGGTTGTAAATGTAAAAGTAAATGTGATGACATAATGGCCAGATAAGTCAGCTGGAAAGGCAGGGTGAATAGTCACACTACCTGTGCCATAAAAAAATAATTCTAATGTGTGGCCTTGAGAAGGTGTGGTACCAGAAATCAATTGGTCTAGGTGTAGATCAGCCATTGAAGCAAAGAGGTTGGCTTCATGTATATCTGACGAGTCGTCCATCCAAAAGTTTAAATTCGCCAGTACCAATAGCCAAGAATAGTCCAAGTGTAATGCAGCAACAAAATAAGAAAAAGCTGCTGAAAAAAGAGAATCAGAAGAGGGTGGATGGTAGACAATTAAAACAAACATTGTCAAAGTGGGTGAAAAAGAAAGCCGCATTAACATCAATTCCATTTTTAAACTATGAGTGACTGGAATAACTGTGCATTTCATATGTCATTTCAAAATATGTTCAACACCTCCTCCTCACTGTGCAGCATTGTGGTCCGCATGTAAGATAGAATACGATCCCGTAATGGTGTGGTTCAAATCAGGGACCAATGTCTCTGATAGCCATGTTTTGGTAACACAAAAAATATCAGGGCCATGGTAATGAAGACAATCATCCTAGCACTAGTTTGCTTTTCCTCATCTCATAATTGTCCCTTTCTCTCTTCCTCCCCTAGTCCTTCTTCTAATTCCCATCCTAGTACCTCGTCCTTCTTCTCATGCTATGCTCTTCTCTTAGTCACTCCTACTGATTCTAATGCCTCATTCTTGTCCTATTCCCTCCTCAAAGTCTCTTTTCCTTTTCCTTGTCTCTAATCGTATTCCTTCTTTTTCTTCCTTCTTGTAGCACCCGTTATGGGTTATTTTAATGTGTGCTAGTACCTTTACCTCATCCTCATTTAATCCTCTCTTCCTTTCCTCAGTCCCTTATTTCAGTTCCTATTCCTATTTGTCATCCCAGTTGCTATTTATCTTCCTTGTCCCTCATCCAAGGTTATCTTCCTCTTCCTTTATGACTTCATCATAATTTTCCTAGTCCCTAGTCCTCATTCTAATCCCTTGTCCTCCTCATCTCCCTACCGTCTCTTCCTCACCCTTCTTTTAGTTCCTCCTGCTCTACCTGATCCTTATCCGAGTCGATCACTGTAGTCACTCTTCCCCTTCTTTTTTTTCCCAAAGCCTCACTCTCGATCCTCTTCTTCATTTCCTGTGTTAGTCCTATTCCACCTCATAATTTGAGTCTATCTTCCTATTTCTAGGTCTTCTTTCTAGTCCATGTCCCTCATTCTAGTGCTTCTACTTAGCCTTGTCCCTTCTGCACATCCTATACCCTTGTCCTAATGCATCTTTCTCGTACTGTCCCAATATATCATTCTAATTATTTTATTTGTACCTAAACCTAATCCCTCCTTTGAGCCCCTCTTCCTTGTTCAAGTCCTCTTTCTCTTCCAGTCCCTGTTTCTCTTCCCTGTTGCTCATCCTAGTCCTGCATAGCAGTCCCAATTCCTTTTCATAGTTGCACTTTCTCATCCCTCTTCCCAGTCCCTCTTCCCATCCTAGTTCCACTTCCTCTTTGTTGTCCCTCTTCCTTGTCTCTTATTCTATGTTCTATTCCATGAACTCTTTTCTTGTCCTATGCCCTCCTACTATTCTTTCATCTCCAACATATTCTTCTTCCTTGTCCCTCAACAAATACCTCTTCCTCATCCCTATACTGTTTCCTCTTCCACATCCTTTTCCATTTACCTTATCCTCTTCCTCACCCAAGTCCATCTTCTTCTTCCAAGTCCATTTTCCTCATTCTAGTCTCTATTCTTCTTCCTCATCCTTGCTCCTCTTCTTCCACCAAGTCCCACATCCTGACTCCTCATCCTAGTCCCTTGTCTGCTTTCTCATCTTAGTCTCTGTTCTTTGCCCTAATCCTAGTGCATTGTTCAAGTCCCTCTTTTTCCTAGTTTCACATCCTAATCCCCAAACCCTCATTTTTCATCCCTTGTTATAATCCTAGACTCCCTCCAAAGTCTGAGTCGCTTGCCGTAGTCACTGTTCCAGTATCCATCCTACTCATAGTCATTGATTCAGTCACAGTCTCCGAAACATAAACACAGGTAAACAGGCTACCCTGCCCTTAATCACGTGGGTTCATGGACTTACGCTATGGAAAACACTGAAGTACATCAATCATCAGTCCACATAGTCAGAGAAATTAGAAAAAACAATGTAATATGTTATATTCCAAAATGAAAAACACATCATTAACAGACCATTATACACATTACAACAAATGATGTCTAGAACATTTAATAAATGTCTCCAGTTTGATATAAACTATACACAACGAATGTATGACCTAAAACAACTGCAGTCAATTAAGAACTAACATGACAACTACGTCAAAAGTGTGGCATTAGTAAATGTGAAAGTGTTACCATAGAGAAAATGTTTTCGCCCTCTATGATCAGTCCCTTCAATAGAAGAAAAAAAATAATAAAAGCTGGGGGCTGACTTAATGACGAATGCATCAACCCATTGGTCGACACATTATGTTTCTAGTTCCTTAGGTAAGCCGTGCCTAATATCAACTCCCACATTCATTCATCGCAAGAAGCCTTCATCAGGACAATAGGATTGAGCATGACGTAGGTGTGATTCCCTGTTCCTGAGAATCTTCATCCAATCTGTGCACTGTAACCAAACACAAGACCTGTTAAAAAATACGGACCTACTTGCACAATACTTATACAAGTCAAGCATGCATTTCCATAGCTTGTCACTAATCTCCTATTTCTTTAGCATGTATGGGACAGATCACTGTATGTACTTCTTTTCAAGTTCCCAGTCATGTGTGATCAATAAACCCCTTAAGAAACATATCAGAGCACAGCACCATCTGTAACAGCTTATTTAGTTAAGAGTCTTATTATCACACACCCGACAAACTTCAGGGCATATATATTACCTTATTGTTGTAGTTATTTTTAGAATTTGATTTGTTTCTAATAAACTCATTTGTGCTGCATAGTATTTGTATTTGTATTTATTTTATTTGTAACGCGCAGACCATCAGGCCCGGAGGCATCAGGGCGCAATTTATACAGGTTACAGATATGCATACATACAGACATAACATTACATCATTTACACAAAGACAGTAGGTGACTAAAGGAATCTATCTACATATAATACAGTGATGCCGGTGCTGCTAGGTAATAACAGAGGTCAGCAGGTCAGAGTGTGTAAGACAGAGGCGCTGAGCAGGGCTTAAAGCTGGTCAAAAAGCCAAGATCTAGTATTGACTTTGAAAGTGTTAAATGAGTCTTCAGCTCTGATGGTAGCAGGGAGGGAGTTCCATAGCTTGGAGGCTAGGACAGGGAAGCTTAAACCCCCTGCTTTTTGCAGTTTAAATCTAGGGATCGCTAGACAGTGGGACTGGCCCGTTCTTAGTGGTCGGGAGGTCCACTAAGATAGTACTATGCATACAGCATTACTCCACTCATATTCCCAAACCTCGTAGTAAGACTAAACTTTTCTTTGTCAAGTGTGTTCACACAGGAAAACACCTTAATTCTGCTACCCCGAAATTCTACAAATACAGAAAACAGTACAAGGCGGCTACATTGAGTGCATATTAAATAAGCAGTCAGCTAGTTCATATCCAATGCCTTCAGCAGTCAGTCTGGCACTTAATTCTGAAAACCATGCATAAATGCAGCTATAACATACCTATGTATCGATTTTAGTTTATTTTTACTTAGCAGTGGTTTACGATTGCTGCCCCTTGATTGGCACCTTACAGATTGAAGAACAAACCACAGGATGCTTGCATACTTATGTGATTTTTCTTTTAAATGAGCCAACATCGTTTTTTTAACCACTTGATTCTACAGGCACAAACAGTGTCTGCATATTCGTTGGCAAATGTCTCTTTTCTTCTTTCAAGCATAAATAAGGCCACACAGGCATTTAATGCTATAAATGGCCCACTTTGTTAAACAATTTGTAAAGCAACAACATTTCCAGATGAGACCATACAGGTCTTTCTATTTCAAATCCCATGTAAATGGGGCAAACAGAACACCTTCCGCATTTAAAATGCCCTAACACAGGTGGTAGTGACCATAAGGTTGCTTGACTAGTTGTCTGCATGGTCCTTTTTTTCTTCATATTTATGTACTAATCTGTCCTTAAGGTGTCTCGGGCATTTAAATGTGAACCGTGCTTTGCCTAGGCGGAAGTCAGCTGTTTTAATAATGTTCCAATTCTGGAGAATAGCCCTTCTAAGGCCGTGGCTAATACGCCTGAACGAGGTTATACAAGAAATCTTGTCTGCTGATACCTTTGCTTGTTTGGTAAGGCACATATTTCCGTCCATATTCCGTGCTCATTTGTCGGCTCTTTTATGGGCCCTGCGTGTTACCTGGGCAGGATAGACTCGATGTTTCAGTTTTGTACTCTAGATGTTAGTGTGCCATTGAAAACAAACATAGTGGTTCCATTCTGGCTGATTCTTAAGAATTGCCAATATGGGAGATTTTCCTTTATGCTCAATGCTTGAAGACATTTGTAAGCCAATAATATATTCGTGTCAGTACTCTATCTACACAAAGTGGTTATTAACATACCTTATCCTGTTTTATATATTTCCAAATAGAGAAAAAGGCATGGTTGTGTTGTTAGAGGATATGGTGAAATTGATGAATTCATTTTGGTCATTTAGCCAAATGAGAATATTTCCCAGAGAATCTTATGATTTTCAACAATTTAAAAACTTTGTGGAGGATCACTTGTAACAAAAAACTAGATACCATTGTCCCACATGTACCTGTCACCCCTCACCATATCCCAGTCAATTATCCCCAAACCCTCTCCATGAACCAAAACGTTTTGATGAGACTTCCATCCCTTCTTCACCTCATATGAATCCTCTTGAAACCCCCAATTCTCCTGTGTTTGTCTCAGTTTCTGCTTCACCTTCTCTGTCATAAATTTAACATCCATATATAATAAAGTAAAATTATTATATTATGTCCTAATTAATTTCTTGTTTTTTTTTAATTAAAAAAAAGCAGTTCAAATGTTCGCGGACAGCGCGGGTGTCCGGAATGTCCGTGAAGAAACGAAAATGGAGGTGTCCTAAGAACACTATACCTGTCCGTACTGTTGGCTAGCAAGTTGAAACTGTTCTAAGAACACACGAGATGTTCGGGATATCCGCAATTAACCAAAATGGAGATGTTCTAAGAACATTATGCCTGTCTGTAATGCTCGCAAACAAGTCCAATCTGTTCTAAGGACTCATTCAGTGTTCGAGATGTCTGTAATCAAACTAACACACGCGGTATCCTGAAAAGTTCGTAAATAAACAAAATGGGGTTGTCCTGAGGATGCTAGACCTGTCCGTGCTGTTCGTAGGCAGGTTGAAACTGTTCTAAGAACACATCAAGTGTTCCGAAATGTTGTAAATAAACAAAATGGGGGTGTCCTCAGGACACTATGTCTGTCCGTACTGTTCACCGGCGAGCTGAAACTGTTCTAAGAACACAGGCAATATCCTGAAATGTTCATAAATAAACAAAATGGGGGTGTCCTGAGGACGCTCTCCATATTGTCCGCAGGCGAGTTGAAACTGCTCCAAGAACACAAGCAATATCCTGAAATGTTCATAAATAATCAAAATGGGGGTTTCCTAAGGACGCTGTCCGTATTGTTCGCAAGCGAGTTGAAACTATTCTAAGAACACACGCGGTGTCCTGACATGTTCGTAAATAAACAAAATGGGAGTGTCCTGAGGACGCTAAGCCTGTCCGTATTGTTTGCAAGCGGATTGAAACTGTTCTAAGAACAAACGCCTGTTTGTAACTGTTAATTTCGCTTGTGTCACACTTTTAATTAGTTTCAGGACCAGAACATTGTCCGTAAAACACCAACGCGCATGCGTAAAACAGTTCCCGTTCATTTGGTATCCTGCGGACACCGGTTCCCTTCACGGACATGTTCACGAAGCTATCATGTGACCACGCCCACGCTGAGCGTGTGTTCTGACTGCGGACACTGTTCGTGTCCCCGACCAATTTAAAACTACCTTTTCAGGCAATCCACAATATTTTTCAATAATAAATCACCATAGCACAAGTCCCAGACATTAATCCTGACTTTCTACATACTTCTGGGGAATTTCTGAACCTTTTTTTGGTGTTCGATCTGTCCGCGGACAGCGCGGGTGTCCGCAAACCGCGCACAAGCACCCCTATAAAAGGCCACACCCCAGAGCTCATCCTCATTGTGTTTCTGGCTATTTTACAGAACACAGTGCCTTTCTACTGCCCATTTTCCAGATTTATTTCTGAAACCTGATGGCATCCATGGCTGCACTACTGCCACCTGGTGCTACATCTGCCTCAGCACCACCCCCACCCCCTCCACCACCACCACCTCCCCAAGGGCCTGAAGAGGGGAACAGGAGTGAGGATGCAGTGGAGGATGAAGAGGATGACGAGAATGAGGTAGTGGAAGTCCCTACTGCCAGCATTTGCTGTGAGTCTTGGGTGTGGCGGTTATTTACCATTCATGGTAACGGACCTAAGGCGCATGCAAACCAAGTCACCTGCAAAAAGTGCAAAATGGTGCTCAGTCGCGGGAGGCCTGGTTCGTACAGCTTTGGTACGACTACTATGAAGCAACACCTAAGGTCGTTCCACACTGGGGCCATTCGTAGTAGGTTGACTTCCTCTACTACATCCTCCGTTTCCAATCCTACCACCACAAGGAACACTCCTGTGGGACAGCGTATTCCTCCAGCTGCCTCGCAGGCCATTCGCAATGCTGATGACCCTTACCTTTCAAGGGTCACAGTTGTGTGTATGTACTGTGACGCAGTACTCTGCAGGGGGGAGAGACTTCAAAGTGCTTTTGAGACTCTGGTCTCAGAGCACGAGAAAATCTGCTCACTACCTAAGTAAGACCCACTCTACATGTTCCTCTCTTCACCCGCCCTTTCTTATCCCCGTGGTTGATGTCCCCCCCTTACCCTCCTTTTCCCTCCTCTCCTAGTGTGTCGTGTGTAAAAAACCAAAAAATATATAAAAAAACAAAAAGAAATGGCTCATTTCATAGCCGCCTTTCACAGTTTAAAAATAGAAATGGAAAATAAATGGACCAATCCCTTGCTTTGCTCATTCTCTTTTGCATGCCTCCCCACCCCAAAATCCCCGGATGTAACACACGATGTCCGCAGACTACCGCCATGTCCGCGGACATATCGTAACATGGACAGTCCTTCTACCATTTCCATTTCACTTTCTGTGCCATTCCCTCATTGGATATAGCTAAGCAGTCACACGACCATCCACCAATCACATCCAAGACCTCTAGATCTAACTTCATCAACATAGATCAGAACTTTAAATGTACTGTTAATCACTCTGAGTACAAGTGTCATATCATTGGAAAGCACCTTCTACAAGAAATACTGTACAAGTCTCCAAGATTTCTACTTGCAGCTGCATGCATATCCATATGCATGAACACAAACTACAGGTATGCATATTTTCTGTATAGTACATGGACAATTCTTATACATTCATATATACAGATTAACAGACTTTTAGCTTGTATGACCTATAAAATGAACTTACTGTCATTTTTCCCATCTGTTATAATCAACTGTCACTTCCAAACCTTCTTCTATTTAATTTCTTTTTACACACACATTTGCAAAGCATGTTGAACTAACATATTTAAAGTAAAATATAAAAAGTGGACATAGTCAAACAAAATTGCATGCACACACTACGTTCAAATATCAAACAACAATACTTGTACAAAAACGTAAAAATCAATGTCTAAATTAACATCACTGCTATATACAAACAAAATTACTAATTTGTTTCCTTTACAATTGCAGTGAAGACTACTCTCCTGAAAAGCAGCAGCAGAATTTGAAGTACAAACAACAACTAAGAAGAAACCTGCTCATTCCACAAAAAAAGTAAGTTAAATACCACAATAATATTTGTACTATTACTCAAACACACTGTAGGGTTAATTCATACTATTTCTGCACCTAAAAACAGAGCTTGTGCACCATTCTGTCCACAAATCCCCATTTGTTAAACAGAGATTTACAGGCAGAATGGCGCTGAAATTCCCATTTTTCGGCGCACAAATGACACAACTCAGCCCCTAGAATTTTGATATTATAGAACAAAGAACTGTTTTAATTGTATACCATTAGATTTACTATATGTGCTTCTCCACACCACTAGCTTACTTTCTACTGTTATCTGAACCCCAGTTTATTAGCGCATAAATTCAAGAATACCCATCCCAACTAGTTGTAGTTGCCCAATGCACAATCACACACCATCATATACATCTTTATCATCATACTCAGACACTCATTCACACAGCACACATACATTGCAGAACACCCCAACCCATACCTTCTTTATTTTTTTCAACAGACCCTAAAGAATGCCTACCAAAAATCAAGTCTGTAGAAAGCAACGCAGAAGTAGAGAAATGAAAATAGAAGTGTCCAAAATAAGCATCCATCTCTAGCAGAATTTGTAAAAAAAGTTCAAACAAAACAGCTAATACACTCATTTAGCGATACAAAACAAGCTTCAAGTACAGAAACTTTGCCTCCTCTATCAAAATGTAAAACGAAACAGAAAACAATTAACAAGAATTCAGCTACCACTACTGATAAAACTGCTCCTATAAATCTTGATATAGTGCCAAGTAGGCATACCAAAAAAAGTATTTTAGAAATAATGTTCCGCCACAGAGTCCTTCAAAATCGTATAAAAACAGGAGAGAAATCATCCAGAACCCTTAAAGCCTACCGTAGGAAATTAATCTTAGAAGCTTTGATAGACAGTGCAATCCTTCTCAAAAGAAAGTTATTTATTTTAGTGTTAAACAAAATGAAACCACTAACAAAACTAATGACTAAATTACAAAAAAGACTTCTCAATAAACAAAATGTCAACAGAAATAACTTTTAAATATCTGTGGAGGTGAGTGGAGTCACACTACAAGCACAGAACCAGATTTTTAATGGAGAAGCATACAAACAAAAGCAAACAAATACAATTGCCATACAAAGCAGTGGATGAGGTTATGAAAAAGTTAATAATACCATAATGGAACAAGAAATACTGCTTACAAAAATATCCCTAGAAAACTTAGAATTACCTCTCCTTTCAACTGAATCAGAACGTCTAGTATACAAATGGCCATGCACGTCAATGTGTAACATTCCCAAAAAATCTGTCAAGTCTTTACGCCAATTCCTCAATCAGTATGTGAAAGGCAAAGACAAAATCAAAATTAAACTACTGCAACATATGGATACGTGTCCAGTGTGCAAGTACACAGGACTACAGGACATTCATTGGCCTGCATTTCAGGACCTACCTGCAAAACCACCTTCCGTCATATCAAAATGATATCAACACATCATTCAACTATAAGAAATCTAGTCTATAAACTGTACTATGCTAAAAGTCCTGCTTTAGCACTAGCCAATTTAAATAACATTCTTCTACATGGTACAGCAAAAGGCCTACTTGAAGAAATCGACAATATCCAGAAAAAAATATTTTGGAAGTGAAAGCCACTTACAGAATGAAATAGCTTTAAAACAAATTAGCAACAATTCTATGCATGGCAACCTTCTACTACACACACACAAAAAAGAAATACTGAAATTTAAAAGTACATCTGCTGAAGTACCAAACCATGTGTGTGTATGTTGCCACAGAACTTCATAAAAGTAACACAAAAACTGTAGAACTAACATACAAAATAGAAGACAATGAAGGTTCTAAATGGTTTGAATTAGCTCTCTACCTTATAGCAGAAAACAAATACGAAATAACTGACCCCTTAATACTTTGCAGTTACTGCACTACAAAACTTGACAACAACCAAACTCCTTCACGTGCTATCACAAATCATTTGGAATTATTTCCACTACCAAAACCCCTACAACAACTCAATTTATATGAGAGCATCATAATTCAAACAGTGCACCCCTTTCAAGCAATAATACGCCTTCAACCAAAAACAGCAAAATTACCTCCCTCTGAATTGGTGAAAGGCATTCGTGGAAAAGTAGTGTACTTACCATTAGATCTAAAACAACATGTGCACACTGTGGGAGTGCAACGTCTAATGGAGCAATCTTTAATTATCTTAGTAAATGGTGTACCTACAAAAGACACAAAAAAATGGCAACAACTGGTAGATTTACATAAAGTTAGACAAGCCTTGCAATATCTAAAAGACAATAATGAATACTACAAATAAATTAATATTGAAGAAAACTTGAAGGAAACCACTGAAATAATTCAAGAGTCACCATAAGATGGTCAATGTGAGCTTATAGATCCTGCTACAGTATCCAATACTTTAGACTATTATACAATTCATCCATTGCACTCTAATGACACCGTAAAAGATGCACTAGAAACTTACCAAATGTGACAAACAAAAGGATCACCAATCAGCATATGGGAAAAAAGTATAGAAGCACATGCTTTTCATCTACTCTTTCCTACTCGCAAAGGAGGAAGGTATGATGATAGACCTATTCAAATAGCAGCATCACAATACCGCTTGTTATGGATGTATTCTGAAGATCCCAGATATAGTCAAAGTGTGGGATACATATTCCACCTACTCTTTGAAAGTGAACTAGCAACTCTATGTTACGGAGTTGCTCACACATTAAAATCAGTAACCCACTTTCAAAATATGTCAGCTAAACAATTATTAGAAAAAGTGCAACAGAAAGATGAGGTTTTACAATCAAGTGTTACAAATCTATTAGCAAACATGTGTGGTACTAAAGAGTACTGGTTCTGACATCGTGGAGATGTACGTTGTATGATAAGAAACCTTGGCCCACCCACTTGGTTTGTTACATTAAATTGTGCAGAATATGCATGGGAAGATTTACATGATTTCCTATGCATATCAGACAAAAACAAAACCAACATAGATATACTAACACCTGGTGAACTTTGTTCTCTAGACCCTGTTAATGTTTCAATATATTTTCACAATCGCTTCATTGCTTTGCTGCACTTTATTTGTAATACAAACTGTTCCTCCCCTCGGAGAAGTGCGACATTTCTTTTGGAGAAAAGAATACCAAGCCAGAGGAGCACCACATATCCACATGCTTTTATGGATTAAAGATGCTCCTAAATTTGGTCAAGACAATGATGCCACTGTGTTATAGTTTATCGAAAAATATGTCACTTGTGAAATTCCATCGGAAGCTTCATGCAAACATTTTACAATTTCAAAGACACAAATGTGGCAAATATTGTTGTCGCAAATACAAAACAAAGGGAAATACTACACCAAATGCTGCTTTGGTTTCCCTAGACCAGTTACAAAAACAGGTCAAGTAAACAACTTCATTTCTTCAGTTAGACATAATGTTAAAGGTAAATCACTTAAAAATACATATTACATAAAAAGAACAGAAGAAGAAACATATATCAATGATTACAATGCAATAATTGCCCACTTATGGAATGCAAACATATATGTGCAGTACATTGCAGACAATTCCATTGCAGTTGCACGATATGTTACAGCATAATTAACCAAAGCAGAAAAAACAGAGCTCCATGACCTCTGGAATGACCTGTCATCAGACAAAACACTGTCTCAGAAATTATACAGCTTGGGCATAAACATTCTCTCCCATGGATAATGTGGCTCCTATGAAGCAGCAGATGGTTTAACCGGTACTGCTTTGTATGGAAAATCTGAAAATATAGTATGGCTAAGTCTTGGTCCTGCTAAATCTAGAAAAAGAGTTCTGAAATCATACGACAATGTAGAAACAATAGCCAAACATGATCCCAACAGCCAAGACATTTTAAAAAAACAATTTACTGGACACATACTACCCAAACAAAAGTACCACTTTGGAAACCATGGCCCTCATTCCAACCCAGACGTTAAGGGTTTAACGGAGCCATCGGCGGCGTTAACCCTTAACGCCTGATTTCCACCTTAACGCCTGCTTTTAGCAGGCGTTAAGTACCAAGGCGCTAAGCGTCCTTGGCGCTAATTACGGCACCGTAATTTACGGTGCCGTAATTAGCGCCTTCCCCACTCCCATTATGCCCTATGGGGCAAAAATGGGAATGGGGAAGGGTAAATGGGGATTGGGGATTTACCGCCCCACTCACCTTGGAATGGGGCGGTAAATCCGCCATCAAACAGAGTTTACACCATGGTGGTAAAGTAGGGAACTTACCACCTGGGTTGGAATGAGGGCCCATGTGTCTATACCACATAGCCCAAAACTTCACATACAAAAATAATATAAAACCCGATGAAAAAAAAGGTAGATACAGAGTGTCAAATTGTGAAGGCAGCTTAGTAAAATTCACCAAACCAAATGTAATTAATCATATCAAATTGTCATTAAAGACTCCCTAACATAAAGAACTATATTACATGTCCCTGCTACAACTCTTTAAACCATGGAGAAAAGAAGAAGAAATACTAGATAGACTCCTACGAAGACTCTTTCAAAGCAAATGAAAGCACTATAACCGATGTAAACTTTACACAGTACAAAACAATGTTGCACAATGAACAGCAACACGAAGAAGAACTCCAGGTCCAACTAGATAAGCACACTCCTGACAGTAGTCAACCTTCTGTAACAGGAAGCCAAGAACCACTGGGAGAGCCACGAATAACAAATGAGGCAGAATTAGCTATGACGGAAGTAGAAAACACCATGTGTCAGTATGAAGATAAAGAAGACTTAACTATACTACAATCAAAACTAAACAATGAGCAACATACTTCTTTTTCAAGAAGTAACAAAAGAAATTGCACATGGTGTACAACATGAAAACAAAGAATGCACCTGCCAAAATTACAAACCTATACTACTGTACGTTAGTGGTGAAGCTGGTTCTGGCAAAACATTCTTAATCAAAATCATCAGTAAATTCCTTCAACAATTGATAAACAACAAACTGTCAGCTGTTGTCACTGCCCCCACAGGTTTAGCTGCCTACAAAATAGGTGGTGTCACTTTACACTGATTACTACTCCTGCCAATAGAACACCAAAACAAATTAGACAATTACAAACTTTATACAGAAGCTGCAATGGAACTACGCAGAGTATTAAAACAAATGAAAATGCTACTAATAGATGAAGTGAGCATGGTCTCCAACCTAACGTTGGCTTTGATTCACCTCAGATTACAAGAAGTACTCAAAACAAACTACGAAGAGCTCTTTGGAGGAAACCACATTATTGTTTTCCGAGATATTCTTCAATTGACACCAGTGAAAGGTGAGCCTATTTTTAAAACCTTAGGACACAAACTCTGCCATAAAACTGTTGGCAGCATAGGAAATGTCAACCTTTGCCAACATTTCCAATACATAGAATTAACAGAAAACATGCGTCAATCTGCAGATCTCACTTATGCCAACATCTTAAAAAGTATTAGAGTTGGTATACTATCTCAAGAAGCACAAGCAATATTGAAAACCCGGCACATTCATGCACTTTATGGCGATAATGCATGTGCTACGGATGTTATGGAACAATTAGCCCACAAAAATATCAATTGTATGGCCTTAATGCCAACTCTTGCAAGCTATTTCAAATTCAATGAAACAATGTTAAAAAAAAAAGAAATGCAACCAATAATTGAAATTAGTGCCACAGACAAACTAGACATACATGGTATGACACTACCCATGTGTGAACAAGCCACAACAAGACTAAATAGTTTAGAAAATTCAATCTCCAACACAGCTGGATTGGAAAAAATATTAAAATTATCCTTAAATTGCACAGTAATGCTTAAACGTAACCTTGATGTGGATCAAGGACTAGTTAATGGAGCACTGGGTACAGTTGTTGGCTTTCAAACATACCCATGTGACAACAAAATTCAGTTTGTCAATATTCTCTTTGACAAACTTTCAGAAGTGAAAAGGATAGGACGCTCAACAGCTCAATTCCTTCTCTTCAAAGACATGTATGTACGCAGAGAACAATTTTTTCTAACTCTTGCATACACAGTCACCATTCATAAATCACAAGGTCTTACCCTAGACAAAGCATGGATAGACATTGGTAACACAGTCTATAAAGAAGGCATGATCTACGTAGCACTATCACGCTTACGTACACTTGACGGTCTATTTCTAATCAACTTTGATGCAAGTAAAGTAAACGCTGATATTCCTTACATTTTAGAATACAATAGACTTTGTTCACTATACACCCCCATCTTAAAACATATCCTGTTTCACAAAAAGTAAAATGTTCTAAAAGAAAACTAAATCAAACAGAAATGCAACAGGATGTCACTGCAAATCCTCCAAAGAGAGTAAAAAAAAAAACGAATACTTCATCAAGTATTACAAACAAAAAAGAAACTATTAGAGAAAGTAAACCAGGTATTTCTTCAAAAAAGGAAGACAAACTAAAAAAAAATACAAACACTCAGAAACAGAACTACCTGGTCCATTTAAACTTTCAAATGTAATTGGTGTAAGTTGCTACGCAAATGTAGCAATGAATATTCTATTTCAATTACCAACAATTGTTGACAGCATTTACTTACACAGTACAGACCAATTGTGTTTGCAAATGTTAGTACTTCATAGAAATGCAACAAACAATCCTGACAACACGTATAGTGTTTATGGAATAAGACAACAATTGGACTACTGTGCTGGAAAGGTGAAATTCACTATAAACTCACAGGAAGATCCACGAGAATTTCTAATGTACTTACTACAAGTACTGGAAAACAAAAACATACCTATAAATGAAATCTTCCAGATTTCATACATGTGGAAACATATGTGCACTCTCTGCAACAATGTGACACAAGAACAAATCCCCAATGAATGCTTCGTGTATGTATCAATACCTAATTGTGAATCTGTTCCATTTCAGCAACTTGTACAAAATGCAAACCATGGTAGATTATGTACTACCTGCAATTTGGATCATCGCTCCACATTACTAATACAAACACATAGTAAATACATACTATTAATGCTTCTACGTTACAATGCAGATGGTACCAAAAACAACTGCAAGCTGACTGGATTCACACATGGTCAAGTATCACTTGGTAAGAATACCTTCACAACAATAGGTATAATCTACCACACAGGAGCCGAGAAAGCAGAGATTACCTGCAAATCTTACAAACGCCTATTTAATCTTCTTAAAACAAAATTTATTAACTAAACTGTACTTAAACATTAACAAACCTCTATTAAAAAACTATAATCTGTTAAAATATGCCAACATATGCAAATGAATACCACTAAATTATATCATAAAATAGACAGTTAGAATACGCCAACTAGTATCTAACTGCCCCAAGATTTTAAAATAACCAAACAGATAAATCAATGCCACTTAATTATAAAACAAATAGACAGTTAGAAAATGCCAACAGGTATCTAACTGCCCCAAGATTCTACAACAACTAAACAGATAAATGAATACCACTAAATTATATCAAAAAAGAAACAGTTAGAATACGCCAACTGGTATCTAACTGCCCCAAGATTTTCAATAACCAAACAGATAAATCAATACCACTACATTATAACAAAAAATAGACAGTTAGAATACGCCAACTGGTATCTAACTGCCCCAAGATTTTACAATATCCAAACAAATAAATCAATACCACTTCATTATAACAAAAAATAGACAGTTACAATATGTCAACAGATATCTAACTGCTCCAAAAATCTGCAACAAGCCAACATATAGAACATTAGCCAGAAACAACAGTGAACACAAAACAAACAAACAATAAACTGTAGCAGAACAAAAAAAAGTTTTTTTACTCCAACATGGATTTTTTTTTTCACATACCCAATGATTTTAGCAACAAACACAGAAACTGAGAAAATTGCACAGTACACTGGTTTGTAATCTACTAAATATGAGGGTAAAAAAGAAATGTTGAATATTCCATGTTATAAGTCGTTACAAAATACCAATACTAACATGATCTTTTCTTTTATCACAGAAATGAACAAGGAATACATGTACTCCAGTTAACATTTCCTATTCCTGATACCAACTGTTTATTACTGTCATTTTCAATGTGAAAAGCACAAACGTCAACATATACAGTTGGTAAATTCTTGCATGTCTTTTCATCAAAAGTTTTATGTGGTGAGGGTTCAAACTCCTGCAAACTAGATTCCACCTCTAATTCGTCTGATACACATTCAGCTGCACAGCCATGGAAATCCGCTAAACCTTGAGCAACTGGGCTCTTTTTACTTTGGCCATACCTACTTCTACAAGAAAGCCTTGCAATGCCAATTTGCATGAAGTAATTCTGGACTGTGCTAGGATGCCTGACCTAATCCTTTTACTGTGTAGAAACTGCAATGGTTGATGATTTGTCTCAATGTTTTCCTTTTCTCCTTGAACAATGGGGCGTAAATGGTGCAACGCCCACACAGTGGTCAAAAGGGCCTTTTCACATTCACTGAATTTAATTTCAACTTGAGAAAATGCCTTACTTGCATAAGCAATGGTTTTGTGGTTCAAATCATGTTTTTGAGATAACACTGCTGACATATTCAGTGAAACGTATTTCTATAAAGAAATCTCAGTTTTTCATGGGCTATGCTAAACATGGTGCTTTTATGTGACATTCCTTTAATTTAGCAACTGCCCCAGATTGCTTCTTTTCCCATTTCCAGGGCATATTGAGCTTCAACAGTTTAGTTAATGGTTGAGTAATTTCAGCATAATTTTCAATAAATTTCCTGTTATATCCCGTCATTCCTAATAAACTTTTTAAACTTTTCACATTTCTAGGACCTTTCAATTTCTGTATGGCCTCCACTTTTTTCTTTTGTGGATTTAGCCCATGTTCAGTTACTTCATGGCCTAGGAAATTCGCCTTTTTCTTGCACCATTGTGCTTTCTGTAAAGATACTTTGGCACCCGCCTTTTGCAATTGGCCAAGAACATGTCTAATTCCATCAAAATGGCTTTTTAAGTTTTCATTTTTTATCAGGACATCATCCATATAGACTATAGTTCCTCTTTCTGCTGCATGAGGCATAGCCTTTCTCAAAAATATGCCAAATTTGCTCCTACTATTGACATACCCGATTGGTGTTCTAGCCCTTGCGTATAGCGTTTTATCAAATGAAAATGAAAACAAATTCTGAATATCCTCTGCCAGTGGCACACACCAATATCCAGATGTGAGATCTAATGTAGTAAATACCTTTGAGCCATGCACCTGAGCAAGGGCTTGATCAATGAATGGCAGTGGCCATCTGGACACTGGCACTCTCTTATTTAACTCTCTCAAGTCTGCACAGAGACACCATTGACCATTTGGCTTTAACACACCCAAAATAGGAATGTTTGATGTGCTATGAATGGGCCTGATAATTCCCCTAGACTCCAAATGTTTGATTATCTCTGCCAATGACTCTGAACATGCCAATGGTAACCGATATTGGCGCACAAATACTGGATTTCTACCACACCCTTCCGGTAATGTAGCAACATGTAAATTAGTTAGGCCGCAATCATATGCATCTTTGGCAAAAACTTCTTTAAATTCCATAAATATTTTCTAACAAAATCTGCTCCTCTACCATTTTTGAAAATTCTGGGAAATGCTTCAGTGGAGGAATCTCTGTACTTTCTTCCAACTCTGTGGCTGTGTCTCTCTGTAAAGCTGCCACTTTTAAATATTTTGGCATATCAGCCTCCACTTTAATGTGCTGATTTTCATTTAAATGTATACAATTTTCTTGGTGACAGCACATTGTCTCATTTGAATCATAAGGGTATACAGATTGAATTTTAAATATCACTTTGGGTTGAGAATCCAGATATTCTGGCAGCACACCCTGTGCATTTACATATCTCTCAGGAATATTTCCAATCACCATGTTATTGAAATTTGCACTGTAATGTGATTTTTGTATGGCCATTCCTAATGAAAATTTCTCTTCTAAATGAATATCCTGACACCCTTTATTGTTCACCATAATTTTGGCAGAATTTCTCCAACATTTATCAATGGGTTGTGTTAATGATCCAGGCCCTGCTGTTTTATAGATTCATTCAGGCACATGAATGCATCAGAATCTTTAATTTGCTATCCATTCTTGCACATGAATGTTATAGTAGCCTGCTTGGTGAATGCAGGAATGGTAATATCCTTCTTCACCTGTAATTCAATTGCATATGGGACCAGTTGTACGTGATGATAAGCCTTTCTCTTGTCTTCAAATTTGGGCACAGGCCCACCAAGCCTGGACAATATTTTTTTATTTTTTGGTTAAGAAAATCTAACACTATACACATTCTGTGCATGATATCATTGTCCATGTAAAAATAATTTGGTGTTCCACTCACTATCCACACATTGTGGTAGATGGTTTTCTGTCCAATATTCATTTTTAGCATGCATCTTCCTTCAATTCGGTTTTCAAAATCGGGGTTGTCCAAACCAGAGACATATTGGTTTTTAATTCTAAATTTTGGCATCTCTTCCCTCTCCATTATTTTCTGCAGTAATTTCTAATTAATAAAGCTCCTTTCCTGTTCCAGCACCAAAGTAGCTTTCATCACTTTAGAATGGTCATTTATACCAATGTGAATCCATGGCTGCTCCTCTTCTATGTGTATTTCAGCAAGGGTGGCAATGTGTTTTTCTGTGTCTGTTTTAGGAATAGTATTCTGTTTGCATTTCTTCTCTTTTAATTTGAAGCACAATGCTTGGTCATCTATGTCAGTTTGCCATTTCTTCCTGGGATCCAAATAAATCTGCACAGATTGTTTTTCTTTTTCATTTTGCATTTTACCCTGACACATCAAAATGACAGTGCCACTAGGCACACAGCTATTCTGTAGGTACACCTCCACTGCATCATTTGTTTTAGCAACAGTGTGGCATTCATTTATACTGTTGTTTTGGGATTTTATTTTCTTAGGTCTTAATGTTTTTTTTGGTTAAATGGTTGATGGGGTTCATTTGATGGGGTTCATTTACCCCATCAATGAGAGGAGACAATCTTTTCAGGCAATCTGTTCCCATTAGGAATGGAATTTCACACATAGATGTGATCAATATTTCCTGTTTCATTCTGTGTTTTCCTATGTTTATGTCAACCTCAGTGACAGCAACAATAGGCACCTCCTCATCGTTAAAGTTATGCACTGGGCCTTCACTCTGTCTCACTGTGAACTGATTCTGTGGAGATCTCCCTTCATTGATACTTTTTACCAACTCTTTGGACATAATTGTGGCCTGTGCACCTGTGTCAATCATTGCAAATGTATTGCATTTCTCTTCCACAGTAATAGGAGCATAGTATCTGTCTTCAACTTCCTCTAACACACATAAAAAGTGTGAATTCTTACTAATTTCAGGATTCACTTTTCTCAGCCCTTTTTCACTTTTGGCCCAGCACATTGGTAAATGAAAGGACATTTTTCCATCCGTTTGTCCATTTTCGTTTGAAAAACCTCACTCCTCTCCCCATATTCAGAGGTCCTTTGGAGTGTGGCCACTGTTCACCCTTCCATCTGGTGATCACCAGAGTTCACACTACAGTTCTCCAACTGAATATGTGTAGAAACATTACTTGATAATTTGTCATGTTCTAATTCTGGGCATTTGTGTATATTTAACATGGTAAGACTCGTTTTAACTTCTTCAAAAATCTATGGCTCAAAGAATTCTTCAGGTGACTGATCTGTACCCTCCTTTTGAGTACTTATTCTTTCTGCCTATATTTGGTTAGTGTTTTGATTGTCTAAGGAGAGCATTCTAACATCCCTGCTTACTCCCTGTTCAATTGTATTACCCATGCATGAGTTGTCTTTCTTAAATCTATCCCTTTGTTCTTTTGGAATTTCATGTTTTCCTTTTTTCATGTGTGCAAGTCTCCAATGTTTGATTTAACTCCAAGATAAACCAAACTTCTTTTTTAGATGTGTATGCAATTCCTGTCACATGTTCATTTGCCGGTATTTTCCTTTTTAAATCATTAGGCACCTCAGAGTCATTATGCAAAATCAAATCAGGGCAATCTGTCTTTTCAGCATTGCTGGTATCATTAATATTTAGTCACTTATTATTGGAAACCACCCGTCATTACCTTCTGCCCCCTCCTTTGATGACTGTTTTTGAACCATAGATAGTTTTCCTATTTGCTCAGACCTCATTTTCACTTGAGCTTTGAGACACTGGAATCTTTCCATCTCTCTATACTCTTCTTTCTGCAGCCTAGGTCGATATTGGTTGTTTTCCGCCTGATTGAATCTATTCTGATATCTCTCAGGAGAATGATTTCTATTGTGGTTGTTTCTGAACTCTTGATTTATGTGTGGAGGGGAGCGGGGCGCACCTATCATTTGGTTGTAGTCCCCTGGTGGTGGTCATTCATTGTATTGACTTGGGACATAATTCATACTCATGTCCTGTCTCTCATTTTGTGAATATTGTCCCCTTTGCTGATTCCCCTTTTCAGTAAATCGATCCACATATTGTAGTCTATCCTGATTACCATAGGTCATGGTGTTGGGGGTCAAATCTGCTCTGTGTCCCCAACGTCTGATAGGGACCATTATTTCTTTGATCCTGACTTTGTCTCTGATTATTGTTCATACCTGACATATCAGGCCGATAGCCTGCCCGGGGCCTGTCTCCTAAGTACCTAGGGCTAATGTAGTCTCCCTATTACTAGGATCATGTGATTGAAACATTGGTGCAGGGAGCGACAACCTCTGTTGATTACCCCTTTGTTCAGGCATCACATTATTCTTGCCTGGACTTTGAGCAGACTCAAGTGACATTTTAGCTGACCTGATCTCCATCACTGTTGCCGAGGGTGCTTTAGATTTTGGTCTAGTGTCTTTCATTTTAGCACTCTCTCTACCCTGACAATAGAGTACTTCATATAGTTTTGTACTTTGGTGTACAATCCATTCAAGGGACTTGTCACGATCAAATTCACGGACTAACTGTGATATGATGTTTTTCTGTAGCCCATAGAAGTAGGCAGATTTAAAATATTTGGAATTGGGGTCAAATGTTTCATCAAAGCAAGAAAAAGATCTTTTAAGTCTTACAAAAATTGGCGAGGTGACGTATTAGGCCCAGCCATAATTGTGTAAACAACTTTCTTCGCCTCCTGTAATGATTGGAATGGAGAAAATGATGTCTAATCTCTTTTTCAAACTCTGTCCATGTCTGGTTCTGCTGTTCATTTAATCCCCTAATGATGCTGGCTTTGGGAGCGTCCAGAGTTAAGTGAAAGTATTGTCTGTATTGTTCCTTAGGTATCTGGAGGGCTTTAAATGTGTTGTGCACCGCTTCTAAGTGATCCTCTATACAGCACTCCCCTCCTTTTTTAAATGGTTTGATCAGAGCCTTGACTGATTTCATTATCTTAATAGGGCTACTCGTTGCTATGCATGGAATTGTACTACTTTGTGATTCAACCCTTGTTTCAGGTGTATGTGATTGCTGGCAGCCCCCAATGGGCGTGTCGAATCCCTCAAGGGCGCTGCAACCAAGTTCATCAATCGGCCCAGCCACTGGGCACCAGCTCTCAGTGTAGAAACATAATTCACCTAAACTCCATTGAATGTTGCACCCTGTTGTTTGTCCTGGGACCTGGAAATGCATAATTGTTCCAAATCCTTGCACTTTTTAAGGAACCTATCTGCCTCCTTACACAAATAATTGTTTCCATCACTCATCTTATTAATCACACTTTGCATATCGCCCATTTGCATTTGGCATTCATTGAATTCTTTGTCTCTTTTGTCTCTTTTTTTAAACATTTTAACTATCTCTTGTTCAGCATTTTGAAGATCACTTTCTTTCTCAAAATGTTCTTTTTGCAAAAGCTGCATTTCCAAAACAACTTCATCTTTATCTTGCCTAATATGATCTACCAATGCTTTTAATTCTTGCTCACTATCCAGAAACTGTTTCTTTCTTTGAGACAATTTGGTGTTGAGATCTTTACATTTTGACTGCATGTCCTTTTGACATACCTCTAGTCCTGCTCTTAATTATTCCTCTTGTTCACTAGCTCAATACAGTTCAATGTTTTATCTGCTAATCAGCTTGGCATCATTTTCTTGCATTCACAGAGACCTATTTAAAATGAACCATGCCTTGGAACATAGCCATATTAGACAATCTTTCTCTGCATGTTTATCAGCAGCATTTAATAATCTCAAAAGACAGACCTGGATTATGCTACCTTCTGCAAAAATGCTGTCTAATGGTTCTTTCTGCACTTCACCATATGTGCGGTCATGCCATTCCGTGGCATTATTTGATGGCCATGTCCCATGTGCATATAGCCTTGCCTCCAGATATTGCACTAGCTCTGGGAATTTGGCCTCCATTTGAGACATTCTGAAATCCACTTTTAGTGTGACACTGCTCTCATAAAATGGGTTCCCTTTAATGCATGTATGGTAGTGTGAGGGACACTTGCCACACCCAGTAGGTGCTCTACAGCCACTTTCCTGGCCAACACACCATTATCTGTAAGATATTTGGTCTTATTGGGGTCCAAAATATTCCACTTCCTTCCTGAAACTAAACACATGTTAGGGAACAAACAAACATATACATAAGACACCATTATGCATCAAAATGTATTTCAACATTGTACCAAAAAATAATTCAATCTGCTTCAGCCCCGTATATCAATATGTAACATCTATGGTATTTTAATTTACTTTTATCTCTATCATAAGACCACAATTATTTTTTATTTCTATAATGTGGGATACTACGAAAACATCCATTGTGTCTTCTCTTCCATGTCTTCAGGGCACTTAAGCTGTTTCTACTTGTTCAAGTCTCCTGATTTCCTGTTTGCGATGACAGGGTTTGATTTGGTTAACATGAACAAATTGCTCTGTTACCGTTTCACCATCTGTCTTCAATATTTTCTACACTACCGGGGACACCTTATCCACAATTTCAAACGGCCCTTGCCAAGCCACAGGAAATTTGGAATTTTTCCGTTTACCTTTTCCAAAATTAAATTTATATATCTGATCCCCTACATTATACTCTTTCAAGGAAGTCTTTCTATCATAATATGACTTTGTACTGTCAACAGCTCTCTCCAAACTTCACTGCACAAAAGCAAATGCATGTTGTAAATGCTTCCTAAGTTCTTCCACATATTCGTGAACTGTAGATGCACTCACAAGTGTTTGCTCATGTGTCCTGTATAATAAATGTTGTGGTAGTACTATCTTCCTACCTGTCAACACCTCATGAGGGCTGATACCTGTTGCTTTGGCAGGGGTTGATCCCAGCTGGAACCAGCCTCTACTACAAACTTCTTTAATATCTCCACCACATATATGTGATATTACTGCTGGCCAAATACCACTACATTTTGCAATAAATGCAATAAAATGCCATCACATTTTGGTAAGATATATGTATGTATGCCCTTACATAGCTCATCCCATGACATTGATTATAGAAACAACCTTCAAATAGAAAATAATTCTCAGTGAGAATTCAACCACAATGTCTCCCATGTCCCACCTCTGTATCCTTTCATTTATCTGTTCTTCTTGTGTCCATTCATATGTCCTGCTTTATCCTGCTTTGTATCCCTTTCTCGATTGCTTGCTCTCTGTTTCTCCCATTTCCATGCCCTCTCTAAAGTATTGTGATGTGGGGTGGCAATGATGCAAGAGAAAAAGAAATAAATTAAAGAAGGCATTGAGAGTTTGTGAGATGCACAGTGCATCACATCAACTACTGGATCCTGTGAATGGTAAATCTCAAAGTACTTGGACCAATGCCCTATACTTAATTATATAAACTATATTTGTCAATAGTGCTGTATTAGACCATTTGTCAAAATGTATTATAACCCCGTCAATATGAGTGATCACGCTACGCTTGAACTTGATTTAAGTGTGAAGTCGCAGACTGCCCAGGATATACAATTAAGGAACTCAACGGTGAATCTGCAGACCAACAGGTTATGCTGGTCAGCCACCAATATTGCCAGCTTTAATGCTAAATTTGTGCCGCTGAGCGCCTCCAGCGTGGATGTGTGGAAATCTTGTAATGTTGGGATATAGATAGGGCCGTGAAATGGCTGGGTCCACCCAAGCACATTCTTAACCACAGGCATTCAGGTAACCATGGTCAAGTTTCTGACAGGGGCATAGTACAGAAGAAGAGAGAACTAAATTGTGCACTCCATCCAAGAGGCCATAAAGTTAGCCCAGAGTTAAATAATGATTGTGCAACACCAAAAATGGCTGCACAGTTACCAATTTAACAAAGCAAATGTGGTTTGGAATTTTGTAAATAGATTGATAAAAAACGGAGGACACCGGCACATTCTGGAAGATGATCCACACACCCAAAGTAGGTCCCACGGCTGTGGAAATCTATAGCATTTCTGTAACGGCATGGGGTGCCCACATTAAGGAGGCATATTGGGACAGCCATGAACTGCTGGAATGCCAACAATACAAATCGATGATTGGATCGGCCGGGTGGCACCATATCAAAGAAGTTGACATTGTGGAGACCATAAATAAGTCCAAAAATTCCAGTGCGGTTGGCCCAGATGTCATGTGCAGTGTCCTCATCAAGAACAATCCCGAGTATTGGACTGCAATAGTAAAATATCTATTCCTACATCTGTGTGAGACTGGTGGAATACCATGCTCCTGGCAACAGTCAGTCCATATCCCCATACATAAGAAAGGTCCTTGGGAACTCCAGATAAACTACAGATTTTTTGCGTCATTGGATTGCATCTCAAAAATGTTCTCAAAGCTGCTCCTAAACCTGTTGTCGGATTGGATGGAAAGTAAAGGGCTCTTGCACTTGACCCAGACAGGTTTTCGGAAAAATGTAGCACCACAAATTCCATATGGCTGTTACTTACTTTGATTTCAGACACCCTACAGGACCCGAATTTGGCACTTTATATTTGTTTCTTAGACTATAATTCTGCGTTTTATTGTGTTGGCCGAACCAAACTCTGGGACAAACGTAAGAGATGGGGTATAGAGCCATCTATTTTGCACTTCCTCAAAATGCTCAATGGTAACACATACGTAAGGGTCCGACTCTTGCAAGAGAGAAATCTCACTTGGCAATTCCCTACCAATAGAGGACTAACGTAGGCCTGCATCCTTGCTACCCTGCTATATAATCTTTCTATATCAGTCTTTGTACAGGTGCTGAAATCCATTAACAACGTTCCTCACCTGACTTGGTAGTGAGGCTATCCACTGTCTTACATATGCGGACGATACCGTGCTACTCGACCACACTGCAGTTAAATTGTAACATTCCTTGGAAGTTTTATATCGATATGCGGGAGCTAATGGACTCCGGATCAATGTCAAGAACACTAAAATCATGACCATAGGAAAGAGAGACTATGGCAATCTGGCGCTCATCTGGCAATTGAGCTCTACCAACCTAGAGCAGCTAAGGGAATGTAAATACCTGGGGATAATTTGTCAGAGCACAACCATCTTTTGCCTACCTGGCTGATACAACCCCATCCAAGACCTGAACGAAATGGCTGTCAATTAAGAGGTTCATTGATATCCTAGTTGGTGCATCCATAGAAGTAAAGATTAGGGTTTACAGGATTCCTGTAACTTCTGGAATCTTGTATGCCCTAGAGGGTTTTCCAGCAAAACCACTCCACTGGTTAATGGCACTAGAAGCTCGCTCCTGGGTCTACTAGGTGCTGTACCAGATGAGGCGATTGGATTGGAGCAGGGACTTCAGTCTCTGGACTCCCCCAGCAAGGTAGAAGTCTGCAGGGTTTGGGCCAAGATTAGATGTAATAATCCAGGAAAAATGTCCCTCCTTAGTCTTGGTCTGGAACATGCCTAAAGGAAAAGTAACAGCAACTTGTTTAAAGTCATGGAGACAGAAGTGCTTAAGCACTTTGCTGATATCGAACAGAGATAATTACTTGTAACAGCTGTTGAATTTTATCAGTCTGGGATTGAAAAGAAATACTGACACTTGGATCGAATACAATCCTTGAGATATCTGGCCGAGCGATGTAAATATCTACAGTGCTCACCAAGGACAGTTTACAGAGAGCTCTCACAGCTATTTAACTAAAAGTCGATCACCCGAGCTCAGGCGTTTCATATTACACTTAAGAAACGATATCCTGCCAGTACTGGGAAAAACAGTGAACAGCGATTATGTAGATACTGTGTCAAAAAAGTTGAAAAAGCGCCTCATGTTCTCACACAATGTGCCATCCTGTGCCCGCTATACAACAAGGGCTATCCGAAAATTTGTAACATTGAATCTGATCAATTTTGGAGCACCACATTTGCAGCAGGTCCACTGGTTATAACTGCTGCAGCATTTCCAATCTGGCAGATTGTGAAAGTCAAACTGATTACCTCTAACCATATATATATATACTGCTATCAGTCACATTCCCTTACATTGAGGTCTGCACCCGGAATAGGCATCGGTATAGAATATATTGTATCTTATTAATTAATCATGTATTGTTTTAGTTGAAATAGGCACTGTAGGGTATGCTATTTATCATGTGAGCAATAGCATGTGTTTACATACATGTATTGTATTGTTTTTCATTTTAATTGTGTGGTGTGAAAGTTTGTTTTCAACCATATGCACTTAATAAAAAAAGGAAAAAAAAGAGGTCATCACATCAGATCTAATCTATGCACATTTGGCTTTGATAGGCAGAAATCAACCACCCACTAATTCTGCATAAGATCTTGCATGTGGTATTTCTACATTTCACAAATGAGATCTTTCCTTGATTGCAGGGTTCAAGGTACGGATGGAACTAAGTGTGGCACTTGCTGTCTAACAGTCACCAGAGCAGCTGCTTCGTTTGCCTTGAGCTGTTGCATTTATCCTGGAGTTCAAAGATAATACGTGAATGCTGGTCTAGCAGAAGCTAACAGCGCATGTAATAATAGTCACAAGATGACCGGGCCATTAGATTTCACGCTCTTCGAGATGGACAAGTTCTTAGTGTGGCAAAACAAATGCATGCCTATAAATCCCAAATCTAATGAATAACATCAAAAGGACAACCTGCTGGCATTGCTAATGGTTGTTATTTTGCTACTTATTGCTGTAACAGCTAAATAATGAAACTCCTGTTTGAGATGGCCATCATTTCGCATTCTTTCAGAAAGCTGTATTAGGCCCCCAGCTACATTTCTAGCAAGGTCCATTTGAACGCTTTCCTCTCATACTTGCAGCCACAATTAGGCAAAGCCATTTCACTCTATTGAAAGCATGCTTATGTATTATCATTTAGGCAAGCAGCCTGTATTACACGTGCACAAACTGGAGCTATGCACATTTGCTAAATTCCAGCAGCAGTGCACACATTAGATAACCTGGCCCCTGTAAGGTTAAATGTCAAGGAGGTACTCGAAGCAAGCAGATGAGGAACCTGGAGATCTATCTTCTGTTTCCTTTAAGAAATGGATAGTGAATCATGGTTGAAAGTAGTTTCACATAATGGCCTTGAGCCTTCCGAATTCCCTTGCTGTTGTTGCCATTAATAGCCTCTGCATACTTTGAAAAAGATAGCTGGTAGTATGTTTTATCTAAAGATGCTAAATGAAAAGGATACTACTCAATACATGTACTGTAATTCCACTGATACCGCTTCGGGGTTTTTAAAAGACTGGATCGTCGATATAAGAGATTTATTTTAAGGACATATGATATGGATTTTACGAACAATCTTGAACTGGCCAGACAGTCTATTAAAAAGAAAGCTTTTACTTGTGACAGATATCATATTACAGAAATTGTCTGAGAAGTCTGTTTTCTCTTTCAATGTGCACCAATGATTCCCTAATGAAGGGCCTTTTGAATACATAATAAAACGTAATATTCAATCGAAAAAATAATCAAACAATAATATTTGACGATGCATGATGCAACTTCATTTTAATCTTCTCCCATTTCTCTCTGGAACGGGAACATGGCTTAACATTCCCTATGAGGAGCGTTTATGCCGAACTGGAGGTGGAATCTGCGAGGAATGTAGGAAGGAAGTTCTGCAGTTTGAGGGAGCTAGAGGGTGTAAACACTTTAATCATACATTGTGAAATGATGGTTCAGACAAATGTTGGCCTTTTCTATGCTCAGGGAACACTTTTAAATTATCTTACAACTTATACATGGCAGAAGATTGTGGCGAGACTACACGTGTCAGGATGGGTTTAAAAAGGTTAAAATGTGCATTAATCATTTATTTAATGTGTTATAGTTTACAAGTAAACTTTTCACATTCAATAGATACAAATATTTCAATTCAATCAAAATGTGTATTAAGAGGCATAATAGCGTTTACAATTTGACATATTATTGCATGGTTGTTCTTGTTTTGTTTTATGGTTAATGATGTATTTAATTTTGTTGGATGTTCAGTGTTTTGTTATTGTAACCGTGAACACTACCATAAAATGCAAAATAACAAAAATAGTAATGCCTTGTCTGTTACAGATCCCAAATTGCAGGCAGTGGTGTTGGAATTAGATCTTAATAGAGGCCCCGTAGTGGAAAATTGAGCTAAAGTACCTGAAATCAATGCTGGCATGTTGCTGTTTTTTTTTTTTTATTATTATTATTTTTTTTTTTATTGGATTACTTACCAACAATATTCAATGCTGATATGGCCCAATGAAATTCCAAAATGGTCATGGACAGCCTTTTGAGATGCTGTTTATCGTTTCCCAACTAGGTAGCTGCTCACCGTTCAACTGGGCTGAAATTACCCACAGCTTCATCTACTGGTCAGGGCCAAATGCGCTCTGTGAGTGGAAGCGGTGTGTGATGTAGGCCTCCTTTCCTGCAGCATTGGTATCAGTGGTGACTAGGGTCTTGAAATCACACCTGTTGCCCTGTTATAGATTGGGGACAAGGAAGCAAACCTTTGTTAATCTGAGGCTCATCAACTCTGTGAATACCTCATCAACTGGTTGACACTTGAATCAGCTTTTTCCAGGATTCAATTCACTGCAGCATCGTCACTGCTAATGCACTTAGTACATTAGAAAATGTATGCATGTGGCATTTATTTAGTATATGTGTATCTATTATTATTAATTATTATTATTATTATTATTTATTATTATTATTATTATTATTATTATTATTATTATTATTATTATTATTATTATTATTATTATTATTTTTATTATTTATAACTGATATATCCCCTGCTTGTATTCTTGTGTTTTCATATGCTCCATTTTTGTGGGTGCAGGAAATAAGCAGCAGAATTAAGCTCTAGCAAATGTGTGCAGTGTTCCTTGCTTATTATGTATTATGACCATCTATCCGTCCAGATTTCACTGCATAATATTAAACTGTATTAAATGTATGGGGCATTCTCTTTTAATATGCACAAAATACAACACAAACAGAATCAATCTACAATACACTTCTCAATGAAGCTTCACCCAGCCATCATATTCAAAAGTGTTTTTTAGCTGATTTTCAACCTGCCTTCCCTTTGCTCACGCCATCTGCCCTGGCCGTTGTCACTTGACAGCAACAGGACCCCATGTGAAAAGGGGCAAGGCAGGGAAACTGTGTATGTTCCCAGAAGTGGTATCACTCTTTCTACAGGAGGCTACCAAATCCATATGAATGGTTCACCCTCACCTCACAGCCATCAACATTCAAAAATGCTGTGCTAGTGTGAGAAAGTTTAGACATTAAAAAACGAATTCCTAAACTGTATTAGAATTTTGTTCAATCTTTTCACTGACATTTGTATTTAATTGAGTTTTGTATTTTAATTGTTTTAAGACATCAAACGCACCAACATGCATTAACACTGCATCAATTACAAAAGGTGATGGTCAATATGAAAGTTGAACTTAGTTACTTGCCACAGGAGGCGAACCCTCTCACCGCTTCACAACCGACAACATGAAGTTGAAGCCAGGAGAAGCATAGATGAGTCTAAAGCCATCCCCATATGTAACAATGAACTGTTCAAAAACAGGTATGATTTCAATGTCTTTTAGAATGGTATGGAGTCTGCAGAGTGTGGCCCCAGAATCCCAGGACACAAGAGTTTGCACCCAAAAGCACAGGCCGCCGGAGGCCCGAACTCACCAGAGATAAGTGGGCGAGGGGCGGTCGTAGCAGTTGGAGGTTCAGGGGGGTCCCCTGACAGGGACCAGGAGAGGGCAGCACACAAAAGCTTGCACCTGCAGAATGCACCCTTTAATGTTGGAATCCGCAGGTGCAACCTTTTGTGCGCAGCATGGAGAAATAGATCATTCAGAACATGTCTGTTTATTTTTCGGTTTATATTGTAAAAAATAGAAGAACATCTTGGCTCTGTAAAGACCTGCACTTGGACAGTAACATTTTCATCAAGATGTCCTGACTATGACCACCCCAAGTTACCAAGACAAAGGGACTTGCATCAGGACAAAAGGTGCATAACATATTCACTGACATTTCAAGTAAAAATGCCAGTACCTGCAATCTGAATAATACATAACCGCATTGTTCTTCCAGACTCAATGGATCTCATTCTAAGTTTGCTGGTCCAGAAACAATGGTGCTGGTAAACTTACTGGCACCATTGTTTCCTGAACGTCAAACTGCAGATTTGCCTGCTGGAGCCGCTGTGCCTGACAGGTCTGCTCCTGCTAGGCATAGTCGCCCCGGTAGGCAGACCCTTCACAGAAGCACTGGCACCGTGAACAATGGTGCAGGTGCTTCCATAGTCCCCATTCCAATAGTGTACTTACCAATGGGGACTTACAATTTGCCGGTGCCTGACTTTCCGGGCTGCGGTGGCACTGGGAAGTCAGGCACCGGTAAATAATTAGGGGTTCTGCAGCAAGCCGCCGTTAGCACCGGCATGGTTACTGCCGGACCGTAATGAGGCCCAATGTTTTGTTACACTTAAGTGTTTATGCCACAATCATTCCTGACAGCAACACATTCAGCACTATTTGTGTGTGCTGTTATTTAAATACAGCTTGGCTGTGGAGACAGAACATACGTTTTTGTCCTGTGCATTTTGTTATCCCATCTCCAGCCCACTGCCATCCAGACACCCCACAGATTAATTATTTTACCTTTACATATCTGACTGCTCTTACAGGACAGCGTGGCATTCAAACCTGACTTTAACACACTCCCCTTGTATCAAATGTAGTAATTATTTTAGTAGGCTATTATAATACTATTACTGCAGGCTCTGTAGCAGTATCCTAGTTAGTGGATGATTGTGCATCAGGTACAACAGATAATGCCCCTGCCCTCTGTGGGCCACCATCAGACCAGCACCTTCACTTAGGCATCTTTAGAAAGTGAGTAACATTACTGTGTCCCTGCCACCAAAGACATTAAAGTTTCTGTGATTTCCAATACACTCCCAAATGTTCATTCGACAGCTGGTCCCAGCCAGCTTCTGCAGTTACAGACAGAGCTGTGGGTGTGGGCGTCCAAGGCATGTCCATGTACATTAAAAACAACATTTAAAAATGATCAATTATATGCTATTTCATTTTTAACAGGTATTAATTCGTGTATAGGTTACATAAAGTTTAAAACCACACAGTCATTATAGCAGTGTGTTGTCTGGGACATTTGGTGGAAATGTTGTGTTAAAAGACAAGATGAAAATAGTGGCTTCAATATGCGGGTTTATATATGGGGCATAGTAGAATATGCCAGTTCCCTATGCTACCAAGCAGCAGCATTCACACAATAGAAGAGCATACCTGAAATCATCAAATACCCTAGCATTAGGAAAGGGCTTTCTTCTCACTTCACAGTGTTTTCATACTGATGATGGCAAAGGACATAGGAGCACATCATGCCTTATGAATTTGTAAAAGTACTGTAAACATGATTTTATTAATGTTCTATGTTGTGCCATGTACAGAAACAGTGAACAGGTCTCTCCAAGTCACACTGAACTTGACGGTGGTCTCCACGATCATCAATCTGGATTCCGAGCATCCAGAGGCACGGAAACTGCTCTTGTGAACACCTATGAAGAACTGTTTGCATCCCTTGACTCCAACTACCTTTGACACTGTCAAGCATTCCATCCTCCTACAAAGGCTCTATGATACTCTTGATATCTTTGAACAGACTCTGGAATGGATGACCTCTTTCCTCACTTATCGCTCTTCCCATGCCATCCTGGGCATCTTCTCCTCTCATACTTCCTTCTCTTCCTGAGTTGTCCCACAAGGTTCTATCTTCTCCCTTGGCTCTTTAACATCTACCTTGCTCAGTTGGCATGTCCTACTTCTTCCCCAACTTCGAGTGTTATGCAGACAACACCCAACTCTTTTTTCAGACTTCCTGCTCACTCACTCTTACCTTCCTTCATCCCTGACTGCATGTCTTCCAACCAGGCTTGGTGTTCTTTCAATGACCTCTGGCTCAATGCCACCAAAAGAGATCATTCCGATTGGGACTCTTGCTCCCTCCTTCTTCCCTTCACTCTGGCCTCCCACCTTGGGCTCTCCCACTGCTCCTTCCTCTGAAGCCAGAAACCTTGGAGTAATTGTTGATCCTCTCTCCTCTTCCCCCCTCACACACAGGACATTGCCAAGAAGTCCTGCCTGTAGGGTGAGTATAATGACCAATGCATGACCTCTGTGTAATGGATGAGGCAAATAGGCACTCACCAGAGTGCGCCTGTCTATTGGGTGAGTAGAATGACCAATCAATGACCTCTGTGTAGTGGGAGGGTAGATGTGGCAAATGCAACCTTACACACATACACTGCATCCCTGATTTCAAAGTCATGTAACACATGCACCAAATGAGCATACACATCACACCCAATCCCTATCAATAATAAGTAATTGAGGCAACACAAATGTACTGCATGTACCAGAATGCATCAGAAAATCTACAAAAGTGCCTGCTAAAAGACTCTCCACATTCCCCACCGCCTGCATCACAGACAAGTCACATTAATGCAATCCTACACACATTCAGCAGTGAGCCCCACAGCATGTAGCCAGCACACATGCCTGTCACAGGAGAACATACCCATATACATGTGAAATGTATGTGGACCTGAATGTGGCACACATGAATGAATGGCAGCGATGAGAAAATTAGAACATATCAAGGGACACTACAGAATGGGCTGATGCAATGGGCATAGAAGGCCGCCATGGAGGCATAGGCCATTATGTGTAGGAATGTGAGAATCAGTGAGGGAAAACTTACAACAAAACACCCAGTTAACAACCCTGCATAGGGAGCAAGGCAATCATCACCATGTCTATCAGCAATCCGCTATCCCCTACACAACTGTTCAGGAAGCACCAAGTACACATTACAGGGCATAAATCCACTGCAAACCATACCCAATTCTGACAATGAATGACAACCACACCCATGCTGCAACATGTGTGATGAACGACAAACGTATCACTGCACACATGTACATATATCCCAAATCAATGCACATCTGTGTGCTATCATGATACAAATTGCACCTGTGATCGCAGACATGCAAATTGACAAATGAACACTCAGAAGATGTAGAATAGCATGGTGAAGCAAGCAAAACACACCACATGAAGGAACAATGCAGTGGGATTAGGCATCAATATGGGAGAAACATCAAAGCAAACATGCACATGGGCCACAACCGGAAGCCTGCGGGAAGCCCGACTCTGCCCCTGCCGGGGTTGTGCTGGACACCAGACACCTTACATGCACCTGGTTTACCGGTTCCACAGGTCCATTGCAGGTTGCTGTGGCCCAAGAATCAAGGTGCCGGTAAATTGCAAGTCCCACTTACCATCGAGTGCCATATTACTCAATGGGGAAAAGGACATGGGAGCATTGCCACCGTTGAAAAAGTTGCTGTTACTCCCGTGAGCACACTGCCTACTGGGCCAGCAGTGTACACCAGTATCAGCCCTCTTGGGCGCTGAGAGTGTGGCAGACAGATTGTTAGTACCATACAAGATACAAGGCTCCTAGTAGGCAGCCATGCACCCTTGTTTGCAAACCGGCAAAAGTACACATAGAAGCAATCATGGACATTTCAATGTATGACTGCAGACAGTGAGCATGCCAGTCTCAGTTCAAATGATTGACCAACCATTTTAATGTGGTTATGGAGTTACATGTGACATTGCAGCAATCACTATGGTCACCTGTGGCATGTGTCACGTCTTGTGCTAAGTAAACGTGGGAAATGGGTACATGCACACTTCAATGGAATGAAATGGCCAACACAATGACTCCACCCCCCTTCTGTCACTCCCATGTGGGTGATGCCAGATATCCCCTTATGCCATGGCTGATGATGCCTGTTAGATGCCCATGGGACATTCATGAAGAGGCCTACAACCGTGCCCATATCCGTACACGGGGCACTATAGAACAGACAGTTGGACTACTCAAGGCAAGGTTCCACTGCCTCAGCAGATCCGGCGGTGCCCTTGTATAGCCCCATAAAGGTGGGCAAGATCATCCTGGCTTGTGCAATGCTGCCCAATATGTGTATTAGACACAGCATTGCAATGCCCGGGAGGAGAAGAATGGGGATGACTACGATGACGGGATGCTATTGCAACCTTGCAGGAGGCCATGGATGGACAAAATGCACGTGATGCTCTGATTCACAACGTCTTTTGAACACTACTCACAACCACATGGTGCACAACTGGTGGCATGTATTTTTTAGCATATTCTATGAAACACTTTGTTCTCACACAGACACGGAATGTCCAGTCTTGATTTATATGCAGAAGCAAGTGCATTGTAATTTAAGTATTTTAACAACAGGTGGACCATTAAGACCTCTACAACTTTCCCTCCACCCTCCCTTACTTTCCCTCCCCCTCCCCAGCTATCACTCCCAACTATCAATGTCCCCTCTCCCTCCCCAACTTACACTCCCCCTAACCAACTCTCACTCCCACATATCAATCCCCCTCCTCCTCCCTAAATGACCCTTCCCCTCCCCAACTATTCACTAGGGTGCAAGTGTTCTATTCCCATGGGTGATATTTGCCCTGTCCATGGTTATGTCCTATTTGTGCCCACGTTTGGCGGCATGTGTTGACTTGTGTGCCATGCCAGACAGGCACATGTATCACCTCCTAGAGCTGCCTGTCTGTGAGCTCACAGGCGTGGAGCTGGTGGAGGACAATGGTGTGTGGTCACTGGCGATTCGGGCCATGCATGCCTGGAGGGCCAGTGCCATTGTCTCTGCTATAGTGGACTTTTTACGCTATTACCCTCATGAACCCTCCAGGCCAAATGTACAGTGGCCACAGTTGACCAGCCAAGTGCAAGGGCAACTAGCTGTCCAATGGCCTGGTTGCTTTCCCTCATGAGGCGGGACTCCTCCAGGTGCTGCTCCACCAGGGCAGTGAGGGTGTCCTGACGCTCCTCCATGCATCTGAGATTTGCATTCATTTCCCTGACACAGGGGTAGGGTGAGCGCTATGGACTTGATAGGCTCATGGGCTGAATGTCTCAGCCACATCTGGGTTGTGATCTGTTTTGTCCCCCATGTCAAGTCCTGCATCTCCAGCTGCTTCCCCATCACTGGTGTCAGTGGCATGGTAGTCGGACTGCTGGGGTGAGGGTGGTTCTCATGCCGTTCCCTTGTGTGGGTTTGTGCCACAGTGGATACTGCCAAGTGATCTGTGGCAGCCGGGGTGTCCTCTGGAGGGGCTGCCTGGAGCACGGGGCAGCTGGGGTATCTGCCACTTGGGGTGCCTGGTGCACAGGGGCAGCTGGGGAATCTGCCACAGGGGCTGCCTTGTGCATTGGGGCAGTTGTGACATGCACACTGCCGGATGTACTGCCACAGGACGTTGATTGGCGTTGTGATATCTGCCTTGCACGTCCGGTGCCCCTGAATGTGTCTGGTTGGCCGCCCTCCATGTCAGATGATGTGTGTGTGGGTCAGTGAAAGGCATGATGTCAGTCCCTGACACTGCGTGGTGTAACCCCCTCTTGGGTGTCCTGACCCACGTTTGAGCTATCATGCTGCAACATTTGGTGCTGTGGGCTTAGAAAATCCAAGATGGCCAAGAAGCCCACATGTACGCCAGAATAGGAAAACTGTGCAGTACTGGCATGGAAAACATCATGATGGCCAGAACTTCCCAGAAAATGCACAGGGAAATGCATGAAGAATAGGCTGCCACCCACCAGTGCGAGCAGGATGGGTGGGGGTGCCATGAGTGAAATGTGTGCCAAAGGAAAAACCGCACTTTAAAATCACCTTTTGTTTCCCTGAATGCCAGCTCAAAATGCCTATTTCAAACATTGCAACATATCCAAAAATCTCACTGAACACCAGCAGACATTTGGCAGAATGAAGTATGTGTGCATACAAAATCTGGGAAGTTGAAGAGCCCCAAAACAATGTTCATAACAAGACTGGCTGAGCTCTGCAGGTCTGCAGCAGCCTAACTGAAACTGGATTTAAAACTACCAAAAATCGAAAATGTTTAAATTAACTGAGTGACCTACTTTTGAGTGTCACATAGTTTGTCACTGTTGAAATGTCATAGTTTAGAACTTAGAATCAGTGTTTTAGCTGCATGTGTAAACCTTGTATGTTTTATTTAAACTGGGAACAAAAAATGACATGTTAGCTAAATTCTGGCTTAAAGGAACTGAATTCTGCCTGACAACTTCCCCCAACTGGAGTGAAGCTGGATCCACAGCAGTTCCCAGGCCTAACTGCCTTCTGCTGCCCACACTAAAAGGATATGCCATCTCTCTGATAATTGGATTAGGGGTGGAGCACCTACAGACTGCAGGAGGTTGAACAAAGCCCTTCCTTGACTCAGGCAGATGGTTTATTGGGGGGGCCGTAAAATAACTTCCTCTTGGCCGAAGCTGGGAGGGGCAGGGTCTCTGAGCTTGGCAGAAACTGGATAAACTAGTTTCTACACCATGTGACCTGAAAAGACACACCCCTGTTGGCCAGAATATGATTCTAAGAAAGATGTATAACTCACAGTGCGGACTTGTCAAAATTATTTAAATGATACCGTAATTCTTGGGATTTTTCTGTGCACGTTTTAAGACGCGTTGGGAAACTGTGCCATGTCCTGAGGCAAAACCCTGCTATTTATTGACACCACATACTCTGTGTTTAAGCTAGAGATATGGGAATTTACTGAGATATGTGTGGGAGGGGGGTGTATATGTGTATAAATCTGGAGAAAAATCCAATGTTGCAAAACCCACTAAAAAGCACAAAATGTTGCCATTTCTGAATGCAAGCCCCAGGAAGAGCAGAGTTTGAACAGAGTATACCTCATGTGATATGTGATGGGTGCATGTAATTTTAAACAAATGTGTATCTGTGCAAATATGTCTTTAGGTCAAATATAGATTTGTGTGTAATTTGACAGGGGAGTGTCCTTTCTGCAGACCATAGAACAGCATCACCATGACACACATTTCCTTCCCCCAATCAAAGCAGTGCGGAAAGCTTGACCAATGGGCAGTTGAGAGAGGGGCTGGCTAGTGATGCTGCACACACACCCACTTTCAAAAGACATAAAAAGAGCCATTGGAAGCTAGAGAGGATTCAAATCCAGTTGCTGCAACGCGCTCTGCCGGACCACACAACATACAGAAGATACCAGATCCAACACTTAGACTTTAAAACTCCAAAGAACTTGATTCAGAACTCAAAGCAAGGGCCTAAACCCACAAACTGAGAACTCTTCTCAGCAGGCCTCAGCATCCAGCAATCCTAACAGCGGTAACAGCATCCAGGAGCCGTGCAGATCAGCTCTGTGTCCAGAGAAAGCTGCGCAGAAAGATCCAGGAGCTGTGCACAGACGCTGTACCCAGAGATCCAGGAGCCGGGCCAGGAGCAGTGTCAGACCAGACCAGCAGAGCAGAGACCAGACGCTGTGCGCAGAGACCGTCCGGGGCGAAAACAGAACCGAAGCCATCTTGACCCGATCCCTGAGACCTAGACCTTCCAAATACATTGTGAGTACAGCTGGGACGGTGTGAAACCAAATCTCTTAGTTTCTAGTGATATAATTCAATCTATTTAATTTAAGTAGAACTGCCTCCTAACTGTCACTTGTCAATTCTGCAGCCGCATAGCTGTCACCTGTCATTTTTAAAAGCTGTCACCTGTCAATTTGAGTTACTTTAAATTCGAAAAACAACCTTTACAAAATCGTTCATATCTTTGGAACCGTTTGGGCTAGAAACTTGGTTTAACTTTCTTCTGAAAGCTTAGAATCTTAGCTACTCCTTATATTTTTGCCGTAATCGTGATTCACGCATTCGCGAATTTTGCCGCGATTCGCGATTTGGTTAAAAATCCAGCCACGTTTGAAAACAGCAGCTTCCTTGCTTTCCTTTGCCAAAAATGTGTTTAACCTGCAAGTTACTCCTAGAGCATTGTTAAAGGGAGCCTGAGATCATCCCAAGTATCTTTCACTCACCCTGAACCTCCTAAAGGGAATTAAAACTATTTTCAGCATATTCCTCACTTCATTGCCAGCACATATAAAAGCATTTTGGGCCTGTGTTTCAACTTCTATCCGTAGTCTAAGCTTGCTGGGGTGAACTGAATTACATTTGATTGCATGTCTGAGAACTGTGTGCTACTCTTCATTTCCTTACATTGCATAAGGAGGGGGAGTGGATTGCCAGAGAAAAGTGATTACATTGTTTTGTTGAAATCATATTGAGTATTTTCTGTACTGCATTTTCATTCAACATTGCATCCATCTGAAGTTATATAAAGCATTCTCTACCACCTTATTCTTCTGTTCCTATTCACAAGTGTGCTACCTCATCCTTATACTACTCCTGGGTAACCAAATCAGTTTACTAGTAGGACATTATTCACTGTTGATCACTGCTCATGTTTTAAGTGTGATATTAATTATTAATTGATCATAAAAGTGTGATATATATATTTTGTTTAATTTTTTTTCAAATAAACCTTTTAAACTTGCAAAACAGAACTACTTCTTGGCTCAGTGGGGTCAGGGAGATTCCAAGACAGGGGTGTTATATAGGGGTAGTCATCCAGAACTCATGAACTGGACATAAAGATATATCAATAAGGGTTTCCATTCAGTATCCCAGACTAAGCATTGACTATAGCTATAGTGTTGAATTGAATCTTCTTACAAAGTGGGGGCTCGAGCCGGACGTCTGGGTTAGACCTATCACTTATGCAGCTTAATACAGTGTGCTAACTGACGGGATACATACATCCGGTCGGATCACCACGCTGTTTTACGCTGTAAAGTACTCTTCAAAGGGACACTCTAAGGAAAAGGTCTGTTTTGCAAAAATAAAATACTAATTTCTGTAAGTCAGGACAGAGATCAATCTCTAGAATGACGACCTTGGTAGATATGAAAATAGCCAGATAGCACTTCTTACATAAGCTATTTGTGAGAGGTGAGTGGACTCATCAGGACCAGACGGTCTGGTTGCAGGCAATCGCACCCCAGATCACTGAAACAGGGTCAGATAAATGGAGAGACCAGGGTCCCTTACATGTGGCCCTGAGTGAACTATATATGGCCCCTAAGGCCAAGGATGAGCACAACAAGATTGCCAGGGTAGCGGCATATTTATATTTACATATGGGAGCCATGCAGGACAAATGTGCTGAAGGCCAAGATCTGGCGAGTAGGCAACTGCTGGCATTACAGAAGGCCCAATCTGATCTGGACTCTTCTGAGCAGAGGCTGCAGAGGAGCCAGGAGTCAGAAAATGATAGTAGGCAGTATATCATTAAAATAAAAGAGGACATGGATATACTGCAACAGGAAAAGACAGACCATGATACCAGAATTCTGGCTTTGCAGAAGGAGCACCAAGACAGTTTGGACTCCTTGCTGCAGAGCAGGAAAAATCTGGAGCAACAGATCAATTTCAACAGGGCATGCACAGAGCAGGTAGCCACCCTGCAAATCCAACTAGACACAGAGAAAGAGGAAAGCAACAAATTGATTTTGAAAGACCTGGATACCCAGGCAGAGTTTGATGAAGAACCCCAGAAAGCTGGTGCCTTTCAAAGGCAGAGGGACGACCTGGCGTCACAAATGCAGGCTCTTGGTCAGGAAAGGGATACCTTAGGCCAGGAAGTCTGCCACTTAAAAAGGAAAATGGAAGAAAATCACCTGGCCCTCCAGGGACTGGGTGACCTCCAAAAAGAACACCAGAACTTGTTAGAGCACACCAGGAGGGTGGAGGAGGCTCGGGCAAGAAAGGAGCAGGCCAGTAGGGAAGGGACTCAGGAGGTAACCCTCCTGCAAGACTGGCCCAGTACTCCAGGACCAATCAGGAGGCACAGAGAGAAAATGAGGCTCTCTGTCAGCACAATGATAGGCTCCAACAACAGGTAGCGATGCAGGAGAGAGTGATAGAGTCTAGTAAGGCCTTAACTGAGGAACTGAAAGCGCAGGCTCTTGCATTGCAACAGGGAGCAGGGGTGGATAGAGACCAGGTTCGCTGGGAGGGGGAGACTCCTGAGCATAACCTCAGGAGCCCTAGTACCAGAGGCCATCATATCTCTCAGTCCCTGGACTCTGCCACCCCATGTCCCCTCGCGCACATGAGCCCAGGACCACGGGGTTGGCAGATTACTATCCAACCAGAAGTATGGGGCTCATAGGCCATTACCTCCCAGGAATGGAGAGGCGGGCATCCAGGTATGGGCACCAAAGCACAGTACAATTTAGTGGGGAACCCCAGGAGATTAGGCCCATTAAGGGCATCCTGAAAACTTCTGCCCAGTTAGGTCAGTGGGGGGGGGGTACCCATCAAATCCTGTCAGCAAGGAGGGATCTGAAGACTCCTCTGAGCGGTACAGGACACAGGAGACCAGGTCCCCACATTCTGCCAGCCACTCCCAGGCTCGCAGAATCCGGGAAAACCTGGAAGATCAGACAGGAACCTCTGGGAGCAGTGCCTCTGAGTCAGAGGATGAATGGACCAGGGTTACCCGAACCAAAAAGGCCAATAAGGCAAAAAAGGCTTGCTTAAGGACCCATTGAAACAGATTAACGCAATCAAGAGTGTCATCACGCCTTATCATAAGAACGCCAAGTATTCTGTTTGGGAACACTTGGAGCTCTATGAGCAAATGATGAAGACCTTTCATTTGAAGGACAGCCAAAGCTGTATTCAGTATGTAAAGTGGACATTCTCCCCAGAGTACTCCAGTTTCTTTGCGGGGCTGCAGGACAAAAATCATTCAAGATGGTTCACCTATACGGCGGCCATCTTGAAACATTTTTCTGTGCACAGAAATCCCCAAGAGGCTCGCAAGGCAGCCTACAATTTGCAATGTGGGGAGGATCAGGCTCCACAAGAATTTGTGCAAGAACTGAAACGTGCCTTTGCGCAGACCACCAGAAGGGTGCGCACAGACAGCAGAGAATTTGTCAATACATTTTTCCATGCCTTGCCCAAATACATAATGACCCAGCTCGTGAGAGATTTTCATGAGAAAAGATCTTTAGACTGGGTCATTGAACAGGCTACCCGGACCTATGAGGTGCAGAAGCCTATCGAAAATAAAAATAACGCGCTGAAAAACCCCAAAACCAACAGCACCCCTGCTGCTGCCAAGGTGGCAGAGGTAAAGGTCGCCCCCGTTTTAGATTTGGAGATGGGGGGGCCTAAAAACCTGCCTGCACCAAATAATTCACAGCCCAGAAGGCCCTAGGGCCAGTCACAGAGAGGGAGTCGAGGAGGTAGTCCCACACATGGGGTCCCCCGCTCCACTGACTATGTAAGTCCCCGCTATGAGGGAAACCGACCAATCCTGGGTTATGTGCGGACTCCTCCAGCCCAAGGGGGGGATCCAGCCAAGCACCTAACCCAGTGAACTTCCCTCCCAACTTCCCACAGGAGGGCAGAAATTCTCCAAATCCTGGGCAGAACTTTTCCCCAGGTATCCACCCAATTTCCCGCCCCAAAATCATCCATCCTTCTTTCCCCAATTCCCTGAGCCCAGACAACCTAATCCGGGAGAGGGGAGGCCACGGGTGGAGGTGGGTACCAAAATCTTCCCAACCAGGGGTACTACCAGAGAAGGGATAGCTACCCTTCCCGGGATCAGCCCAGGGGAGAAAATAGAGCCCCGTATCAGCCTGAGCGGGTTTCCCAGTTAAAGCGCCAGGTCCAAAATATGACACGGGATCTGGGTCACATACTGAGGGCTCAACAGAACCCTCAGATGAGCATGCCACCGCAGAATGCCCCAAACTCTGGACCTTGTGCTCCAGAACAATGACGGGGGCAGCACCCCGAAAACCCACCGGTTCCCAGGGAGGAGGCACAAGGTGAAGGGGGGTGTAAAGCCTTGGAGGAAGCTTCCTTCCCAACTTGTAAACAGCCCCTGGAAAACCAGGAACCGGAAACAAAATCTCCTACCCCTGAAAGCCTGCCTCCCAAGGAGCAGAGGGGGGGTAGGAGAAACAAAGGACCCAAACAGACCCACTTTGTGGAGGAGGTACAGATCTTCCAATTTGAGGGAGAGGGATCCTCAGAAGATCCTGGGAAAAGGATCTTCTCCTTCAGAGATGGGGGAACTCCTCCCAAAGAAAGATGGGTCCCAAGGGATTCCAATCCAGACTGGGGAGATATGGAGACTGCGCTACCGCCGCCCATCATCTCATCCCAGAACCCATAATACCAAAATCCCCTGGTTCAAACCCATCCTGGTGACTGCCTCCAAAAAGGGGGGGGCGGCCCAGAACCGGAACCAGGGGAACCCACAATGGCTCTGATCTCCAGTTGCCAACTTTTTCTTTCAGATTCCCAAGGCTCTAAACAGAATTCTGCCCAAATCTCTTCGCTAGCAATGTCCAAAACCAGAAAATTAGCCAACCAGTTGTCCAAAAATGTGCATTTTCTGTGCCCCCTTGAGGAGAAGGAGGGAAGATACTATGCCCCGGTACAAGTACAGGGGCAGGGTACAATTTTGGCACTGCTGGACACTGGATCCCAAGCTACCCTTTTGTCCAAAAGGGCCTTTCAGGAACTAAATGCAGGAAGGGGGGAGAATTACCATATTCCTCTCACCTCTCTTCCTGGACAACTGCAGAACTTTGACGGGAAGGAAATTCCCGTTGAGGGGACTGCAGACTTGGACATTAAAATTGGGCGACACAAGGTGAAACACCCGGTCATAGCAGTGACTCCAGAGGGCACCCCTTGTTTACTAGGGAATGACCTCCTGAGAAGGTTGTCACCCCTAATAGATTGCGTAAACAAGGTCCTCTGGACCCAGACTAGCCGACCAATAAAATTAAAACAGAGTGTCAACCATTTTAGTTTAAACGGCACCTGCCACATGGTTGAACAAAAATCTGACCAAGTAGAATTTCACTTCCAGAACAACCAAACTCCAGACGTGACAGTAATAGCAGTAGGACAACAGACTGGTGATGGGGGGTCCTCTCTATTTCTGAAAATCAACCTCCCTTCCAGTTTAAGGTGGTATTCCACACTGGAAGGAAACACCCTGAAATTCTTCACCAATCCACAATCAGAAACTCCCACTCCTATAGTCCAGAAAGATGTTAAATCAGCTCAGAGCCTGGCTGATATTCAGCAAATTGGAGAGCAGTTGTTCATCCCTGTTCAGTTAAATGATGGGAAGGACTCTGTTCTCACTCGAGTGTGTGTGAACAACGGTAAGAGCTTCATCAGCGAAGCCATGTTCCGCTAACTCCCAAAAGATCCAGCCATTCCCACATTCAAACTGATAGACAAATGGGAAATGGACCTGGAAGCACCTAATTCCAAACATCTCCTGCCAAGCAGGTGTATGCTCAAAATCTCCATTGGCAACAAGAGCATAGTCCATAATTGTTGGGTCATGCGAGACGTCACTGCCGCCTTTTACTTAGGCAGTGACATTCTCAATCGCTTTGCCATTAGTTTGGACCTAATAAACTTCAAAGCTTGGTCTCGATTAGCGGATAATCACATGGGCTTTGATGATCCAGAAAAAGCATTTAGGTCAGCTCAATTGCTACCTTATGTAGTTGAAATTCATATCAAAGAGGAAGTCACCATCCCAGAAAGGACCCGACAATTCTCCCTTGAAGTGAAAGTTAAAAGAGGACAACATTTGAAAAACCCTGATGCTTATATACATCTAAATGCTTCTCTCCAACAGCAAGGGTTGGGGGTAAACCCAACACCATTAGTCAACATAGAACATGACACCATTCCAATAGAGGTGGATAACAGCGACTTAAAGAGTATTACTCTAGCCGCAGGCACCATTATTGGAATGGCGGTTGATGACCAACATTTTTCCATTGATTTAGGAAATGAACTGTTAGGACCAATCCCCAAGGACTGTTTTGACAGTGACAGTGATGACAATACAACACCAGACAGGATTTTTACCCGGCATGGGGGGAACTTCCTGGTGTACACTTCCTGCCCTTATGGTAAGGAAGATGTGATTTGTGACTTCAGGAGGGATGAGGTGATTTTCCAGGTCCATGAGGGCTGCCTTCCCATCTGAAGCCTCCAGTCCAAATCAGCACTCTGACCAGGGACTTCTCCACCCAGCTGGAGGAGGCTGCTGAGATAGCCAAACCAGATGTCTTTCCAGGCTTCAGGCAGATGGTGGAAGAGAGAGTCAACCTAGCTGATGCCTGTGTGACTCTGGAACAGAAGCGAAAGTTGAAACAAGTTTTCTTGGATTTCCAAGATCTCTTCGCGGTAGACTCATATGACTGTGGCCGCACCGACATCCACACAACAACAATTCCCACGGACCCTGGAATGACTCCAGTGTTTGTGAAGCAATATCGTTTGCCTCTCGCATCCATGGAGTCCCTCACTGAAATAATTAAGAACCTTGAATCCCGGGGAATAATTCTTCCAATACACAGCACCTTCAATAATCTGGTGCTGGGAATATTGAAGCCAAACGGCCAGTGGAGACTCTGCGCCGACCTCAGGGAGCTCAACAAACGGTCCATACTTCCCGATGGCCTCTGCCCTACATTGAACAAGGGCTGGCCCAGATCCAGGGGTCACAGGTATTCACTGCAATAGACCTGACCAATGGATACTGGACTGTGCCTGTCGGTAGGGAGGACCAATACAAGCTGGCTTTTACCTTTGGGGGCCAGCAGTACACATGGACCCGGACTCCCTTCGGATACCTCAACTCCGGCAATGAATTCAACATTTTCCTACATAAGGCCATGCCCGACCTGGGTGCGAGGGGTAACCTGGCTTATGTAGATAATGTCCTCATCAAAAGTTCATCTCTGGAGGAACACATAGTGGAGATCCGTTATGTTCTGACACAGTTGAGGACCGCCGGAGCAAAACTTTCCTTTCAGAAAGCACAGTGGTGTAGAACCCGTGTTAATTTCTTGGGGCATGAGATTACTCCTCAGGGTCTCTGTCCACAGGAAAAGAAAGTGGAAGTACTTCAGAAACTGAAAGACCCCACAACTCTGCGGGAACTAAGGAGCCTCCTTGGACTGACTAATTACAGCAGAAAGTTCACTGAGGGCTACGCAGAGATCACTAGACCCCTGATTCATCTCTTGAAGGGGGGGGTCAAGTGGGAATGGGGTCCAGAACAATCAGAGGTGGTAAGACAACTCAAAAGAAGCCTCTCACAAGCGCCTTGCCTAGCTTACCCTGTCAGAAACAAGGAGTTCTTCCTGGAGACAGGGTTCTCTAATACGTGCTTGACGGCAGTATTATACCAAAAGCATGACAAGGTCAATAAAGTAATCTCCTATGCGAGCAAAACTTTATCCTCTGTGGAGGAAAAATTCAACGATTGTGAGAAGGCAGTCCTGGCAACGGTGTGGGCATTGAAGAATTACCGCCCGTTTATCCATGGGCAACACATCATAGTGGAGACTCCACACCAGCCTCTGCAATATCTCCAAAGTGACAGAATCCGGGCTGGAAATGTGAGTAATTCCCAAATTAGTTCCTGGATTCTGTCAATGCAAGGCTTTCCTGTGGAGGTCAGATATGGCCAAAACAAGAAGAGTCCCCTCGTGCAAGATCTGGCTGACTTGCATGATTGTGCCAGAGAAAACTGTTTCGAGGTCGAAAGTCTAAAAATCAAGGACAACACGGAGGCATACCTTAATTCCCAACACAAAGTCTTTGAAGAAGACAAGTGTGAGGGAATGCCCACTGTCTATGTGGATGGATGCTCTTACCATGTTGACAACGACGGGGAGAAAGAACTGGTGGCTGGCGTAGGGAATGCATGGGTGAAGGAGTTTCCAGAACCCTCCGCTGGATACAAAATTGGTCCCCGAAGTAGTCAGGTGGCAGAATTGATGGCTGTGCATCAGGCCATCCTCACTGCTGTCCAGCATCAACTCCACGAACTGGTCATAATCACAGATTCGGATTATGTACGGAAAGGGTTCGTGGAGCACCTGGTTAATTGGAAAACCAGAGGCATGTTATGTTCTAACAACAAACCCTTGAAACATGGGAAGTTGATCCAAAACATTGATGATCTGGTCACTTCGAATGAGATGACCATCTATTGGAAAACGATCAAGGGTCATTCCAAAGTAAGGGACCAGACAAAACTGGAAATTACTTAGCTGATCAGCTGGCCAAAACCGGGGCCATCCAAGGGGATCTAATTGAGATTGAGTCCCTGTTGGGGGAAATCCAGGTCACTGCTATCACTAGGTCCCAGACAAATGCTCACAATGATCTTTCAATTGCACAATGGAGTAAGGAGACCCCTGATGCTGATTTAATCACAGCTCAGAAGGGGGATCCAATAATTGGTATGTTCTACCAACACATTGAGGACCCTGAGAACTTTCCCCTGACGGATACTGATTACATTGGGAAAGAGGACCTTAGAGTGTTGATGAAATGTCCAAAAATGTTCCGGATCCAAGACGGTTTGTTGGTAAGGAAATCCCAAGCTGGCCATGATCAGTGGGTGGTTCCTACCTCATTCCGAAGCCTGATGTTAAGTCACGCCCATGATGCGGCCACCGCCGGTCATAGGGGGTTTCACACAACACTTGAAATCTTAAGAGAGGTTGCATACTGGCCACACATGGGCCAGGACCTCAACCAATATTTGAAGGGTTGTCTTGTGTGTGCACAATTTCAGCCGACATCCCTCACACACCGGGCACCTCTCCAAAAGAGGCGAATGACACTCCCATGGTCAGATTTGCAAATTGACTTTGTAGGCCCCGTGATTCGCTCTGCTAGGGGGAATAAGTACATGTTGACTGTGACATGCTTGTTTACCACGTGGGTGGAATGTCTCCCAGCCCCAAATTGCAAGGCAGAAACTGCAGCTACCCTGATGATTAACCACATCTTTTCCTGTTTTGGTCTACCTCAAGGATTGAGTCAGACAGAGGTAGCCACTTCACCAGTGAAGTAATGACAAAGATGTGGGAGATACTGGGGGTCAAAAGAAAGCTACATATTGCTTACAGGCCAGCTTCTTCTGGAGCAGTGGAACGCTACAACCGGACAATTGTGAGCATCTTAAAAAAGTTTGTGGCAGATTCTGGGCCAAGTTGGGATATCCGATTACCTCTGGTCCTAATGGCCATCAGATCTACCCCTTCATCTGCGACCAAAATGTCACCACTTGAGTTGATGACTGGACGCAAGATGGTGCTTCCCCAGCATTTGCTCTACAGAATCCAAGAGCAAACGTTGATAAATGCCTCCACAACGGTTCATAGACATAATTTCGAATACAAAATATTCGAAAGTCAAAAAGTCGAAAAAAAAACGTCGAAAAAAAATGTCGAATTTTTTTTAATGACGTTTTTTTTCGAAATGGGGGGGTTCCCCCCCAACCGCCCTTTTTTTTATTTTTACCTATTTTTTTCACAGAAACTAGAGCCCAAAAAAAAATATCGAAAAAAAAAAAACAATTCGACATTTTTTTTTTCGACATTTTTGATTCGACTTTTTGACTTTCGAAATTATGTTTTCGAAATTATGACTGGACACCCTCCACAACTCATGAGTATGTGGAGAATTTAAAGAAACACCTTCAGCATGCTTTTGCCTATGCTCAGCGGAATCTAGAAAGATCAGCCGAGAGCATGAAGACCCACTATGATTTAAAAACTACCCGAAAGGAATATAAGGTGGGTGATCGGGCCTATCTATACAATTTCCAAAGGAACCAGGGCAAACAGCGAAAATTCTTGCCTACATGCAAGGGACCCTTTGAGATTATAGACAAGATCTCCCCTGTGGCCTACAAGATCCACATCCCCAAAGGTCCTTTGGCAGAGGGGGAAGACAAGTGGGTCCACATTAACCAGTTGAAGTGTTGCCATCCCAGGCACACTCTGCAACAACTGGAGGAATCCTCTGGAATCCTAGAGAGTACTGTCTCAGATTAATTCAGTTCTGACTTAAAATATCCTACATATCGCCTATCAAATTCTGAGTTTCTCAATGTGGGTGTTTTCATTTTTGAATGCAAAAAGAAATGTGCATGTTCATATGTTTTGACTATAAATTTATATGCCAACCCACTATATCAATGGTGGGTGAAAAATGTCTATGAATAGGTATTGCCGCTCTTCCTTTGTCGTCCTAGGAGAAAGAAAAGCTTGAGACTGGCCAGGGAGGATGATCCGGAGACCAGGAGCAAAGACCCAAGGGGCCCAGGGTACCGCCCAATATTCCCATCAGGACCGGCGAGGAGAACCGATCGATCAGTACCGGATGGAGGAAAAGATGCTGAACTGTGCCATTTGCAGAATTGGAAGAAGATTATGCAGACATACCAGTGCGTGGGTCATCACCTTCTGTGCACCCGACTCCCCATCGACTCAAATTCAAAGTGCAGTCACGTGGGGGGGCTTTGTTGGGTGTCCTGACCCACGTTTGAGCTATCATGCTGCAACATTTGGTGCTGTGGGCTTAGAAAATCCAAGATGGCCAAGAAGCCCACATGTACGCCAGAATAGGAAAACTGTGCAGTACTGGCATGGAAAACATCATGATGGCCAGAACTTCCCAGAAAATGCACAGGGAAATGCATGAAGAATAGGCTGCCACCCACCAGTGCGAGCAGGATGGGCCGGGGTGCCATGAGTGAAATGTGTGCCAAAGGAAAAACCGCACTTTAAAATCACCTTTTGTTTCCCTGAATGCCAGCTCAAAATGCCTATTTCAAACATTGCAACATATCCAAAAATCTCACTGAACACCAGCAGACATCTGGCAGAATGAAGTATGTGTGCATACAAAATCTGGGAAGTTGAAGAGCCCCAAAACAATGTTCATAACAAGACTGGCTGAGCTCTGCAGGTCTGCAGCAGCCTAACTGAAACTGGATTTAAAACTACCAAAAATCGAAAATGTTTAAATTAACTGAGTGACCTACTTTTGAGTGTCACATAGTTTGTCACTGTTGAAATGTCATAGTTTAGAACTTAGAATCAGTGTTTTAGCTGCATGTGTAAACATTGTATGTTTGATTTAAACTGGGAACAAAAAATGACATGTTAGCTAAATTCTGGCATAAAGGAATTGAATTCTGCCTGACAACTTCCCCCAACTGGAGTGAAGCTGGATCCACAGCAGTTCCCAGGCCTAGCTGCCTTCTGCTGCCCACACTAAAAGGATATGCCATCTCTCTGATAATTGGATTAGGGGTGGAGCACCTACAGACTGCAGGAGGTTGAACAAAGCCCTTCCTTGACTCAGGCAGATGGTTTATTGGGGGGGCTGTAAAATAGCTTCCTCTTGGCAGAAGCTGGGAGGGGCAGGGTCTCTGAGCTTGGCAGAAACTGGATAAACTGGTTCCTACACCATGTGACCTGAAAAGACACTCCCCTGTTGGCCAGAATATGATTCTAATAAAGATGTATAACTCACAGTGCGGACTTGTCAAAATTATTTAAATGATACCATAATTCTTGTGATTTTTCTGTGCACGTTTTAAGATGCGTTGGGAAACTGTGCCATGTCCTGAGGCAAAACCCCGCTATTTAATGACACCACATACTCTGTGTTTAAGCTAGAGATATGGGAATTTACTGAGATATGTGTGGGAGGGGGGTGTATATGTGTATAAATCTGGAGAAAAATCCGATTTTGCAAAACCCACTAAAAAGCACAAAATGTTGCAATTTCTGAATGCAAGCCCCCAGGAAGAGCAGAGTTTGAACAGAGTATACCTCATGTGATATGTGGTGGGTGCATGTAATTTTAAACAAATGTGTATCTGTGCAAATATGTCTTTAGGTCAAATATAGATTTGTGTGTAATTTGACAGGGGAGTGTCCTTTCTGCAGACCATAAAACAACATCACCATGACACACATTTCCTTCCCCCAATCAAAGCAGTGCAGAAAGCTTGACCAATGGGCAGTTGAGAGAGGGGCTGGCTAGTGATGCTGCACACACACCCACTATCAAAAGACATAAAAAGAGCCACTGGAAGCTAGAGAGGATTCAAATCCAGTTGCTGCAACGCGCTCTGCCGGACCACACAACATACAGAAGATACCAGATCCAACACTTAGACTTTAAAACTCCAAAGAACTTGATTCAGAACTCAAAGCAAGGGCCTAAACCCACAAACTGAGAACTCTTCTCAGCAGGCCCCAGCATCCAACAAACCTAACAGCGGTAGTTGCATCCAGGAGCCGTGCAGATCAGCGCTGTGTCCAGAGAAAGCTGCGCAGAAAGATCCAGGAGCTGTGCACAGACGCTGTACCCAGAGATCCAGGAGCCGGGCCAGGAGCAGTGTCAGACCAGACCAGCAGAGCAGAGACCAGACGCTGTGCGCAGAGACCGTCCGGGGCAAAACCAGAACCGAAGCCATCTTGACCCGATCCGTGAGACCTAGACCTTCCAAATACATTGTGAGTACAGCTAGGACGGTGTGAAACCAAATCTCTTAGTTTCCAGTGATATAATTCAATCTATTTAATCTAAGTAGAACTGCCTCCTAACTGTCACTTGGCAATTCTGCAGCCGCATAGCTGTCACCTGTCATTTTTAAAAGCTGTCACCTGTCAATTTGAGTTACTTTAAATTCGAAAAACGACCTTTACAAAATCGTTCATATCTTTGGAACCTTTTGGGCTAGAAACTTTCTTCTGAAAGCTTAGAATCTTAGCTTTTCAATGAACCTAGAACCGACTTGCTACTCCTTATACTTTTGCCGTAATGTGATTCACGCATTCGCAAATTTTGCTGCGATTCGCGATTTGGTTAAAAATCCAGCCACGTGTGAAAACAGCAGTTTCCTTGCTTTCCTTTGCCAAAAATGTGTTTAACCTGTTAGTTACTCCTAGAGCATTGTTAAAGGGAGCCTGAGCTCATCCCAAGTATCTTTCACTCACCCTGAACCTCCTAAAGGGAATTAAAACTATTTTCAGCATATTCCTCACTTCATTGCCAGCACATACAAAAGCATTTTGGGCCTGTGTTTCAACTTCTATCCGTAGTCTAAGCTTGCTGGGGTGAACTGAATTACATTTGATTGCATGTCTGAGAACTGTGTGCTACTCTTCATTTCCTTACATTGCATAAGGAGGGGGAGTGGATTGCCAGAGAAAAGTGATTACATTGTTTTGTTGAAATCATATTGAGTATTTTCTGTACTGCATTTTCATTCAACATTGCATCCATCTGAACTTATATAAAGCATTCTCTACCACCTTATTCTTCTGTTCCTATTCACAAGTGTGCTACCTCATCCTTATACTACTCCTGGGTAACCAAATCAGTTTACTAGTAGGACATTATTCACTGTTGATCACTGCTCATGTTTTAAGTGCGATATTAATTATTAATTGATCATAAATGTGTGATATATATATTTTGTTTAATTTTTTTTCAAATAAACCTTTTAAACTTGCAAAACAGAACTACTTCTTGGCTCAGTGGGGTCAGGGGGATTCCAAGAGAAGGGTGTTATATAGGGTAGTCATCCAGAACTCATGAACTGGACATAAAGATATATCAATAAGGGTTTCCATTCAGTATCCCAGACTAAGCATTGACTTAGCTGTAGTGTTGAATTGAATCTTCTTACACCCCATTGCAGTCAACTTTCTCCCAGATTCCCTTCCTCCGAAGCTGTGTTCTGCAGCACTGGTCCACAGAAAAAAGCTACCCAGCATGCTCCACAATGAGATCAACAAGCATGTTGAGCTCAACCTCACCAAAACGTGGCCTGTACTGGTGGTTTTGTGGGCTCCTGGCTGTCATGTCCCTTGATTAGCTCAGGCACCCTGAAGGGGTAAATGGCTTCCAGCACAGGGAGATTGCAGTGGATTGTGATTTTATAATGACAGCAGGCTCTTTTCAGTTCCAGCAATCACGTTATTTCTGGTTTCGGTGTTTCCAACTCCGTTTCCGCAGTGCCACTATTCCAGCATGCATGTGGTGGAGGCATATGCACCACCAATCTTGATGATGGTACATCCATCTTCACCGGTGTTACTGTGATGGTGATGGCTCAGGTTCCGCATATACGGGATGCGCGCGGCCGACAAGGCGTAATACTACCTTGTTTCGGGTGGACCGAAGTGGCCAAAACCTGCGCCACCGCCATCATGGTAACACCGGATTTTTCGGGCCGCACTCGGAATGAGCCCCAATCTTGCCTTTCAAAATCGTATTCCTTGGAAAGGACACCACTCAGATTAAAACCAATTGCTTATTTTGTGAGTGTCAGGATTAGTCAGGCGAGTACAAAGGCAGCGAATATGGCAAGGGAAATGTGCACTAAATCACACAGTGAATAGCTTCGAATTAAACTACGTGCACACAGGAACAACGACTCATGTATGCTAGAACCCAGGAGTGCAAACAGAGTGTGACAACAAAACCAATATATGAAAAGGGATGTGGGGTAAGCACCTGACCGTGAGGAAAGTCGGCAAGAGCCTTACCCCCAATTGCTGTTACAGGTACTGACAGCGCTAAACCCAGGTGGAGGGCAAGCAATGACAGGATCTGTGAACTAACACTCTTGATGGTATTAAATAAGGGAACTAAAGAACTGTACTCACGAGGACGAGATAAACCTCTTGAATGTCAGCTAGCCCACGAATCCTGTTGATGAAACTGGGACCCAGAAAGGCTAGAACAGCAATGGGAGGAAAACTAAATACCTAAGTTGGAATAGTGATTACAAATTAGTGAGGAAAACATAAGCATTCACACAGGAGCTAGCTACAACCGCACACCACACCTAATAATCAAATGGGAAATAAATGCAGAAGTGCAATGGAAAACATGGAATGGATCCCAATAGAAAGTAAAGATCAGGAGCAGGGAAAAACGAAATAACCAATGCAAACTTCTCCCTACCCCTCCAAGGAAAAGACAGGAAGCTAATCTAAGAGGAAGGCTAAGGCATACGGGTTGACAGCAGCAAAGGACAGAGTCAAAGAAATATAGAACACAGGCAAACTGGGCTGCATCTAAAAGGGGAAAGCACTGAGAAATGCCGCCTGCAAACAGAGGAAGACAAAAAGGGAATCAAGGGAGCAGAAATCAATTAGCGCATGAATCCGAGATTCAGGGCGGAGGAACAAGAAAACAGGAACTAGGAACTAGGTACAAAGGCAAGGAACAAGGAACAAGGGACTAGTCACAACAGGAACACTGCAAACGATGACCAGCGCTGGACTGAAGTAAGACTGAGGCTTTTAAAGCTGCTTAACGAGCACACGCCTCAGGTGTGCTGATTGCTGCACCTGCAGCCACAGGTGTTGCCTATCCTCCACCCAACCTTGTCCTGCAAGGGCGGAGGTGAAGCAGTGGGCCAGGCATTCTGGGAAGCATAGTCATTTGGTTAAAGAAGCATGCTGGCTGCCAAAAACCTGGAATGGATCCGGAAGGGAAGTAGCTTGGAAAATAGGGTTTTAGCGCTCCCAATTCATCACAGCACTGTAGCATAAGGTTCGGAGGAAAGGTCCATTAGGGAATAAACCCCAAATCATGCCCCCAAGTGGTGGGAACGGGAGCGAAGGGAGCGAGTCGTGACAGTATACCCCCTCCTAAGGCCGTCTTCGGGTGCCTGCCACCCGCACGAGACATCTTCTTTCCATGATGGGAATGCTTTTTCTTTGGAGGTGGCACTGATGGAAATGGTGGCCTGTGGGCAAAGGCAGATGGACTTCCATGATAGGAGTGCTTTGTCTTTGGAGGTGGTACTGATGGAAACGGTGGCTTCTGGTGAGGAAGAGACTCATGGTTCGAAGAAAGGCCTGAAGGACTGCCAGGACCTGAAGCAGAGTTGGAAGGTCCAGGAAGCTCAGTCACTGGGAGTGGACCCTTGTAAGTCTTTGAGGAGGGAGGCAGGCTGGTGCAACATGCCTTAGACAATGGTAGAAGCCCTGTTAGCCTTTCTGCCGAGAGTGGACATGCGGGAGGTGAGGAAATTGCTGGCTTCAGGAAAGGTTTATGTTCAGCCATTAGAGAAGGTGGCGGCTGAGGTAGAGGTTCAGATTTTCTTCTGTCATCCATCTGGGAAAAGGCTTGTGGTTGAAAGTGACTAAGGTTTGACTGCACATGTTCTACGCCTTGGAGACCTGAAAGTCCAATGGGTTGTACAAGGCTGATACTCCTGGTGACAGTCGTGTAACCACCTTGTTGCACGTGGGATACAACAGCAGGGACGTTTGGCATACTGATAGGAGTGATAGACGCAGTACTTGGTATTTCAGGCACACTCGCAGAAGGAGCAATAACAGACACATTTTGAACTGCAGCAGTCATTTCCTTCCTTTGGCTACTAGCACCCAACTGGTGCTTCTTGGCGGAATTCTGTTGCACAAGTCCTGTAGGTAATACGCCGGTCTGCACCACCCCCTGTGCACACCCAGGTGAGTGGTTCTGACTCACCACTTGGTCCAGCTTGATGACTCTGAAGCGGGAGCTGGCAAAAGTCTCAAACTCTGATGCTGCATTTTTTAGGAGGCTCTGATGCTAAAGTGAAGCAGTTGGGAGAATCGTCTTGTGGAAAAGGCAGGCATTCTGGTGCTCCTCCTGAAGCAAAAGAAAGGCAAGCTAGACGTTCATCGACAGTAAATGGTTGGGATCCAGGAGGAATCGCTGGAGCAGAAGAAAATACAGCAGGATCTGATGGTGTAGACAGGTATACCTCTAATATTGGCAGCGAGGCTAAGCAGGATACAGGCGTCTCATGAACTGAAGGCAAATACTCAGTATACTCCGGGACTGAAGACATGCACTTTTGATGGACTACCGGAGGCTCTAAAGCTGAAGGATGATCTGCAGGATGAGTCACTGTAGCTGAAGACAGGCAGGCCAGGGGAAACCTTGAGGCTGAAGGCATGCAAGCTGAAGCAATCTCGGTTGCTGGATACAAACATGTCCAGGTCTTTGGGACTGGCTCTTGAGTAAATGGCAGACATGGCAGCGGTTCATTGGTTTAAGACACGTGTGCCAAAGATGACTGCAGGGCTGTGGATTGGATCATAGAAGAGTCAATGGTTGTAGGAGGACAGACAGAAGTCTCAGAAGTTGACAGACACATTGGTGGCTCAGGAATGGAGGGCACCTTTAGGGCAGTAGACTCCTTGGCACCAGTAACCAAAGACTGAGCTGTACCCTTGCAGTCCCTTTCTTTCGTGGGTGACACAGAGTCTCTTTCTTTGTAGAAGTCAAAATCAACCAGTGGAATCACCATAGTAAAGTCTCTGTTGATCAGGATTTCGTCAATTGTCCATTCCTCTGTTTTAGCTTCTGAAAGAGGCAGATTAACAATCAACAGTTCAGGAATCGCCTGCCGGTTTTTTGGTTCTGTATACTGTGGAATGAGTCCATCAGAACATGAAATCTGTACTGTCTCTGACTGTTCGTATTGATCAGAATTGGCAGAAGGAAGAGTGAACCCAGAGGTAACATCGTTTTCCACATCAGCTTTAACATCTACTTCAGTCTCAGCAGCTGTATCAAGAGCAGGGCCTAAGCCTACTGTAGTGACTGAATCTGTGTATGCCACCATTGTGGATTGTGTTTGGAAATCAGAAGCTTGTATGTGTGCTAGCTCAGAATTATGACAAACTGCTACACAGGAAATTTTAGGTAAATGAGTGGCTTGTAAATCTTCAGCTAACTGCAATCCCTGACAAACAGCAGAACAATTGTTAGAAACTGTGCCCAGATTAAGCGCTGTGCTAGACGAAAGACCTTCACTCCCAATAGATCTAACATATTGACAAATATCATGGTTTACCAAAGTCTCTGCACTCAGGGGCTGAACAGTGTTCACTTCCTCAACATCAACAGATAAAGTCTGAGGTGTATTCAGTAAAGAGTGCAAGGTTTTATTCTCCTCTTGTAAAGAAATGAATTCTTGTCTTAACTCCTCAAGCTTAGCTCTTAGCATGCCCTGCATTAACTGTACATCAGTAGGCACAGGGGGAGGCATAGTGGCATCAGGGCTGGATCCTGCACTAGCAATCTGGATGTGCACCGATTGTACATTGTCCTCTACTGCTTGCAGGTTCTGTGATTTATAGTTTCTCTTACCAACTTGGTCTGTGTTTCCCTTAAGCAAACTATTGACATTAGACCTCTTGGCATTAGGGACTACAGTATGTACCTGTGCAAAGGAGTATGCTTTAGACTGAGGGTAGAAAACAGAAGTTATGCAAGGAACCCCTCCATTCTTTATGTTTGTACCATGAAACTGTTCTATCTGAGGTGAAGCACAACTGGAATCATGGGGTTCAACAACAGAGGTACTCTTGTATAATAAGTCTAACAGTGTGTTGTTTTCTGCGCCTAAGGCTTGCGCTGACATAGAATCGGGATCAAAACAAAAGATAGAACTACGATCAGGCAATGTAGGATGTGCCATCCTATGGGAAAAATACTTTGCACGTAAATGCCCAATCGTGACAAGGAGTTCATTTAAGTCAGGACTAGTGATTTGATTGTCACAGGTTAATGTAGGGGAAGCTTTCTGTACAAACTTGTTAGAGGCCTTGGTGCCTTTCTTTCTTAAACTTGCCATATTCAATGGGAATTTTGGGCTGGTCTTTCTGTCAGGATTAGTCAGGCGAGTACAAAGGCAGCGAATATGGCAAGGGAAATGTGCACTAAATCACACAGTGAATAGCTTCGAATTAAACTACGTGCACACAGGAACAACGACTCATGTATGCTAGAACCCAGGAGTGCAAACAGAGTGTGACAACAAAACCAATATATGAAAAGGGATGTGGGGTAAGCACCTGACCCTGAGGAAAGTCGGCAAGCGCCTTACCCCCAATTGCTGTTACAGGTACTGACAGCCCTAAACCCACGTGGAGGGCAAGCAATGACAGGATCTGTGAACTAACACTCTTGATGGTATTAAATAAGGGAACTAAAGAACTGTACTCACGAGGACGAGATAAACCTCTTGAATGTCAGCTAGCCCACGAATCCTGTTGATGAAACTGGGACCCAGAAAGGCTAGAGCAGCAATGGGAGGAAAACTAAATACCTAAGTTGGAATAGTGATTACAAATTAGTGAGGAAAACATAAGCATTCACACAGGAGCTAGCTACAACCGCACACCACACCTAATAATCAAATGGGAAATAAATGCAGAAGTGCAATGGAAAACATGGAATGGATCCCAATAGAAAGTAAGGATCAGGAGCAGGGAAAACGAAATAACCAATGCAAACTTCTCCCTACCCCTCCAAGGAAAAGACAGGAAGCTCATCTAAGAGGAAGGCTAAGGCATACGGGTTTACAGCAGCAAAGGACAGAGTCAAAGAAATATAGAACACAGGCAAACTGGGCTGCATCTAAAAGGGGAAAGCACTGAGAAATGCTGCCTGCAAACAGAGGAAGACAAAAAGGGAATCAAGGGAGCAGAAATCAATTAGCGCATGAATCCGAGATTCTGGGCGGAGGAACAAGAAAACAGGAACTAGGTACAAAGGCAAGGAACAAGGGACTAGTCACAACAGGAACACTGCAAACGATGACCAGCGCTGGACTGAAGTAAGACTGAGGCTTTTAAAGCTGCTTAACGAGCACACGCCTCAGGTGTGCTGATTGCTGCACCTGCAGCCACAGGTGTTGCCTATCCTCCACCCAACCTTGTCCTGCAAGGGTGGAGGTGAAGCAGTGGGCCAGGCATTCTGGGAAGCATAGTCATTTGGTTAAAGAAGCATGCTGGCTGCCAAAAACCTGGAATGGATCCGGAAGGGAAGTAGCTTGGAAAATAGGGTTTTAGCGCTCCCCATTCATCACAGCACTGTAGCATAACGTTCGGGGGAAAGGTCCAGTAGGGAATAAACCCCAAATCATGCCCCCAAGTGGTGGGAACGGGAGCGAAGGGAGCGAGTCGTGACAGTGAGCACCAATAAAATATATAGTTTTTCATGCTAGCCACTGATATATTACTGTACCCACAGAGAAACAGGGAAAGACAGTGGGAGTGCAGCAGACTATGCTAACAGAGATAGAAAAAAGACAGAACACACCTGACAATGAGACTCCCACGAACATGGGATCATAGACACAGTAAAAGACAGAGAAAGAGAGTGCAGTGGAAGACAGAGCCAGAGAAAGGGAAAGAGCATATGGTATGGTGGGTACAACTAAAATTGATATATTGCATGAACGTTTCCTGTGCATTTACTCTTTATTTTAATTTGGGGGCATCAGTGCCCACCATCATTTGGTTTTGTTATGTGGTGTTGTAAGCTATGAACACATTTGCACTGTTCCTGCAACAATGACAAACTACAACCAAATACAGCAACTTATGGAACATAATTTTGCTCAGCGAAAACATATTATTGATAAAAACATTTTGATTATAGCCTTTGTCCCAGACCACCAATTTCACATGTTTCTGGGAAAAGAAAGACTATGCTTTCAATGTGTTTATTGGGGAAAACTGTCTCATCTTGAGGTGTACCAAAGTTTGGCTTCGAGTAAGTATTCGACTGATTTGTGAATTCTGGCTACAATTGAGATTTTCAGCTTCTGACCAAAAAGTAATTATTCCTTTACTTGAAGCAGAATAGGTTCCCCTACAAAATACATTAAGTACTACTTTTATTTGCGCCTAGAACCATTCAGGCATGTCCTGTTAATTCTTTGAAAGGAACATTAAACAAATGTTGCTGTCACTAATTTGAGTGATTACAGAAGGAGCTGAGGCGTGAAGTGCAAACAAAGTCTCAGCCCTTCATGTGCTGGACATAAAGACTTTAATCTGGTTGTTTGCTGGGGAGGGGTGAGCTGAAGCCAAACACAATATTTCAAATGTGAAATGAGATGCCTCTGGTCTCCCCTGTGTTTTTCAGTTGAAAACCATTGAGCTGGAACAATAGTAAACAAAGTCACTTTTGGAAAATTGTATTTCCTTTAGGGGATTATTGATTTGCTAATGACCAGTGTGAGTAATCTGAAAGATACCTGTTCCAATCACATCAATTCCCAACCGAAGAAATATAACGAAGTGGATTAATTTAACTGCAGCAGATGTCCCAAGTAGCTCCAAACCCTCAGTAAAAAAGCTCAGGAGGTATTGTCCCTTCAGAAAAGAATGGAATACTGTCTGCAGGCTAAGGTTATAAAGCAAGTAAGGTGTCTCACTGGGAAGTGTGTGTGTGTGGTACACATGTGATTCTAGTATCGAAACATAGGTTACAATTCCTACCCTCCAACATTCTAGTGTTGCAAAAAGAGTCCCTTTGAATTTGGTAAAAGGGACAGATGTTACAAAAGAATGTGGCTATCCAATAGATACCCGATATATAGAGTTAAAAAAAGAGGGATATTTGTGTAATACATATGAGGAGGTACACGTTTACAATTTAGAATGTTTGTGCTAAATTGATGTACAAGTGAAGCAAATAAGAAAAAAAAAGTATATGCCATGAAAGATGTGCAAATCAGCATTGTCATTTCCCTATAGGATGATCCGAGAACCATGGAGGACTCAGCATTCCCTATATATGTTTTAGATGATGTCTTTTACCATGCTCCAAAAAACCCAAACATACCCATCCAAAAATAAAATCTAGAGGAGCAGGTGAGCACATTACTATTAGACTGCGACCCTCACCTCCGCCATATTGGACCAACAGTAGAAGAGCCGCATGTGTGACAGCAGGAATTGTCCCAATACCACACCAACTGTATGAGAGACGTTATGCACTAAGACACTATATCGAATGTGCCCTTGCACTGAGAGGGTAGGTGGATATCAACATACACCACTGGATATCGAAGAGCTGTAAGCACAAACTGACATCTGCAAAATGACATTATGAAGAAAGACAGGAGGACGTACTGAAATGATGTGCACATACTTAAAGAACAACTTTGTAACTGAAGTGACAAGAGACACATGTAATCACATTGGAAGAAAACATGTGCACCAATGAAATTAGTGAGAAGAGACAAAGGTGCCGATTCCTGGAACAAATGTGTGCCAAAAATCATGGCACAAGCTGGCGCAAGGTGGCGCAAACATGAAAAAGCAAGCGCACGCACACACGTGCGATTCAAGGAAGGCCTGCACATGTTTTCCCCTGGATGTGCGCCAAATCCATGTGTGGCGCAAATGGGTGCATACGTCATTGCAACATCCTGAACGCCGTGCGTGACACGCACAGGGAAAGTGCATAACGTCAGCGCACACACCAAAAAGGGGGCGGGACATGAAGCGTAACACGCAGAATGGGGAACAATGTGTGAAAAAGAAGGCGTAACTGGGGAAGTACTGCAGGGAAATACACGGAACGCCTACACGCACGCGAACAACATGTGGTCATGGAATCGAAAACGGGAAACCCGCACATGCTAAAAGACGCACACAGGCATCAACACGTCTGCCACACGAAGGCAGACGGAAGCGTCCCCTCGCACAGTATAAAAGTGCGCGCAAACAACAAACACGTATATACAGCTAGGATGAATGCCCCATTTGACGCACCACTGATCGTGGAACACCGCACAAGGAGGAGAATAGCCAGGGCCCGCAATTTTTCCCCCAGGACTAGCCTATTTGGGATGCCTGACGACCAGGTCTATGGCAGGTATAGATTTCCAACTTGTATCATCCTAGCCCTGGTGAGGGAGTGGAAAGATGACCTTACATCCCGACCCTGTGCTCCCAAGCATTGAGCCCCTTGGAGAAGGTGCTCAATGTCCTGCATTTTTTTGCCACTGGGTCATTTTAGCGGACAACTGCCATAGTGTGGGGGGGTCTCACAGGCCACGCAGTCACGCTGCCTACACCACGTGTTGGCAATCATGACTGCGCGCCCCTCAGTCTGCAGGCACATATACATGCCCAGAACACCGGCAGAAAGACAGGCTGTGGTCCAGGACTTTTACAGGGTGGCACACTTCCCCAAAGTGCTCGGTGCCATAGATTGCACCCATGTGGCCCTACGTCCACCTAGGGCCACTGAGCACATCTATCGAAACCGCAAGCACTGGCATTCCATCAATGTGCAGGTCGTATGCGATGCAAAGGGAATCACCACTTCTGTCTATGCAAACTACCCTGGCTCCAACCATGACAGTTTCATATACAGAATGTCTGCCCTGAGCCGGGCCCTGGAAGCTGGGCAGCATGGCGACAAATGGCTCCTAGGTGCGTACAAATACCTGTGCACATGCATGCATGTCACACACAGACAAATACACAAACCCTAATAATCACAACCATTATCACCTCCCCAGGGGACAGTGCCTACCCTCTGAGCAACCACATGATGACGCCAATCCGGAACCCCACCACACCACCCCAGGTAAGATACAATGCTGCCCATATTGCAACCAGGGGCATGGTGAGGCGCACATTCGGAGTGCTCAAGTCACGCTTCCGCTCCCTTGACCGCTCTGGCAGGCAGCTACTAAATGCACCCCCAGTAGTGTGCAGGATAATTGTGGCAGCATGTGTACTGCACAATGTTGCAACACGGCAGGGTGTACCGGTGGACATGGTGGTGCCCCCACATCCGCAACCACAGGTACAGGTGCTGCCCATGGGAGGGAAGAGGGCACGTGGCGAGGCAGCCCAGACCCAACTTGTGGCCACATTTTTCACCTAAACTCCCACCCCTGTGGAGTGCACACAGGCCTGGCACATACCAGGTGACAATCGATGATGACAAAGAGACAGTTAACTGTCACAACCTTAACACCCTGAGAATGTTGCCATGGAAGTGCTGCATTGTGTGCATCCCTAGCTACTTAAACATATCCAATCCTGTGTGACCAAAAGGAACACATGCAAGGTGTGTATCACCCCCCCCCCCCCGCAAAACAGGCCATGACAATCTCTGTTATGTCACCCAAACCCTCCCAACCCACTTCACCCTTGTCTGCCACACCATGACATGGCATGCAATAGCAAAAGCCCAACACATGACCAATAAGATACGAAGTGACATGTGATAAATGTAAAGTGGCTCGAGACAATGATGCCTGAAATGGAATCGGATGAAATGACTGACCAACAACCTCCCACACATACCAAGTCATACACAAATGCTTTCCACCAGTTGTAGCATGAACATAACACTGAATGCCTGTTCACATGCACATTGGTCAAGGCAAAACCCCTACTCCTGAACCTGTGTGATGTGTGTGTCTCTTGCAACACACTGCTCAGCACACAGCACTGTGATCAGCCATTGTGTTGCAGATACACCTTGAGCATCACATGAAAAGGACTAATTAAATAAATAACCAATTGACGCATGTACAGGATGCCCAAATTGTCATAGATCATGCGCTGCAGGGACACAGCGGGCCCCAGAAGGCAATCTGTGTGCACCTGTGGGCATGGAAGGGTGGTTGTACATGTGGTGGATCATTGTGCAACTGTGTGTGTCAGTAGGGACATGCACTCAAAATATGCATGTGAAATCAAGTGACCCTCAGTGTCCTGTAAACATCACATGTGAACATTGCCCATGTGTACTCTCCAGCATGTCAAACCTCGCCAATCCCCTGACACCTGAAAAGTAAAGACAACACAGAAACAGGCATTGACCAGCAGCACACATCATGTACATAGTACCCCACAATTACAATGTTAGAGTGCCCAAAACACTGTAGCCCAAGCCAACTGTCCAACAACAAAAGGCCTCCCTCATTTACACATCACCATGACCTACTGAACAACTGTGTCTGGGGTATGTAGCCTTCTTCCTTCAAGTCTACCTGGCTACAGGATCACCCTACCCCCTGAGCTCCATGTTCCACCGTGCGTGTAAATAAGTTCCAGCCCCCTCAGAGGCCACCTTCACTGGTAAAAAATACCAAATCGCAGAGAACTCCAAGGAGCCAAACCCACAAACCAGGGAAAAAGCCTGTAGGCACAAAAAACCCTGGAAGAGTCTCCAGTAGATGACTTGAAGTAGCAGAAAATATCCAAGCAACTGTCCAAGCACAATGATAGAAAAACCAAGGTAGCACAGTTCAACAATGCTCCAACAGGATGGGTACCATTTTCGGTACATAATATACAATGATGATGCACCAACTGATGTGTAGTGTCACAGCTCCGGTGTCCAGGCGCAGGAGTGGCACGAACCAACCACCCCCTCCGTGGTCTGGCCGCCTGCAAGGTCAAACTTACACAGGCCTCTGAGACCCCGGCAGGGAAGGAGGGTCAGGGATGTGTTGTTCGGACAGGCATTGGTATTCAGGATAACCGGAAAGAGGGGCAGGAGAGGGGAGTAGGATTGCCAAGGGAAAGTAGGCAAAATACAAAAACACCTATTGACAATAACACATACTCAATAAGAGAAAACACGTTCATCATGCACATTGTACCAAATGAGTAAAATGCAAGCCAAAGAGCGACTTATCTCTGGGGTGAGTGCTGGCCTCCTGCCTGCGCACTCTCAGTTCCAGTAACAGGAGCAGTTCAATGCTGCAAAGAGAGCGTGAGTTACTAATCTGTGTGTGTTTATAACACACACACGCAACACCATTCATGCCCCAAAGTAAGTGACTTCTCCACAAACAAACACTCTTGTCTGCTGCTTTGTACCCATACTTTAGCTTGCCCCCGTGATGGTTCATACACTGTCAATGCAGTAAGGTAGGTGCACGTGGCCGCGCGGTAAATTGAAGACCAATGCGTCAAGTATCACACATCATACAATAGTCCCTGGGTGAGCAGCTAGATGTGTATAGCGAGGTGCAACTTCAGTACAAGTTGTGTTCTGGCATCCGCATATTTCAATAGGTAGTGCTCGTGTCAATTTGCACATCCCAATGATATGCACCGCACACAAGTCTGTGCCTCGCTGGGTGTCCCGGTGCGCTGCATCAGTTTCTGGCTAGGAACACTACTGTGCTAAAATCTCTGCTTCAATGTGGCTGGGGGGACTCGAGGATATGTTCGATGGCCCTGCATGTGCCCCTGACAACTTGTAAAGATACTTGTAATTTGGCCATCAACGCATGTTAGCTGTACTGTGCGCATTTCCAACAATGCCTGGCAAAGCTCACCAGCACAGGTGCTACTTAGCATGCATGTGCAAGTGGCCTGGTGGAAGGTTGGCTGCGGTGTGGCCACTTGTGCTGCTCACCTTGCTTGGAGCTCCTGGAAACACGTCTGCTTCTGTCAGACATCTGAACACAATCCTTGTGCTTCTGCACACATGCCCACGTCTGCACCACTGAACGTGGCCAGTTTTCATTATTACTTGGCCCTGTGTCTGCTGGCAAATGTAGTCTGGATGCTCATATTCCTGCAGAAAGGGCATACAAGATATTAATAAGGCTGGAAAGTTCCCCGTGTGTGTGTCTTCATGTTGGTTGTCACTGGGCCAGGTTACAGACCTACATCCAAACTCCTTGCACCATCAGTGTGACTTTGACTGGCAAAGGGTGTAGGGTACTGTCTACAGCATGAAGTGCATCAAGCACATATACAGGCAAGAAAAGAACATACATCACAATCCACATCAATTAATGGAGATATCAATCATGTTCTCACCCAAATTGATTACAGAAATGGGGTAGATAAAACACAAGCAATCCCCACTAGGGGTGTTAAAACAAATAGTACAGCAGCAGACAGGCCACAGTTATGCCAAAAGTCCAAAGCCCTTGTGTAATAGTTTGTTACACCGAACCATCCTAGCAACCCATGGATAAGTGAAGCAGGAGTGGCCTATGTGAGTCAGGACCCCAAGCTGCAAACACATACATGAGACAAGCTTGAAGGGCCCAGCTGGAACAGACAGTGGATGCTTTCAAAAGCCACAAAGCACCACACTGTCACATGAATGCACAATAGACAAGCAATTTTAAACTATATTAACTAATACTACTAACTATGAAAAACCTATATTACCTAATTAAACTATCAAACACAATATTAACTAACTAAACTAAAAAGAAAAATCAAAAATGGCCACATACGACCCGGGGGGAGGCACCCTGCAGGGGGGAGGTACAGGGTGCACCTCAACATCCACATTCGATGATGTTGAGACAAAAGAAAAACACCTCCATGGGTTCAATGCCTGCACAGCCTGACCTGTGTGGGAGATATCTCGTCGTCCGAGTCAGTCTCTTCCTGAAAAGGTTGATGTGGCACAGGAGCCTGACCATGCCTAGGCACAGCTTGCCCCTCGTCAGCAGCAAGTCTACTGTACGGGTGAGGCTCGTTCTGTGCGGCGATGACACATAGGTCAGCATGCAGAACCTCCTGTGTTATGCGTGCTTCCTCTTGCAAGGTAACACGTGTAACACGGAGTTCTTCCTGCGTGGCCTGGCTGGACAACTGATGCACCTCCCAGCAAGCACATAGCTCAGCTGAGATGGTACGCTCAAACTGCACAAACCTCTCCTCTGACCGCTCCCTCTGGGGCATCAAGAGCACACCCAGAGTGGATCTGAGGGAATCATACTCGTCCTTCAGGGCCTCCATGTGTGCCTCTGCGTGAGCAGCAATTGCGTGACACAAAGACACCATTTCAGCCTGGCGTGCCCTGTCTAAGGCCGCCATGCCCAGCCTGAGCGAGCGGGCCGTGGACTGTGCTGCCCGCTGCTGGAGAAGCACCTGCCTAACAGGGGGGAGTACCGATTGGGCCACACTTTCCAGCCTCACAGCAATGTTATCAATTGCTGCCCCCTGGCGTGCTGAATTGGCAGCCATGTCTTGCTCCCACTCAGTATACCTTGGTGGCGCGCTGCCACCGCGTTGCTGGGCTTGACACCTGCGGGGCCCAAGGACCGGCCGTCCTTGTTGGGTTGGCACCACCTGCGGCTGCAGGACTACATTCCCCCATTGATGTGATGGCCCAGGCACATCAGCGACTGATGTGGAGGACGACCCTGCATCCCGATCCACCACAGGCGGAAGTCCCACCACCGTCTGGCCCCTCAGTGAAGGTGTCACGGACAGAGGAGCGTCCACATCAGAATCACTCACCCCTGACAAATAGACATGATGCATATCCAAATCAATATGGAGGTCAGAGTGGTAATCTGGGCTGGACTCATTGCCATCCATAGACAAGATGGTCTATAACTCATGTGGGTGCTCGTGGTCTACCACCCCACGACCCCCACTTGTGCCAGGTTGCTGTTGTGATAACAACCCTCTGCCTGGCATGACAACACCATCCTCTGGCTCCATTGCGTCATCATCTGAAAAGTAGAGAAAAAATAACATTAGTACACATGTCAGAAGCACATAACACACACACACATAGGCCTCACACAGACAGCCAACACATGAAGCAGACATGTCACACACAAATGAGAACCTGCCATGCATGCCAGGTCACTTTGACATTGCATCGGTGATTAGGCATGTAGAATGGTGTAACACGGCTCAGAAGTGGGTTGATGCAGTGCAGTACATGTGTACATTACCCACTATCTACATGAACAAGTACATCATGATGTGTATCAAAAAACGTGAAGGCAGTGCAAGGGCAAGTTCAGGTAGCACGTGCAATGTGCATGCAATGGGTTGCATGGCTATAAGCAAACCCCCCCCCCCCAAGTGAAAATGCAGGGATGCCTTGCATGGTAGCGAAAGGGTGACCAGAGACCTGTGTATTGGCAAACGGTGTTGACTAGCATCAATTGCATCATCTGAGTCAACTGACAACACAGCAGATGATGATGGGACAGTAAGCAGGACACATGATGAACCCTCAGTAGTACACCCATGTGTCCACAGAGTCAGTGGGCTTGAAAAAGGGGGAGGCCTGAGCCCCACACAGACTGTGACACCCTAAACATGTGTGTGATGCAGGACTGAGCCAGAATGGGCATGGGATGGCTGATGAAATGCCATGACATGTAGGTCACCCTGGACACATACTACAATGATCATCCAGTCAAGGACACATAGGGGCATGCATGGAATGCACATGGAGCATGAAAAGACACTCATGTCCCTACGGAGCATCTGCCATCTGCACAGTTCAAGTGAGACACCCTGCATGAAGGACAGAGGATGTACCCCACTGCATGTGTCTGGCAGGTTGGATGGTGGAAGTTTGCATGTACACATGAGGCTTGAACAGGCCATTGCAGTACAGCAAAATGATGTACACCAGTGCAATGGTGAAATTGGGGTGCATGGGTGGTGGAGGGGCAAGGGAGCATGCCTACGTGGAGTACCCGCATGCAGGCCGAGGACACATGCACGTCAGTCATGCAATGACATAGTCCGAGTGCTGAGAGGAAGGATACCCCAGGCTACATTCAGAAGGGCCAGTGAGATGGAACATGGACCGGAGGGGCATCCGGATGACTAGCATCTGAGTAGGGTGCAAGTGTGGTGATGAGGACAGTCTCCGTCTGCTCTACATGTCCACCATCCTGCACAGCAGGCACGCATCAGTGAAGCATGGCATGACTTGCACATGAGAACCATGTACACATGACATGTAGTGGCAGTCATGCACAACACATCACACAAGTAAAACACACATGGCCTCGACAAACACACAACAACACTCACTGGACAGGGCATCAAAGTTCTGCATCTCTCCCACTCCTTCGACCATTTCTGGTGGTATCAACCCCGCAACGACTGACTCATGCGGAGTGAGGTCTTCCTCCTCAGGTGCTGGCCCACTGCCAGTCACAAGAGTCATGTTATAATTCGAGGCATGCTTCGCCTTAGTGCTGCGTTTGAGGTCATGCCAATGCTTCTTGCACTCTTGAGCTGTGTGCACCTCATGGCCGAATGCACTCACATTATCCACAAGATGCTTCCAGTGAGTATTACGCTGGGCAGCCGTAGTTTGACTATTCGGCCCCACTAGCATGTCACGGTTGTGGTTTTGCACGTAGTCCACAAGGAAGTCCAGTTCCTGCGCACAGAAAGGCTTCTTCCTCTACGTGCTGGAGGCGTAGCTGCAGCTGGGGTCCCAGCCTGTACTGCAGGTGCAACCTTCCTCCTCTTGGACGCTGGTCCGGTCCCCGGCTGGCGAATTCCACCCTGATCAGTATGGGCAGTGGTGCTGGTGGAATGAGCCGAGGGAGATGCAGGTGAATGAAGCCCTGACTTGTGTCAGTGGCTGCTAGGTGCCCTGGAATGGACCCTGCTCTGCAACATCCGCTGTGCCTGGGACATTGACCGGGGTGTTGTCGGCTGCATCTGCCCCAGCACTTGCCAACACCCAGCTGGTCGGGGTAGCAGATGACATTACTGCCCCAGGGACACGTGCCTTGGTCAGGGCAGCCCTGCGTGCGCCTAGAATGTGCCTCCTGACCTCCTGGAAATCTTCCATGGACTCTTCAAGTGCCAACGCAGCCTGCACTGGCAGACCCTGATCCTGGGTGGTGGTGTCCACAGCTGCACCTGCAGCTATCAATGCCCTTGGGTCCATGTCAGTCGATGAAATGGATTGCCGGGTCACATGGGTGCCAGTGATAGATGCAAGAACTGCAAGAACTGCATCTCCCGGAGCCGCAGGGGGTGGTGGCATGACTGCACCAACACGTGACACAACATCGTGCCGAGCTGGCGCAACCCTGCCTCTTCCCCCTCTGCAGCCATCATGGACACCCTGGAGTCCCCCTACTCCCTGGTCACCCTGGCCACGTCACTGACCACGCCCACCACGTGGAGTACGCCCAGCAGGGGCGCCCCTTACCTTTCATGACCTCCAAGCCATGGCACAGATGGAGTAGTGCTGGTACAGATGTAGTAGTGCCAATGGGAGGTGTACACAACAATTGTCCTGGGCAATTGGGGTGACGGGGGTGGGATACAAGATGTTGAAAGCACCTGTGCACCTGCAAGGCTGTATGTGACCCTGGTGATGAAGTGACGGGTCACGCAATGCTCAGTCACCCCAAAACTGCAGTAAAACCGTGCACACAACCCTCGGTAGCCCACGTGTGTGGAATTAATCTCCCGCAGTATGTGGTGGCACCCAGGGACATGAAAAACATGTATGCGTGGGAGATGCAGGCTACTATGACCTCAAAAACGGGTACGCGATACACAAGGGCACCCGCAGTGGGAAAAATAGCCTGTGTGACTCATGAAAAACACGCGTAGCCAATATCCCCGCCAAAAGAAGAGATACGTCCTTGATCCGCTGTGAAGTTGTGATGGTGCGCAAAACAACACGAAGTAGCAACACACACATCATTCTCCACGAAAGGCACGTACAGCGAACTGCTGGCCCCGCTCACCTTTAACCCGTGCTGAGGGAAACGCCTGCGCGTGTCACGTCATTTATGCGCTTAGGCCCTTTCCTCGGATTACATGCATTAACATGTGGACGTGCTGTTTTTTCACGTGCTGAATCACTATGCATCCATCACGAGGAAAACGCCTGCACGCGTAATGTCACAGACGCGCTTACGCGCTAAGGGCCTTTCCTCGAATTACATGCTGACGTGCAGTTTTTTCGCATGCCAAATCAATCTGTATCAAGCTGGCCACTTGACAACACATGGAAGACCACGCTCCTGCCCAGAAGGCCATTTTCCAGCCCCCCCAGAGCCCTGACCATGCTCCCACCTGCCACCTGTTGCTGCCTGCCTGCCTGCTGGCCACGTGCCCTGCTATTCGGTGCCTGCACATCAGCCATCTGCAGGGGTACAGTTGCTGTGACCACCCCTGCTGGAACAGAAGACTCCCGACTGGTATACCATTGCTCCACAGCCCAGCCCCAGGACCCAGCTGCCCACCCACAACTGCCATGTCCAACATAACACCATCTGGCACCAGTGGCAACCCCCCAGCAGAGAGGCAGAGGGTTGCCAGCTTCAGTGACAATGAAGTTGGCATCCTGGTGGAGAAAGTCCTGGGGCATTATGATGCCCTCTTTGGAAGTGTCATGATGCCTGCTCCCGAGGAGCCAGGTCAGGCCCAACATCCCCGGAAGCAGACTTCATACTCACCAAGCAGGACCCAGCAAACCCCTATAGGGGCTCTTTGGACCTTGTCCTGGCGCCTTTGGCGCCAGGCTCATCATGGCAGAACATATGGTAATGCTTGGGTGAACTCACCTGAGGCAGACCATGCTGCATACTCACCCGAGGCAGACCATGCTGTCTGAAGCTCCAAGCCAACTAAGGCTGGGGAGGAACTATTTTCTTTCAGGAACTCTTTTCTTACTCCGGTGGGGCCAGTGGAAGAACACTCACCTGAAGCTCTTCCAAGGCTATTTAAACCACGCCTGCATGGCCACACGTGCTTCGCGTTATTCTGCATCTGCAGCAGGATGCTCACCGAGTCGGCTCTTGCATCCTGGCTCCTGCCACGCCCGCCAGCACCTGGAACACCTGCAAGGAGAGAAAGGCAAGCAGTAGGACATTACCTACCTTCATCCAGCATCCGGATTCTTCATTCCGTCGATCCTGCAAAAGAAAGTTAAGGGTTAGAAACACATCTCATCGCTCGCTGCAGCGCCGCTTCCACTTACCTTCACATGGCGCTGTCTAGCTCTTCAGCGGTCATAGGCGACATCGGCCGCATCCCAGCACCTACGGAAAAGAAAGACAATAGTTAGAAGCGCTCCGCTTCTCACGCTGCCGCGCCGCTTCCTCTTATCTTCACGTGGCACCGGCAACCTTTTCAGCACCCATAGGCGACATCGGTCGCATTCAAGACCTACGGAGAAAAAGGACAAAACAAGGTGAGCAACAAACTAATTGCAAAAGGACAGATTACTCACCTTAAGTCTTACCTGAATTTTGTTGTGACCTCAGTTCCCTTTTCGGGTCGGAGCGGCTTTTCTGGCTTTTCCGTACCCCGGCCCCTATGGGGAACTAAAACACACTCATTGAGGTGTCCGAGCAAACCACTACGGCACACCTTCATTAAAAGTACTCACCTGAGCTTACCTCGGCGAATCCATTCCTCCACACGGATTCCTCACCTAGTCCCTGAAAATTAAACAAAGGCCAAGGGACAAATAAGACTTCATCTTTTGAACTATATACTTACGGCAGCATTTTGGTAAAGGCAAGCAGACATCGAACCCTCGCCAAATTCGAGATCCAGTGAAGTAACTGGAAATCTACGCGCCCCTGCGTCAGAAGCAGGATGGAGAGCTCGTCCATACAGAAATTAAGGTGAGAGTCTGCGGAAGGCACAGCTAGGGTTCGAGGAGGGTGAGAAGGGGAAAAAGGGGGGAATCTCACACACAATCTAGCAGACAGTTAACTCCCTTTTCCCATCTACAGAAGGATTATTCTACGGGCCAGACAGACGAGGTTTGGGGGTCCAGTCCAGTCCATCTTCCAAGCACTACGCTTTACCGTGGAAGAAGTTGTAGCAGTCCAGAACGGGTCGGCGCCTCCGTGGGAATCAGGTGAGCATTACAGAATGCGAAGCCTACCAATAACTTCCTACCCAAGCGCCATGGAAACTTCTGAGACAGACCAGCTGGCCCAGCTATTAGAGGAAGTTCATTCCGCTCGCCAGGAGACGAATGCCCTCAGGAGGGAGTTAATTGTTTCAAAGGAATGAACTGATGATCTTGCCCGACAGCTGTTGCAGAGTCAAGCTGGTCAAACTCCTCTACCAAGTTCAGGGGGTAGTTTCACCCCCGTGGCGTCAATTAATCCAGTGCAAATCAATCTACCTGGAAACGTGCCACTGGCCTCGCCTGAACGTTTTGCTGGAGATCCCAAACGATTTGCAGTATTTATGAATCAATGCCGATTGCATTTTCTCTGCAGACCTGGGGCCTTCCCGAATGACCAAACCAAGGTAGCCTTTGTACTTTCTTATCTCAGCGGCAGCACAGCTGATTGGTCAGTCCCATTGGTTACTCAAGACGACCCGATCCTTCAGAACTTTCAAGCCTTCCAGACAAGTATGGAAAGACTTTTTGCGAGGCATTCTCAGGGACAGGCCCTGGACAACAAACTCCTATCTCTACGACAGGGTAATCTGGACCTCTTAGCTTACATTGCGACCTTCAATAGGTTAGTTGTGGAAATAAGATGACCCGAGGATAAGAGAATTACGCCATTCCATCGAGGTCTACGTGGAGAACTTAAAGATGTCTTGGCCCAGGTCATAAATCCACCCCAGGACTGCTCGGACTATATTGACTTAGTAGTCCAACTGGATCACAGGCTTCAAAACAGAAAAGCAGATCGGTCCAGGTTTGAAACCCGGGTTTTTGCCAAAGCCCAGGTTCACCCCAAGGGTGTCGATGCTACTGAACCTATGCAGATTGGAGTATTCAAGGGACCTTTGACCCAAAGGGAGCGTGAAAGAAGATGGCAAATGCAATTGTGCCTCTACTGTGGAACTTCAGGACACTTCTTACAAGACTGCCCTGTAAAACCGCCCAAAAAGGCGGTAGGAGCCACCAATAAAGATCTTGTAGAATCTGAGCCGGGAAACGACCACGCTCGACAAGCGTAGAGGTCCACTTGCCGAGCTTAAAAACCAACTCTTTGACCTCACACTTCACCATGCCAATGGTCCTCGTAAATCCAAAGCAGCCTGAACGGTTGCATGCAATTAAGGCATACATCGATAGTGGGGCTATAGGAAACTACGTGGATCGTGAATTGGCTTCTAGGATGAACCTCCCTCTTTGCCCTAAAACCAATAAAGATGTCATCACCACTGTGGATGGAACTGAAATCGCCTCTGGGCCGGTAACTCACTCCACCATGGAAGTGACATTGCTGGGTCAAGACAGGCATCGGGAGGCAATGGTGTTTGACGTAATCAAGGATCCGCAATTTCAAGTAATTCTAGGAATCCCTTGGTTGGAAACACACAATCCTCAAATTGATTGGCGAGCAAAGAGGATAACCTTTCGAGAGTGTGTACAAACCTGCTATCCACGAAATACAAGCATTGGCCTAGCTACCGTAACTCCTGTCAGTTTGCAAATACCGCCAGAGTACCAAGAGTTTCAAGACGTTTTCCAAAAGGAACAGGCCAATACTCTACTGCCCCACAGGTCATACGATTGCCAGATAGATCTACTACCCAGTGCAACACCCCCTTGCAGCAGGATCTATGCCCTTAACGAGCCCGAGAATCTTCATTTACGACAATATCTGGACCAGTACTTAGCCAATGGTTTTATTCGCCCATCTAAGTCTCCTGCATCCTCAGCTTTATTCTTCGTACCAAAAAAAGAAGGCGATCTCAGAACTGGAATAGACTACCGCGCACTGAACCAGATAACTGTCAAAAACAGATACCCTTTGCCTTTGATCCCTGAACTCCTTGACCAAGTGAAAGATGCCTGCATATACACCAAGCTAGATCTCCGGGGGGCTTACCATCTAGTGCGAATCAAAGAAGGCGATGAATGGAAAACTGCCTTCCGCACTAAATATGGGTTGTTCGAGTCCAAGTTATGCCTTTTGGACTGTGCAATGCACCGGCTGCCTTCCAATATGTCATGAACGATGTCCTCAGGGAACTCATCGATGTTTGTGTTATTGTATACATCGATGACATTCTTGTATACTCCTCTTCAGAATCTGATCATCGAAACCATGTCAGGGCAGTCCTCGAGAAATTGCGCCAACACAAACTATTTGCTAAACTTGAAAAATGTGTTTTCCATGTCACGGAAGTCGAATTTCTAGGTTTTATCCTGACACCTAAAGGAGTCCACATGGACTCACGAAAAGTGGATGCTATCCTCAAATGGCCATCACCCAGCTCTGTAAAAGGTGTTCAAAGCATGCTTGGCTTTGCCAATTTTTATCGCAGGTTCATTCCAGAGTTTTCACGGGTGGTTCAACCCATCACTGCACTCTTAAGAAAAATTAAACGTTTTAAATGGTCTAAAGAAGCTGAGCAAGCCTTTCTAGAACTAAAAGCTAAATTTACTTCTGCACCCGTATTGAAACACCCGCGCCCGGATCTCCCTTATGTCGTCGAAACTGACGCATCCAGTCTAACTATGGGAGCTGTCCTTTCTCAAAGGGACCCAGAGACTAACCAACTGCATCCCGTTGCGTTCTGGTCCAGAAAATTCTCGGCTCCCGAGACTAACTACGCCATCACGGACAAAGAACTGTTAGCGATTAAATCTGCTTTTAAGGCCTGGCGACATTATCTCCTTGGCGCAAGACATACCATCACGGTGATCACCGACCATCGGAATTTACAGTACTTGAAAACCGCCAGGGCTCAGTCATCTCGACAGCTCCGTTGGGCTCTGTTTTTTGCTGAATTTGATTTCATAATCACCTACCGTCCTGGCTGTAAGAATTGCAAAGTGGATGCTCTATCCCGAATTGGAATGGGGGACACAGTCACTAACTCAGAGCCTGTGCCGATAATTCCCGAACAGAGGATCCTAGGTATGATTTCTTCATAATCGCTAGAAAATATCCAAACTAGAGTTAAACAACTGCTGGACCCATCAGACTTGCAGGACTGGGTTCAAAAGGGATCTGATTTTACTATAGATAACGATTTAACTTATTTCCAAGGACGATTATTTCTTCCACACACAGATTTACAAAAGCTAGTTGTTTCTTGTTATCATGATACACTAATAGAGGGACACCCCGGCATTGCCAAAACTGAGGAAAAGGTGAAAAGACAATTCTGGTGGCCTTCTTGGCGAAAAGATGTAAAATCATTTGTGATGTCCTGTGGTGTGTGCGCCCAAAATAAAGGCCAAAAGAAAAGACCAGCCGGTCTTCTTCAACCGTTAGACATTCCACCATCGCCCTAGCACACCCTGTCATTGGATTTTATTATGGACTTACCCCCCTGTTCAGGATATAACACTATTCTTGTTATTGTGGATTTATTCTCCGAGATGGCACACTTCATTCCATTAAAAGGTTTACCTTCAGCTTCGGTTCTAGCTAAAGAGTTCCTTGAAAATGTTGTCCGGTTACACGGATTTCCGTCTGTGCTGATTTCAGATCGAGGAAGCCAATTTATTTTCCACTTTTTGCGTATATGTTGTCAATTGGCACAAATCGATGTAAGACTTTCAACCAGTCATCACCCCCAGACCGATGGTCAAACAGAAAGAACGAACCAGACTCTCGAACAATATTTACGTTGTATGCTGCAACAATCTGAAAGTAACTGGAAAGACATTCTTTGGATAGCTGAATATGCATATAAAAATTCTGTGCACTCTGGAACTGGGCAAAGTTCTTTTTACACTTTATATGGGCTTCACCCTCGAACCTCTGACTTGGATCCACCTCATGATCTCGGAACACCCGCAGTGGACCAGCTGCATACCGCAATTACCAAAGCCTTCAAAGAAGCAACTGAACATTTACAACAAGCCAAGAAAAGATACAAGAAAGGTGCTGATCGGCATCGAAGTGAGGCACCTCAGTACCAGATTGGGGACCAAGTCTGGCTGGCTACCAGACACTTATCACTCAAAGGACCTCAAACTATTAATCCCAAATACCTGGGACCATATTCCATTACGGCCATAATCAATCCTGTGGCCGTTAAACTGGATTTACCAGCTCATATGTGAATACATCCTGTTTTTCATGTGTCACTTTTGAAACCTGTGCAACCTGTAACCAGACTAATGAAGCCTCCAGAACCCATTTAAGGGCAGGGAGAACCTGAGTTCGAGGTGAAGAACATTTTAGATTCTAAAATGATAAGATCAAGGCTTTTCTATCTAATCGATTGGAAGGGTTACGGGCCTCAAGAGAGGTCATGGAAACCACATGACCATGTACATGCTCCTCGGTTAATTAAAAAACTTCAAAGGACCTTCCCAGACAAACCAAAACCCCCGGGGAAAACAACCTTGGGAGGGGCCTTGGGGGGGAGTGTTGTCATGATGCCTGCTCCCGAGGAGCCAGGTCAGGCCCAGCATCCCCGGAAGCAGACTTCATACTCACCAAGCAGGACCCAGCAAACACCTATAGGGGCTCTTTGGACCTTGTCCTGGCGCCTTTGGTGCCAGGCTCATAAAAGGCATCTGTCCTGGCGCCATAGGTGCCAGGCTCATCATGGCAGAACATATGGTAATGCTTGGGTGAACTCACCTGAGGCAGACCATGCTGCATACTCACCCGAGGCAGACCATGCTTTCTGAAGCTCCAAGCCAACTAACGCTGGGAAGGAACTATTTTCTTTCAGGAACTCTTTTCTTACTCGGGTGGGGCCAGTGGAAGAACACTCAACTGAAGCTCTTCCAAGGCTATTTAAACCACGCCCGGATGGCCACACGTGCTTTGCGTTATTCTGCATCTGCAGCAGGATGCTCACCGAGTCGGCTCCTGCATGCTGGCTCCTGCCACGCCCGCCAGCACCTGGAACACCTGCAAGGAGAGAAAGGCAAGCAGTAGGACATTACCTACCTTTATCCAGCATCCGGATTCTTCACTCCGTCGATCCTGCAAAAGAAAGTCAAGGGTTAGAAACGCATCTCATCGCTCGCTGCAGCGCCGCTTCCACTTACCTTCATGTGGCGCTGTCTAGCTCTTCAGCGGTCATAGGCGACATCGGCCGCATCCCAGCACCTATGGAAAAGAAAGACAATAGTTAGAAGCGCTCTGCTTCTCACGCTGCCGCGCCGCTTCCTCTTATCTTCACGTGGCGCCGGCAACCTTTTCAGCGCCCATAGGCGACATCGGTGGCATTCAAGACCTATGGAGAAAAATGACAAAACAAGGTGAGCAACGAGCTAATTGCAAAAGGACAGATTACTCACCTTAAGTCTTACCTGAATTTTGTTGGGACCTCAGTTCCCTTTTCGGGTTGGAGCGGCTTTCCTGGCTTTCCGTACCCCGGCCCCTATGGGGAAATAAGACACACTCATTAAGGTGTCGGAGCAAACCACTACGGCACACCTTCATTAAAAGTACTCACCTGAGCTTACCTCGGCGAATCCATTCCTCCACACGGATTCCTCACCTAGTCCCTGAAAATTAAACAAAGGCCAAGGGACAAATAAGACTTGATCTTTTGAACTATATACTTACGGCAGCATTTTGTTAAAGGCAAGCAGACATCAAACCCTCGCCAAATCTGAGATCCAGTGAAGTAACTGGAAATCTACGTGCCCCTGCGTCAGAAGCAGGATGGAGAGCTCGTCCATACAGAAATTAAGGTGAGAGTCTGCGGAAGGCACAGCTAGGGTTCGAGGAGGGTGAGAAGGAGAAAAAGGGGGGAATCTCACACACAATCTAGCTGACAGTTAACTTCCTTTTTCCATCTATGGAAGGATTATTCTACGGGCCAGACAGACAAGGTTTGGGGGTCCAGTCCAGTCCATCTTCCAAGCACTATGCTTTACCGTGGAAGAAGTTGTAGCAGTCCAGAACGGGTCGGCGCCTCCGTGGGAATCAGGTGAGCGTTACAGGAAGTTCACGCACCGACTATGAAGGACGGAAGGGGATCTGGAAGGACATTGTGGCTGCATCAACATGTACGGGGTGGCAGCCCGTGACATGCAACACGTCCGGAAGTGATGGGAGGACTTCAGGTCCAGGACCCTCAGCAAGGCCTGGCGCATCTTGACGGCAGAGGATGCAGAGGTGTGCTGGGTCCGCCTGACCAACATCCCGACGAGGGTCCTGGAACGCATAAACTCAGCGCTCCCCGTCCAGATCCTTCAGAGGCAGACCCATCTGGAGTCGAGCGGTAAGTGGCCATGCATTGCTGTGTGAAACAGGGCATGTTGCAGTGTGTTGGTAGTCAGCTACTTGCCTGTATGTGTGACATAGGCCATGTATGGATGTGTGTGTGTGCAGGTACATCATGGTGCTGCATGTGAGACCAGTCATGCATGAACCACATAGATGGTGCATGTTTTACAATGCAACATGCGGAGCAGCATGCGGAATGCACACATGAATGCATGCCTGTCTCTGTTTTTGGACATGGATGGGGTGTGAGAGATGGGTGCTGCTGTTATGGACATGTATGGTGTACATGTTTGTGTGTCTGAGTAGCATGTGTGTGACTTTGAAACGCCATGGATGCATGACACATGTCCGTGACGATGTGTTGAATCACTGATGCAGTCTCGTCATCCTTGTATCCACTGTGTCTGTGGTGTACGAGGCCAGATGCATGAGCCTCCGGTGATGTGTGTGCATGTGATCATTATGACCCATGATGCATGTGAGTTTGAACCCAAGAGTCCCTTGGACATGGTTCAAATGTTGATTACATGTGCCGTGCCTGTTTCTACATGTGTGTTGCCTGCATTGACCCATGTGTTGTGGAGGGCCATGATGGAAGTGACGTTTGACAGTGCCACTCATATGCTATTGCTTCCTGTCTAGGGGAATATTGTACAGTACCCTGATGCTTGTGTTCTATGTCTCCCTCCACACAGTGGCGAGTGAAGAAGACGGCGGAGACAGCTCTGTGGAGCAAAGCGGCGGGGATGCCTCCACTGGCCACGACGCAAGACCCAGCCACCCTCCCAGGAATTACCATCATTCGGGAGTGAGGGGACTGGTTCCACGTCTGCCACTATGGCTGCAGCGGAAGGGGCGGATGAGCCCCCACAGGGGCTTGTGATGGCGGAAGACGGTGCAGAGCCATCCAGGTTGGTTGTGTAGACAGAGGAGGAGGACCTGCCCCGACCAATGCAGCCAGCTCAGTGGAGATCACATCCCTGCCACAGTTGGGAGTCGAAGGTCCAGCGTGGGTGGACACCCCACCAACTGGAGCCCAGCAGATGGAGGATGTGCCAGCATCATCGGGCAGGGCATGTGCACGATGGCGCCCGGTGGATTCCATCAGCCCGGATGCCGTTGTGCTGGGAGAGGCAGTTGCGTCAGTGGCAGTGGCAGGCTCAGCGTGGGAGGCATCATGGCTCGGGGCCAACATCAGAGGTGCAGGCATCGGCCGGAGGGCAGGAGAACCCTGGAATGGGAGTGTCTTCCGTGTGGCAGTGATTGGGCCAGAGGATATATGCGAAGTGGCGGCAGGCAGAAGAGGCACGGCTCACTATGGTCAGGGCAGAGAACTCCATGTGCAGGACGTTGACGCAGGCTGAGTGCCTCGAGGCAACTTGGAGGGAGTTGGAACAGGCCATGACTGCATCCCTGTGAGACCTCAGGGACAGGGGAGAGGCCCGCCTCTGGGACATCGACATGGAGTTCGATGATGCCCTTGCCCAGAACATCACAGAGTGAGCCGTAGGACTTGCCCGCCGCCATTGTATATAGTTGATTAGTGTTAGGTTTCCTTTATATTTTTCTTTCATTTGGGACGCATGGACTATGCCCACCTTTTTGTATATGGTTGGTTATTAGGTAGTGTTTTTTGTAGGTTTCCTTTGAATTGTTGGGCTCATAGACCCTGGATTTGTAAATTGTATATAGTTGAAGACTGGATTTGACCTCTATTTTTGTTTTTCCCATGGAGCAATGGATTTATCTTTTTTCATCCTTTGGATTTGGTTTGATGGACAGACACTTTGGAGCCATTTTCATTTGATTTTATTTGGATTCTGCATTGATATATGTTTTTGATTTTTTTGGGACATCCAGCTTTTTGTTTGTTATTATTTTCTCTTGTGTGATTTTCTTTTATTCCATTGAGTTTTCATTGAATACATTTTTTTTCATACTTCAATTGTGTGGTATTCTCTCATTGGTTTCATGCATGTCACAATGTGTGTTTTCTCATTCACTTGCACCCATTGTTTGTGTGTGACGGACACATATTGATGTGCATAATTGCCATTTGGGATGTTTCATGTAATGGGGATTTCAATGTGGGGTGCATGGAATACTTAGTTGGGGGTTTGGACTGGGGTGGCGTGGGGTGGGATTTGGGTGGCCATAAGGGCCATGATTGTGGATGGTGATGACGTGTTGGGGGGACTTGAGTTGGGGCCTGCTGGCAGGTGCCCGTCAATGCTGGGTGGGTGGGGGTTCAGGGTGACATGAGTCGGGGCTGCTGGCAGGTGCCCGTCAATGCTGGGTGGGTGGGGGTGCAGGGGGACATGAGTCAGGGCCTGCTGGCAGGTGCCTGTCAATGCTGGGTGGGTGGGTGTGCAGGGGGACATGTGTCAGGGCCTTCTGGCAGGTGCCCATCAATGCTGGATGGGTGGGGCTGCAGGGGCACATGAGTCAGGGCGTGCTGGCAGGTGCCCATCAATGCTGGGTGGGTGGGAGTGCAGGGGGACATGTGTCGGAGCCTGCTGGCAGGTGCCGTCAATGCTGGGTGGGTGGGGGTGCAGGGGGACATGTGTCGGGGCTTGCTGGCAGGTGCCCGTCAATGCTGGGAGGGTGGGGGTGCAGGGGGACATGAGTCGGGGCCTGCTGTGCCCGTCAGTGGTGGGTGGGACATGTGTTGGGGCTCACGAGTTCATGGTGCCATGTGGCTGCCTGTGGGGCATGCCCAGGGTAGATGGGCTGCCTGCAGGGCATTGCCAGGGTGGATGGGCTGCCTGCAGGGCATGCCCAGGGATGTAGAATAGTTCCCTGTGGTGTTGGCTGCTTGCAGGTGCTGGGGAGGGGGCACACCCGGGATGACCCACACTCACAAATCGTATGTGTAACTCCCTGCGCACCCCTCAGAATACACATACCCCTCTCGCGCTAGCGAAAACACGTGTATGAGTTCCCGCACACCGCCGAAATGCACGTACCCCAGTCACACAAGGCCTATCGTGTGTGAAACTTCCTGCGCACCCCCAAATACACTACCCCGCTCACACAGTCCTATTGCGTGTGAAACTTCCCACGCACCCCCCAAATACACGTACCCTGCTCACACAGGGCCTATCGCATGTGAAACTTCCCGTGCACCCCCCAAATACACGTGCCCCGGTCACACAAGGCCTATTGCGTGTGAAACTTCCCACGCACCCCCCAAATACACATACCCTGCTCACACAAGGCCTATCGCGTGTGAAACTTCCCACACACCCCCCAAAAAACACGTACCCCGCTCGCACAGGGCCAATCGCGTGTGAAACTTCCCGCGCAGCCCCCAAATACATGTACCCCGCTCACACAAGGCCTATCGCATGTGAAACTTCCCACACACCCCCCAAATACATGTACCCCTCTCCCACAGGGCCTATCGAGTGTGAAACTTCTCACACACCCCCCAAATACACGTACCCTGCTCGCACAAGGCCTATCGCGTGTGAAACTTCCCACGCACCCTCCAAATACACGTACCCCGCTCGCACAGGGCCTATCATGTGGGGAACTTCCCGCACACCCCCCCAAATACACGCAGGCACCCCATCCACCATGGGCATGCCACCCAGGCAGCCCATGCCACAGGGGGGTGCTTTTTCTACGCAATTTACCTGGCGCGAGCAGGGTACATGTATTTTGGGGCGTGCACAGGGAGTTTTACACGTGTTTTTGCTGGCGCAAGCTGGGTACGTGTATTCAGAGGGGTGCGCGGGGAGTTTTACATGTGTTTTCGTGGTTGGGGGGGCTGTATGCTGGTCCACTGGCCTTTGCGCCATGTACTGGATTCATGCACTGTTCATGCCGCACGGGGCAGGGTTGGGGGCGTAACTGCCGCTGCTGCAGGGTCTCTGTACCACTCTGCGCCACGGCTGGTTATGGATGTTGAAATCCATGAATACGCTGTGCACTGAAATGGGTTTTGGCGCATGCGGCTGGCCCAGACTGACGCACTAGCACACTGTGCGCCAGCCGTGTGCGCCACTTGTGCGCTGATTTCTATGAATTACCCCCAAAGTGAACGTACATACACAGAAATGCAAGGTAGCACGCACAAGCTTTCTTCTGCAGAAGAAAACATAATGTGACTAAAGCATCCATGAGAAAAAGATGGACATTAGACTTGTGTTGAAACCAATCGAGCTACCTCAGAGACAGACCAGGGCTGCACAGTCTGGAGACGCTGGAAAAACAGCTTTGTGTGAGGAAAAAAGAGGAGTCTATTGGCATTGGATTAAGGATGCCACATCAAAGAAAATGGCAAGGCAAAAAGGGCGTTGAAGAGGATAAGCCATGTACGTAAGACATACTTCTCTTAGATTCAGCAGAAGTGAAAACATCTGAAAGTGCCAATTATTGGACCTTCAAGGATGCAAAAAACATATGTAACATGGAGTGATCAAGTCTCCTGAGGCCAGGAGGAGTACTAGCACCCAGTGCAATTAAATTAAATATCAGTAATTAAAAGGTTGAAATTGACAAAATTGTGGTCTCCTCACAGGTGACTCAAAAGTCGAAAAAAAGGGATATTCATTAAGCTCCAGATGAAGATAATGGTGTACCTACACTCCCTAAAAAATCCCAGAGCAGAGAACAGACTGCAATGTCAACTGTAAAGAAGAGGCTTTGGCTTGGGGCCTGACTGATGAGAGATGATGGACTTATTTGGCAAGTGGGTAGTAATCTGACGTTCTCTGCACCTGAGTTTCATTTTGCTTATGTGCTCCTAACGAGCGAAAAGTCCAACATTGGGAGAGAATGCCAAACAATCATAGAGATCTATGTAGTAACATGCTATAAAGTATTACAAGGGCCAATCTGCTGCTATTATTCTGCAATAATCTGTATTATACATATTTAGAGGTAGTTCAAGGCATGCTTACCAGATAAGAAGGCATCCCCTTATATCACTAACACCTAAACAAAGTATTGGTACACATGTTCCCCTAACCAATGTCTCCCTTCAATAGGTTTTTAGGTTTGCCACGCAGGATGATGTCATAAAAGGTGCACATCAAGGTATAACACATTTGTTTATTCAAAATTGAAGTGTGAGTGAGTGTGCGGACTGCAGCTTGTTGTTCGCCAGGTTGCTCTACTTTATTAAGTTGATAATACAGTAGTACTTTTCCATCTTTTTTGAGTCTGACCAATTATTTGTGTCTGAGATCATTATTGGTAATTCGATATGCTTCAAGGTGCTAGTGAACAAAAGGAAAATACTAGTTAATGATGTGAAAAGACCTTTCATCTCCTTTCGGGCCACATGTGGCATGGCTTTAGCATTTGAAAGGTGTGTATTCAGTAGCATGTCACAGTCAGCATGGTGCTAATGGATGTAATCACTCCTTTTGTGTATCAGTGCCTTGCTGAAGAAAGAAGTTTAGAGATGGGAAAGCCCAAAAGGATCATTTGAAAGTATAAGTAGAGTCATCCCAGTCCCCATCACAGTGATTTCATACAAACATACTGTACTTTTAGGCTAGTCTTAGTTATTTGGGACCTGCCCAACAAGCGACACCTATGAATGCACACAATTACAGACTTTGCTTTTTATTGAGCTGTTTATTTTCTGAGAATGCATTCTTTTCATGGTTCATACAAACATCTTGTGAAGACAACAAAAAAGAGGCAGGCAATAAACAATGGATGTACATATTTTAAAGTGTGTTTTTAATTTACAAAGTGTTTTCCTTGTCTACATAGTGTTCTTTATTAAAACGGAAACTATTTGCTTCCGTATTTGGCCCCGGACGAATACTTTTCCAACTATTTGGTATTCGGATAAATACTCAATTCGAAAATTTGGTACACTGCTAGTCTCATCATTAGGCAATATTGTGCAGCTCACAATAAATCGTTACTGTTCTGTAAATCTTCTCAGATCCACATGGAAGGTGTTCACTATATAAGTGTAATCATTGAATGACTTTTCAATAGCGAGGAGACCATTCTAAAGTGTTTCTTGCACAAATGTTGTATACATTGTTTTCCTGTAATTGTCTTCCTGTGGTGATATGTGCTGGATATGTACTGTCATAAGCTGTTGTACAGACCATACTGAATGGTTTCAAGTAAAAACACATATCATGGTAACATTGTATTGTATTGTATTGCGTCATTTGGATAGAGCTTTCACCATTGGTAAGATCACAACGCGCTGTAGGTTGAATGCCATTGGGGGACCGAAGTCCCGGTATGGGAAAATTAGAGAAGTGCTAGTATGCGTCCGTACAAAGCAGCGAGTATGTAGATACGAAGGGGTGGCCAAGTCCCTGAAAGCCACAAATGTCAAGCCGGTATGTGGATGGGTAGTGAGAGGCAGTCTAGGGAGGGTATGCAAGAGCGGGAAAGCCATTATGTATGCAGCTATCAAATATTTTTTCATGAACAGTAGCAGCATTATTATGGCAGAGGTGTTTTGCGGAGTGTCTTTGAGTGGGTCTTGAAGGCAGATGCAGGTGCGTTGTTGGACGAGCCTTTGGCTAATTTCCATAAGCATTCTAACGATTACCTGGATTAATGCAAAGGCTCCAATTAATGCCTGTTTGTTTTCAATACAATGGTTACATTTTACATACACCTATATTAAAAGAAACAAGCTACATTCTGCCTTCACTTCGATTACAATTTGACAGCTACATTCTACAATAGCCTAGATTCAATCAATAATATGATATATGTGTAATATGATGGCTACCCTCGAATCTTCTGAGTGGAATGCATGGATACAATTACAATTCCACTGCATGCAATAGGTGTCCAGTCAATTGGTCAAAAGAAAACTGGTGGACTGCAATTTGGTCGACGCAATTTGGTCGAAAACCAAATGGTCGAATTTTTTTTTTATTTATATATTTATTTTTCGGGTTTTCGTTTAGTAAAAAAAGGGGTTTTTAGAGAAAAAAATGGGGTTGGGGGGACCCCCCCAAACCCCCCCAAAAATTTTTTAAAAAATGGTTAAAATAAAAAAAAAAAAAATTCGACCATTTGGTTTTCGACCAAATTGGTTCGACCATTTGTCTGGTCGACCAATTTTTTTCGACCAAATGTCTGGCAACCCATGCAATACATTGGCTAATCTTCCCAATTCTTCTAAGACCACTGCATAGGATAACCTTCACATCTCTTCTAGGTGCAGAACATTGGCCAACCTTAACAATTATTCTGAGTGTATTTTGTGGGTTAACCTTCAAGATTCTTCTAGGAGCAGTACATTGGCTAACCTTCACCATCTTCTAAGTGCAGCACATCATTTAACCTTAGCAGTCTTCTAAGTGTGATCCATTGGTGAAACTTCACAAATCTTCTAAGAACAATACAGTGGCTAGCTTTCTCCATATTTTAAAATGTAAAAACATAGGATTCTTCAAGATGCAGTATATAGGCTAACCATAACAGATTCTTGTAAGTGCAAAACAATGGCTATCATTCACAAATCTTCTAAGAGCAAAACAGTGGCTAGCCTTCACAATGCATTAAGGGCCTGATTCACAGAGCATTTTCCTAGAAGATTGCGCCATTATAAAACATGTCTGTGAATCAGGCCCTAATTGTAATACATGGGCTAACTTTCACATTTCTTCACTAGACTTTAAAGTGTGATACATAAGTGTGATACATAAGTTAATCATCACAATTTCTCTATGTGCAGTGCATGGGCTAACCATAAGAGATTCTTCTGAGTCTGAAACATGGACTTACCTTCATAAATCTTGTGAGAACAATACAGTGGCTAGCCTTCACAATACAATAAGTGCAATACATGGGCTACATTTCACAATTCTTCTAGGTGCAGTGCATGGGCTAACCATAACATAGTCTTCTCAGTGTGCAACATTGGCTGACCTTCACAATTCTTCTAGGTGCATTGCATGGGGTAACCATGACACATTCTTCTAAGTGCAAAACATTGACAAACCTTCATAAATCTGCTAAGAGCAATATAGTGACTAGCCTTTTCAATACTTTAAGTGGAGTACATGGGCTACCCTTCACAAGTCTTCTAGGTGCAGTGCTTGGGCTAATTCAGAGCACAGAGGAATTCAAAACAGCATTGAAAACAGTTGGTAGTAATATGAATGTGGCAGGGTTTTCCAGAGCACAGTGATGTCTGTGTTCCCAACTCCTACCATACCAGGTTTCAGCACTAAAGTCACCCATCAGACATCCAGTGTTAACAGGGTAAACAGGGGATGAGAGCTTACTTAATAAACTGCCCTTTGCCTCTGACCCTTGGCCAGCTGCCCAGGCAAGGCTGCCCTGGGACAGCCATTGAAGAGGACCAGTTTCTGGTCATATGGGAAGGCCCAAGGACCTATCATCTGTCGGTGTGTGGGCAGTGGGATTGTGGATGGGCGGGCAGGGCAGGGCAGGAGGCGGAGAATGGAGCAAAGGGAAGCGGGTAAAGGAAACAATGAAATGGATGCAAAAGAAATGAAAAGAAAGAAGGTGCTCAGAAGAGTCTCACTGTTTGGCTGTTCTGTGAGCTGGATGGCACACAAATGAGCATGGATGCACTGAAAGCAGGGGATTAGGTCCCCAGTGCAGTCAGACCGATTCCAGTCACGTGGGAAGGCCAAAGGACCTATTGGCTGTGGGGCGTGGCTGTTGGGTGTGTAGATGGGTCGGCAGGATGAGGCCCAAGGGGGAGGAGGAACCAAAGGGAAGTGGGTGTAGGAAACAATGAAATGGACACAAAAGTAATGAAAACACAGAAGGTGCTCAGGGGATTCCCACCTTTGGCTTTTCTGTGAGATGGATGATATGCAAGTAAGTACGGATGCACTGAGAGCATGGGATTAGGTCCCCAGTGCAGTCAGACTGATTACGGTCATGTGGGAAGGCCCAAGGACCTATCCGCTGTAGGGGGGGCGGGTGATGATAGTGTGGATTGGCAGGCAGGATAGGGCTGGAAGGGGAGAGGGCACAGAAGAGAAACGTGTGAAGGAAACAATTAAATGGATGCATAAGAACTGAAAACACAGGAGGTTCTCAGTAGAGTCTCACTTTTGGCTTTTCCGTGAGATGGATGGTGTGCAAATGAGCATCCATGCACCGAGAGCAAAGGATTGGGTCCCCAGTGCAGTCGGACTGATTCTGGTCATGTGGGAAGGTACCAAGGACATATCAGAGGAAGGTGGGGAGGGCGGTGGGAGTGTAGATGTGCGGGCAGGACGGGGCTGGAAGGGGCGAGTGAACCGTAGGGAAGCAGCTGCAGGGAACAATTAAATGGATGCAAAATCACAAGAGGTGCTCAGGTGAGTCTCACCTGTGGCTGTTCTGTGAGCTGAAAGGTGCGCAATTGAGCACGGATGGACCGTGAGCAGGGGATTAGGTACCGAGTGCAATCGGACCGATTCTTGTCATGTGGGAAGGCCCAATTACTGATCGGCTGTTGGGGGTGGGCAGAGGTTGTGTGGATCGGCAGGGCGGATGGGGCTGGAAGGGGAGAGGGAACCGAAGGGAAGAAGATGAAATAAGCAATGAAATGGTTTACAGGCAACCATTCCCTGTTCTTTTGCAATGCAGATATAATTGTGTGAATGTTCTTGCTGCATAGAAAACAGACATGCTGGGTAAACAGGAAAATATTGCAGTGCAATGTCTTACACATAAATGAGAATAGCAAATACTTTTCACAGATGCCATCTAAAGCAGGTTTCTATTTCACAAACCTACAGCCTATTTATTTGAGGTATGTATCTTATATGTATGCAATCAATTGCATTTACTACTTTTGGACATCCAACAAATGCATTGAAACCAATAACAATCAAGTCGTTCTCAACTTCTCTGTGGTGCACGGGAATGTCATGTATGTGTTCTTACTGCATAGGAAAACATCTAGCACCTGCTCCAAACTTCTGAAGAAAGCTGCCTGTGATAGTCTGACATACATTCCAATTGTTTCCTGATAGAACCACTTTGCACAGAAATGGGGAGATGTCACATTCTTTAACACTGGGAAAACTGAAGTGAGTGTATTACGGAAACACTCTAAATTATTGCAACAGATTAGACCTGGCGGAATGAAAGGCACCCCCGTGCACAACTCTGAGTTTGCCGGTGCGGATACAACGGTACTGGCAAGCTTACTGGTACCGTTGTATCCGGACGCCAACCTCGTAATGAAGCCCATTGTGCATATTACGGGCTGCAGGTTGTTTACCATGACATCTTCCTTCCTGATGCACCTGGCTATCACCTTGGGAGTGTTTGGAAGGTGAGGCATTTGGTGACGCAGCATCTCAGCTCATAGTGACGCCGCATCACAGCTCATGTACGGCCCTGATGAGTCAAACCCTGATAGCAAACTACTTTTTTCCTCCCTAACACAGTTGGTTGACTCCCGATTCACACATATGGAGTACAATTTACAGCAATGTTATCATAAATGAATTTGACATACTGCACATATCACAGCACTAATAAAAAGAACTTGCACAGAATGAACCTGTTTCTTTTATATGAGACCCACTATCTTGGTGAGCGCCACGTGGGGAAAATACTATAGGCCCAATTCATGAATTCATTGGCGTGGAAAATAGGGACTTTGTGGGCATCTGCGTGCTAAAACCCCTCTGTCAATTCATGGAATCGACTTTGCAGGACTTTTCTCGACCTTGTGGGACGTCACAGAGGTCTGGCATGGCTCTATCAGTAGTCGAGCGCCTTGTGCAAGACTTCATGCAGAGTGTGGGCTCGGCCTGCACAGAAAATTAAATAGGGGCTGGAGCATGCATATTCTCCAGGCAGAATGAGGAAGACTAAGGCATTACTTGAGCATGTTGACGGACAGCCCGCGCGAGGAAATCGCACTACCAGCACCATGCCTAACCAAGCGTATTCATGGATCTGACCGTGCAACATCACGTTGGGGGAATCAGCACGCAAAGCTCCCGATCACACCTCCACGCAAGGGTAGGCATAAGGCCCCAAACGCATAGGAAGCACTACACAAAGGTAAGGTCTGATTGGGAATTTAGGGATGTGTGCATACAGTTGTAGTGTTGATCGCAATTAGGGGTGCTTGTATGCAGAGTAGCGGGTTGCAGCCACCCTTTATGGGATTAAGCACACAGATTTATCAGGGACTGACTACAGTTTGATAACTGCTATGCATATTGATGGGGTGTTGTGAAAAGTTACACCGGGGTGATGCCTTATTTGGGGGGTTTGCATGCAGTATTTTCGGGGTGCATTACTTTGCTGATGAGTAGGGTGCATAGGTTGCTATACGTAGCTGGATTTGCTTTTCCAGGGGCATGTCATGAGCGATCTGGCCACTACTCACACATAGGTTCACTTTGCGGTCAAAATTCCATGATACGCGGACGCGCACATACTCTTTTGCGCGAACGGATGTGCAAAGTTGTTTTCGGCACACAGACTTTGCAGGATGAATATGCACTTTTCTATTAATCAGGCCCTATATATCGATAGTTGCCCGATAGACATTATCAGCTATTGTAAAAGGAGCACATTGTTGAATTTTAGAGAGTCGTGACATCATTTCAGTTTTGCAGTGACTCTGGGGTGAAACAGTGCTGGCTTTATACTATAATTTACTATATCTCACAACAAGAAGACGAATATATTAACACAAACACATGACAGTCAGTATAGTACACTGCACAGAGTGACAAAATAGCATTGAGAAAACAGTTTGAAATGTGTTGCCCAATTGATTTTAAGGGGTTCGCCAAGCTCGTGGGAGGGCTCACCAGCCTCAGATCTTTGTCTCCAATCTACAATATTTTGGGTACAAGAAGCAAGCGCCTAATCTAGCATCCACCCATGGTATAGAGAAGCACAGGCTCCAAAATACCTTTGTGCTTTAAAGGGTGTTCACGTCATACTCTTTCCATCTCACAGTGCGTTAAAGGCCGGGGCCAGGACAAGCAGGTGCTGATGCTTTGCCCCCCCCTTGAATAACAAGGAAGGTCGTATCTCCGTGAGTCAGAGATAGACTGGGCTCAGAAGAGAGGAAAGATGTGTCTGTTAGACTGCCAAATTAGCAACGAAAGGGAGCACTATGTACAGAAGTCACTTGTTAGAACTCTGTGAGTAAATAAGGAGGATGTTAGAATTACTCATTGTGATTTCTTCGTGAATTGACACCTGAGTAAAAAATAGCCCTACTTCTGAGTCCTATTTGGATCTATGGCTACAAGCCAGGGAACCGTTTTTTAACAGAAATGATAACTTGAGCAGCCTTTGCCTATTCTCCCTCTTCACGTCACTTGCCTCTGCACTGCATCAAACTGCACATCTGTATAAACGTTCTGCAGATTTCTGATAACATCGCTTAACGCAACCAGCATTCATTCCAAATAGCAAATGCCCTCTATCCTTCAATAATATGGAATTGAATATTCAGTTCAATTGAATGCCTTCTCTGCAGAGAATCCATAAGGTCAGCTGCGGGAGCTTCAGGGCCTGTGGATGTAGCCCCCTAGATGCATTTGATAGTCCAAAGCGAGAGCGCACGGTACGATGCCCTGCCAAAGACCCTGAGCTGCTCCCAGAGGTGTTTAGCTAAGCTCTTCTGCCCTGGTTCCCTGTTTTGCAAACCATGCAGGGAAGTAACTCCTGCAGCTTTAATGTCCCAGGTGGAACTAGCTGGCCTACTAATGCCACCATTTATGGAAAACACTTAAAGGACAAGCATTTGCAAAAAATGTTTTTTTTTTCTTAGAGGAGATTAACAATTCTGGAACATAACGGCTGCATCACTTTCTTGCTATCGCTCAAATATGACATTTGACTTAAACCGGATGCGTGTGTGTGAACTGGCTGTATCGTGGAGAGATGCTGTGCGATATTACGAGTTTCATGGGATCTGTAGGATGCTTTAAACGGGCAACAATTAAGGGAATCTTCCACCCGCCGCAAATCAGGCACACACATTTGTATTCATTGAATCCAAATCTGTTTCTGAAGCTTGGAACCTCAATTTAACAATAGTGTTTCCCGATAGCCTCCCGCCCCTTTCGGGACAATAAACACACAGGTTGCACAGAAGGTTAATTTATTAATCAAATCGAATTAATTCAATCAAAATTAATATAAATGCAATATCAACATTTACTACAATGAAAACATATCCACATACTGGTCACTTGAATTAAATTGAAAGAACACACACAACATCTTATGTACATTTAATTTACCATAAGCAGGCACTTACCATGTGTTAAAAAAATAAATGAATGGGGATTCTGGACAAATCTTCCATTTCATCGTAAAACCAAATAAAATCAGAACAGTGTGATAGTGTGACAATCTGCCCCCAGGGTGCCCAAAACCTACTGCCCCATCCATTGGGGGGCCTCTCTGACATTTTGTGGCAGTCCTCTCCCACTCCACCAAAAATGGAGGGGGGGCATCTCATGCAGCACTCCCTGGAGCTCCAAGGAAGAGCTGCATGAGGTCCCCCCCTCCATTTGGGGTGGGGGTGAGAGGGCCACCACAAAACATCAGACAGACACCCCAATGGATGGGGCAGTAGGGTTTTGGCACCCTGGGGGCATATTGTCACATTTATGTACCTATCTGCCCCAAGGGAGGTTGGGTAAACAAAAAGAACATTTGAATATCATAGAATGCATTTTAGGGGGGCTGAGGGGCACCTAAACCACCAGAGAATGTTGTAATGTAAAGGGGGCTGGGCCTCTCCCCCCTCACTCCAAATGGAGGGGGGCATCTCCTGGAGCCCACCCTGGGGGCAGATAAGTGGGGGAATATATCATGCAGCCCTCCCTGGGGTTACATGCCCCTTCCTAGGAGCAGATATCTGCCCCAGGGAGGACTGCATGAGATGGCCCGACTCAATTTTGGGTGAGGGGGGGAGGGCCACCCCGGTTTTCATTACAACAATCCCCAGCGATTTAGGGTGCCCCTCAGCCCCCTACAATGCAGTCTAGCATTTTCAATTTTGCTCTTTGTTTTCTCAACTTCCCTTGGCGTAAATGGGCACATTAGTGCGCCAATCTGCCCCATGGTGCCCAAAACCTACTGCCCCATCCATTGGGGGGCCTATCCCACATTTTGTGGTGGCCTTCTCCCACCCCACCCCAAATAGAGGGGGGCATCTCATGCAGTACTCCCTTGGGCTCCTAGGAAGGGCTGCATGAGGTGCCCCCCTCCATTTGGGGTGGGGGGGAGGGCCACCAAAAAAAACGTTGGACAGTCCCCCCCAATGGATGGGGCAGTAGGGTTTGGGCACCCTGGGGACAGATTGTCACACATATGTGCCAATCTGCCCCAAGGGAAGTTGGGTAAACAAAAAGAACATTTGAATATGGTAGAATGCATTTTAGGGGGGCTGAGGGGCACCCTAAAACACCAGAGAATTTTGTAATGTATAGGGGGTTGGGCCTCCCACCACCCCAAATGGAGGGGGCATCTCATGCAGCACTCCCTGGGGGCAAATAAGTGGGGGGATATCTCATGCAGCCCTCCCTGGGGTCAGATGCCTCTTCCTAGGAGCAGATATCTTCTCCCAGGGAGGACTGCATGAGATGGCCCTGACTCCATTTCGGGTCGGGGGTGAGGGCCACCCCGCTTTCCATTACAACATTCCCCAGCGGTTTACAGTGCACCTCAGCCCCACCTAAAATGCAGCCTCGCATTTTCAATTTTTCTCTTTGTTTTCCCAACTTACCTTGGCGCAGATGGGCACATTAGTGTGCCAATCTGCGCCAGGATGCCCAAAACCTACTGCCCCATCCATTGGGGGGCCTGTCTGACGTTTTGTGGTAGCCCTCTCCCAGTCCACTCAAAATGGAGGGGGGGGGTCTCATTCAGCACTCCCTTGAGCTCCTAGGAAGGGCTGCACGAGGTGCCCCCCTCCATGGTGGTAGATGACTCGGATGTGCCATGTATCTGGTAGAAGGAATCGACAAGTTTACAGATAGCTGCCAGACAGTTTGGATGTGTTATTGATAGGCTAAGTCTTGAATGTATTTATTTTTTTGTTGTTACCTTTGCAGTTGCGGCTACTGGAAAGCTGTCGCTGATTTATGTAAGTACTACATATATTACTTTTGTCGATAGCCATTGTAATGTGGGGGTGGATGGTTACTGTGGTAGGAGGGACTCTGGCTGCAGTGTCAGTGGTATGGGTGGGAACGGGTTGTGGTGAGGTCCTGGGGGCAATGATGGGTGTGGCTTGCATAGAGGAAGGTGGCTGGCTGCTTTGTAGAAAAATAAATTGGTAAACATAATTAGCAGCAATTTTTCAAAAATGTTTGCCGTAGTAATAAAGATGGTCATTTCTTCTGAGCATGCATTGCACAGTTCGTATGGAGCTCATTCCTTTTATTGCACTGGACACCCTAAGTCCAAATCTGTATGGTGTCCACATGAGCAAAATTCCTGAAATTCTGCTGTACAAAAAGACTTGGGGTTACCCCTGTTTTAGGTTTCTCCCTTTGCACCCAGGTAGGTGCACCCACACATGTGAGGTACCGTTTTTGTCAGGACACCTGTGGGAACGCGGGATGGTAGGCCATGTCTTGTTGGCAGTGTGTTTCGGTGGGTGACTAGAGTGAAATGTGCAGGAATTGTGTTTGTTTCCAGCAAATTTCAGAGATATTTCCCTCTGCCCTCCCACCGAAACACATCGCCAACAACAGATGTCATACCCCTTTCCGTGTTCCCACAGGTGTCCCGATGAAAATGGTACTTCACATGTGTGGGTGCATCTACCTGGGGGCAGAGGGATAAGGCTAATCCACTGGTAACCCCAAGCCTTTTGGCACAGCACATTTTGTTCATGTGGGCAACCTACAGAATTGGGCATGGGGTGTCGAAGCCACCAAGGAAAAAAGGGAACACCATGCATTTCTGAATAGAAGACACCTGTGGGAATCCACAGAGGTCTGACTTGTGCAAATCCCCCCAGGATGTATTAGCCACAATCCCTGGCAAAATCCAATAATTGGCAAAAACACAACATATTCAGACATTTCACTCTGGCCCCCCACCAAAACACACCACCAACACCACATGTCCTACCTTCTCGCGTTCCCACAGGTGTCCCAATGAAAACGGTACCTCACATGTGTGGGTGCACCTACCTGTGCGCAAAAGGAAAAAGGCTAAACCGCATGAAATCTCCCAAAGGGTTTGGGGAGACAACCTAGAGATTTGGGCTTAGGTTGTCAAAGCCAGCAAGGAAAACTGGGAACCCAGTGCATTTCTGAAAAGAGGACACCTGTGAGAATCCACAGAGGTCTGACTTGAGCCAAATTCCTGAAATTCTGCTTTGCCAAAAGACTTGGGGTTACCCATGTTTTCGGCTTTTCCCTTTGCGACCAGGTAGGTGCACCCACACATGTGAGGTACTGTTTTCGTCGGGACACCTGTGGAAACATGGGAAGGTACGACATTTGTTGTGTTTGCATGGGTTTTATAAAGTTTCGATCCATGCGCTGCTGCCCTTTCTCACACAACCCTTTCATTTCCCAACTGTGACCTACATTTAGTCGCTGCTTTAGGCCCTATACACTTTTGTAACCTGCACAAGTCACCTACCTTTCAAAAGGTCTGCATGTGCTCTTTAAAAAAATGTATGCTTGCCCTTCCTCACCACATTTGTTTTCCTTATTTACACATGCTAAGTATGTCTGTTCAGGCCATAAGCATAAAACTCCTGTGTACCATTGCTCAGTTTTTGGCTTGTGGTATTGCTTGTTTTGTGAAACATTACAAAAAATGTGTGATTTCCTAACTGCAAGTATCGGGAGAATGTAGCAGAGCATTGTTTTTTCTCAAAATTCATAAGAGCCATTGCCGTACCAGGCCAACCATGTCCACCACATACCTTCTTTTCTGTCATTTTCCCGCTTTTTAACCAATCTATGGAATGTTTCCCTACATAGTTGTTGCCTGACCTGCGCAAATCATCCCTTCATAAATTTGGAATTTTGTCTACTTTTCAGAAATGTATGCCTTTCTGTCCTCCCATTCAGCTTTCCTACCCCTTTCATACATTCCGTCCACGCATTTCCTATTGAAAAAAAGGCCAACATCGCCTACCTCTCACAAAACAGTTGATAACCATATCCCAAAAAAATTACACTCAACCTGTTCTTGAAATCCAGGAAAATGGGGAATTCAGCACAGCAAACCATTTGTTCCTAGCTCTTACATGGAAAAAACACAGGCATCTTTGTACATCATTTTTTTGGCATTTTGTTTTTTAAACAAGATTTTCTGTCTTTTTGGTTATTTTCTCTCACCCCCCTACAGCAAACTAGGATTCCTGGATGCCGTTACAACCAACTACATGTGGGAAAAAGGGACACATTTGGAAAATATATCTCCTGTAACAAAAGGTTACAAGGCAGTGAATGGTGACATACCAAAATCACCAAAAAAGGACTTGGCACTGGGGGGGGGGGGCAATAGCAGTCAAGGGGTTAACAGGAAGACACTGTGCATGACACCAGGTATCAACCCAATACTGCATCAAAGATGTGAGAGAAGTTATGCGCTCAGACAATCGTAATGAATGTACCCTTGCATTGACGTGGTAGAAGGATGCCTGCAGACACCATTGAACGTAGAAGAGCTATAAGTGAAATCTGACAAGTGTAAAGTGATGTGATAAGGTGAAGACACAAGCACACACTGACACGTTATGCAAACACTTCAAGAATGAAGATGTAGCTAAAGTAACAAAGTGAACAATTATGCAAATATCAAGAAATCATACATACTGAGAAGATGAAAAGAGAATCAGTAGATGTATATACGCAGAAACGCAACGTAGATGAGACATATAGAAGCTTTCTGCAGTAGAATATATAAAACGGGTAAAGCAGCCATGATGAGAAAATGAATGTTGACTCTGTATAAATAGTAAGCAATTGCTTGAAGTACAGATACCATGGTGCAGACCTGACAGGTGCTGGAAAGTAGCTTTGTGTAAAGAACAAAGGGCATTTTCTTGGTTTGTGATCAAGGATGCCACAGCAAGAAGCAATTACAAAGTAGAAAAGGAGTCGTAGAGGATAAGCTGCTTAAGCACAACATATTTCTGTTAGATTAAGCAAAAGAGTGAACAGCTGAACGTGGCAAGTATTTAACAATCAAACATGCAGAAAGCATATGCAAGACAGAGCAACCAAGTCTCTATAGACCAAGAGGCGTAACAGCACCCAGTATAATTGAACCAAATAGCACTACATAGAAGGTCAGGATGGACAAAATTGCATTTTCCTCAAATGTGGTGCAAGATCAGGAAACAAGGCCTATTCGTTTAGCTCCAGACAAAGATAGCATTGTGCCTTCACTCCCTTTAAAGTTCAGAGAAAGAGAATAGTCAACAAGGTCAAATACAAAGAAGAATCCTTGGCTTAGGGCCTAACTGATGAGAGGTGGTAGGCTAATTGGCCAAGTGGGCAGTTGTCTGACATTGTACCCTGCACCTGATTTTCGTTTTGCTAATGTGCTGCTAATGAGCCGAATTTCCAAGGTTGTGAAAGAATGCCAACCAATCATGAGGGCCTATGTAGCTATAAACTATACATTGTTGTAGAGGCCAATCTGCTGCTGGTATTCTTCTAGTATCTGTAATATACATAGTTAAGAGGTGGTTTACAGTGTGCCTACAAGGTAAGGAGCAGCCAATGACGTTACTAACACCTCAATGAAATAAAGGTACATATGTTCCCCTAACCAATCCCTCCTTTTGATATGTTTTTACTGTTTGCCACAAAGGAGGACATCATGGCTGATGTACATCAAGGAATAAAGCTTTTGTGTAACAGAAATGTATTCAAGAGTGTTTTAGCTGCAATCTGTTTGTTCACCAGGTTTCCCTACTTTATTGCGCTGATAATAAAGTAGCATGTTCCCTTATTCTCTGAGTCTGTCTGGTTATTTGGGCCCAAACTTGTTCATTGGTAATTCCATAAAGCACTTGGAATGCTGCAGGTGCTACTGCACAGCTTTACTCTGCATTATTTTCTTCAAAGTAGATTTCCATAAAAACCTATAATGTTGCACTTAATTTATTTTCCAGATTTATCATTTTGACACTGTTTATTTGCTGTTTTTACTACTTTATTTTAAATGCACCCCCTCTGTGTGTTCTATATACCTAAACCAAAGACACCATCAATCTTTTGTAGTAAGAAAGTGGTAAAATGTGTGGCAAAATGTAATTAGCTTGAATGGTTATTTGGCAAAAGTGTGAAATACTGTTTTTTATGCCTTCTGCCAAATTGTAAAATCCTATGCAGGTCAAAAGAGCAGGGCTTGCAACCTGAAAATCGCTACTCTCATATTCAGATTGGGACTGAAAGTAAGCCTAGGTAAAAAGAGGAAAGAGGACCACAATGACACATGGCAATTGATTACTTTTTATCTATATTGGTTGTGTTCAGGAGGTGCCGAAGATCACACAATGAGTCAGGAAAAATAGTCAATGATGGAGGACTCAAGTTCAAGTCAATACCCTGCTTTATTCAAACAACAAATCTAAGCCAGTAAAACATACAAGCATGTCCTCTTGTAGCTCTCTCATTCCAGATGAATACAGTCTGGTTTTGTTACACAATTGTGTCAGAAAAGACATCACATTACATTATCAATTTACAAAACCTACAGGGATTGGGGCTGGTTAATAAGTCCTGCTACACATAGAACAAGTAAATGTTAGTCACTTAATTAATGGATACATATCTGATGGATCCACATGGGACAATCTAACCTGCAGATACTTTTTCCAATACATCACTATAGGGCTTATTGATTGGTTGGTGTTTTCCATCCTGGGTGGTGTGATAAGGGAACTTTCCATTGTTTGGCATCTAGTTTACCAACCTTGGACACTTTGACAGTACGTCAAAATACACGTGAGACATAAGTGGGGGAAGACACTTCTATGGTCTGCCATATTTCCAATTAAAGAATACCCCTAATCATCCCAAGGTGGTGAGGCCCTCCTTTATTATTTGAACTTGGCCTTGTGTGTCATCTGCTGTCTGAGTGCATGCTGAGAGAGTTGTGCACTTATTCTATCTACATTTGGCACATAATGAATAGGCAGTGTTTTTCATATCTGGGTCACGTGTTAGGATACCGCGTTTCCGAGTGAATTTCCGTCTAATTATTAAGGTTTTAGCTAATTATAATGTGCATGTTGTGTTCTTTGTGGCCACTCATGGCACTGGTCTGTTACTTTATATAAAGGCTTTTGGCTTACTGATCTCATGCACCTGGACATCAAGGGTTGATTTTGTGTTCTTATTCAGCCTGATTAACTGGGGAGTCTACCATGCCTCGTCCTGGTAACTATTATCTGGTATCTGTGCTCCGCTCATCCACGACTCCCTTCCTAGTTCCTGAAATTGGCTCTTGCTATGAGCTACTGTATGAGTTCTGCTCAAATATGTGTTGCTGCGTATTCAGAGTTTTCTGAGGCCTTGAGGCCTGTGCTCTTTCTGCGACATATTGTGGCATTCATCTTTGGAAAGAGGGCTGCCAAGTATGCTCTTGCTTCCATGTTAGCAAGCTATATTCATGTGTCATTCATGTTTCGTTCATTTTATACATTGATCATGCCAATGCTCTTCATGTATTATGGATGCTATATTAGTATTCTCCATGTCTAAATGCATATATTACCTAGTGCAAATGTTCTTTATGAGGAGTGCATGTTTTCTTAGTGTTTAATGCATGCACTTTTGCTTTGTGGACCTCATGTGTATATGTATATTGTGATGCTGGAAATGCATTGGAGGGACAGGGCCTCCATGTCCTTGTCCTGTAGTCCTTTTATCATGTGTGTTCTGTGTTTTTTTCTGCACAGGAGTCTATGCAGGACTCCTGGCAGTGCTGTCATTCCTCTTTTTGATTTGGTGTACAGACCCTAGGGATACCCTTATAGCACCCATGGGTGGAGGTACAAGCATGTCAGCCCCAGTGTATGTATTTGTGTACCTGTGTGTGGGCGACAGACCAGGGTATGGGCTGGTGACAGCTCCATACTGAATTTGACAGGTGCTCTAAGTATCCTCCATTTTGGGAAACCCAGGCCCTGCCATTGGAATCAGTTGATTCCTGATAGGAGACAAGATGGTCCCAGTTGTCTCTTGCTTTCTATTGCCCGTTATTTTGTTTTCCCAAAGTCCTAGGAAGCCCTGACTCTGTCCTTTCCCCTGACTGGCTGTTGGGTGGAAGTTCCATATATGGTGTTGTGAGGGAGTTCAGGCCAGACTGGCTGGAGCCTTCCCAGTGACTGTATGTTGTGGGTACGCCCTTCGGGTGGGACCTGGGTGAATGTGGCCAATATACATTTCATGTTATGGGTGTCTGGTTTCTGGTAAATGACAAAAAGACTTAGACAGTCCTGCCCAAAACTGGTATGAATGCAGTGTGGAATGCTGAATGGCTGGGTGCTTGTCCCAATCCATTTTGTTTGTTGTGAGGGTCTGGCTGGAGAAGAATGGCATTAATGCACTGTGAGCCTGATTGGCTGCCTGCTTGCATGAATGTCCTTCTGAATGCTTGGTTGCCTGAGTGTGAACCAGCAGAGTGAATGAGAGACCAAACAGTATATCTGGGGACCTCTCAATGATGGAAATCTTTCAGAAGTTTAATTCAAAACTTGATGCTTACCTTGAAGCGTAGCTGGAAGAAGAAGGCTTTGCTGCTGCTTTCCTTTGACACAATTCCGAAAGCTGTCATGTCTTCAAGAACTGATCCAAGAGAGGACCTGGCTAGGAGACCTCTTCCCAAGCTACGAGGGAACATCGTGCACCAGCTAACCTTCACCAAGGCTACCTGGAAGACAGTCCTCAAAAGGCTGCCGACCAGAGACAGGGACCGCCAAGGAATCTGAAGTAAAGCACAAGGACATCGCAGGACATCGAGGCCATCGACGACCGACACCATAGACCGAGGTTCTGAGGACCGCTGTAATCTCGTCGACCGGAGCCGCAATGCTCCATTGCCTAAGAACACTTTTAATCAAGGACTCTGCTTGCTCATCACCGCCAACCGCTTTGTCCGCCAGAGAATGTCAAGGTCGCCGATGAACAGAGGAGAGTCCTCCTGTGAGTTTCCCTCCACCCAAAGTCCTAAAAGGCACTGATGAACATCCGAAAGCCAGCTGTCGTGGAGTCCCGATCAGCAACACCAAACGCTGATGACCCGATGCCCTTGCTGGGCCTAAGTTCTTCATTGACTCTTTGCAGCAACAAACTATCATCGTTGAGGTGCAACGCATGCCTCATCTTCCCAGGACGTTCATGACCGATCATGAACAAGCACTGCCAAGACCCAAGCTGCTGCTGCCTCATTGCCATTGTTCACCCTTTTCTTCGAGGGATAGCTGTGTCTCCTGCCTTAAAGGGAGTTCACTCAAGAAGGATTTGTCGATGACCTGATGTCGAACTTTGCTAAACCATGTACATTGGGGTATAGAATATTTGTAGAAGGAAATAAAACTCTGATAAACAATATATGCACTGGGCTTATCAATATACTTTATTTGCAGGTTGCCCAGGTGGTGGGATCCTCGCACAGAACTATGCCTGGTGGTAGGGGCCCAGTATTCTACCCAATTTATTTAACCAACTTGTTTTCCTCCCAAGTCTATGGTTGACACCTTTTGCTTTTGATGTGTATGCTATTTGAAACTGTCAGCAGTTGGCACATTTTAATGGAGTCAAAGAGTAATCGTGGTACCACACAGAATTTGTACATGTATCATTATAGTATTGCCAGAGCACAAAGTGTGTTTTTCTGTGTGTATATAACTTGAACCTTATTTATATAAAGAGCTGTGTTATCACTAACATAGGGTGTGGACATTACTTTGTGGGGGCTTGGGGACTACCCTGTATTTAAGAACCAGCCCACATCACCTCCTGAGAGCTTAAGCCTTTGTTACTCGTCACTAGCTACATTATAGAGATTCTTGGTTGGGGTGCACTGTGCTTCTACTCTGCTATATAGAGGGCAGGAGTACAGAAACACCCCCTCCAGTCTTTACACTGGTGGCAGCGGTGGAATGCTTATAGTTTTAAGAATCAGTGTGTAACCTTGCCACTTACAAAATATCCATACTTTGTGAATTTGAGGTTTAGTTATGTACAAGATAGCTACATTACAAGCAATGGAATCTATTGCAAATGGTTAATTGACTAGGATGAGCTTAGAGGGTCTCCAGAGTGCTTGTGCAGCCGATGAGTTAGCTTTTGAAGATAAGCCTAGGGCTGAGTTGATAGCTGCCCTGGTGGACTACCAGACTGATTGTGACGATCTTGAAGGGGGGATGAAACCATTGAGGACTCTGCCTCTGGGGTTGGTACTGAATCTGTTTCTGGGAGTGCCACCACTCCTGCTGTCTCTGTTCCGAACACCAGCATTGTTTCTTCAGGGAAACCCTTGGAACTTGAATTATTGAGGATGAAATTGGCCTTTGAATATAAAAACCTGGAAACAGAAGCTGAACCTAAGAAGGAGGAGTTGACACAGCAAGTGATACTCAAAAACAGGGATTGTGATCTCAAAGACAGGGACCTTGAACTTAGGAACAATGAAACTGATTGTCAGAGAATCCAGCTAGAGAAAGCTAGAGTGGAGAGATTAGCAAAACCTATTGAGAGTGTCAAGTCTCCTGCCACAAAGTTTATTAAAGATTTGGTTGGTGGTATGCGGTTCTGATATTCTCCAGTGGATTGAAGCATTTGAAATGGCTTGTGTAATCCATGATGTTGATAAAAGAGATTGGGATAAGTGTGTGTTAAGTAGAGTGCCTCAGACTGGTTATGACTGTATTCTGAAACTGAGTGTGGAAGAAAGGGGTCAGTATGAGTGCATGAAATCTGCTTTGATTGCACGTTTGGCAAGACCCCTACCCAATACATTAGAAGGTTCAGGGACATAAGAAAAGACAGAATGTGTCTTGATTAACTGGGTGAGTGCTGCACATATGAACATGGAGTGGATTGATGGTTACAAGGTGAAAACATTGGTTGACGTGTCCCACATTTTGTTTTTTGAGCATTTTTCAGAAGCCTGTTCACTAAAGCTGTGTCAGTATGTTGCTGACCAGAACATTTTAGGTCCCTTTAAGCCCACCAGGCTGGCTGGCAAGTGGGTCTCCCACAGGGTGTCCTCTAAGGAACCCAGTGGGAAGGACATGGACAAAGAAGGGGCCCTCTCGGAAGTCTGAGTAGTCCCAAAAGCAATCACAGCTGGGTAAATCTAAACCTCCCTTTCCTAAAACCCAATAATCTAGTGGGGATAAATCGTATGTGGGTGTAAGAGTAGTGGCCATCCTGCTACAAAGCAGGCTCCCAGTGGCTCCAGTACCGTACCCCATATTCCTGGCACTTGTTGGGACTGTGGGGCTCTGGACCACAAGAAGGGTGACCCCAAGTAAAAAGGTAAGGCACTTGGAGTCCAGGCTGTCAGCTTGACCTACCCGTTATCCATATCTCTGGTGGAGGCCACTGTCCTCCCCTCCTCTACAGGGATCACATTCGGTGCTCCTGTAGGGATTTCCCTAGTATCCCTTGGGGACTGGGACCAGTATGCAGAAGTACTGGCTACAATGCCACAAAACATCCATAGATTTTTGAGAACTGCCCTCTTGAATGGCCAGCATTCTACTGGTTTGAGTGACACTGGGGCAAGCATGACAGTGGTATACAGGACCCTGCTCAGGCCAGAGGACTATGTAAGTGCTCCTCTGAGAACTACAAGGTTAGCTGGTGGGCCTCCTAAATTATCTCTTATAGCCCTATTCACCATCACAATTGTGGAAAAGACAGCCAAGCATCCTTTCCTGGTTCAGGACAATGTACCTGCTAACATTTTGTTAGGCAATGATCTAGTGGAGTTGGGGTTGATCTCTGATAGTCTCCCCCTGACTGCTGCTGCAGTCACTGGGTCACAGGAAACACTGGGTCAGACTGTGAGTTAGGTACCCAAGCCAAGGGGGAGACCAAGGCAAGAAGGAAGAACTAGAAGGCCACCTCTGTGAAGGGGGCTCCTTCTCTTCCTGCTACTTCAGCAGCACCCACTGGGATTCATGTTCCGGACGTGCTGGGTCCAGTGGTAAACCCAAACTCAACTCCTGAGGGAGAAGAGCTAGAAGACCCTCCTGCGGGAGAGGTGCTCAACCCGGAGCATCACCCGACCTTCAATGCCTGCTGGCTGAAGGGAGGCCCGCTATGGGCAACATCTGTAAGGGTAATAGAGAGTGCCACTCCCTCGAGGGTCTGTGTAAACAGGCCGGGGTTCAGGCACAAGGTGAAGTGCCTAGGTCCTTCTGGATTTATTGTGAGGGTGAGCTCCTTTGTAGTGAGACCAATAAGCCTGAACCTGTTGCCCTCACGAGGTTGGTAGTACTCCAGATTTACAGGTGGTTCCTACTGAAGTTGGCACATGAGGTGCCAACTTTAGCAGGTCATATTGGGACCAAGAAGACTAGCAGAAACTCTCTGTTTATTTCTACTAGCCCCAGATGGGAGTAGAATTGGAGTCACACTCCAGGACCTGCCCCACTTGTCAATTGTGTGGCAAAACTGGAGGCAGTGTCACTGCCCTACTGCAGCCTTTGCCAGTGGTTGGCACACCATTTGAGAGTGTGGGCATCAACATTGTCAGTCCGCTTGACCCTCCCACTACAGGTGGACATCTGTTCATCCTGGTCTTGGTGGATCATGCCACCAGGTACTATGAGGCCATACCCCTTCGGACTGATACTGCCAAGGTGGTTGCCAGGGCTCGCCTGAGCATTTTTACCAAAGTTGGATTCCCTAAAGAGGAACAACTTCATGTCGAGTTACTTGAAAACTATGTGGAAGGAACGTGAAGTAACCTACAAGTTCTCCACCTCCTACCAGCCTCAGACCAATGGTGTGGTTGAGAGATATAATAAAACTCTCAAGGGCATGTTGGGTGCTTTGGAAGAGCCCCTAAGGAGGAAATGGGATCTTCTCCTGCATTGCCTGCTGTCTGTTTACAGGGAAGTACCTCAAGAGGGTGTTGGTTTCATCCCCTTTGAGTTGCTCTTTGGACATCCCGTGAGGGGGTCCTTTACCTTCATTAGAGAAGGTTTGGAAGCAAGCCCTCCAGGTGCTGCCAAGCAAGTGGAAGACTATGTGTTAGGCCTCAGACAAAAGATGACACAGATGATGGGCCATGCAACAGCAAATCTCAATGCCGCCTGCCAGGAATTGAACAAATACTCGCATGACCTTAAAGCATCACAAGTGGATTGGACACCAGGGAAGGAGATCCATGTGATGCAGCCTACCAAGCCTAGAGCTTTGGCAGATAAGTGGAATGGATCCTTCCCGATAATCTCCAAGATGGGTGAACACAATTATCGGCTTTACATGGGATTCCCTGGGGTAGCCCCTCAGGTATTCCACGTCAACAAGCTCAAGCCTTTCCACAGGCGAGCAGAAGTCTCATGTCTCTTGATAGCTTCAGAGCAAGAAGAGGATGACAGTGAGACCCTTCCTCATTTGATGCATAGCAACCCTTAGGATGGCTCAATGGAGGGAGTACATCTCTCTCCAGATCTGACACAAGAGCAGAAGAGGGAATGCGGGGCTTGCCCCAGCAGCATGTTCCTCTGTTCTCACTGATGCCAGGCCTCACACTGTGGTGCAAGCACAAAATTGACACTGGTGACAGTGTACCTGTTAAAGGCAGGTGCTACCAGATGTCAGACACGGTTAAGAACAACATCCAGGCTGACATCACCAAGATGTTGGATCTGGGTGTTATTGAAGCCTCAACCAGTCCCTGGTCCAGTCCAGTGGTCCTTGACCCCAAGGCAAGTTCCCAGGTAGGTACCAAGGATTGGCGGTTCTATCATTGCAATACCCAAGAAGGGGGTAACCCAAATTGTGTGCTTCTTCTACTCATTTGCGCTAATTTCAAAGTGCAATTGTATTCACAGAGCTATCGAATACATGCGGGGGTGGCTTTGCAAATGTGGATCGTTTTGATAAATTTGAGCGTTGTGTATGTTGTGAGAACGTGTCAATATTATAGCCCCCTTTTAATGGTAACCGTTAACCTTCAACATTGGTGGAAATATTATAATAACTTATTGGCAATGAGATTGCCACATAATATTGTGTTTCAAAATATTCACATCCGCTTCCTTAGTATGATTTTTTTTTCATCATTTTCAATGATTGCTTTCCAGTTAGGTCTTTCTGAATAGTGTTGTTTTGTATTTCATGCTTTGCTTTTGCGATCATTTCTTTTGAATCATTGCTTTTCGATTTACCTTTTCCACATTTTTGGATTTCCGTCATCTTTTTTTAAGCACTTTTATATTGTGTTATGTTCCTTGTATTTATTTTTTTCAATACTTCTCGACATACGTGCACCATGTCAACAAAAAGAGATAACAGAGTCTGTCAAAACTGTGCCGAGATTCCCTAGGGCTTGGCGCTATACACATTTCTAAATAAATAAATAAACAAATAACCAACCAATGACCTGATTAACAGGTTGTCCATGTTGTACAATATCAGCTAAATAATGTCCAAAATATGAATAAATGTCCCTTCTATGGGCTTCCATTAGGATATGAGCAACTATTGGCAATTACAGAAAATTAAACTTAGATGTATTGTAAATGGATGTTATTAGGACTCGCCTGTATTATTGTTTGGCCATTTAGATGCATGCACATTTGTGCCTGTTAAACATCTACATGTATGTACATACAAAAAACGTGCTATTGCTTGTAAAAATGAAACATATCTTTAGAACAGCCTTTGTTGTAAACTGAATAGGCAAATATTACAGGTCTGCTGAAAGTGGTCCTGTTCTGTGCACGCTTGTTTAGCACTTCCGATGTAGTGATCTCGGTATTCTGGGAGACTTGTGGCTTGTGGCTTGGGGCGTGTGGTGTACTGCTCATCCCGAGGGAAGCAAGCGTGTCCGCGAACTGAAGTGTTTTATGCTGGCCAGAGTTGAGGTATTAGGCCGCTGGTGTGCCCTGCACTCATATCCAGCAGTCCCTCTAAAAGAGATGCTTCTCCCCATAACTGTATTGTTTGTGGCTGTCATGCTGAAACAATCCATCGGCAGAGCTCTGGGGGCGCTGGGCCGCTGCTGATAAGAGCTTGCTTTGTCCGGCCTATCAGCCACACTCAGTGGTGGACAGAACAACTCTATCAGAGCTGAAGAGCACAGTTACTTCACACCTCATTGGAGCTTGGCTGGATTCTGCAGTGCATCAAAACACTACGGGACATGAAAGGCAAGGGCCGGGTTTGCAGTCAGCGGCTTTCCGACCAGAGCTGAGGTTAGAAGAGAGCCGCGGCTAATACAGATCAGAAGGGGAAAGGTGGGCTTGCTGAGCTGAGCCATCCTACACGAGGGCAAGCATTACACGGTGCAGAGAATGACCTATGCTGCAAATGTCACTACTGCATGCAATAATTATCATAACCACAAGTACCAGTGCTTTGACTGCACCCTGTTATATAAAACGCCAGCTTGGCGGCGACAGTGTGCGATTCAAATACAACAAAAAACAAAAAATCACTATCCTACCCATATATTGAGTGCGGAAATGGATTGTGTACAGTACAGATCATCCCAGTATGGGGTATTTTCAATGCACGGATGGCTACATTCTAACTCGTGTGCAGTACATTGGGAGAAGGGAGAGTGCAGCATCACTGATACATCCATGTTCGTCCCATTTGCGTATCCGCATGCAGAAAGTGTTTGGGCCTCATTACAACTCAGGCGGTAAGGGGTTTACGGCGCCATAAACAGCGCCGACCCTTACCGCCTCAGTACGAGGTCCCTTAGCGCCATGGCGGATTTAACACCTGCTTTTAGCAGGTGTTAAAATCCATGGCTCTAAGGCACCATGGAGTTAATTACGCCACCGTAATTTACGGTGGCGTAATTTAGCCTTCCCCACTCCCATTATGCCCTATGGGGCAAAAATGGGAATGGGGAAGGGTAAATGGGGATTGGGGACTTACCGCCCCGCCAAACTCGGAATGGGGCGGTAAGTCCGCCAACCACCATGGCGTAAACGTAGTTTACGCCATGGTGGTAAAGTCACGGCCCAGTCGGTAACTTACCGCCTGGGTCGTAATGAGGCCCTTTGTCTTGCACTGAAAGGAAACACGTGTTCTTCTCTCTCCTACATGAAAATAATGTCTAAGGACTTAACGGGGAGCAAGACATACAGGGTAATTCATGGATTGTATGTGCGCCGAAAAGAGAAGCGCAAGCGTGAAAATCACAGTGCACGTGTGCTAAAGCCGCGCACACAGCTGTTCATCGATTCATGGAATGTGCTGCGCTTGTAAAACCTGGGATGTGCGCCAAATCCATGGGTGGCGCATGCGGGCAAACACGTCACTAAACGGCATGCGCGACGCGCACAGGAAAAGCGCACATTGTGTAGCGCACACAAGAAAAGTGGGTGGAACACAGGACGTAACACGCGGAATGGGGAACAATGCGTGAAAATGTGGGCGTTACGGGGGAAGTACAGGAGGTAAATGCTCGCAGCGCCCACACGCGCGCTAACAACACATATTCATGGAATCGAACAGGGGAAAGTTGTGTGCCAAAAAAGATGCGCTACTTCGGAAACATGTACGCCAGCAGGAAGCAGGCGTAAGCGGCCCCACGCAGCACAAAAGTGCGCGCAAACAACAAATAAGCTCATACGCTACGATGAATATACCGTTCCTTGCAGCAGTGGTCGTGGGACAGCGCAGGAGGAGGAGGATAGCCAGGCCCCGCATTTGTTTACCCAGGACCAGCCTTTTTGGGATGCCTGATGACCAGGTGTATGGGAGGTACAGGTTTCCATCACTAATAATCCTAGAATTTGTCAGGGAGTGGGAGGATGACCTCACATCACCACCCTGTGCTCCCAAGCACTGAGCCCCTTGGAAAAGGTGTTCAATGTACTGCACTTCTTGGCTACTGGGTCATTTCAGTGGACAAGTGCCATAGTTGGGGTTGTCTCACAGGCCACACAGTCACGCTGCCTACACCAGGTGTTGGCCATCATGACTGCACGACCCTCAGTCCGCAGGCACATATACATGCCCAGAACACCTGCAGAAAGGCAGGTCCTCGTCCAGGACTTTTACGGGGTGCCACACTTCCCCAAAGTGCTAGATGCCATTGTTTGCACCCATGTGGCTCTACGTCCTCCCAGGGCCACTGAGCACATCTATCGAAACCGCAAGCACTGGCATTCCATCAACGTGCAGGTTGTATGTGATGCCAAGGGAATCATCATCTCAGTATATGCCAACTATCCAGGGTCCAGACATGATAGTTTCATATTCAGAATGTCACCCCTAACCGGGACCTGGAAGCTGGGCGGCATGGTGACACATGGCTAATTGGTGAGTATAAATGCCTCTGCACATGCATGCATGTCAGACACTAAGAAATTTGAAACCCCACTAATGACGACCATTATCACCTCCCCAGGGGACAGTGCCTACCCTCTGAGCACCTACATGATGACACCAATTCGGAACCCCACCACACCACCCGAGGTAAGATACAACACAGCCCATATTGCAACCCAGGGCAAAGTGGAGCGCACATTCGGAGTGCTCAAGTCACGCTTTTGCTCCCTTGACCACTCTGGTGGGCAGCTGCTATATGCGCCACCAGTAGTGTGCAGGAGCACAGTGGCAGCATGTTTCCTGCACAACGTTGCAACCTGGCGGGGCATGGTGGTGGACATGGTGGTGCCCCGCGTCCCCAACCACATGCACGGCCACTGCACATGGGAGGTGAAAGGGCACGTGGTGAGGCAGCCCGTACCCAGCTTGTGGCAAATTACTTCACCTAAAATCCCACCCCTGCAGAGTGCACACAGGCCTGGCACATACCAGCTGACAATCAATGATGATGACAAAAGAGACAGTCAACTGTCACAACCATACCACCCTGAGATTTTTCACCTGGAAGTGCTACATTGTGTGCATCCCTAGCTGCTTAAAGACACCCAATGCTGTGTCAGTAAAAGGCACACATTCATGCAGCATGAAGGACTACCCCTTCCAAAATATCACTTCCAAATAGTGGCATGTCACCCAACCCCTCAGCATCTCAGCTACCCAACACACCATGGCATGGCATGCAATGTGAAAGCAACCAAATGAATGAACAACACATAACACAAGTGTCATAAGTGCACTGTCCCAAATGGAAACAGGCCAGAGACAATTTCCTCTCAGTAATGAATAAAAAACAACACACATGAACAAATACCAGCAACACAAAACATCAGTACAGGATCCAACAGTGGCAACATATGACTGTAAAAAATGAAAGTAGTGCAAGTGTCACAACCTGACTGGCAGCACATCGACCCCTTCCAAATGCAGAGTGTTGCTGGTAGGCAAATGTGGCAGTGTACTGCATACAACATGAACTGCATCTGCAAAGGAGATGGGCTTGTCAAAGACATGAACAAGCTACATGCATAAAAGGGAAAAGTCCTGGACATAAAACCATATATAAATCCACCATGCAGTGGAGAAATGAACAACAATCCCCACTAGGGATGTATACACATTTTGGACTACAGACTGCCCACACAATGTATGGGAGCCCAATGTCTCTGTGTAAGATACTGTCACTTGGTCACACCCTTTGCGAGCCCATGGAAAGGGGAAGCAGGAGGGGTGTGTGTGTCAGGAACTCAAGTTTCTAACCCAAAGACAGGACAAGCCTGCATGTGCCCAGCAGGAATACACAGTGGATGCCTACGGGAGCCACACAAAGCAACACACTGTAACATTAATTCACAATCTTAAAGGAAATTGTTATGAAAATAAATGCAAATGAAATAAAGAAAAAGTACAAATTAAATGTAAAGTAAAACAAACAAATTAAAATAATAAAGTAAAAATCAGAAGAATAACCAAATAAAAATAAATGTATGAAAATGAATATAAGAAATCATGATTGAAAATAAAATTAAAATAAAAAAATAGAAAAAACAAGAAGAAATAAAGATTACAAATGAATTGAATAGTATTTCCATTTAGCAAATTGCAATGAAATGTGAAAAAAATAATAATAAAAAAAAAAATGCCCATGTGTGGACCAGGGGTGGGGGAAGGCCACCTAGGAGGGACGAGGTACAGGATGCACCCCAATACCCACATGCGTAGATGTTGAGAAAAAAAAAACTCTGTGGGCTCATGGCCTGCACGGCTACGCTACAGTGGGAGAACTGCCGTCACTGTCATCACCCTCTGGTGATACATCAGAAGGTGGGCGTGATATGGGAGGCAGACCACGCAAACCCCTGGCATGCTCCTCCATGGCAGCAAGCATGCGGGTGTGAAAGGTTTGGTTCTGCAGGATGATGGTACAGAGATCCCCATGCAGCACCTCACAGGTAGCACGTATTTCTGCCTGCATGGCCTCGCGTGATGCCCGGATCTCCTGACGGGTTGCCTGGAGCTCAGCTGAGAGTGTGCGTGTCAGCTGCTCCAGCTGCTGTTCTGACCTTGTACTCCGGGACACCTCAAGTTCACACAGAGTATCTCTGAGGGACCTGTGTCCTAACCTCAGGGCATCCCTGTGGGCCTGTGACTTTGCAGGTATGGCTGTGCGCAGAGTCTCCAGTCCAGCCCATCAGTCTCTGTCAGACGCCAACATGTCCTCCCTGTGTGAGTGGCAAATGGACTCTGTTGCCTGCTGCTGGAGCTCCACCTGCCTTTCAGGGGGGAGAATGGAAGTGACCACCCTATTCACGGCCTGAGCCATCATCTCACACGATGCCCCCTGTTGTGCTGCTATAGTATACATGGAGTTCTCCCACACAGTATTGCCTGGTGGCACACGGCTACCGCGTTGGCGGGCACCACACCTGTTTGGGGCAAGGTGATGTGCACCTTGCTGTGCTGGCACTGCATGAGGCTGCAGCACTGCATTCCTCCTTTGATCTGTTGGCCCAGGAACAGGAGCAAATATTGTGGAGTGTGACCCTGCATCTGTAACCGCCACAGGTGGACTTTCCAACACTGAATGCCCCATAGAGGGGTCTAACCCCAGTTCAGGTGGGTTGGACAGAACAGCATCCGTGCCAGAAACACTCACCTGCGACGGGACATATGTCTCAATGTTCGATTCAGCACCTGATTCATAGAGGTCTCCGGAGGTGTATCCAGAGACACCCATGGACAGTATGGTCTGTAGGAGTAATGGGTTTTCACCCACCACCACCCCACGTCCTCCACTGGTGCCCGGTTGTGGCTGTGAGTACTCCTGGCTCTGCGCCATCTCCTCCTCCTCAACAGCATCAAGTGCCTATTCACCTGAAAAAACATAAAAGAAAAGTAATGAAAACAGGCATGAGCACCATAGCCCACACACATAGGCATGACAAGGCAGACATACAGTACATAAATGACACATGTCACACATGACAATAACGCTGGCATGAATGCACAGGCAATGAGTTGGAAGGGGAGGCAAAAAGCATACACTGAGGACTCCAAGATGGAAAAGCAACACATGTGTGGCATGTTTGATAGCACTGGCATCACACATTAGCCTGTGAGTGGCATGGAAAATCCACATACATGACACATGCCAGCACACAGATGGCACATAGCATAGCCATGGCAGATTTGACAAGGACACCCAGATGGTAGCAAATCAGTACTGTCACCCATCCATGTGAGATGGACATCATGAAATTGAAGATGCAAAATAGTGTGACAAAACACGCATGTGCCACACGCTGCAACAAAGCTAGTTTTCACTGATGCAGTGATGGCAGGCACATGGATACATCAATGGTTGGTCACTTCGACATGACAGAAGACAATTGTCATGCTGAACATTCAAACAGGGCCCCGAAATGATTGTGTGCAGGCCATGTGTAGGTGCACATTACTCAATCAGCCTGATTGGTGAAATCATTCCCATAATAAGGTAACACATGTGGGCCATTGTGGGGTGTAATCTATGACTGAAGTATGTTAGATTTGGGGCAGTACAGCACAAAAATGTGTGGCAAAAATGCTAAGGATTTCATCAATCAGGCAGAATGAACAGGAAAACAGTATGAACAATGTTATGTCAAGATGACAGTTGAAGGGCAAGTGCAGTAATGTGGTGCAAATTGTCTATTGTGGTCAGAAGGCATACTTGAAAACCCTAACCCAAGGTTGGGGTAAGGTCTGGAGGCACCACATGGGTGACCCATAGCAGTCATGACTACACAGCCTCACCTGGCACTCAATCACAACACATCACCCAAGCAACATACACATGGTTTGCACACACATGCATGGCCACTCACCGGACATTGCCTCAAGATCTGGTAAGTCTCCCACGCCTTGGATCTGATCCTCTGCGATAAACTCTCCAGCGATTGCCTCATGTTCTGTTAGTTCATCCTCCTCTGGTGGAGACCCACTGCCAGTCACCAGAGTAGAGGCATAATTGGAAGCCAGCTTGTTCTTTGCTCTGCGTTTGAGGTCATTCCACCGCTTAGAGCAATCATCAGCTGTGCGCCTCACAAATCCAAGGGAACTAATGTGGTCCGCGATGCACTGCCAGTGGGCCCTACGTTTAGCAGTCGTATTCTTGCACCCTGCAGTCACAAGCATTTCTCGGCCATGGGCCGACACGTAGCCCACAAGTGCGTCTAGTTCTGCATCATTGAAACTGCTTCCTTGACGTGCCGGAGTGGGTAGCCGTGTCTGGGGTCCCAGCCTGTAACACAAGAGCACCCTTCTTCCTCTTGGAAGGTGGTGCGGACCCTGAGTGGCTTACGCCGCTCTGGTTGGTAGGGGCTGAAGCGCAGGTGGACTAGGCACTGGAAGTAGTCAAAGGCACGATGACCAAAGGTCTCACTGCAGGCATTGGCTGCTGGGTGATGTTGACAGGACCAACCTCAGTGTGATGGACTTGGACCAACACTGTCCCGGCTGGGAGACTCAGAGCTGGGGTGGATTGACCTGCAGCTGTCCCTGCAGGCTCCTCACCCTGGCTACTTGGGGCAGCAGATGACATTGTGGCCCGCGATCCACGTGGCCTGGTGACAGCAACTTTCATCACCACACGTGGTTTTGACTTGGTGACACGGAATCAGCCTGGAAGTCATCCTGTGCCAGTTCGGTTGACAATATGGGCCGGGTTAACAAGGCTGAGCTGGGATGGTGCCAGCTACATCTCCCGACCCATTGGTGGGAGTGGGGGGAATAGGTGTCCCTGATTGGTCCTCCATACACTGGCCTATTGGGCCACCCTGCACATCCTGGTCACGTCCCCTACCGCGCCCACCTCTTTGAGGTTGGCCACCTTTGCCTCCCTTACTGCTTGGTCACCTCCCAACCATGGCACTGATGTTGTTGTGCGAATGGGAGGTGCAGTAAACAATTGTCCTGGGCAATTGGGGTGAAAGGGGTAGGGTACTAGATGGAATACATACCCTAGTGCTCTAGCACGGTTGTCTGTGACCCATGGGGGAAGATGACCGGTCAGCAAATGCTCAGGCACCCCGAAAACAAAATTTAACATGCACGCGACCCCTTGTAGACCATGTGCATGGAATAAAGAAACCACACTACGCTGTGGCACCCAGAAACACAAAAATAAGCGTACCCGTGGTACACACTGGCTACAATGAACTCTGAATGGGTACGCAACACATGGGGCAACCACAGTTGAAAAATACATGCACGACTCACCGCACCGTCTGCCTGGAAAAAGAACGTGAAAAAGACACGCACCCCCGCCAAAAGAAGAATTGAATGCCGTCTGAATATACAAGGAGTACGAACTGGAACCGTTGTGAAGTTATTGCGTGTGAACCTACAAGAAGTACAAGAATAACCTGCTCGCTCTCCACAAAAAGCACGTGCAAGAAAATGGTGTCCTACGCATACCTTTTAAGCCAGCCCACACGTGTGATGTCACTTACGTGCGTACGCGCTCAGGGCCTTTCCTCCAATTACACACAGTGACACCCGGACGTAAGGTTTGTGCACGTGTACAATCAACATGCACCCGTGTTCAGGGAAAAGCCTGTGCGTGTTACGAGGGCCTTTCCTCGAATTACACACTGACATACAGTATTTTTCACGTGCCAAATCACTCCGTATCAAGCTGGCCATGCGACAACACATGGAACACCATGCTCCTGCCCAGAAAGCCATTTTCCTGCCCCACAGAGCTCTGAGCACACTCCCACCTGCCATCTGCTGCTGCCTGCCTGCCTGCTGGCCACGTGCCCTGCTATTTGGTGCCTGCACGTCAGCCATCTGCAGGGGTCCAGTTGCTGTGACCACCCCTGTTGGAACAGAAGACTTCTGACTGGTATTCCATCACTCCACAGCCCAGCCCCAGGACACAGTTGCCCACCCACACCTGCCTCGGGGGTTGCCATGTCGGGGCAAACACCATTGGACACCACTGGCAAGCCCCAGCCAGAGATGCAGAGGGCTGCCAGCTTCACTGCCAATGAAGTTGGCATCCTGGTGGAGCAAGTTCCGGGGCATTATGATGCCCTCTTTGGAAGTTCACGCGCTGACAATGAAGGACGGAAGGGGATCTGGAAGGACATTGTGGCTGCCATCAACGTGGAGCGGGTGGCAGCCCGCGACATGCAACATGTCCGGAAGAGCTGGGAGGACTTCAGGTCCAGGACCCTCAGCAAGGCCCGGCGCCTCTTGAAGGCAAAGCATGCAGAGGGGTGCTGGGCCCCCCTTACCAACATCCAGATGAGGGTCCTGGAATGCATACACCCAGCGCTCCACCTCCAGATCCTTCGGAGACAGACCCGTCCGGAGTCGAGCAGTAAGTGTCCATGATTGGACGCTGTGCATGTTGAGGTATGGCAGGAGTGTGCAGGTTGCACATATGTCTTGGAAGGCCCATGCATGGATGTGTATGTACAGGGACATGAGCCTGCCGCATGTGAGTCCTGTCATGTGTGAGGCACATAAATGGTGTATGTGTTCAAATGCATGGTGCACAACTGTATGTGTCGGTGCACATAGGTTTAAATTCATGTGTGTGTACTATGGCATGGTTGTGGTGTGACACATGGATGCTGGTTCCACCTTCATGTATGTGCAAAATGTACATGTGCGTGTATTTGACATGTGCGCCACTGTGATACACCATGGATGTATGCGACAGCAACATATAGGAGGTTGATTGGCAGATGTGACATGGATGCCGATGATTTCACTGCGACAGGTGGTGGAGATGTACAGATGAATGTATGCCTGGTGACTTGCGTGCATCTTTTCGGCACTCCCCGTGTTGCATGTGACGTCAGGCTAACCTTCGGATGCTCATGCTGTTGCATGTGTATGGATGGTGCTGTTTGCTGCAACATTCCTGTTGATTTGCGCATGTGTGTGGGTTCAAATGATATGTGTGTTGGGGAGTGTGATGTCATGTGTGAAGTATGAGACTGCCACTCATGCGCAACTGTCATGTGTGTATCAGACCATTGTACAGTGCCCTGATGCCTGTGTTCTGTCTCTCCCTGACTGCAGAGTCAACTGATGAAGAGGGCGGAGACGGTGCTGTGGGTCAAAGCGGCAGGGATCCCACTGCCAGCCGGAGATGCAAGGGCCAGCCCCCCTCCCATGTTGTCATCTCATCGGGGGATAAGGGTCTGGTGCCACGTCCGCGGCTGCAGCTGCTGAGGGTAGGTGCAAGAGGCGGAGGTCGGAGGTGGACTCCTCGGCAGCAGAAGGGGCAGCTGAGACCCCACAGGGGCCTGTGGCGGAAGATGGCACTGAGTCATCCAGGTTGGTGGAGGGTTTGGTTGAGGAGGAGGCCATGGAAGGGCCACACACGGGGTCTGGAGAGGGGCATTCCACTGGTGCTAGTGGTGCAGTCCAGGGGCAGGGACAAGAGGCAGCACAGGCTGCCACGGAGGTGCCTGTGTGTAGTCATGTCCCTGATCCTGTGACTGCACCATCCCGCACCAGCAGGGATGCCTTCGTCCAGACCCGTTCACAGGGAGGGGAAGCGCGAACAACAACTGGCCTTCCTCTCCCTGTGGACGTGACAATCCGGGACTGTGTTGAGCCTGTCCTGGCTGGGGTGGCGTTGTGTCAATGGGGCATCCAGGATGACGTGCAGAGTTTTCGTGAGGACTCTGCACGTTATTTGGGATGCCTCATTGACCACGTCAACCTACTAGGACGGGTCACCAGTGCTGGGTTCCTCCGTCTGCTGGACCTTGTAATGACCCCCTACTCAACTGAACCCCCTATGCGCCAGTCGTCCTCCGTGCCATCTTCCAGCCCAAGTATCACCTGGGTACCCTGTGTAGCTGCTTCTGACCCAGCCGCCAGGCTGGTGGAGGACACATCCCTGCCACAGACGGGAGTCGGAGGTCCAGCAGGGTTGGCCACCACAACAACTGGACCCCAGCAGGAGGAGGATGTGCAGGCATCAACAGGCAGGGCACATGCACAGCAGCAGCAGGCTCAAGGTGGGAGCGATGATGGCTTGGGGGCATCAACATCAGAGGGGCAAGCATCGGCCGGAGGGCAGGAAGACCCTGGATTGGGAGTGTCTAATGTGTGGCAGCGTTTGGGCCAGCAAATAGATGCCAGTGGCGGCGGAAGGAAGAGGCACAGCTCACTATGGTCAGGGCGGAGAACTCAATGCGCAGGGCGCTGAGGCGGGCTGAGTGCCTCGAGGAAATTCACAGGGAGTTGGAGCTGGACATGGCATTATCCCTGTGAGACCTCGGGGCCAGGGAACAGGCCAGGGAACAGGAGTTCGATGATGCCCTGGCACGGGAAATCAACAAGTGAGCCATAGGACTTGCCCGATGCCATTGTATATAGTTAATTATTGTTAGGTTTCCTTTGTATTTTCATTTCATTTGGGGTGCATGGACTATGCCCCACCTTTTTGTATATAGTTGTTTATTAGGTAGGGTTTTTGGTAGGTTTCATTTGGATTGTTGGGCTCATGGAGCCTGGATTTGGAAATTGTATATAGTTGAAGACTGGATTGGACTTCATTTTTTTTTTTTTCCATGGAGCTGTGGATTTAATTTTTTAATTTGGATTTTGTTTGATGGACAAACCCTTTGGAGACATTTTCATTTGGATTTATTTTGATGCAGCATTCATATATTTTATTTCATGTATATTGGAGATGCAGCCTTTTGTTTATTATTTCTATTATTGTGTGATTTTCTTTCATTCCCTTGCTTTTGTATTTAATATATTTTGGTTTTATGCTTCATTTGTGTGGTATTCTGTCATTGGTTTCATGCAGGTCACATTGTGGGTTTTCTCATTCACTTGCACCCATTGTTTGTGTGTGATGTGATGGACATGTATTGATGTGCATACTTGCCATTTGGGATCTATCATGACATGGGGATTTCAATGTGGGGTGGATGGAATATTTGTTTGGGTGTTTGGACTGGGGTGGCGTGGGGTGGGATTTGGGTGGCCATAAGGGCCATGAGTGTGGATTGTGATGACGTGTTGGGGTGAGTCGGGGCCTGCTGGCAGGTGCCCATCACTGCTGGGTGGGTGAGTGGGTGGGGGGACAGGAGTCGGGGCCTGCTGGCAGGTGCTCGTCACTGCTGGGTGGTTTGGGTGCAGGGGGACATGAGTCAGGGCTCACAAGTGTGCTCACAAGTGTATGGTGCCATGTGGGCTGCCTGTTGGGCATGGTGAGGGTTGTATGGTAGTCCCCTGTAGTGTGGGCTGCCTGCAGGGCATGGGGAGAGTTGTAGGGTAGTCCCCTGTGGTGTGGGTTGCCTGCAGGGCATGGGGAGGGGGGAAACAACACACCCGGGAGGGCCCACGATGCCAAATCACGTCTGAAACTTCCCGCACACCCCCCCAAATACACGTGCCCCACTCCCACAAGGCCTATCGCGTTTGAAACTTTCTGCACATCCCCCAAATACACGTATCTTGCTCTCGCCTGGAGTATCGCATGTTAAACTTCCCGCGCACCCCCAAATACACGTACCCCACTCCCACAAGGCCTATCGCGTGTGAAACTTCCCACGCATCCCCCAAATACACGTACCCCGCTCCCACAAGGCCTATCACGTGTAAAACTCCAGGCGCACCCCCGAAATACACGTACCACGCTCCCACAAGGCCTATCACGTGTGAAACTTCCTGCGCACCCCCGAAATGAACGCAGGCACCACATCCACCTTGGGCATGCCCCACAGGCAGCCCACTCACCCTCCCGATGCCCAACAGGCAGGCCATCCACCCTGGGCATGCCCATGCCTCAGGGGGTGCTTTTTCTAGGCAATTTACCTGGTGCGAGCGGGGTACGCGTATTCCGAGGGGTGCGCCAGTAAATTTTCATGCTTTTGGCTGCCGTGAGTGGGGTACACGTAGTATTTTCACACGATTACAGTGTACCGGCCCTGTAAGCTGGTGCAGGGTTAGTGCGGCCCTTTGCGCTGCATTGGGGATTTCAATGCCTTTTCCTTGCGCAAGGGGCGTTCTTGGGGAGGTAACTGGCTCTGCGGGATGTTCTCTGCGCCAGCGCTCAAAATGGCTTGTAAATTCCATGAATAAGCGGTGTGCCAGAATGCTGTTTAGCGCACACGACTGGTGCACGCTGGCGCACGCTCCCTCTCTGCGCTGCTCGCGTACGCTGCCTCTGCGCTGATATCTATGAATTACCCCTGTAGGGTCAATGTCACCTCTGAATCCGGCGATGTTTATAGCAGAAACTTTAAATACCACGAATGCCTGCATATGTCATCTGGTAAAAACAAGCAATATTTGCAAATACCACCCATTTGTTTTTTCATTGCTGCCGCACACATAATCAGGGATGTCATTTCACCAAAATGCCTGGGGTAGTGGAAGTGACTTCACATGAATCTTGACCTCTGATGACATCACAGGAAGCAATGTCATTTGACCCCACCCCGAAGTGACATCACAGGATGCAATGGCACATGACCTTTCGGGCATCACATAGCATTGTTACTAAGTACTCTATGAAAAATATGGTTACAATATCACTGTAATGTGATGTACATTTTATACAAGAATGGATCACCATATGTATTGTTGATATCAGTGTGTATGGACCCATATTACCAAATTACTGTGAATGCAAGCAGACGTCCAAGGTCAAATGATAATCATGTGTTATTATATAGCACTTATGCTTAAGCACTTTACATAGAACAAATGTACATAATATCACCCAACTTGTGTTGCTACTCATGTATCAACCTCAGAAGGTTGAAAAGCTGAGTTGGCCTTGCTAGCATTCAAACCTGCAACCTGCAAATCACACATACATTGCAGCATTGAGCGCTCAACCCACTGAGCTATCTAACGGCTACAGTAACGTTAGTAATTCCATGCATGAATGTTCCCAAAGTCAGAAAGCAAATTACACGCTGTAGTGAATACCATTAACTGGTAACTGAAATTGCCAACAGGCCATTTCATCTGCAGGTCTGGTGCAAACTTGAACACGTGTCAAGTCTGCGTGGATCTACTTTTAAGGCTTCAGAGGTAGGCAAAATACCATTGGGAGGCTTCATAACTGTGTATGAAAGTATTCAGGGTAGCGCAGGGAAAAAAGCGCACTCAATCGGCATCTCGTACTCTGGGCACTCGTTACCTCATACATTCAAACATCCTGAACTGCATGCAATGGAGCTAGGAAAGATAGACACATTGCAACAAAGCATTCATTGTGGCACGATGACATCAGTGGCCACTTTATGTGCTATGGTCAAACATTTCTACAATGTACACAAGATTTTAGGCACAAGGGTTTTATCCAGTGACCGAGGACACCAAGATGGAATGTCTTGTGATGATCGTAACAAAGACAACGGCAGAAAAAAACATGCTGTAACTGCAACCTGCGAAAAGAAAAATACATAGTCCAAAATGGATGCTTGTTCTACTCGAAATACTTTTTGGAAACTTTTGTCTACATTGTGAATTTGAGGTGTTTAAGAACAGACTAAATCAATGACTCACCCCCTGAAGTGTGCCTAAAATAAACCTTTATTGAGTCTAGAAATTATTGTACAGAATTCCTGAAAGATTAATTATTTACTATTCCTATTCTTTCTTATTTAGGATCACTGTTACATTTGTGGAATTCCTTGTTTTTTTAACATGCCTGTACAAGAAAACCAGCCACTCCAGAAACATAGTGGTACATGGTGCTGGCCACAGCCCAGGAGCTTCTGTTTGCAACAAAAAAAATAAAGAGATTTTTTTTTTAGGAGTGGCAAAGGGAACCACAGGGATGCAAGGGAGACCACATGGGTCACAGTTGCGACCCCTGGCAACCTCTAAATGATGTGCCTGCACATAATTAATGCAACCATTTACACCTTAATGGACTGTAGACCGGTCTGAAATATTATGCTGGGCACAAAAAGATGTAGGTCCAGTCAACCACACCAATTACATTTGAAAATAATTCATACTCCCATTCTCTAATGTGGGTGGAATGTAAATGCTGGACTTAATAAGGTTGAGTACGACATTGAGTAACAGGAAAAAGGGACGCAAGACAACCCGTTGGAAAAGACCACATGCCATGAGTTCTAGAGATGTTTAGCGGTATGAGGCTAACTTGTATAATGAACTAGCAGTTGTACCCATGCTTCACACAGCAATTCCTAATAAAAATAGACTGAGGTATATTCATATTTTATACTTTGTACATTGTATGCACCATGGAACCAAACCACATGTCAGATTTCAGGCTTGTTGCATTTTGGGAAGTATGCTGAACATTTCGAACAGACACACACACCTATCCACAAATGTCCCTTTTATAAATATATATATATATAGATATAATACCACATGTGTATTGGTAGGCCTTAATTGGGTTCCATATCATGTCCTCTAATAGTCTCAATGATACGGGTGACACTACATATGATCGCCCATAAATAATACACACTCTCAACATTGTGGTGAATAACACACACTCAATAATTTTGCACTGGAAACAGGGCAATGCCATGTCATATTGGTGCAATAGTGCAAGTGGCCAGACTCACGCATTCATCATCCCCAGGTTATTATTATACATATTATTATTATTACTACTACTATGTGATAAATCAAGTACCATAAGTCAGCAATAACTGTAACACCGATTATTACAGACCTTAGAAACTGAAAAAATCTGGAATGAAGCACTATATTAATCACCAAATTATGATTATATCGACCATTGATAGTATTACAAAAAAAGGTAGCAGGCGCTCCTCTCCAGAATGAACATGGCATAATAACCTGTTCTGAGGTGAGAGTTTGCAGCACACGCTGTTTGCTCACTGTACCTTTCACAGATGGGAAATAGCCATTTGCATATCAGTCTTTGTACCGCCCACATGGGCAGTCCAGCACCAAAATGCTATGGCAATTCCTCTCTGAACAAGAGTACCAACAGCAACCCCATACACATGTTTCAGCATTGTTGGGCCTCATCAGTGAGGTGAGGCTGCACCTCTCTGAGCACAGTGAGCAGGGAGTCCACGTCTGGTTGCCCCCAGGTAACTCAGGGTGACCAACCCCAAGTTCCTTACAAATATTTCAAAAAAAGGTAGCAGGCGCTTCTCTCCAGAATGAACATGGCATGATAACCTGTTCTGGGATGAGAATTTGCAGCACATGCTTTTTGCTCACTGTACCTTTCACAGATGGGAAATATCCATTTGCATATCAGTTTTTGTACCACCCACATGGGCAGTCCAGCACCGAAATGCTATGGCAATTCCTCTCTGAACAAGAGTACCAACAGCAACCCCATACACGTGTTTCAGACTTGTTGGGCCTCATCAGTGAGGTGAGGCTATGCCTCTCTGAGCACAGTGAGCAGGGAGTCCACGTCTGGTTGCCCCCAGGTAACTCAGGGTGACCAACACCAAGTTCCTTACAAATATTTTAAAAAAAGGTAGCAGGCACTTCTCTCCAGAATGAACATGGCATGATAACCTGTTCTGGGATGAGAGTTTGCAGCACACGCTTTTTGCTCACTGTACCTTTCACAGATGGGAAATATCCATTTGCATATCAGTCTTTGCACCGCCCACATGGGCAGTCCAGCACCGAAATGCTATGGCAATTCCTCTCTGAACAAGAGTACCAACAGCAACCCCATACACATGTTTCAGCCTTGTTGGGCCTCATCAGTGAGGTGAGGCTGCGCCTCTCTGAGCGCAGTGAGCAGGGAGTCCACATCTGATTGCCCCCAGGTAACTCAGGGTGACCAACCCCAAGTTCCTTACAAATATTTCAAAAAAAGTAGCAGTTCCCTGGGGGCTACCTTTTTTTGAAACATTGATAGTATTAAACAAACTTTCCACCACTGGGTGTGAAATTCACACTATGGTACAAATTCCCCAAATGCAGAGAACATATTCTTTCAATGTGTTTTTGTTGTATCAGGCCAATGTTTGTTCTATTCCCAGCACTAGTGCAAAGTGTAAAAATGCATCAAAAGAATGTTCTTCTGCACAGTTCATGTAATATGGCCTCATATGTTTTGCAAATGTTTTTGTGTTATCGTTTGCTCTAGTGCTACTACTGTGCAAGCAGCAACCCCTAGAAACAGCAACTCCCACTACCTCTGGTGCCCTTAGCAGAATTATTAGTGAAACTAATGACAGCAAAGGACAGGGGCAGAATACCTTCACAGAGACACCTTCTCTATGTTGTGCACATCTGTGTTGTATGCTTGGGTGTTCCTCTGACATGACAGACGTGTGCACAATTGCAACAATGTTGGTGTCACAATGTCTCACCTGTGCAGAGCTCATCATCATTTTCTTAGCCCCTCGTCTTCTCGGCTCTAGCTTGTCTTCTTTGGTGTGCATACCACCAGAACAGCGACAGGCAGCTCTGTGGGACACAAGCAAGGGCCCTAAAAGAGGGGCTTCTCCATGTTGCCTGACCTGACCACAGTCAGCTGTTTTCAGAGGGAACCACCCACCGTGGCTGTCTTTTGTGAAGACAAGCTCTGTAAGTATCACCTCTACCATCCCAACAACAGGCTGTTCTGTGGGACACATGCAAGGATGGCCTGTGGACACATGTAAGGGCTTAAAGAAGGGGCATCACATTGTGAAGTTTAATGACAATCCCAGCACATGAAAGAAAAGGCCAGGTTAGGCCTATGATTTGAAAAACAGTGTTCTTATGGCAAGGCACACTAAAAGAATTACAGGCCTAAAACCTTAACCTCATGAGTGACAATATGTGTCCTGCTAAAAATGACACAATGAACAGTGTATCATGGAACATTTGTATCTTGCTGAAAATGACACTGTAATTTTCAGCACAGAAAATGACATCATTTTAAATAAAAATGCCCATGGTGAATGACCAAAATGAACAGCAGCTCTCCACTTTCAGTTCTGCCACATTAAGAAAATATTGGATGTCTAAAGCAAGAAAGAAATACACGGATTGAAAAGTGCAGTGTACAGTAACAGAAGGATGCAAGTTGTTTAAATAAGTAAAATGCTGCACTGGGAAATAGAGGCAATCATTTAAAATGCTATTTTATTTCTTTGTGCCACGTGTAAATTACATTTGAGCCCAAGACAGAGCAATGCTTCTAGTGGGTGAGTGAAAATGTTTACAAATGGACACTTAGATCTGAATTGTGGTCAACTCAAAATTACAAGAAAAACATGTAGGAAACCAGAAGGGCCTCCTGATGTCACAGGGCAAAGGTGAATCATCTGCTGCAGGATACAAATCTGTGCAGCCCATCATCCCTCAAAGAACGAAGGGCTAAGGTTTTCACCCCAGCCTTAAATCAACATTCAGCCACAGACTGGAGATGGTCTGAACCATGTGTTTTCAGGGAAATGTGACCAAGAACCAAAAACAAAACTCTTACTTATATGTATAAATATATGATCATTGACTTTCATTGACAATGCCCTTTAATGCAATACCTTTGCGATCATAATGCTTACAGACTCGTTACAGATCTCATTTGAAAGCTGTTGTCAATGCAATGGTGTTTATGTCAGTTGTATCTGAATTTGATTGTATATAACCCAGTGGCAACCTCAAAGGTCTGGAAATAGGGGAGCTGGTGGCTTGTTAAATTAGGTATTTAATTATGAAGTTTCATATTCCCAACTATGTTAGTTTCTGAATAAACAGCAAAGGACCATATTGCGCCCATGCACTAACACGCTGAAATGAAAGTGATCTCCACCGATTCATAATGAAAAGGGGAATTTAAATCTATATATTATGGTATTATCAGTAAGTTACTGCAATTTGCCATGTATGGACTTTTTGAGTGGAAAAGCTGACAGCTAAAAACTTTTAAATGATGGAAGGTATGTACCTCTCTACTTCACTCCAATCACGGAACTCCACGGGCCTATAGGCAGACAGGGATGAAACCTTGGGAGGGAGAGAGAACTTCAGATGTCCAATGGAAATTCAAGGCTAATAAGTTGACACTGCCTGATCTTAACATTTTGTGGGATGGACCTAACATTTAAAAGCACTTGCTTTATGCAGACAAAGACAGAAAAGCAAGCAAAGGAAAGAGAGAGCAGGAGAAAAAGGAGAGCTGATAATCAACGTGGTGGACTTGCCCTTAATCCACCTAGGGGTGAATCCTGAGACAGATGCCTAATCTTGGGTGGAGAGGCCTTAACACTGAGTGCCCTTGAACATTCCCTGGGAGAGAGAAACTGGGCAAGCCAACAGCTGACAGAACCCTTATACTTAAGGATACCCAACTGAGGGATGGATGCTGGGACTGCATAGCAGCCTGTGACCAGCCCAAGCTGATTCCCCCAAGGACCTGGCTGCCTTCCCAGAGTGCCCCGAAACAGAGGTGTAATGTAAGTAAAATTGATCCATTTGAAACCAAGTGTGTGGGGGATCTGCCGGCCTTAATATCTTCCCTTCATAGTGGATGTGGGGGAATGAGGGAATTGTGTAGAATCTAAGGATATTTGACTGAAAATGAATTTAATGAACTCCCAAATAGATTGACGTAAAGGGGAGCTTGGAAGAGTTTGAAACCTCCACCCTCTTTCATAGCAGAACGCATGTTATAGTCACGTAATGCAATTCGGTGCCTTATAATGAACAGGGGTGTCCTAGCCATGAAACAACATTCCCAACTGACATCCTTCCCAAACCTTGCCTTTGAAGTAGAAAGTTGCTGGTTGCAAAACAAATTCCCTCCTGACATCTTTCTCAAAACTTATTATTGTTAAACAAAAGATATACTAATCACAAAAACTAAACTGATAATTGTCACCATTCCCAAACCTTGCCTCTAAAACAAAAAAGGTGTTTGTTCCATTCCCAAACCTTGCCTTTAAAACCAAAAGGTGTTTTGCCACAAAACGAAAGTCCCCAGTGTCACCACTCCAAAAAACTTGTGTTTAAAAAGGGTGCCCTTGGCCCCAAATGAAATTCCTTACTGTCCCCACACCCTAGACCTGGCCTTTAAAAAGGTGCTGCATATCATTGATGCCTGGGTTTTGGTGCTGGGGGAGAAGTGCTTTGCAAATTGAAACTAGATTAGTTTCCATTGAATGATATACACTCTCTCCTGAGAGTGAGTAAGTGACCGCGAGAGCAGAACGATTTTACATTGCCTTTGGATGAAAAGGGAACAGTTTTCTAAGTCACTTGTGTCTTTATAGTCTATGGGCCTGATTCACAGAACATTTTGCAATGGGATTGCACCATTGTAAAATGTTTCTGTTAATCAGGTCCTATGTGTTTCCAAAACTGCAAGCATTTTCAAGTGTCCAGAGATATCCCATATATGCAACAACCAAAAATCCCAACTGTGCATTGTGTTCAATCTAAATTGTATTTAGTCATATTTGATTGTTTATTACAAAAAAGAAACCGTATGTTATGTTGAAGCTTTGTTTGGTGCCACAGAGAAGGTGCGTGTACAATCATTAAAGATGCATTGAATATGAATTATAAATAAATATATGTTCTGCCTATGCCACTGCCTGGTTCTTGGTTCATTGTCGACACAGGGGGAGGGATGTACATGACTCTATATGAGTTATAGTTAGGGTGCGTTGAATCCCAACCAACATTGTGTTGTGGGCTCTCTTAATTGAAGGCTGGGGGACACCCTATGTTAAGCATGGTCTCCCAATATATTGTTACAACCTTTTTGGCCATTATGGCCATGACCTGCTGACACCACAGGCCTTTGCCAGGACTGCTTGATGCAAAGACCGGTCCTGCCATTATATGTCTTCCTCTTCTATTTAAACATTGTCACCCTGGAACCTGTTATAGATTTGTCAAATCTTCATTAAATACTCAGGAGCCATATATTTATTAACCATATCTTTAACCAAGCCAAACCCTTAATGTTCTTATTCCTTCTAGAATGTTTCTAGAATCCCCCACACCATTCCTTTACACATTCTATCGTTCTCACCAGCATAACTACAGATATATTAATAACAATACCACACAACACCGCCCCCCATACTTATCATCTTGTTTCACCCCATAATATAACAAGTAAATTAGCAGGCTCACATCACATCTGCTCAATTAAATGGGTTGGTTGCTGACACACCCTACAAGGACGATTCCTTAAAACTATATCCTATAATTCAGTATTTACATGAATATGAGATTCCACAAACGAAGGATTTTCTAAACAAGTATCAGAATCCATAGAATCGTCATCAACAAAAGGAAAAGTGGTATCCTCAGAAAACCTTGAGCACATCTTCATCTGTATTTTCATCATCATCATCATGAAATAGTCTTCTAAAAATGAAGCATTCCTTGTTATTTCACATTCCTCTTCTACAGCAGTCACCATAGGACCCTTTATTTCCACATCCTCAATGGCAAAGGCCTGTATCTAGAATCCAACTTTCTACATTGTCTTTGTTTCACTAGAACAGAATCTCCCACTTTTAACTTATTTTCACATGAATTTCTCTTGAGATCAGTCCATTCTTTAATCCTCTTCCTCTTTAACTTGTCTCTTTCTCTGATTTCAGCATCCTCGATAGGTGTATAATCTTCTATTTGTGGAAGTCTGGTTCGTGGTTTATCTCAAATCATCAAACTAGAGGGTGCATATCCAGTCATCTCATGAGGAGTATTACGATAACTTCTCAGCATCTGAGATATCGCCTGTAATAACAATACCACACAACAGAACCTTCAAAGCTTTCTCATCTCTTTCAACAAGGTACGGCTTGTCCATAATGGGCAAGGGATTGCTGACCTGCCAGCACCCTTGCACATCATGGAGGAACTGCACTAGCCCAAGATCTCTCCTTCAGTTGCAACTAGCATCTCCTTTGCTAGTGTGAACTGCAAAAGGGAAATGCACTTTCCCTTTGACAGTACTGTTCACCTGTACACATGACCAATGGGCCATGCAAGGGTGGAGACAATATGCTTACCCAGCCTTGCATGACCATCAGGGATGCAGGCTAGGGAATCACACATGTGTATGTGTGAGGGGGCACTCCTGAGCCTACCTGCACATACAAACGGAGAGTGGTGCCGTGTCAGCAGTGCTCCGGCTCCTGCTTGCATGTGCAGGAACCAAGAAGCGCTCTGTGCTTCATGGTTTCTCTTTGTGCTATTCGTGCATCAGAGCTTTCATGGGAGGGGCAGAATGGAACAGAGTCTCTATTGGGATGCATGCAGGTAAGCATTTTTTTAATACATTTTTATTATTAATGTGTGTGTGTTATAGCAAGAACCGTCCTGATCTTGTCAATAAGATTCTTTAGGGTAGAAGAATAGGAATTCCGCGTTATGAGAACCTGACTGCTTGGATATGAACAGGCAAGTCGTGCACCCAAAAGGGAACACACAAGGGAAACCTTTGTGGGGAATAAAAACCTTTTAGAGATGGTTCTAAGGCTGCAGCAGAACGGTATCCCAGAGCAGTGGAGAGTTAAGAGGATACTGGTACAGCAGCATGGCAGGATTCCAGGGCATAGAAGAGACAAACAATGTAGAACCAGGAGGAATAGGATACCAAGAAAAAAGGCAGGAGGAGACAACAAGACTGCAGAAGGACAAGGAGGCAGAAATAGAAACAAAGGTAACAAGAACAAATAACAAGGAGAATTAGGACTCAAGAGAGCTTGGTGACGCAAGTGTCCTACCATGTCCGCTGCTTAAATCCTCTGTGGTGTCTGGTTTGACTTCTATTCCCTGAATGCATCTGACAGGGGCACTGCCATCTTGGGGGAGGCTGCAACAACTGTGACTTGAACGTCATGTTCTGGTCTGGCACGATCTTGGAGGTGGCTAACGCTGCGTGCAGTGCAGCATCCCAGCCATTGTTGCCATAGGGACCAGGTATGCATCCTATTCTTGATGGTGTTTGTGTGTGAGTGTATGATGTATGGGTGTGCTTGTGAATGAAAGAATGCTGTGTGTGAATGAGCAAGTGAATACATGTGTGCTTGTGCTGGGCGGGGGAGCTGATTCTGGTGGCTGGGATGGTGTGCTGAGGGGTAGGTGACAGGGGTCGTGGGAAAAGCAATTTATTTTTACTGGGCATCTACCATAGATTGCAGTTTAAACTCCTGTTGATTTTCTTTTTAAATGATAAACATTATTACATAGCCGGACTGGCATTTTGAGGCAATCAGTCTAGCCATTTCATACTGTGGCATGGCATTTTTTTTCCTGGGAATCTATGATAAAGCAAGCATGTTAAGTGTTCTTGTGTGGCTAGTCTGCCATTTTGGAGCAGTCAGTCTAGCCATTTCATACTTTAGCATGACATTTCTTTTTCCTAGGAATCGATGATAAAGCAAGCATGTGAACTGTTATTAGGTGGCTAGACTAGCATTTTGGGTCAGTTATTCTAGCCATTTCTTACTCGGACATGTCATCTTTTTCTTTTACTGGCCAGCTATGATAAATCAAGTATATTAAGTGTTATTACATGGCTAGAATGTCATTTTGGGGTAGCCAATCTTGCCATTCCTTTCTGATGCATGTCATGTGTTGTTGTTTACTGGGCATCTACGATAAAGCAAGCCTGTTAATTTGTGTTACGTGCTTAGACAGCCATTTTGGGGCACCCAGACCAGCCATTTCTTACTTTGTCATGAAAATGTTTCTAGGCATCTTTTATAAAGCAAGCATGCTAAGTGTTATTACCTGCCTGGAATGCCATTTTGGGGCAGCCAGTCTAGCTATTTCTTTGGCTTGGCATTGTTTCATTGTTTTACTCTGCACCTTTAATAAAGCAAGCATGATACATGGTTTTATGTGGTAAGAGTGACATTTTGATGCATTTTTAAAAATATTTATTACTGTAACACACCATGTTTTGCTGGCAATCTGTGATAAAGCAAGAATGATGTGTTATTACAAGGCTAGACTGGCATTATGTTTCAGCCAGTTTCGATATGTTTTCATACTGTAGTATGGCATTTATTATACCAACTGGAGTATGTTCTTATGTAGCGGTACTGGCATACATTGGCTGACCCAGCATGGGCATGTTTTCTTATAGTATCACTAAGTATTGCACAAAGCAAGCATGAGTATGTTTTATATGGTAATACTGGCAAATATTGGTGCAGCCATCATGGACATGTATGGGCACAGCCATTATGATTATGTTTTTATGATGGCATATATTGAAGAAAGTTTGCTGTATAGTGCATCATGTTAACCCAATGTTCAATCAATATTCTAAGGGGGAAAACCTCCATGGAACCGTCTTTGATTGGTTTGGATTCCCTCACTATGTTTGGTCACTGGAATATATGCAGAAAATATGTACGCCCATCCACTAAAGAAATTCACCAGCCACCACTGCCTTCATCTTCTCTCCAGTCCATTTTCACTCTCTGTATCCAGTTAAGTTTTTTTTTAAAGTTTTTAATGCATTTCAAAGCTTTGAGCAATGATTCATCTTCAACTCTGGTTACGCTGAGTTTGGTGTTTCAAACAATTGTTTAATGTCATCTTTTACAAATAGCAACCATTTTCCCAGCATTTGCAAGGTTGCACTGTGGTTCTTCTGTTTAGAGATCACAAGCTTGATCACCTGTTTTAACAGCTGTTCGAAAGGCAGCTGAAAGTGCACTGGAACTGTCTGTCTGGACTTCTCTTGGGTATTTACATTTTGTTTTGTTTCATCATAATGAACTTAGTGAGCAACTGCATATTAAGAACCAGCAACACAGTAGGCACGAGGGGTAATGTAGAAGAAAGGAGTTGTAGTATGTTTGGGATAAGATATGGCGTGCTGGGGGGGGTGTTGTTGCTCGGAAGAAAGTTGACTCATTAAAGGGGAGCATCACAAAATTAAAGTGCTAAAGCAAGTGCATTTCATATAACGTTAACATATTGCAATTTAATGTGCAGGATCCAAGAAAATATCAAGGAGATCATTACTGATCGAATACGAATGACCTCAGTCGAGACTCAGGTTCCCGCTGTACTGCATGGGCAATCTCTATACAAATGTGTTAAAGTTGGAACATTTTCCAAGGCATCACATTACTAGCAAGCACAGGTAAAATTAAGGGTTTTGGCTTTGTGCCTGCCTGTGGAATCTGTCAAAATTTGGGCGCAGTACCCTCGGCCACCTGAATGACAGCTCTCAGAAGCCTGCATGATAGAATTTAAAATTGTACAACTGAAATCTAATGTCTGAAATCTAAGTGGCCTGTTCCTGAGAGTAACCTATGTTGTAACAGTTTGAGCCCATGATGTAGAATCTGGAATACGTGTTCTAGTTGCAAGTTTGAAATCACAAGTTTATTTTAATGCAAGAAAAAAAAATGCAACAGAATAACACTGGAATTTAAGCCTGAATAAAAGCAACCAAACCAGTATAACAGCTTCCCCCACAGAGGCCTGGCCTCTCCCTTCTGCTTTTTGTCCACCAGGAAATCCCACCTATGTGATGATTATATGGTGGGAGGAGAATTTGGGCTGCTTTGAGAAGGAGACAATGAACATCCTCTGGCTACAGGAACTGTCAAGTGTGAAGGGTCATAAAATGGCCTGGGCCCAGGAGGAACTTGGAGGAGACTGCTTCTGTGATGCAGGGAGAAGAAGGAGGCAGAGACAAACAACCAGTTGTTGCTTAACCAGGAGCAAAGACACATTTTAAAAAGACGGATGACTTACTGTGTAAAATTGTTAAAAACACAAAAATAACAGCATTGTTGATGTAAATATTGACTGCACATTTTAAAAGGCGCCAGAACTCTGGGACATGTTCTAGGAAGAAATGGCGGAAAAAGAGATATTACACAAAATGTATTTTTGATAGAAGCATGAAACTTCATACACATATGCCAATGTTTAATGCGCACATTTGTAGAAATTTGCTCTGAAATTGGACATTGTGTTCCGGACATAAAAGGGCAAAATTCTGTTAAAAGCAGACACAAGATCTTACAGCGATGGGGTTTGGAGGAGTATCTACTACACAACATATGTAAACTGTATATATGCCTGTTATAGAGGTTGCACATTTGTGAATATGTATTGTATTAAAAGTAGATTTTGTGTTTATAAACCCACATCATCATGGTGACACCCTGTTCTACTCCTCCTATCAAGGAAGAGAGGAGACCCTGACCAATCCTCAGAAAGGGGGCGTGCTTAGGATATGCCAGCACACACACTCCTTTATCATAAGCATAAATAGAAACAGCTCAGCAGTCACAAAAGACACACACAAATTCACCCACAAACTGATTTCTGGCGGAACACCCTGGAGCAGAACCATCCATCTTCCTTGCTCCAGATTCCAAAAACATGTAAAAGCAGAAGCGCCCATTCTATAGCTGAAGCATTCTCAGCTAGGCCTTAAAATACCCAGAACCAGGGCGTGCTAAGGATAAGCCAGCACACACACCCCTTTATCATAAGTATAAACAGAAACAGCTCAGCACTCACAAAAGACACACACAGATTCACCCACTAACTGATTGCTAGTGTAGCACCCTGGAGCAGAACCATCCATCTTCCTTTTTCCAGACTCCAGAAACTTGGAAAAGCAGAATGGCCCATTCTATAGCTAAACCATTCTCAGCTAAGCCTTAAAATTCCCAGAGCCAGAACCCACCCCAGAAACCTAAGGGCAACAAAAGAAACAGCCGGGCTGTGCTGTACTGCTTGCCCGCTTAAAGAATTATTACAAGAACCAAAAGATCCAATCCAGTTCTGCCGTGCTGCGACCAGAGCCATTGCAGATCAGATCAAGTCCAGTTGTGCCATGCGGTGTCCAGAGCGCCTTGACGCTGCCAATCCCTGACCAGAATCCCTGATCAGAATCCCTGACCAGAGTCCTGACATTCCGTTTCAAACACATATAGTGAGAATCTATAGATAGAACTCTGTCACTATCCTATGTACCTTGCATTGTTAATCCCTATCTTAAACTGATCCTCTTTTTCTTTCCGAGCCAGTATTGTTAGAACTATCTTTGCGTGGACTCTTCTCTCATATGTATTCCTAAACCCTAACTTCCTTTTGATTGATTAAGAAAATATTTCCCCACCTAACCAGAAAGTAGAATATCGCACCTGAACTGTTATGAGCGGCCGTGAATGACCTTCCTGTGTGGCATTATACTTTTTGGTAGTCTTTAACCTAGTGTAAAAAATCCTTTTTGTCATTTTAAAACTGAATTCCTGTTTCCCATTCTTGCGCCTGTCTCAGAAAAACAACCTCCACTAAAACGTCCATAACTTGTAGATAACACCCACAGTTTTAATTCACATTCCAAATCCATATAGTTCGCTCGTAATCGCGATTATAGCGCACTGAAAAGTTTGCTTTGAATTTTTGTTTAAGAAATTTTGACACGCGTAAAACAGCTTAAGATTGCTTTCGACCTCAGTTTTAAGATTTCATATTGTTTCTTAGTATCAAATCATTGCTAGTGTTTGTATGCAACTATCTAAAGCAGCTCCCATGAGAATTTAAACCATTTCAGCAATTTATACCATATTTAGTGTTTTTACCCAATTCCATTCTCAAGACAACTTTAAAAACCATTTTGACAGCTTGCCAATTAATTCTGTTTTTCTCTTGTGTTGCTGGGGGGATAGTGGGATTGTATTTTGTTTGAATCTAACATTCCTGAAACCTGTTCTCTCCTCCTATCTCTTTACATTGTCTATTGGGTGGTTGAGAGGTGTGCAGGGGGAAATAGTATCCACACTGCTATTTGATCTGAAAACACACACAAAAGTATTATTTCTGAATTGTTTGCTCACTATTACTCCTGGTGATTAAAGAGATTGCTTAGTGTTACATCACCCCATTGGTGATTATTGTATACCCATTAAAAATAGTGTGATTGATTTGTATCTACATAAATAAATATTTTAACTTTGCCAACCAGCCTGATTCCTGGTTCATTGTGACCTGGCGGGGGGGTGTTCCAGGAGGGGGACGTGATATGAGTGGTACATCGTTCAGAGTAAAATAACTTTTAAACACAAATAAATAAAGATTTCCGTTGTGCATTACACGCTAGGCGTTGACTTAGGTGAAGTGCCAATTGAAATCACTTACACCACCACCAGCACTCTTTCCCTGAGGGCATGAAGAAAATTGTCTTTGCTGTGCTGAGTGGGCCAAATGGGTGTGATAAAAATAACAGCAATAGTAATGCGATATTTATAGCGGTTCATGAAAGAGACTGCACGCTTTTCATAACTGGTGTTATTTCCCAGTTTACTGGCACCCAAGTTATCAACTTTGGGATGTGCTGACTTGACCTTGCTGGGATCTAAATGTGTGAAGTGCAGGCTGGATCCATGACTGATGTGAACACTTAACAGACTGAACTATCCATCGAGTGAAATATTGTATTAATGGTGCCAAGAGATTCAATGTAGTCTAGAGCCTGAATTAAAATGTCCCTAGAAACATTGAACTGTGAAGTAATGAGGGGCAAGATAAACTCTGAACACTAGGTGCTGTAGTGCAAGCTTCCAAGAGGCATTGAACAAGTAAATATTCAGATAAACCTTGTAGTATGGGTCTAGGAGATGAAAAAATTAAAGGACATTCTGATGGAGAAATACTGTGACACCTCAACGACATTTACTAGAGTTTGGTATAATATGATTGCCTGCTTTGACATATAATGTAAGTTTGAATTCAGTTATTTGATGGACAGGTGGTCAACACTCATACCTCTCTACATGGAAAAAGAGGCCTGACCTTAACTTGTTCCGGGTGCAGTTAGTCCCAAATTGGGATCTCCCTTAACCAAATAATGCATGTTTGTTGCACAACATTGCAAGTGCTTACGGCATTTTCTGCACATACTGCTTAATCTGATTGTTTAACCTTATGCGTATCTAATGCCCAAAAGGAACCTTTTCTTTAATGTACCTTTCATGAAAGGATAAAGGTAATTTTATTATGCTTATTGTATCTCTCACCCTGCCAATACCAGTCCATGGTCTACTGATCATAGAAGCATTTGAGTGACAAATTGTCAGCTATGATTAATAAGTAATGTACGGCAAATGAATGACCAAACTTTGGCCAACCAAATATTTCTGCATTGTAATGTAGCCCTTCACATGTACTGTTTACTAGAGAAGCATGCAATTGAAAGCATTGTCTAACATGTTACTGCAGACAAATCAACTGTAATCTGTTGCTCTGGGGATAGTCACGTATATATGCATATGCCCATCTGCTCTCTTCACTTTTCAGTGCACCGCACCCTATAAGGAACTGGCATCTATTAAGGGTGCAAAGCCCTGGCTTTTTCGTTTTTTATTAAATAATAAAATTATGTGGGTTGTTCCATCTCCAAAAGGATAATCTGCTGATCAGATTCCCCTTTTGCAAGCTCCATTCCAAAAGCATAGTATCTATCCGTGGGCTGCTGCATCAGTATCCTTATTCATAGCGTCTGCTCTACTCGTGGCTCAGAGCAGATCCAGAGGTCAAAAATGCTAATTTGGCAGTGGCAGACGAGCATCCGCCGTGCAGGATCGGTATCTCAGAAATGCACCTTTGAACTCAAATGACGGTGATCCTAAGGAGCCCATTGTGGTGCAGGATAATCTCTCAATTAAAGCTATGCCTGTGTTTAGGCAAAGTACATGGTACTAGTTAATATCACGATCATCCAATCCCAATTGATATCGAACATGTGTCATCTCATGTGAATCAGCTCTGCTGTGGAAGACGATGTGTATTCTGGTCAGCTGGGTGTAGCCCGACAAATGGCATTACAGGAACCTGGAAGGCCGGGTCTCCTCTTTGATGTTTTTGGGAGGGCAGGTAACACCACTCTTTCTGATGCTGCTGCACAGCAGGCAGATGTGCAGGGCCCAGGCATCAAAGGAGCACACCCATTCAAAGGGAGTAGCCTCAATCCAGGGTTCTGCATCTATAAAGGCCTTTGTACTCAGTGGGAAGGGAAGGGGGCATAATTATGACAGGCAGGAAGGCTCTGGTCAATGGAAGGAAACTTCCACCATCTTGATCCTCACTGTCGCTCTCTCTCTATGCTGTCGCCTCTGCTTCCTCTGGAGCAAATCATTGTGGGTGTGACATCAGAAGGGTAAAGTCCACTCCATTCAAGAGCAAAGATTGGGAAACTAAAGCAGACTACCTTTAGTCCAATCACCAGAGGATGTTTGCCTTTAAAAGAAGAGGTCTCTTACACCTTCTTCAGATACTCTAACATCATCTTGGCTCCTTTAAGGCTGCAAATTTGCTCTGAAGATCTAACTGGACCTCCTTTGGGAAAGTTGCACTTTCCAAATCCCTCTGCCTGAGGTGAAGAAGCACTAATCCAAGACAGAAGATATTTTCCCTACCCACTAACAGGGCACATCGGACATGATCTCTGCTGTGGATCCGGACCTATTACTAGGCACTGGAATCTCCTGAGCTGGGAGAGCAGACCCTAAATGGAACCATCCTATCCATCAGTCCCCCCTGAGTGGGCCTCGCAGCAACAGTAGGACCAACCAACCAGAGCCTCACTCTTCTACCACACCAAACCAGTCGCTCCATGTTTACCACAGCTGCAACAAGACGGAAGTCGCTGTAGCTGGTTGCTGGGCTCCTCTACCACTTCAAACTTGCTTGCAATATGAAATGGCTCGACACAACATTGTATCCTAGTTAAAGCTCATTACCTGCTAGGCCTGAAGTGACTGCTCAATGCAGAGAAATGAGCTGAATCACTTGAAAGTCACATGCCAACTCTAACTAAGGGTTACAACCACAACCTAACCCAGCTAGCTTTTGAACTGACACCTCATAGATTGCATATCGACACACCCAAGATCACCAGTTCAACGGCCATCGTCCAACAACTTGAACGGCTGGAGAGTCACTCATCAACCACTCCTAGCAGTTAAATTCCAAATTGGCACGCCAACTGTGAAGTGTTCCTGGGACCGCCCAAACAGCATTATTGAGGGCCACCCTTCTACCACACCGAGCAACTGCATTTGCCCCTATTCGACACCTTTTTGCTGCTTGGGCACCTGCGATCCAACATGCCAAACTGAGCTTGATTGGCTTCCATCTCTGTTCGATAGCATGTGATGAATTGGATTCTGCTGTGCAGGAGTACAAGGATAAGTAGGGGGGAAAATGACTCAGTCCTCACACATCTACAAACTAAAACACGACACAATCATAAAGGTAAAACAGGGACAATTAAGGGATATACCACCTTTGCCTTTTGTGGTAATGTGGGCCAAGAGAAGGCAATACTCTTAAGAGGGGTGTGAAGGTGAACCATTAGTGATCCAAACAACAAAGTATCACATTCCAAAATAAAGGGAATATACAATCATGACTCTTTAAAAATATAAACTCTGAAATTAAATGCACCATCAGCTTATAGAACAAAACAAGATTACCAAACAAGAACCCAACCCAAAGGAAGAACAGAAATAATGCAAAAGACTGGGGTAAGTAGCATTCCCAGCATAGTTCCCAGAGTGGTATGTAAGGTACTACCAAAAAAAAGGTTATCTTGTTGAAAACAGGAGCGATCACTACCTAACCAGTCTCTAAGGTCCAAATGGACAAATGGGGCGATTCTGCAAGAAAAGTACCTGGATTTAGTTCTTGGTGGGCTGACACAGTCAGACGCGTGATCGGATATTGCCATGAGCTGATCTTGCTCAATTCAGGCACGTAGAATCATGGATGCCCCAGCAGCAATCAGGCGTCAAGTAGGGGTGAAATTGCGTGCTCTTGCATTAAAACAGCGACTCTTCAAGGCTGCAAGTCAGGGCAGTTCCATAAATGATCTGCAGTTTGCCAGGCAGAGTCAGGCTTTAGCCACTGGGTGTGGTCGATGAGTGATGCTCCAGTAGTTTGAGTTATTGGGCGACAGCCAACAAAGTAGTGATCTTGGTGCTTCGATGTGAGATTGATGAGGCAGCAGTCCAAGGGCTAGCTGAGCCGAGCCATGGTTGTAACTCCTGGTTTAAGTTAGCAAGTGACCCAGGTCCCATTGTTGAGGAGTTGCTTCAGGCCTACCAGGTGAGGAGCTTTGGCTGGGACATGATGCAGTGTCGAGATGCTGGAAGGTGCAAGCAATGTTCGATGTTGTGGAGGAGCGAAGCTCGCTGTACACCGAACCAAACAGGGAGCTTCACCTGGGCTGGTTCTCTGGTTGCTGTGAGGCCCTTTACTCAAGGATAGGATGATTCAATCCGGGGCCTGTCCTCCCAGCTCAAAATATTCCGGGTCAGATAGGTAGGTCCTGATCCACAGCCAAGGTTACAGCTTACGTGTCACAGGAACATTGGTAGATAGATCATGCTTCTGTCTTGGATGATTCCTTCTTTACCTGAGGCTGAGGGCTGTGGCGAGTACAACTCTCACAAAGTAAGTCCAGTGAGATCTTCATCACAAATCTATGGCCTCAAAGGATCCGAAAGGATCTGTGTGAATCTCCTGGAGGGGTGGGAGTCCCCTTCTGTTAAGGGCAAAAGTCCTCAGTTGATTGGCCTAAAGATATCCTGTCTTAGTGGTCCAATCCCTTGATGTCACACCCAAAGTGCTTTGCTACAGAGGAAGTGGAGGGGAAAGGAAAGAGAAAGAGAGAGTGAGAATCAAGATGGTGAAATCCTTCTCCCATTGATCAGAGCTCTCCTGCCTATCATAATCCCACCCCTTCCCTTCTTACTGAGAACAAAGGTCTTTAAAAATGCAGCACCCTGGTGTGAGGCTACTCCTTTTGAATGGATGTACTCTCTTGATACCCGGGCCGAGAACATCTGCCTGTTGTGCGGCTGTCTCTGTTGGATGGTGTTACCTGCCCTCTCAAAGATATCAAAGAGGAGGCCTGGCCCTCTGGGATCTTGTCCTGCCATTTGGTGGGCTACGCATGGTGACCAGAATACACATCACCTTCCATAGGGGCGTGTGCTCACAGGAGCTGCCACAGGTGCAATATCAATTGGAATGTGGTGGTTGTGATCATAAAGCAACGTAAGCATAGCTTTTATTTAGGGTTAACCCTGCCACCAGCATAAATGACCCATTATCATCATAGTTTTAGGAACAGGGTGGCATATCTTAAATGCTGCCTCTCTGCCACAGGGTCTTGGCTGTCTCTGTGGCTGTCAAGGCATCTCGTGACCTTTGGCCCTGCTCTGTGCAATGAATAGAGTGAGTGCACAAGTCATGCAACAGGGCACAACTGCACTATGATTTTGGCATGGAGTCGATGGAAAATGGGAATCTTGTTGGCAGGTTATCCTTTTTTTAGATGGAATTACTATCATCATTCTATGTGTTAATGCAAATCAAAAAAGCCAGGGCTTTGCACCCTTGCCAGAGGGCATATCCTCACACACCGGGTCTGACTGCATCAGCCCACCAAACCAAATCTTTGTATTGTTGACTGTGAACTGCCCCCTTGGTCCACTTAGGCCTAGAGACTGGTTAGGTTATGATTGCTCCTGTTTTCAGCCAAGATATCCTTTTTATGTGGCTATTGAATTACCTACCACCCCTGGAATTATGCTCAACGTGCTACTTCCTCCAGTCTGTTGCTCTTCTCTGTTCCTCCTTTCAGTGGGTATTTGCATAGTATTCTCTATTCGGTCTACGTGTAGATGGTGTGTTTGATTAAAGTATACATATTTTTTATAGAACCTTGATTGGACATTGCTTTTTATTGTTTGGATGGTAATACTGTGGTGGTTGGGTCACTGCTGGTTCACCTTCACAACCCTTTTAGGGGCATAGCCTTTCCTCTGCCCATTTTACCACAAAAGGCAAAGGAGGTATATCTCTTAACAGTCCCTTTAACACCTTTATGATTGTGTTGGCCTTTGGTTTGTAGAAGTGTGATGGTGTGAGTGTGCAATTTGCCCCCTGCTCATCATTGTACACTTGCACAGCAGAATCCATGACTCGTACACATGTGCCTCATTTCCCACTGCATTCATTCATATGTGTTTACTTACAGATACCACCATGCAAATAAACATACATACATGGACTTAAACAGGCCATCGAATGCGTGCATGCATACATTGACACATACAACCCTCACACACGCATACACACTAAAAAGACACACACACACACACACACACACACAAATGCTTTTCCCCCTAGCCTGCTTCCCTCCAGACTTGCTGCTTCCTCCTCAGCTGCTCCGTAATCCTCTGGCTCCTGCAAGCCCCATGCAGACAGGAACCGGGAAGCTGGGTGAGCTTCCTGGCTCCTGACATGCGCAGAGCATGGCAGCCAGAGAGTGGCCTCTGGTGCTCAGCCTCCAATTGACACCTTTAAATGCCCATATAGCGCTCTATGCTGAGGGCATTAACATATATGGGTCGGCCATGCTCCATCAGGCCCTAACCTGTACACGCTTCTGTGAATGCGGATCTTAAAGTTATTAGCTGTTTGGGTAATCAGTCCCAATAGTATTGATTTATGGCATAATCGTTTAGCGCAACTCATTGCTGTCAGTTTACCTTAAATGCAAAGTACAAAGATGGACAAAGGAAAATATTACAGTGAGCTTGTTCATTTAGTATTTCCATATGTCCAGTGGAGAGTGAGCGGGGCCTAGTGTAAGATTCCAGAGTTGGAGAAGTACAGGCAAGTGGGTGGTGGTGGGGTGTGGAGGGTGGTGAGTACATGAGGGCTGGGCCAAGGAGGGAATGAAACTCCAAGGCACCGGACAAATAAAAAAAAAAAGATTGTCACAGGTGGCCAGGATATAGCACAGTAGGTTATTGCTGAATTCTGCCCGCGTTTCTCCACCTCTCCCACAGGTGCTAATATTTGGTGTCTAGAAGACTCACTGTCAATTTGCTGAAATTGAAGACAAGGGCTAGAAAGGTTTTGGGAAATGTCTGTCTCTTCTGGGTGTCTGACTGCAGTCACATATCCAGGTCACTACCAAAAGATGTGGTGATTGTAGGTAAATATTCAAAATAATGAGGGAAAATGATTAAACAAAATCATCCAAAATAAGAACGCTCATAAAAGTTTGTTTGTCTCCTACTGCAGGAGACAAAAATTGAGAAAATAAAAAGTATACCATGGGCCCGATTCATGGAATAGTGTGCAGATATCCTGCAATCAGGGGTCGAAGGGGGAGGGAGCGGTCGGGAACAGTGCTCATCTTCTTCTTTTAATTAAGTTTTACAGTTCCTATACTTTTATTTTACAAATAAACCGTTCTGGAATGGTTTCGTTTTAAAATAAAAGTGTAGGAAGAAGTTGAAACTTTCACTTTCAGTGCACTGCACTGAGCATTCCCCTAAACAGCAGGAGCATGTGTTTTGGGGATTGTGTTGTGCTTGGAGGGTGTGTGGTGATGGGGTTTGTGGGGAGCGGTGCAGGCCAGTAGGGACCACTGACTGCAAGGCCTGTAATGCCCGCTCTCCAGGAACGACTGTGCGTGATGCTGCGCACCAAATTTTCCTATCGAGCTCTGCATTGTTTGCACAAAGTAAACGTAGGCACAAGTCGCGACCGGAATGCCTCCGCCACGCGCCCACACAAAGCAAAAACAGCCAGAAACAGCTACCTTTTTGCGTGCTCCCCAGCATGAATACATGCTCCTGTAACACAGTGCGGCACTAGGACTCTGCCCAGTGCCCATCAGAAGAGCAATACACGTTGAAGTGCCTATAACCAGACAACCTTGGGCAGCACGGTACCCGCCGAGACAACCGTACCAGCAGCTGACACGAAATCAAGACTACTTGCAGACTGTCCCTGAAGAGACCGATAGAGCCTTAATGGAAGGCGAATGGTGACGACATAAAAGCCGGAACAGACGTACAAATGAACATAAACGAAAATTGAAAGATGACACACAAGGACGAAATGTAAAGAATAATGATGTAATGGACTTCTAAGACGAAACGATGTTGATATATAAAGAAACGTAACCATGAAGTTAGATGAAAATATGCAACTAACAAATGCCTGTAAATAGGCTTGGAGCGCAAGAAGCTAAGGAAACGATACTGATTGCAATGCTTAGTAGAAAGATAGAGCGGCAAGCCCCAATTATATATCTACCTCAATGAAGCACATTATACAAGTGCGACTCCATTTTGTAAAAGCAGAATTAAGCCCAGGCTGTAAGCGGTCAATAAGGCCAAGATTCATATTCCACCTAAAGCCAGAAGGAAGGAGCGGAATCGAAAATGACCACAAAGCATCTCATGCCTGGGAATTCGAGGTCAACTCAAGGAAGGGAGGAGAGCGGCAACTCCGAAGAATCGAAACTTCAGAGGATTGCAGCCTGCCCCGTGAAGGTCGAGATAAGGAGGCCCCAGGCAGGTGGTGAGGCTAAGAAAGAATCAAATACACAAAAAGAAGGAAAATGGAGCAGATTCACGGTGAACAGACATGTGAACAGCCAAGCGCGAAAAGGTACCAACGTCTGAGGTTACCCAGAACCCGAGGATGCCATAACGTTTCCTGAAAAGAAGATACAGTTTTGAGGCCATCCTTAGCCAACTAATTGACACATAGCCCTAAAAGTACTGATTGATGGAAGAAAGGCAGGGTGAATCTTGGGGCACAAGGCACCTGGGTGTTCATTCCGCATGCTGCTAATTAAAGTGGAGATTTATGTCTAGGGGTGTAACCTACCCAATCACAATGGACCAAATAATCTAGGGTCCTATAGCTAGTAGAACCAATGAGATGTCGTACTTGTAGTGACATCTATCCCGAGTGTTATAGAGGGACGGGCATAGACGCCCACCCGATAAGAGTTATCCAATCCTCACGCTCTGTTACCATATACAGATCTAGCACCTATACTTAAGTTACATTTCCCGACCAATAGAACTGCATGACAAACTTTGAGTGTTAAACGTCAATGATGACGAGAATGTACTATAACTATTGCTGTCTGAATGAAGAATTTGGGAGTTGAAGCGAGACAGGCGATCGCATCACTGTTGATTTCCATTTGTTTCCCCGTTTTTTGTACTTGTCTTTAAACTGACTTCCCTTTGCCAAACTACTGAGTTTTCCTTATTGATTTGTGTTGGAGTAGGAGAATCCTGCACCCCATCCTCCTCAAGGTGCAGTTATCTCATCTTAAAAGTACTTGAGGGTGAGCTCTGATCCCATGGCGCCATCAGAGGTTGCTCCGCCCTCCTGTACACTTGGTAGCAGAGGATGGTTTTGACAGTCAACTATTGAACATTGATTACTGATAAGACACCTATTGACCGTTGACACAAAGTAACTCTAGGTATTCGGCAATATCACGAGTCCTTCGCCATTCAGCTGAGTAGACTGAGAAGCTTCCTGTGGACAATGATAGTGTAAGTCCATCAAAAACTGCAGTGGGTCTGAAGGAACCTGCCTTACAAAGCATAACCCTTCTCATTCCTACAGGCAGCCGATCGGACGGAAAACCGAAGGAGGCGGTAAAGGAGGGGCAGTGATCCCGAGGATTCAGAGAGGAACCATGAGAGCGGTGAGTGAACCAAAAAATTCAATACTTTTACCAAATGTCTTATAGGCCTTAGAACAAGTAAGGGAAAGGGTAACAGAGGGTGGTGGAGAAAACAAAATAGTTAGAAGTAGAGAAGACTGTATATATAAGGGGATAATGACTCGAGTATAATTGAGAAAACAGAGGTTAACGGGATAGACACCCGAAAGAAAACAGAGGTTACCGGAATAGACACCCGAGAGAAAACAGAGGTTACCTGGATAGACACCCGAAAGAAAACAGAGGGTACCGGGATAGACACCCGAGAGAAAACAGAGGATACCAGGGAGGACACCTGAGATAAAAGTGAGAGGATTCGCCTTGTTCCTGCGCTTTAATATAGCGGTCAGAACAAATGTGAATTCATAGTCCCAAATAATAGGGAATGATTAGGATACAACCACGTTTAAAGATGTTGTTAAGGGAGTTTATTTACACCCCATGTCGGGGTATTGATTAGAAGGCAGAGATATTTGTGTCCAGGCGGTGTCTGTCTAGTCTGTCAAGTGTCTGTTGTACGTGTTGGGTTGTATGTCACATTTAAAGAATTTTGTATCATTGATTGTTTGAAACAAAGTCTGGCTTTTATGCGATTCTGTAGTTGAGAGGGTATCACACCTGAATTGATGTTCTTGAGTAAATTGGTAATATAACATTTTGGCGGGAAAAAGATTGGATTGGAGCTTGCGGTATTTGGTGCTCGCTCATATTGTTGGGAGTGGTGAAATTGCGTGAAAGTATTGTTAAAAACAGAGTTCAAGCATGGAAGAGATTACCCCACTTGCTCACATATGCAAACAATTGCCTAAACATGCACCCAAGCTTAAGAAATATAGCACCAAGTCGGTTAAGGCTACCGCCCACAAGATGTTTATGCCGTGGCCACAGAATGGGCCCTTTTCCAAAGCTGTCTTACAACATATGACGACCTACTTGCATGCCACATATACAGGCAAGAAAGTAGAAAAGTAGAAAAACGTCTTGCTGTTCAAGAACTTTGGAAGATGTTTGAACAGCTGAAGGAGGAAGAGCCACCCACAGACTGGATATTAAAAGTATGCACAGAGGGGGGTGAAATGCCTACCGCGGCATCAGCCCCGTCTGAGCCAGAGATGAGGGAAGTAAGTCAGAGGGACTCTACCCGCTAAGAGAGCTCAAGGCAGCCACGGGGTATAGCAACCCCGCATATGAGTCACCTACGTACAGTAGTGACGAAATTAAGGAGAAGGATCAGGATAAAAATCTTGCCTACGCAATCCCGAGGGACAAGGAGAGACGCAATGATGAAAGGAAGGACCAGGCACAGATTAGTGCACCTCTCGATAAAGGGAGAGAGGGAAAGAAATGGAAAGGAAGTGAAGACAGAACTGATGAGATAGCATTCACGAAAGACGAATGGATGGGAGGACAGATATTGTTGAAACTCGATGGAAAAGGAAGTGATGATGTGAGACCAAGAGAGAAGTCTGATGAGACACACAGAAGGGAAAAAGAAAAGGATAAGGAAATAAGGGACGAGAGAATAAAAAAGAAAGATAGGCTGAGGCGAGAAAAGCAATATCGCGAAGAGCAAGGATAAAACCGCTCAGTCGCAAACAATGCGCAGCCTATGAGCAGTGCAGACAGAACCTGCAAAGGTTGGAAGAAGAACAAAGAGTACATGAAAGAGAATAAAGAGATATGAAGATGAGGAAGTTAGAAGGTCAAATGAATGTAGAAATGAAAGGAGAAGGGAAAAAGATAAAACTAGAGACGAAGCAAGGAAGCGCAAAGAAGCCGATGAACGTAAGCGTAGACAGAGGGCACGGGATCTCGAATATTTGGAGCGGGAAGTTAAAAAACCCAATCCTGTTGTAGAATGGGAAGACATTGAAAAATTCTTTCCTGCGTACGACTCAGTACCAGGCACAAGTGGGACAAATGTTGAAGATGACTTCGACACCAAAAGCATCAGGGAAATGATCGATAAAATATATTATGAAATTGGGCTGGAAACAAAATACCACGGGGGAAGGGAAGACGAGCGCTTGGAAAGCACTCAGCTATATGACACAGAGTATGTCACCCAAAGTAGTGGGAGCAGGAGACTGTCCCTGGACAGGCTAGAAATTAGTAAGAACGACGAAGACACAAGGAGTTGCTTGAATTGGGAACAATCAGTGTCTGACTCCGGAGAGGACATGGAGGATGAGACAAATGAAGAAGGGAGACGGCGTGAAAAGCGGCTCCCAAGGGACAAAGGGGTACGATTGCCAGACGCTAGTGAGTCTGCCGCGCAGCCTGACCGGCATGGTGGAACACCCCACAGTCAGAGGGGATGTCGGCACCCGCCTATGTAGACAGATTGAGGGCATTGCCAGGTAGACGGCGATGCGGGTATGTTACCCCAGCAATAGACAGGAGAGCCATGGAGAAAGAGAAGGAAGACTGCGCATTCCAGTTCCCGCTGCTAAAAAAGGGGAGAGTAAGACCATAATATATTCAATGGCCACACATGGATCGAGAGAACCTGAAAAACAAGCTTCCTGTGCTGATATCGGGAGCCGGGTAGTGGATACATGAGTTAGAAAAAATGACAGGGGGTATCACGTTAGCTATAGGGGACATTAAGGGCCTCCTAATTGCCATACTTGGTGAGAGAGCAGACGATGTGTGGAAATGGGCAGTGTACCCTGGTGTAACCATAATTAACACTACCCATGACGGAGCACCATTTAATAACTGTAGAGCAGCAGTGTGGAAAGCGCTTCGAGTGTTGTACCCAGACACTTCCAATATGGGAGCTATAATGACTCGAAAAAAGATGGAGTCAGAAGATCCGTTGATTTATATCCAGAATTTCCCAGACGCGTGTATGCTCGAAACGCATGAATCTTGGACGAAATCTATCCATGTATTCTACCATATATTGTGCCAAGGGTTGACAGAACTGGTGCAGAAACAGCTCAAGAAATTGGTAGGAGTAGAGGCTAAACCTTGGGCTGAAATACAGTTGAATATTGCACATTACTGTAGATTGTTGCAAGAAAAGAATTGAAAAAAGAAGGAAACTCGTAAGGGTGAGGAAGCGAAGCTGGTGCAAAAGAAACTATCAAAGTATGCTCTCGAGGGAGCCATGCTGACAAGCCCAGCTGATCCGAACGTACAACAGGTGACTAACCCGCTGCAGAACAACCAGTGTAACGCGGGATTTTACCCGAGGGGAAGGGGATTTAGAGGAAGAGGATGGAAGAGTAATCAGGGAGGGTTTCAAAGTAATCAGGGAGGTTTCCAGAGTAACCAAGGATGCTTTCAAAACGTGCAGATGGGCAATCCAGATATTTCAAATGGATAAATAGCCCGACCACCACCAGTGTGGTGGCAAAATGGTCAAGGAATGGGAGCAGGCATGGTGAATCCACCTGCAATCTCCCAATCTCTCTCCTTGCTTCAAAAAATCACTCAAAACATGGCTTTTCAAATAATATGAAGTCCAATAACCCTGTAACTGTAAATATAACTGGAACCTTCTTTCTTGCATAATCCTTGCTAAATATGCTTTCTGCGGGCACAATATTATAAATGTTAAGAATGCCTAGAAAATATATGTAACCATGTGTTTATTATCTATGCAAATGTTAATAATGACTTATGTAATCTTGCTGTGATACCCGAGAGTCTGGGCGTGTAACAAATGAAATAAATAAATAAATAAATAAATAAATAAAACAGGGCGGTGCACAGAATCACACAGTGCAGCAGCAAGCACCAGGCATGCAGCAAGGTGTACAGCAAGGGGTTCAAACCCCGAACATGGGCAACCTGCCACAAGGGCAATCCCAACAGGCACCAACGCAAATGTCTCAGGGCACAAACTCCGGAAAGGGAGGCAACCCTGGGAATGGAGAAAATCCACAAGTATACAGTGGACCAAACTTATATATGAACTAGGACAGCTAACTGGGAACCCTGATGTGCTCTATCCTATCAGTTACATCAGACCCTAACAGGGAACCAAGGGGGAATGTCATCATAGGGGGTAAAGAATATTCCTTCCTAGTTGACATGGGTGCAACACGCTCGTGCATACGGGAGGGCAAGTTTTCCTTGTCCGACGAGGCCATAGACACTCAGAGTTTTACAGGAGCTCACAGTCGAGTTCCCTTTACAGACGCACTCCCAGTCTCCGTAGGAGAGTGCAAAATTAATCTACCTTTATTGTATTCGCATCAGACCCCAGTAAACATTTTGGGTTGAGACTTAATGACAGAGTTGAATATGACAATCTCGTTCACGGAGGAGCGCATAGTATGCTCCACTCCAGGAATGCATTATTCAAACGTGTGCGAAATAATCAGAGCATACTCCGGACGCATAGCCATGAGAGCTATACCATTGGAACCAGAAGTCTTTGCATATGGTATGCGTGTGCTTATGGCAGGATTGCCAGGCGTTGCAGATAAACCTATGAGAACCCCTGATGAGTTTCTATTCAGACCAAGAATACCTATGCATGAAGAAGAGGGACAGGTATTTCCCTTAACGATACTAACCGCAGCAGTGCGAGGGAAAGTAGCATTGGTCGAAGGGTACGATGATGAAGGCAGACAATGGTGCGCGGTTAAAGCCATTGAAGAAGGGTATCGAGTGACTGACGTCACCGATGACGATCTGTTTGAAGAACAACCTGACTCAGAAGAGACGAGAGTGGAAGTGAGTCTCATATTTTGGGTGAAAATGTTCAAAAGAGAAGTGCCTCAGAGAATGATGTTGGCACTGATACGTCCGGAATACTTTGATGACGACATGGCCCAAGTGCCTGTCTCAGTATGGACTACAGGACCTTATGACGTAGTCCTCCTGAAGGGGGTGGGAGGATTGAAAATTAAACTGAAACCGGGAGCAATTTTACGAAGAGCGCTACAGTATCCCATTTTCCAGAGAAGCAGATGAAGGGATCGCAAAGACAATTTCTGCCATGATGGATCAGGGCATCCTGGTGACATCAGAATCACCCTGTAATACAGTGATTTACCCCGTCAAGAAATCAAAGGGAGGGTCTTGGTGTTTAATCCAAGATTTAAGAGCATTAAACGATATTGTTGAGGCTGAGTTCCCTCTAGTCCCTAATCCATCTGCAATTCTCTGTAACATACTGATCGAGGCAAAGTATTTCACAGTGATTGACTTGAAAAATGCTTTTTTCTCAATCCCGTTACACAGTGACTTGCAAGATCTGACGTAATTTACTTTCAGACAAATGCGTCTGAAAAGCACAAGGTTGCCACAGGGGTATTGTGAGTCCCTGTCCATCTTCAACAGAGTCCTGCAAATGGACCTAAGCAATATTGCAGTAGACAGTGTTGTTTAGCAGTATGTGGATGACATTCTGATCTGCAGCACCACTGAAGAGCAATGCAGGTGCGATTATGTCCAGCTACTGACTATACTGGCTGATAAAGGATACAAGGTTGACAAGGAAAAGTTACAATACTGTCAACACGAGCTGCTGTACATAGGCCAGCTAATCTCACATGAAGCGAAAAAGGTAACCCCAGAAAGGTACTGAGGCTATCATGAACACGGCTAAGCCGCTCACGATAGAGCAAATGCAGTGCTTCTTAGGCCTGTGCAACTATGTTAGAGCATGGGTTTTTGATTACAGCACTTATACCAAGTCCTTGCTCCAGGCTCTAAAGAAGGTCCAGGTGACAAAGGAAAAAATGTAATGGACTGAGGCAATGGAAAAGGGCTTTACAGAACTCAAGAGAACCATTTGTATGGCTCCAGTTCTCGGGATTCCTAATTATGCAGAGGAATTCTACCTGTTCTCGCACACGAATGGCAGCGTTAAGACGGCAGTGCTTGCCCAAAGAACTTCGTTGGGGTACAAGCCCCTGGCATTACAGTGGGAATCTGGACCCAGTAATGAGGGGCCAGTTCCCATGCGAGCAAAGTTTAGCTGCTGCAGAGTTCGCCATTGAGAAGGCGACAACCATTGTAATGGGTTGCTCCATGACGTTATACGTTGAGCACTCATTATTTGCCATCTTAGAGAAACCAAAAGGCACACTGACATCTCAGAGAGCTTCTGCCTATGAAGTGATCATATCTATTCCATCTATCAAAATAGTTCTATGTAAAACAGTAAACCCAGCCACGTTCATAGCTGAGCCAGTTACTGAAGGAGAGCTGATACATGACTGCACAAACCATGAAGAATTCTATGATGAAATCCACAGGGTGAAAGAAAATGCCCTGGCAGGTGGTGATATCGTGTTCATTGACGGTTCATCAAGAATCGACCAAGAAAACGGTCAAAGATATACAGGCGTTGCCATAATGAAACACATAGCAGAATTTCAAGTACTCATCAGTGCACAAATACCATCTCATTATTCAGCACAAGCTGCAGAATTATTGGCGTTGATACTCACCATTGAGAATCATGCAGACCAGGAAGTAACAGTATACAGTGACTCTGCCTATGTGACGTCCACAGTGCACGCAGGACTAGCACACTGGAAAAGAAGGGGCTACCTCAGAGCGGACGGCGCGCCAGTGCAGCATGCAGCCTTATTGGACAGGCTGATAAAGGCACTACAGCTCCCAGTTGGCATAGTGGTCGTGAAATGCGCCGGCCACACCAAAGGGACAGATTTTATGTCACGAGGAAACCATGCAGCAGACACAGAAGCCAAGCGTATGGCATCCAAAAGTGAGACGATCATGGAAGTAGAAGTGGCGTGCACCCATGAACGAATGATGGTAGCACGAGCCACACCAGAAGCCTGTAGTAATATGGGGCAGACTCAACTGATGGAGCTTCGAGGGGAGGCAACTCAGGACGAAAAAAACCTATGGAAACGTCGAGGGTGTTCTTTAAACCCCTCTGACGGCCTTTGGCAGCAGACAGCACTGGTAAACCAGTAATGACTGTAGCCCTACTAAAAATAGCAGTGGAACAGTTGCATTACCCATTTTATATGTCAAAAGAAAATCTAGCCGCAACGCTCGCAGAAGACTGGTTTATACAGAATTTAGCAGAGCATGTTGCATTCTTTATGGTGAAATGCATAATCTGCCAGCAATTCATCGCTGGGCACACATTAAAAGTAGTGAGAGGAATCATTCCCCGGCCAAATGGGCCCTTTCAGCACTTACATATTGATTATGTCGACATAATTCAAGTGTGTAACAGGTACAGGTACTTAATTGTAGTGGTGTGTCTATTCTCTAGCTGGATAGAAGCAGGTCCCTGTACACACCAAGACTCAACCTGTGCTGACAAATTCCTGGTGAGGGAAATGTTACCCAGATGGGAGGTGTGTGAGGTGATGGGATCAGATAACAGGGCTCATTTTGTTAAGGCAGTCTTTGAGCAGATCAGCTTGCTGCTTGGTATAAAGCACAAGTTCTCGTCGGCGTATCATCCGGATGGTAATGGTGTTTGTGAGAGGCTCAACGGCTTGTTAAAGGAAAGGATAGCCAAGTTGAAGCTTACTGTAAAGAGGGGATGATTGCACTGTCTACCACTGGAATTGTATGCTCTTCGGAACCAACCACGCTCCGACCATCATCTTACGCCACACGAGATAGTCATGGGAAGGATAATGAGGACCCCCCCCTCACCCCTCGAGATAAGAGCTAGATGTGATGCCCAGTCAACCCGAGAGGTCCTGGGAACCGAGCTGCAGGAATACCTGAACTGCATGACATCAGGCCTATCTGTAATTTCAGACCAACTGCAGCAACAACAAAAAGGGTGCAGCACAGCACAAAACACAGCAGGAGATGTTGAAACAGACGCCGTTCAAGGTCTACGTATGCCACTCATCTTCCCTGGAGACGCTGCGTTGTTGAAAAACCACACAAGAAAAAGGTGGGACGAGCCAAGATTCAACGGCCCTTTTATCGTAGAGGACTGCAGGACTGAACTCCTTCAGCTGTCAAACTGCAAGGCAGGAGAGCATGGATCTTTCTGAATGACATTAAACCCTATATCGGAGAGATCCCTCTAGCTGCACCCCACCGTGAAGAAATCACAGACAACGGGGAAGAGCCTCAGCACGTGCAGACAAGATCCATGATGAGGAAGAAGGACGCATGAGCAGCAAAGCCAAGACAAAAGAACTCTTTTTGAAAAGTTGTGGCTTAAACTGGACATTTCCACCAAACAAAAGGGGAATAAGGACATAATACGGACAAACTGTGCATCCTAGTTGCAGGGTAAAGAAGAGAATTGTGCATCTAAGCCACAACACATTGATAATACAAACATTTGAACCAAGCCTCGCCTAAGCATTGTTGGAAAACAAGACTCTGATAGACCGTGAGCAAGGACTTTTCTTTTAAGAGCTTAAAACAGTGTCCTGAAACGACCAGCACCAAGACTTGTTCTGCAGAACTTATGGTATCCCGCAGCAGAAATATCACAAGGGATGTACTGTTCTGTTTCCAGTTAGTACTAGAGACATATCCGTCACTTGTAGGGAGAGTCACCAGTGTCACAGACTTTATTCAAGATCCTGCCAACAAGAAAGTAATCCGGCAACTGCTGACTGTCCTCGCGGAAGCCTTTCGTTGTGTTACCCGAATACAGTGATAAGGAGACAAATGCTTCCACCACAGGCGATAATAGATGAACTCACAAGTACACTTTTCTTTTGCATCATAGAGGAATGCCCAGCACTCGTCGGGAGAACCACTGACACACTTACATTTATACGAGATCCAACAAACACTGAACATTTAAACCAGCTGTGGGTCAAACTAAATTATGTAGTCACAATCCACACAGCAGGAAAGTGTAGAGACTGTTCACGTCAAAAGAAAGGCCTGTGATCCAGAAACCAGAAAAACAGGACAAATGTCCCTGTCTCCCGAGCACAGCCAACTGGCACACAACTTCCTGTTCCGTCTAGTCACTGTCTTTCCAGAAATGGTGGGGAGACCTGCCGAGGTTGACGTCATCACCTTCATCAGAGATCCAGTTAATGTTGCACATATGGGAACGCTCCTACACGGCATTATGCTCCAAGTGGAACTGTCCAACTTCCAAAGAAAGTATCTGAGGAGATTCTATTGAAACCTTCCGCCGAGGGACAGATCCAGGAGGCAGAGTCAAAGCACTTCATCTTTCCACCGAGGGACAGATCGAGAGAGCAGAGACTAGAACTTCACCGTCTTGTTCTTCTTCTTTTTTTTTTTTTATTTTTTTTTTTCATTTTGACTTTGATTTTGATTGATTGATATTTTTCCATTTTTATATTGAACAGGTTCCAGCTTTCTTCAGGACTGAAGCAAATTCGGGGGTGCACTGGGAATTGACCGATTTTGAATATGCATAACGAATGTGACTCACCAAAGGGGTTAGTCTAATCTTTTTTCATAGTCTAGCAAGAGAACTGTATCCCGTAACCAGAGATAATCGTCACCCGCAAGAGGGGGGACACTTACGAAGCACAAGACACTTTATGTTACAAACGTTCCGAGAGACAATAATGGAGTAAGTGAAAAGAAAAGAACTTTAACAGTTGATATGATTGAAATTGGGGCCCAGAACAGTAACTTGGTCCTCCCACAGAGGGGCGCCCCCGCTTCCCTGGAAGGAAATGCTGCCAACGTTCATACCGCTCGATTATATGTTTATGCATAGTGATTATCATTGTTTTTCTGTCATTAACAATCAGAACTGCATTCTTTATTGGCGCACAAAGCGTTCCAATTTCATTGCACCCACCAGATAATGTACGCATGGGTCCCACAAAAGCACCTAGACCATATATAGTTATTCCAGTTCCAAGAAAATCTGATGGTAAGGTAAACAAACTAAAATTGAATGTAATTAGTAGTGATTCATACAAACTTGAGGTAATGAATGAAGAGAAAAGCTGGAGACAGGGTCAGCGTGGAATGAATTAAAACGTAGCACTGACCACAACACGCACACACATGTTGAATGCACATGAACAAGGGCAAGTGTCAATGGCTACAGAACCTCAAACGAAGACAACAGAAGGTACAAGACTGCCTACCGAACAACCTGTCCCAGAAAATAGTAAAGGGGACCGAAACGAATCAAATGAAAGGCCGACTAAAGAAGATATAGCAAAAGCCCTCAAGAAGACAGAAGCGGCTACGGGAGAATTCACTGCAAGGACACAAATGTTGATAGATCATTTATTCCGGTTTATAGCTAGAGCAAGGAAACTGCATGAGGAACTGAAAAATAGAACCACAGAGACTGTAGTGATAATCACACCAGTTACAACACAAATAACAAGCACCAGGCCCACGATGCAGCCTTACGTTGGGCTGATGTCAGACGGATGGTGGGTAAAAGCACTCTATGAAAGAATGCAAGAGGAGAGGAAGAGAAACGCAAAAGCCCCTCTTAGCACATTGATGCAGATGAAGAAACCTGCTTCACCGACCAGAATGCCCGAGAGACCTTCAGCAAGGAAAAGTCACACAGACGCATTGAGAGATGTAGTTATAGCTAACTACAGAAAGACACTCAGAATCAAGAGAAGCCCACATGAAGATAACAATGAACTAAATGATTACCTGGATAGCACAGCACATCTAGGAAACAACATTTGGTACCAACACATGAAGGAGGTCGGAAGAAGTAAATCAGAAGGAGAATGCTTCGTCTGTGCACTTCTACCGTACAGCATGGGAAAATCCAAGATCTTTGTGGCTGTAGAAATTGATGTCTCTACAGCACACTGTATGTCACATGTAGCAATGTGCAACACCAGAGGACAGTTTATGGGGAAAGACGCCTCCTTGATATGGGCAACTGAAACGTACTACCCAGATGAAGACGGCTATGTTCAGGACATCAAGACAAGAAATAGAGCTCATACTAGGAATCACGTGATCAGGTATGAGAAGCCTGAAGTCAAAGGATCAGGAACAAGATGGGAGATAAACCCAAGGCTGACCGTCCAAGGAAAGACTCCAGAAGAGGCTCAAATCTGGAAGAACAGAGGCTAAATGCAGATTTGGGGGACAGTGGTTTCCCCAAACGGATGGGAGGAAAGAGTGGTGATCTGCCGAGCATGGAGGGTCCTTGGAGCCTTCCAAGAGGCAATAGAAAACTCACAGAGGTTATGCAAACCTCTATGGCCGAAGTTGGTAAAGTTACTAACTTGGGTCGAAGACAGAGGAGGACCCTTGCAGAGAGTGCCACTGGAAGGCCCAAAATTGTGCTTCAGGAACAATGGCACAAGAAAGATAGGGGAGAATCAAAACTGCAGACAAATCTTTGGAGCTCCCCGAATGACTCACGGAACTTCAGTAATTATGGATCATTACTGGGCATGTGGATCCAAAGCATACATAAGACTGCCGAAAAACTGGGGAGGCATATGCACAATAGTGAACGTCCACGTTCCTGAACTAGTGATCCCGAAAAGCGACCTGAATATTGACAGTTTCCCGAAAGCAGATGCTCACCTGAGAAAAAGGAGATCAGTGGAACTGGTATCCCGAATGAAGAGAGAGAATTACTTTTCTGCCAAATCAGAAGAAGCATTTCATTCAATCCCATATGAACACAGGCTTTTCAGCCTTAATTCATCAGTGTTCACAACAATCTACATGCCAAAAATCCAAGTTGGAGTAAATACCAAATGGTTGCAGATAACCAGATGGGAGTTATTGCAGAAATCAACACTACCATAAAAGGATTCAATGCGATTAAGGAAGAACTAAGAGCAATCCGATTGATGACCCTCCAGAACAGATATGTACTTGACATGATCACCGCGATGGATGGAGGTGTTTGCGCAAAAATTGGAAAATCATGTTGCACATTTATACCTCAAGAAAATGGAACCTTAACAGAAGCCATAAGTATGCTGAAAAACCTACAGAACCAGATGATCGATGAAACTGACGAAGTTGATGTTGACAGCTGGTTCAGAATTCTATTCTCATGGGTCCCACAATGGATGGCGGACATATTCAAGTTTCTGGGAGCCCTGCTATTGCTGATACTACTAGGATTTTGTCTTATCAAGATAATCATCACACAATACCAGAAAACTACGAAGAAAGTCATTGGGATGAAGATCATGATCGATGTCAAACCAGGATGGAAGCCCAGAGATCTGACTGATGAAGAAATAAGAGACTTTGTGAAGGCCAGCGAATTTGTGCCAGAAGGAAAAAAGTTTGTGTATCCCAGAAAACGAAGAAAATATAAAGGAAAGTGGATCTACTGCAGCCCAAATGGACAATGCCAGCTAACGACCTGGAACAAAGACAAACATGTAAAAACAGCAGGAAGTTTGAAGGGAGTAATAAAAATATGGACTCCAAACAAATACACGTTCACACCATCATGTACAAACCCAGAAGATGATGAACAAGATGCAGAAGAACCAAGTAAGACGAATCCAAAGGAGGAAGCAGAAGTGGTCAATGAACCGACCAGAGGGGGGAGTGTAGAGGAGGTCCCAGACATGGCCTGAACCCTAGCTCCCCATTTTGAGGTACTAGAACGTACTCGCCAAAATATGTGATGTATGAGGAACAAATGAACCAACAGAGAGCAGCACTAACACTCTGCCCAGTGCCCATCAGAAGAGCAATACCTGTTGAAGTGCCTATAACCAGACAACCTTGGGCAGCACCGGACCCGCTGAGACAACCGTACCAGCAGCTGGCACGAAATGAAGACTACTTGCAGACTGTCCCCGAAGAGACCCATAGAGCCTTAATGGAAGGCAAATGGTGACGACATAAAAGCCCGAACAGACGTACAAATGAACATAAACGAAAATTGAAAGATGACACACAAGGACGAAATGTAAAGAATAATGATGTAATGGACTTCTAAGACGAAACAATGTTGATATATAAAGAAACGTAACCATGAAGTTAGATGAAAATATGCAACTAACAAATGCCTGTAAATAGGCTTGGAACGCAAGAAGCTAAGGAAACGATAGTGCTTGAAATGCTTAGTATAAGGATAGAGTGGCAAGCGCCAATTATATATCTACCTCAATGAAGCACATTATACAAGTGCGACTCCATTTTGTAAAAGCAGAACTAAGCCCAGGCTGTAAGGGGCCAACAAGGCCGAGTTTCATATTCCAGCTAAAGCCAGAAGGAAGGAACGGAATTGAAAATGAGCACAAAGCAGCTCATGCCTTGGAATTTGAGGTCAATTTAAGGAAGGGAGGAGAGCAGCACTCCGAAGAATCAAAACTTCAGAGCATAGCAGTCTGCCCCGTGAAGGTCGAGATAAGGAGGCCCCAGGCAGGTGGCGAGGCTAAGAAAGAATCAAATATACGAAAAGAAGTAAAATGAAGCCGATTCACAGTGAACAGACACGTGACCAGCTAAGCGCGAAGAGGTACCAACGTCTGATGTGACCCAGAACCCGAGGATGCCATAACTTTTCCGGATAAGAAGCTACAGTTTCGAGGACATCCTTAGCCAACTAATTGACACATAGCCCTAAAAGTACTGATTGATGGAAGAAAGGCAGGGTGAATCTTGGGGCACAAGGCACCTGGGTGTCCATTTTGCATGCTGCTAATTAAAGTGGAGATTTATGTCTAGGGGTGTAACCTACCCAATCACAATGGACCAAATAATCTAGGGTCCTATAGATAGTAGGACCAATGAAATGTCGTACTTGTAGTGACGTCTATCCCGAGTGTTATAGAGTGACGGGAGTAGATGCCCACCCGATAAGAGTTATCCAATCCTCACGCTCTGTTACCATATACAGATATAGCACCTATACTTAAGTTACATTTCCCGACCAATAGAATTGCATGACAAACTTTGAGTGTTAAACGTCAATGATGACGAGAATGTACTATAACTATTGCTGTCTGAATGAAGAATTTGGGAGTTGAAGCGAGAAAGGCGATCACATCACTGTTGATTTCCATTTGTTTCCCTGTTTTTTGTATTTGTCATTAAACGAACTTCCCTTTGCCAAACTACTGAGTTGTCCTTATTGATTTGTGTTGGAGTAAGAGAATCCTGCACCCCATCCTCCTCAAGGTGCAGCTATCTCGTCTTAAAAGTACTTGAGGGTGAGCTCTGATCCCATGGGCCTGTCAGAGGTTGCTCCGCCCTCCCACCACTATGCTCAAGTGTATGTATGCCTGACTTTGGGTGGCAGATCGAATGAGGGTTTTGCATTGCTTTTTCCCTGCAGAGAGGTTGCGCGGTCAGATCCAAAATAGTGGGCATACGTTGGACTGCCTGCAGGCCGTCTCTCGTGAAGCCCATATTTACTATTGTTCTTCCTTGTTTTTCGAGTTCCGTGCCCTTCCCTGCCCTCTGGGAAAGATATGCCCACACCCTGCGAGTTGTCTCTCGCAAGGCACTTGGCCGCTCGAAGAGACGTGCCTTGCCTGCGTGAAGTCCCTGCAAGGTATGGCAAAGTGACGTGCAGTAGATTCCATGAATTGACTTTCGGGATTTTGCACACACTTTGGCGTGCAAGGTCCCTATTTGCCACGCCCATATTTCCATGAATCGGGCCCTATAGTAATTGAATTACAGACTAATTTGCACAGTATTATGTATGATATTTAATTTGTACATAACATTGCACAATGGAAGCTGGTAACACATTGCAGTCCTTAAATGTTTTCATGAACTGAAATATGTTAGCATGTTCTTGATACATTGCACAGAATCTCTGGAATTAGAATGCAGCTATCCTGCAAAATAAAATTTGGTCTAGCTGCAAACATAATGATTTTCCTGCTCTCGCATATTCTACAGACTGCCTCTCAGCACCATACACTACAAACACTACTTTAAGACACATTGCACAACACCCAGGCTCAGACTGGCCTATAGGGCAATAGGGCAATCCCCGAACCAAAAACGCAAAATGCTAGCGTGGGACAGTTTTTTGGGTCAAAGTGGGACACTTTTTAGTCCCATGTGGGCTGATTTCATACGTTACTTCACTATGTGGCTAGTAGTTTTGAACTGTGTTTCTGCATGAATATTCTTTAAAATGCACAGGTTGCATGACATTTGATCAAAACCCTCCCTTTTGGGTACTTCTCAAACAGTCTGTCTCAAAAGGAATGAATTGCCATTTTCAACTGTGGGCCACTTTTTCATTGGTGCCCAGGACAATGTTATGCCCCAGTCCGACCCTGACAACACCTCTTCCATTCGAATGCAGCTATCCCCACAATATAAATTTGGTCTAGCTGCACACATAATGATTCTCCTGCTCTCACATACTCTCGCTACTACCTCTCTGCACCCATCCACATGCTTGCTCGACACGGGTGACTAGCAGGGTTTTGGCCCCCTACCTACCTTTGTATTGGTTAAAATGCACACACACATTCTATAATTCTCTGATGAATTTCCCATAACTAGGCTTCTGTCCCCCAAGGGCGTTCCACCTACAGGGTGTTCCACCTACAGAGCGTCGGGACCATACCAATGGGGAAGGGCTCTATAAAAATGACAATTACATTACGTCTTAAGAAGTGACAACAGTGTGACATTGCACATATGGATATCTGTATATTATTTACGCCTAGAGTGGGTGCACCAGCCAATCAGGTTGTTCAGAACATGTTCTGAGCAAACTAACAACTGCTTGCATGCCCCACCATCTTCCCTTCCTCGCTCCACCATTGCCAATCTGATTACCCCCACACCTCGCATATCCAGCTTTCGCTTACCTTATGTTCTTCCATGCATTGACAAGCCTCTACTTACATACCACAGCTTGCCATGGAAATGGAAGAGGTGCTCCATCAAAAGCCATGCATTGCATTTCTATGGTGCCCATGTTGGGTAGTATTTGTTTCAAACAATTTATTGTGCTCTCTCCACAATCCGGTGTTTCAAACAAATACATTGAGGTCAGTCCTCTGGGACTTTAATCCTGGTTGTTGATATCAATAATCACTGGTTCCCTGTGCTGTGCTGGGTGCCTGTGTTAAAGGCTCTGAGATATTAACTCAGGTACTGGGCCATTACACCATGGTAGAACCCAGTGAAATAGTGGTCACTGCAAAAACACTTATTGTGTAGCTTTGATGGGCAGGGGAGGAAGTTGTAACCATGGGAAGCTCTGGTGACTGCATCACCGTGCCCATGTTACACCACCATTGAATTAATTAGTAGACACTCAGCTTTTAGGGTATTTAGTGCTGAAGTTCTAGACAATGTTGAATAAGCAGCCACGTCCACATGTTGAAGTCATTCTCAGGCATACCACCTGTAAATGCATCTTTGTGCCAAACAACTCAGGAGACATGGTGGTCTATCGCAAACAATTGCAAGATAGTGCCTTCCATCCACATGTCCGAAGAGAAAAGATGACAAGCAAATAAGAAGAATTCTCAGCAAAGTCAGCATATGGCCCTTGGGAACGTGCATATGGAATGGATGAGATCACAGCAGAATAATTCTGAGTCGAAATAATGGAATCAACTCAGGAAGTTGGCAAAGTACTGCTTTATTAACAATTACCTAAAACAGGGAGGTTAGAACGAACATCAACAGACTTATGCTCAGTATCTCAATGATCTCCACACAAAATATAGACTTTATACTAAATAATGCATCAGAGTGACGTCATACTATGTGGCAATAGTGAAAACATATCAAGTGTCTGGATTGGTTAAGGGAGCCATCTAAGTAAACATTTTTATAGTCGCTAGGATCATAATTGGCTGTCCGTTATCAGGTGGACAACTTATGCCTACCTCTAAAAACATGTCATTTCAGAAACATTTACATACACAGTTTCTCAATGGTATTCAAACTTTAAGGTCCTTTGTTGTATGGACTGATATAATGGGTTGTCATGATTGTGCCATGTCTGGAACATTCGGTTCATTTAGCAGCAGTAAGCCCAGAGCGAGGTGCAGGGAGATAGGACATGAAGCTAACTCACCACCCAATTAGCCCAGTATCTCTCTTCACCCATGCCTTCTGCCATGAAATTGTCTTTGTACTTGGCCATGCAGAGTATCCTTGTCTTTGAGAATGCACAGGAGTGAGGGCACTCACTATCGTGTCTGGAACTCCAAGTTCAAACTCTATTTCCATCCTTTGCTAAAGTGACAGGAGACCATGATTTGGTCCATTTTGCAGCTTTTAAATACTCTAAATGAAATATAACTTGCCACCTCGGTGTTCTTTCTTCCACCTTATTTTGAGAAGGTTCCTCCTCCGCATAGTAGATAACTGCCTTCAATTTCTAGACTCTTGTTTTGAGGCCAGGCAGCCTCGCCACGCAACTCCATGAGCCTATTATTCTTGCTGTGACACCGTTTTCCATTTCTGCTTCATGGGTCCTGGCTTACTGAGTTCATGACACCAATGTCCAGTTTTTTGTGCAATGGTGGCTTCGCCTGCATTCTATTCACTACTTATAGCTGGCTTCTATCTTGCGTTTCAGCATCTGTACATTAATTGAGCGGTTGTTCTCTGCAGCACTTCATGCACTTGTAATCCTCTTCTTTTATACTTGACAGTTCACTAGAGCCTGGCTTCATCATTGGCCTTCTAGGATCCATGTATCATCTTCAGCCAGTGTCTCGAGACATGTTGCCCACCTCTTTTTCATATTCCTTCAGGGAGTTCCTCCCACAGGTTATCTTCACTTTGGGGGTACATTAGATAAGGTTCTCTTAATGTTTATCTTCTTCCAAACTCTCGCTGCAGTATTGTCACAATGGTTGGTGTCAAACATGGCACAGTCTCATGTCTCCAATGTAGGGGATGTAGGGGGGGCGGGATCGCCTGCAGATGTACACAGCTGCTCCTCGACAAAAGCATCCATCACGGTAAAGAGCTTAATTCCAATCAGAAGATGTGAAGCATAGGGTATAAGACTGGCCCTAGGACCCGTTATGCTCTCATCTTATGCATGCCACATCAAGCCTTGCAGACGTGTCCCCATATTAGGTTATAACACACTCTATGCTGCACCAAATCACCATCATAGCAGTTTCCAGCAAAACAAGCCCTGATGTCCTGATTCTAAGCTGCTCTTTGTTTTAAATGTCAGCACCCAGGGCCAAATCGCATAAATTGCTCTAAGTAGTGCACATTAAGACAGTTGTGTTAAACTGACATTTCTGTGTTATTTAGAATTAATGACGCTAATTGCACAGGGGAATGACACACATGGTTATTCACGGTCGGACAATGCCACTTGAGCTTTTTTTTCAGTATTGCTGTCGATGCGTTCTCAGAGAAAATGACAATGTTCTTAATTCAGGAGCATCGAATTCCACACTCCACGCGCTGCACGCCTGTCACGCACAATGCTGCCTCGTTAAAGGGGGTGCACTGCTGTTTCTGTGCCTGGGGCGCTATCACAGGGGAGCCTCTAGCCCCGAGCCTGTAGGGCTGCATGAATATTGATGTGATGAGGGCAGTAAAAAAAAGATGAGGGGCAACTGTGTGCTAAGCAGCCCCAAGAACAGGTCCCCAGGAGGCAAATGAAGGACATGAAAGAGAAGGTAAGAATCTCTGGGCATCTCCCAAGGATGAGGAAGTAGGGAAAGAAATAAGAGACTGAGAAGCAGAGAGAGAAAGAACAGTGAGGCCATAGTTACTGCTCTCCATCGATGTGAGCGATGAGGTTAAAAGATGAAGGGGGTGAGGGGCGCATCCTCTGGTTTGGCTGTGGACCTGGATAGGGAAGCTATAGGCATGTCTCTGCTATAATACACCTACGGAAAGTCCTATAGGAGATCAGTATTCCAGGCTTTGACAGAGAGAGAGAGAGAGAGACAGAGAGAGAGACAGAGAGAGAGAGAGGGAGGGAGTGTGGGGCGAGAGAGAAGTAAAGAGAACGAGAGCCAGAGAGAGAGGGGGGGGGGGGAGAGGGGGAACAGTAATCAGGGATCAGAAAAGTACCCACCCTTTTCGTCTGAGTCAAATCAAGGAATGCCATTTCAGAGAACTCATCTCAGAGAAATCCCAACTCATTGCAAGGCCAGTTCACCGAGATTACACCCATTCTTCTCAAGGGAAAGCTCACCGAAGTGTATACAATATTCGAGACAAAAACACATGAGCACATTTTTAAAAGATTGCAAAAAAAAAAGTAAGCAATGAAGAATAAAGGTTAAAGGGAACATATTAAATTGAAGCTGTAAGTAGTAAAACAATTAACAAAATGGGAAAGAGGGGCAAAGCGGAGCATGAGGTCAGTCGGAGTAAAAGGTGGGGACCCAAGGGCTTCCCTGCCTCTTGCAATAAAGAGGGGTGGAAAATGACTAAGATAACAGAAGAAAGGAAAACAAAAGCCACCATTTCAGGAGATATTGTGAGTTCAAATGGCCAAGAAAAAACATTTTCGATGAGTTGGCTTGCAATGAGGTGACAGTGAGGTGAATGGGCTTGCTTTGGAATTTAGTAGATCATAGGAAAGTGCTCCATCAAAGGTGTATGGACTGGTGTGATGGACTGGCTACCCCTTAAAGAATCGTTCCGGGGTCACCCTCTCAAAATCATTACAGTCAAGAAACTAGTAAAAGTTTCTCCTGTTGACATGAGGCTTGTTGACATCACAATATCAATAAAGCAGCTTCCTTCCGCGTGAAGTGGGCACCAATTAATAAAATGTGATGGGCGTACATAATTTGACAATAATGCTTGGAGTGACCGGCTGCCCATAGTGTTAACAGTCTACAGCCCATGCTAACATGCTCATGAGTAGAGTGTTTAATTAAGCAATAAGCCCCTCGCCGCCGGGGCATTACCGAAATATAGTTATAGTTATAGGCCTGAGCGAAGCAAGGGCCTTAATGAAGGCCCAGCTACATTACCTGACTCGGTAATGACCCTGCGGTGAGGGGCTTATTGCTATTAGTACCCCGGCCCGCAAGACTGGGGTACTAATAGCATTTTTTTGGGTTCGAAACGCTGCCGTGTTTCAGAACAGAAAAAAGAAATGTCAAAGAAAATGGCCACCGGGGAAGGGAAAACAGAGTCCTATTTCCCTTTCCATGGTGGCCATAGGGAGCAGACACACTGGGAACAGAACAGTAATAAAAAGGTATGTGGGGTTGGGAGGGCAGGGAGGGGATTGTTTGCAGGAAAGGGGGCAGGAAAAAAAAGAAAACGTACCTGAATCCCCGGTGGGGGAGGATGCCAGCCTCCAGCTGTGTGGAGGCTCGGAGCGGGGATGGCCCTGTTTCGAAGCCTCCTCATAGGCTGAGGGGCTGCCACAGCCCCGACCGGATACAAAAGAATGGAATCCCGGCCGAGGGATTCCCGGTCAGGTAAAGCCCCGGCAAAGGCAAATCAGAATTTTTTTTACATTCCCATTGACCCTCGATGTGGTTCTAATTGCCTATACTAACCCAGACTGGGGTTCTAAGCTTGTCTTTGTTTGAAGATAAAACATGGCTTGGTGCAGGCCACACAAAGCTTTTTTCACACAGTGAATCTGTGGCTGTTGCACATGTCAAGGCTATCACACAGCCAACAACTACATGCTATGTATGTCGCCACTTCTACATCACGCTATGCTTGCATCTATGAATTTTCACCCACTTTCCCCTCCTCTTATCTTCTCCATACTCTTTATTCCTCCACATACCAAGGTATGGATACCCGGGACGGCGGCAACATGGGCAACCTCCATTCAAGCCACGTATACTAGGACCACTATTGTGGTGATTTGGTGCAATTCTAAAAGACCTCAAATGCAACAGAGCTTACGATAGAAAAGATGCAATCAAGATGGCCATCGGGAGAAATAGGAAATTGTTCTCCCAGAAGAGTACTTTCTATATCCCTCACTGCCAGAGAGGCAAGGCAGCAGTCATCATGATTGTAGGGAGTAGAGTAGGTGGCAGATAAGATGCAACAGTTGACCTTTTTTGACCTTTTCTTTTACTTTTGGTGGTAGGTGGGCAGTGGAGAGCAGGGTGAGTCAGCTGGAGTAGCCAGGAATGTATCTGAATGCAGCACTTACTCATAATCCAGACCTTCGCAGTGGGATTCAGACTGCATTTATGCAATAACCCAAGGGACAAGGGAGGGTGGAACGTGCATTACTACTCCTGGCAACACCTGCACTGCACGATTAAACTCTGTGGAGGCCCCTAGGCAGTCGCAATGTCACCCCCCATCACAAATGATCTCCTAATGCGTTTTAAATGTTCTGCACCACTTCTGCACCACTTTAGCTGGATCCGTTGTCACGGGCCCCTAAAAGGAGTGGGGCCCACACGCTGGTGGCTACTTGGCCTAAGGGATAACCCAGCAATGATCACCTGGGTAAATAAGGCTGCACTTATCAATCATATCATGTCACGGCCCTGCCATTGCCAGGCTGCATTTCACATATGCTGAGTCCAGCAAGTGGGGCTACAACTGAGACAAGCCTGCAGGGTGGCATCACTTGACCGATGATAGTTGTGCCTGGGCATCTATGACTGTATGTGCCATGTTAGGTCTATACTTGGCAGGGTTAAAATAAGACTCTCTTCGGCCCCAGGATACCAAACACTTTGCTGGCCCTTCCTGATAGTTTGCAAGGTTATAAAACAGTGCTGGCTAATTAGCTTACAAAACTTTGTTTCCTAAATATCTGCTACGAATATGAGCAAGACCTTTCGGAGGTGCCCTGTCATTGTTTCCTCCAACACATTATTTTTAATTGTTGGTTGGATATTGTGCGTTTTCCCGCACATTTCAAAGAATTTTGGTAACGCGACATATGATTTACGAGGAGGAAGTACAGAGGTGATGTTACAGTGCATCATAGTACAGAAGAGCATTTATGTGTCAAATCACATATGTGCCTATCGGAAATGTGTGTATCACATAGTGAAACTAGGCACACAGTAGACCCATACATGTTTGTGTCACATTATTGAAGCAGAGCCTGATACAGTGCCTATTACCATGAACACTGCTAGATAAAGGCTCTTTGCCTATTGCATCTTGTCAGCGAGTGTTATTGCAGTTTGCCAGATAACTGCTTATTGCCTTTTACTTCTTGCAAGAATGTGTTATTGCAGTTTGCTATATAACTGCTCATTGCCTATTGCATCTTGATATCAATGGTTATTGCAGTTTACCAGATTACTGCTCATTGCCTATTGCATCTTGTCAGCAATTGTTATTGCAGTTTGCTGGAAATTGCTCCGTGCCTTTTGCATCCTTCTAGAAATTGTTTTTACCTTTTTGTATCGTGATACAGTCCCCGTTTGCCTGCCGTCTCTACTACTGTATTACCTTATCAGTCGACCTACTAGTGTAGAGACACAACTAGCCTACCAATCCCTCCAGTCATGTCTATGTTCAATGCTACACCCTTGCTTTACCAGCCTTGTCAAATAACAGCGACACTTGCTATAATAACTACTATAGTCCTACTCACCCCAGCCATGCCTGATACAAATAAGAATTGGGCAACTATGCAACCTACTGTCGACTATGACACCTTACCTAGTAAGAACAACATATCTATCTCCATGTCTATCTCACTATCTCACCACAATGACGTAGCACCTACCTAATTTCCTGCCATCCTACAGCCTATTACACATTATACATATAACAACTCCAATGTCCTTATACCAATCCAATGGATGCAGTGCTATGCGACCAAACCTGTACCCAACCAACCATACCCAACCATAATCCAGAACCTTAGACTTGGCTCCACATTTAGGCAAACCTTCTTACCAGCCTCCATTGACACAGCTCCAATGAAACCTAAATCTATGTCCACCATGTCTACCACGAAAAAGACCTTGAACACCCTCACAAAAATAGTCAGACCATACCCTTCCTGCTATTCCAATATTACAGTGCTGTATAGCCAACCCAATAATACAAACACTCCTTTCAAAGGAGCACTCATCAATGCCATATCATTGACGACACATGTGCTAGACATTGCTGATCTTATCATCTCTAATCAGCTTGACCTCCTGGCCATAACAGAGACCTGGCTTCACACTGCAGCTGGACCTACACTATCCCTAGCCATTACAGATAACTACATCATCACAACACTTGACAGAGAAACTTCCAAAGGTGGGGGAGTCGCTGTCATATCTAAGGCTGACCTAGGACTTAGAGCTCTGCCGTGTGTCCCTTTCCCATGAGTGGAACTACTATCCTTGAAACTCCCACTCTGAGCTTCAAGCACTTTAAAAATGCACCTCCTGTAAAGACCTCCTGGTCCAATTTTGACCTCCGAGGAAGATATCCCACACCTCCTCTCAACTAATACTAAACCTTGCTCACAAATGTTACTTTTGACTATTTCAATCTAGGTTCCGTAGATGCCAATGATAACGCTGCCACCACCATAGCCAACGTTATATCAGAACTAGGTTTCTCCCATCGTATTACTACTCCTACACACAATAAAGGTAGAGTCCTAGACTGGATTGCTGACTTCAATTGTGATACTAATATCCTCACCAACACACCTTGCACTTGGACAGATCACCATGTTGTCGCATTCACCCTACAATCTAGCATTCATCTAAACTTGCCCACCGCTTTAGCACCACCAGCACTAACTAGGAACAAAAAAGAACATTACAACAGAGAACTTACTACCTCTTGTACAACCCATCCTTAACTACACATCCACAAATTTAGACCCCTCTACATTTGTAGATCCATACAATGCAACACTTAAGTATGACATTGACACCATAGTTCATTTGAAAATGCATAAAGCCAAGGCCCAAGCACATCTTATTATCTTGGTTTACCCCGAGTCTCAAAACTCTACGCAATAACAAAAGAAGAGCAGAAACAGTGTGGAAAAACCGCCCTTCAGAAACTAACAAAGATGTTTTCGCCAAAACAGCAAGTTGTTACAAGTCTGCCATCCTCCAATCCAAAAGTAACATATATAATAACAGAATCACCTATGCCAAATCCGGCACCAGAGGGCTTTACACCATCCTTAGAGAGCTTGAGACACCCATTGCCCACACTGAAACTTGTTCCAAGTACAAGGCCTGGTGTACTAAAATACAAGCAGCACTACTAGATAAAATTTCGATCCTACAATCCACAATTGAAAAGAAAATAATTGGTATTGATTCCTAACTTGCCCCACCTAAGCCTAAACCTACAACTCCTATTCAACTTCACCCCTCTGTCTATTAAATAAGTTGAACATATAATATCTAGCCTCAAAGCATCACATGGTTAGGGCGACATCTGCCCAGCAATTATCATTAAAGATGCAGCTAAAGAACATTCACCTTCCATCACCACTTTCATAAACTCCTCATTCAAAACCAGCATAGTCCCACCTAACTTGAAAGATGCCTGGGTCCTTACTCTGCTAAAAAAAACAACATTGACCCAGACATCCCTTAAAATTACAGACCTATTACCACTGTACCATTCTTGCTGAAAACTCTTGACAGGGCTGTGTTTTACAAATACAAGCACATCTACAAACTAAAAATCTTCTGGGCCAGCGACAATCTGGGTTCAGACCCAGACACGGAACAGAAACTGCACTATTAGACTATAAAACTCAAATAGATGCTTAAAAAGAGAAATGAAACATATCACTCCTTCTGTTGTTAGATTTATCAGCCGCTTTTGACCTTGTCAGCCAAGAAGTCTTGTGTGACCACCTGATATCATCATCCTATTTCTCAGACAAAGCCACGGCCTGGATACAATCTTTCCTTGACAGCAGAACAATGAGAGTCTTCCCACCTACAGCCTTGGCGGACCCAGTGACTTGCAGAGTATCACAAGGGTCCTGCCTTTCTGACGCTGTACAATATTTTTACTAAGCCTTTGTTTGATGATCTGGACCACTTGGGTATCACCTACACTAACAAGTCCTCATACCTATCCCCGGGAATTATGACCAGGACACCAAACTACTAAACACAATATATCTCATCATTCAGGCATGGATGGCTACCCACAGCTTCTGCCTCAATGATTAGAAGACAGAATTACTTCTCACTGGCTCCCAAGCTAAACTAAACAAACTTGACACCAGATACAATGCCTTTAACATAGACAGCATTAATATTCTGGTCTCCAAGGAAGTCAAGACATTAAGTTTTTATCTTGACTCATCACTAAACATAACAAACAAGTAAATGCGACAGCCTCCGCAACAGCCTGTACTTGTAAGCTCATAAACGCGAGCAGACCTTTCCTCTCAACATCAAGCTGCTCTAATCTAGCCAGAACTATCATCTTATACAAATTGGATCACTGTAACACACTTTATCTAGGAACTAATAAACTCTTAGATCCACCTTCAATAATCTGAGATCCCACCACACATCTGAAAACAGACGTAATGCTTGCTGGCTCTCGATTAAGAACAGAATATCCTTCAAAACTCTCACACTTACTCACAAGTGCCTTTCCAATTCAGCACCTAAATATCTGATAGATATATTTTCCAAAAAACAATCTGATGGACCAACCAGAGCTGCTGAACTACATTGCCTCAGAGTCCCAAGATTTAACCTACAAATAAAGTGTGGGGGGGGGTAGCAGCTTCCCTGTCATAGCATCCAAATTATGGAACTCCTTATCCATAGCTCTAAGAGCGGAATCTTCTCTCCCTCAATTTAGGACTCATGTAAAAAAGGGGCTCACCACTAAGGAGATTCAATAACCTTTCCTCCTGAGACTCTCTGAATAACTCCCACCTCTACTGTACTCACAACTGTAAAGCTCAACAATGTATCACCATCCACATTAAAGTTATCTGTCTGCTTTGATGTTCCTACTCCATCGTTGTATATAACCACTTTGGGTAATTGAATTATATTGTATCTACACATTGTAACCATTCATTGTAACCTGTCATGTACCTTAAGCAATGCAACTGAGATTTTCTGTATAGTTCCCACCTCACTTTACCTACAATTGTATAGCTCAACGATGTATTACCATATACTCTAATGTCATCTGTCTGCTTTGATGTTTCTACCCTATCAATGTATATAACCACTTCATTCTGCTCCACCTTGGTACCTGTATTATATTGTATCTACATATTGTAACCATGTATTGTAACCTTTCTTGTACCTTAAGCATTTCGCCCAGTTACCTGAGGGTCAGGTGCGCTATATAAATAAATAAATTAATTAAACTAAAACACATGCTATACTAAGGAACATTACAACCATAGTTCATATGTCAGTAGCAATTGTGAAGTTGTAATACTGTGCCAGGCAATACAGTCACACCAGTGGCATATACTGTGCCAGCGGGTATAATGCATTTCACGGGTAGGAACACGATTTCAATGACTAAAAACAGGACTGAATGAGTTACTCTGGCATGTCGTGGGGCAACTTTGGAGCTTTGCTCCAGACTGTTACTGCTCTGCTCTCCTCTTCCCCTCTGATCTGAGACGGTGAGGCCAAATGAACTGGTGACCTGAGTTTATGGGATCAGGGAACTTTGTGCCGACTTAAAATGCCTGTGCTCCCACCTAATATTGACTTAGAGTCTTCTAGAGATTGTTAAAGGTCTGGAAACCAAGCTGATTGCAATGAGCAATTGAGGCTGTTAGCAGCCATCCATATGCTTGTTAGCTTTTTTTTTCTTTTCCTTTTTTATAGGGAACATGTTGTTCGCACTCCAAACACCACGAGCTCAGAGCACACATTGTATTCACTGAAAAACAAGAAAACAAGTGGTTTCCCCCAGAAGTGCCCTGTAAGTGTCTGATAAGCCGGAGGTCCAGCTTGTATGTGGTTACTTGCTGTTGCTACACATCTGTGCCTTCTGGATTCCCTCAGTACGTACTTTACGTGAAGCGACACCCACCCACCCGACTCAAGGCATGGACGCGCACACCATAAGTGCCTGATAAGCCAGAGGTCCCGCTTGTTTGTGGTTACCTGCTGCTGCTACGAATCTGTGCCTTCTGGATTACCTAACTACGGTGTATTTAAGAACTTATTTTGGACTTCTAACCAATATCACACTGATATTAAGGACTTGTAAGGACTTATTTGTACTTACTATTCCTATCTTTTTTTTTCTTTTTTTTAAACTGTTTTTATTAAATTCAAATTACATACCAAACAACCCAACAATGTCCCAATATCTGGGACGAAACACACCCACCCTAACCACCCTGGATCTGCCAGTGGGCGGGAGCGACTGATTGTACTGCGACTCTCTATGTTCACACAACAACATGAAGTTCACCTAATGGTGCAGGATAGGAGCCACAGCCACCCCCCAGGCATGAGCCACCAATGATCTGGCGACCACGGAGGCCATACTCACCAATCGTTTATCACAGTTAGAGCGCAGATCCACCAATGCCAGCAGCCAAGTTTCAGAAGTGAATAGGATTGGTTCTTCAATCATCACACCCATAGCGTCTGCAATGGCGCACCAAAAGGGTTGAATAAGAGGACAAAGCCAGGCCACATGGTAGAAGTCAGCCATGGACTGCTGACATCTTTTACAGTTTGAAGACCTACATAGGAATATTTTGTGCAAAGACAAAGGAGATAATATAGCTGATTGTAGAAATTTATAATGAGTCAGGCGGAGTCTGCAATTAATGGGGATTAATTTGGACTGACCCAGAATAACACCCCATTGTGTCTCCGTCAGAGATCGTGTTAAGTTGCCTTCCAATTTAGTCCTATATTGGGATGAGTAGGGGGACACCAACACTCTAGCCATACCATACAAAGATGAGACCACCCTTCTAGGGGACGCCGAGTTTGTAACATACGCCAAAATTGGGGAAACAGCCGGCGCCAAGGGATAACCCGGCCATCTTGACATCAGCACCTCACGAAGACGAAAGTACAGAAGCATAGTGAGCGGAGACCAGTCACCCTTGGATTTAAGTTCCTCCCAAGTTATGAATTTACCATGCGGTGCAACATCCCCCAGCGTAGAGATACCCAAGGTCTGAAAATGCTGAATGAATATATGTTCGAATGTGAGGGGGATCCCACAAACCTTACATATGGCCAACAGCGGAGAATACCACAGACCCAAACCTGCCCACTTCGCCAATTGATCCCAGGCCCTCAACGTGATCTCCAGGGGTTGGACCTCCCCCCTTACATGATGCTCCTGGACAGCCCAAAGAAAGCCCCCTAAGTCGCTGGTCTGAGCGATGGCCCTCTCGAGATGGGAATGGGGACAACCATCCGAGGGGGACCACCACCAAGTCGAGTATTGGATCTGAGCGATAAGATAGTAAAGAAAGAGATTCGGGACCTCAAGTCCCCCCTGAGCGTATGCGCAACACAACGTGAATAAAGATATGCAAGGACATTTCCCTGCCCAGATCAGTTTGGACATCAGAGCGCTTACACATTTCCAGAAGGAAGTAGGGGGTCATAGACATATAATAATTTCAGCAGGATAACCATTTTAGACAAAGGTGCGGGCCGCTTGGGACAGGGGAAGCTTTATCCAAACTTCCACCTTGTGCTCCAGTAATTGCAAGGCCGTAATGTAGTTCTCCTCAAATAAGCGAGCAGGAGAAGTGTACACTTTTATGCCTAGGTAACGGATTCCCCGCGGACACCATGCAAAGGATACACCGACATCCTGTGCGGAGACCCCGGGAGTGATTGGAAGAACTTTGGATTTAGACCAGTTTATCTGTAGGCCAGAAATGGCCCCGAAAGCAGATATCTCTTCATCACCGCTGGTAAATTGAGCCGAGGGTATTGTAAGTACAACAGCATGTCATCTGCATAGAGGGAGACAATAGATACATGGGAACAGATATTCACTCCACGGTGAGAATGGAACTCCCTCAGGGCACAGGCCACCGGCTCGATAGCCAGGGCGAACAGGAGAGGGGAAAAGGGACAGCCCTGCCTAGTTCCCCGAGTAGGGTAAATAGGAGAGGACTGAATCCTGTTTGTGTATACCAGAGCGCGAGGGGCTGAGTACAACTGCTTGGTCCAATGAAGAAACGCGTTATCCATGCCCATACACCGAAGGACTTCGAACAGAAAAGGCCACTCCAACGAATCAAATGCCTTCTCCGCGTCCAAAGCCACCGCAGAGTTAGGGACGTCTGGGTTTACATTATGAATTAAGGTAAACAGCCTACGCAAATTATTTTGTGTTGATCGGCCTGGAATAAAACACGCCTGGTCCGGAAGAATCAGAGTGGCAACATTTTATTATCCGTGTTTATCAAAGACAGGGGGTGATAAGATGAGCATTTCCTAGAGTCCTTGTTGGGTTTAAGCAGTACCGTGTTCAAAGCCGTCCTAGTGGATTCTGGCAGTACCCCGGTATTCCAGTATAGGTTCCAGACGGTTCTCCTGCCTTATAGCCCAGGCAAGGGTCTTACTCGGCTGATCACCCTCCCCATATCCTGCCGCCAACACCGGGTCACCCAGGAACCTCTCCTCACCATCCATTAATGAACAAATTTCTCGTTTCTTCGCCGCCAGGTCAGCTTGAAACGTGGGAGAGTCGGACATCCCCAGAAGAAGCTCCATATTTTTTATTTCCGCCTCCACACGGGCAATCACCCGGAGAATGTCTTTCAGGACCCCTCCCCCCTGGGATATACACTTACCCTGCAAGTAGACCTTAAAAGTCTCCCACAGGACACCAGGACTAGAGACAGAGCCCTCATTTATTTGAAAAAAATCAGTAAAGGATTGGCGCAGATCCTCCCGAAACGCCCCATCTTCCAGAGCATGAGCTCTAAACCTCCAACAAAGCTGTCTAGGGGGAGAAGGGGGACCCTCAAACCTCACCAGTACCGGGGAGTGATCCGACAAAGTGTGAGGAAGAATCACTGTACCCTCCGCCACTCGAGAGAGCTCTGAGGACAGAAAAATATAGTCAATTCTAGAGGAACTCCCGTGCACACCCGAATGAAATGTGTATTCACGGGCATTTGGATGATGCCATCGCCAAACATCGACAAGAGAATAGTCTGAAACTATGGAATTCCAAGTTTGAGCAGCCCGGGTAAGTGGTCTAAGGGCTGGTGTTGATCTGTCCAGTGTGGCCAGCAGGGCTAGATTAAAATCTCCCACCTAAACCACATTGTACCCTGGGAAAGTCTGCAGGTGTTCCGAGCAAGACAGAAAAATCTCAGGAAGCTCATAATTAGGTCCATACAAACTTACAAATATAAGAGGCCAGGCAGCAATCTCACCAGCCACAAGAATAAATCGACCCTCGTCATCTGAAACCTGTTTGTGCAGCTTGAATTCCAAGGTTCGATGAATGTATATTGCCACCCCCCGGGAATGTGACGAGTAGGAGGAACCATATCTATGTACACCCCACCCAGACAAGTCCGGGGGATTGTGATCCCTGCCTAAATGAGTCTCCTGTATACATAAGACATTGACATGATGATTCCGGACAAAGTTATAAATGAGACGTGTCTTTTTAGCATTGGTGAAAGCCCGAATATTCCATGTAAGTAGAACTATCTCAAAATTAGCCAGTGTGTGGGAACCCAGTGAAGTGGTCGCTGTAAATGCAAATCAAAAAGCAAATAGACAGGCCTGTGACAAGAGGAGAGCCCCCATTAAAGGACTGCAGACATTTTTGGAGAACTAGATGCAAAAAAGGCATACATGGCTCAGAAGGGAAAGCCCACCTCCTGTCCCCCTTAAACTGGGAGCCAACAAACACAGCCCTCCAACAATTGAAATACCTGAGGAAAACCCCCTCCATCCCTCACCCACGCCAGAAACCCCAACCTACTGGCCAGCAAGCCCCACCCCCCACCCTCCAAAAAACCAACATACAGCCACACACAACTTCGGTGCGCTGGGCATGGGGGCGCCCGCGGCCACTGTACCTCCTAATAGCGAAGGCTCTTTTACCATATTTAACAACCATATTGGGAATGACTCAGCGTATAACAGGGACCAAGAACTGCACAAGAAGGCCCCAAGGTTCATGAGAGGCCCGGCAAGCGGGGCATAAGCACTTAAAGAGCGTCACCAGCGGGCAACAACCTAGGATTACTGTCGAGTGGAGGACCCTGCATACGGGATTTCCGAGGCGAACCGCTGCGCCGATTCCGGAGTAGTAAAGAATAATGTCTTCCCCTGATAGACGACTCTTAGCTTTGCGGGATACATCATAGAATAGCGGATATCTTTCTTGCATAACGTGTTTTTCTCCGCCAAGAAGGGCTTCCTCATATCCTGCACTTGTTGACTGAAATCCGGAAAAAGTCTAATTGTAGCAGACCCCCACCGGAGGGACTTTTGCTCCCTGGCAGCACGAAGCAAAATATCCCGGTCCCGGTAGTTGAATATACGGGCAATGATGGCTCTCTCTGGCGCCCTCGGGGAGGTTTCACCGCCAGGGAGCACTGGGCCTGCTCCACCATGAACATGCTTGTAACAGGAGGGTTGTCAAGGACCTCACGGAGCAGTTTCTCCACAAATTCATCCATGTTATCGATGGGGATGGATTCAGCGACCCCTGTAATCCTAATATTGTTGCTTCTGGCCCGGGCTTCCAAATCGTCCTTTTTAGCCACCACTCTTTTCACCATTTGTTGAAGAGACGCCACCTAATGTTGAAGCACTGTGACCTTATCGTCCCCCTCACCGATCCAGCACTCCGTCTCAGACATCCTTCCACACAACTTTTCAATCTGTACAGCGGAAACATCCACCTTGCAGGTTAGCGCATCAATTTTTGCACCTAGACTATCTGTGCTGCCTTTAAGCGCTAACAAAGTTTGGTTAAGGGCCATGAGGTCAAATTGAGAAGAGCCCGCTTCGGTCTCCTGTTGAGAAGGGTCCGACCTGGCATACTGGTCCATCCTTGCCTGCTTCTTCTGGTTGCCCTTTCCGGGTCCCAAGGGTAGATCCAAGCCGTGCACAGGCTGGCCCGCAGGATGAAGAAATGCCCCACACAACGTCCAGGCTGAGGGCGATGAAGTGCAACTATGCGGGGTGTTCCAACACACACCCCCCGGATAGGCACCCGCCAAGCAAGGCGGGAAAAGCAGAGGGGTAGGCAGCCACCGACCAAACAGTCCACTATAAGGCCACCAAGAGGATTACACCAGATCCAGCAGACTCTTGATAAAAATGAATTGGAGACATGTGAACCACCCTCGCTCAATGCCCACATCCACCAGTCACATCCACAGAGTCTCCGGGACCAATCATGAAGGGTACCGGCCCACTAGGAAAAACCCAATAATAAAGTCCACTCGTTGCTGTCCGGTGATACGACGCACAGTCCACCTGGCGTCAAAGGGAGAAAAGGGGAGGGGGGAGCGAGGCCGTAGGTGACAGAAGCAAGCCACTCAGAGCTTTAATCCACAGATCCAAACCATGAAGTCCGTAGAACAGTGACATGCAGAGCCCCACACACAATTCCCCTCCCTTCAGAGCCACCTTGCAACAGTCATAAGAGGAGGAAGGGGGGGGAGGGACAGACCCACGAAACCACAGTAAGATCACCCAGGCGCAGCAATCCCGGTCCGTCCGCCCCCACCTCACCTAGAAGTGCCCCCCCCGGACCGCCACCCGACTCACCGCACACAAGGATGCCGAACCAGCGGGGTCGGGTGGGAAAGGGGAGCCACGCAGGATTTCAGCTGCACCGGACCAGCAGCCAAGCGGGACGTGGTCGCGGCTCCACCAAGTCCAATGAAGGGCTATGGCGATGGCAGGGCTGCCCGCGCTGCTCTGCTGAAGAGGTGGCCACTCCTCCGGGCACCGAGGCAACAGATGGCCAGCGTACAACCAGCGCGCAGCCAAGACACGGGGCTCCCAGCGCCACCAGCGGGGCCTGAGCCTCAATCGCCCCAGCAGGAGTTAGCCCAGGAACCAAGGAGGCGGCGAGAGGTGAGCCGCGTAACAAGCCGTTGCCACAGGAGAAAGGCCGGGAAGCCAGGCAGACCGTGGAGGGGGAGGGGAAGACCGCCCAGTAAACAGCCGCGGAGCCTGTGATGAAGACCGTCCACTGCACAGCATCCACAGGTTCGCGATGGCTGACGATAATAAATCCCCACTCATCAAGCGTTCCGACACCCAGCAATGTCTGTCCAGCACCCCAGCAAGCGTCAGGACCGCAGGGTATTTTCCATATATATGAGCCTATAAAGGAGGACACTCAGGCTGCAGCCATCTTGTAGCACGCGTAACAGCACTCCATACTTACTATTCCTATTTACGGCTATATTTCTTTTCTGCAGTACTTCTTGTGAAGTGACGCCCCCCCACCCTACTGAATGCATGGGCATGTGCACCAGCGGGCATGCACAACGGAAGTGGCGCATAAGTGCCTGATAAGTGCCTGCTTGAGTCATTCTCACCAAGCTCGTTGAGGCCGCTAGTGGCAGGAACCTTCAGTTGGCTATTTTGTGTGACGGCCTTTGGCAGTGTACTAGGTGACGTGTTTATTATCCACTTACCTCATTTGGCAAGATTACAAAGTTATGTGTTTGGGTCCTCTATAATTTGAATCTTGCTTGTGAAACTTCCATATATCAAGTGTGATCTTGTTTTATCACAGGTATCGTACAAAGGAAAGTGTGTTGGAAGGCGGTTATCTATGATTGGTGAATGTGTATTCTCTGATTTCAAATCGGATACAATTAAATGCTGTTTCTTTATATCTTAGCAATTGTGTTAGGAAATAATATATGTTGATAAGTGTGGTCGGTGCTAACAAATAGACTTGTGGCACTCACCACATGCCTACACTTTTGGAAGATATAGTATGAAGTACCATGGTTAATGAACTGCAAAGCGGGAGAAAGTTACAAGTGAGCTCCAAGTCAGCCCCAATGAGTTCTAACTTAACGACTCAAACTAAGACCCAAGTTGAATTTGTCCAGTTGACCCTGTCTAACGGTGAAACCAATGTAGTGTCTACTTTGGGCTGTGAGTTGCAAGACTCCCAAAGTATCTCTATTAAGCTCACACCAATCACCGAGAACTCACTGCATAAGGTTGTGTCAGCAATAGTGCATAATTACGGGCTTGCTGCCAAAATACACATAACTTACGCACTGCTTAAAATAAATGATATTGATGTTAATACTAATGACTATCCGACCCTACCTAATGGTGTAACGTTTTGTAACAACTCTTCCATCAATAGTACTTCAGAAGAGCAATTTAAAAACCGAATTTCAGATATTTCTATGTTGTCCCCAACTATTGAGGCAGAGTTGGGAAAACGTATAAGATTATCACTAGGATCTACAACGCCAGTCTCACAAAGAAGGAAGGGATTAGAGAACTTATTTGTATTTAATAAGAACCCAAATAATACAAACTCGCTGCCCCTACCGAGTGATTTAAGGCTTGATTTTAGAGGCCATTTGCCCTCCTCCATTTCCCCTGCACTTGTGATAACGAATAAACATTTAAACTCTGAGTTTGATCTTAAAAGTGATCAAGGTGATATGGAGAAGGATTTGGGGTCACACTCGTCTTTTGCTGGCAATGCTCCTGCTGGTTTTCCCGCTTCTCCTCTGCAATAATTTGACAATAGTGCAAATGATAATTACTCTTTCCCAGTACTTATGCATATTCAAAATCTACTTGACAAAGGACATGAACAAACTCACTGGGAAATTGGTGAAATGAAATTATCTTCATCAGACATTCTTGGGAAACTGAATAAACTAGAGGGGTGATTCTTTGCATATGAAACAATACTAGCACTTTCTACTGCACCCAAAATGGTTGGAAAGCGAGATTCTAAATATGCGCAAACAACAGATTTTGCCCCTACACTGGAACCTAAATCTTAATCCTGTGCTGACTTTGCAGCTAATAGAGACCCCACAGTTGAATGGAATACCAAGGGCATCAGCAATTCCTTATTACAAATTGTAGTCAGTAATTCTGAAAAAATTGGAAAAAAAATGGAGACTGACATAAGAGCCTTGATTGATGCCCAAGTAGCGAGATATATTGCTCCGTTAAGTCTACCCCACTCTAATATGCCGGATTCACAAAATATGGAAGAGGGTCCAAGAGGTCCTTCGTCATTGACCGATATGTTGGACTTAGAGGGAAAAAAAACAATTGTTTGCTAGTGGGAAGGGATGGCGAAGACATAGAGCCTCATCACGAGTTGGGCGGTAATGCCGGCACTATTAGCGCCGGCGTTAATAGCCCTACCGCCAAACCCCGCGGCGCTAATAGGGCCGGATCACGGGTTTGGCAGAACGGGTATTGCCCATTCCCCACTGAGCCCATTCGGCAGTAAGAGCGTGACATTTCGGCGGATTTCCCCCAAGCTCAGAGCTCAAGGGAAATCTTCCCACCCCCTGATTTGGCGGACCCTTGAATGCAACGGTAATAGCGCTACCACCGCATTTAAGGGTTACCGCCAAACTCGTGATGAGGCCCTTAGTCTCAGAAACCCAGGAGACTATGGACTTCTGTCTTTCACATAGAAAGAAACGACTAGCTCTTAGAGCCCAAAAAAGAAGAACCTATAGAAAGATATTGCAAATAGGGCTTGACAAAAAATCTAAAAATCAGTCTGCTAAAAAAATCAATGGACATAGCGCCAATATAAAAACCCTATGCAACATCTCTAATAATGATGTGCTCCTGGCTCTTCATCAACTCGATGATGAATCAAGATAACCTTGTACTCCTACTTCAATGGCATTAAATGATTAATTAACAAATCATCAGCCTTGGAGTTGGTTGGTCATGTTAAAACCATATCTTTGACGCCACACATTACAGGTAATTTAGGCAGTGGGCAAGCTATGGCCTCGGGAAAGGACTCTTCTGTCCCTCAATTAACTGATTGAGACATTTGTAATAAAACCAGAGTAAAAGATGTTCTGCCTTTAATTAAAAATGCTTTTGCTGATAATGACAATACTGAGTCTAGAGCAGGCCAACTTTTGACCCCCGATTTCCCTATTATAATAGAGTTTGAATGTGATCAAGTGATAAATGGGAGGGCTCACCTAAACAGGACCTATACACTTAAAGCATTTCAAACAATTCCATTGTTGAGAATTCTCATATCTGAAGATATCGACTGGATAACCATACCAGTCAATAATAATAACCAAATGATATGTCACTACAAATCATATATTGTTATGAAATTGATATAGGTGCAAAAATCTGATTTCTCACACATTCAATTGACCCCTCATATATTTAACTCAATAGAAGAGGCCACTACATTTGTTTAAACCCAACCTCCTATGAATGACCCAGTTGCTTGCCATGGCAATGATGGTTTACCATCCGGTATTAAGAAACAAATGGTTAACCAATTTACTGCATTTGCATCTGCAATTAAGGAGTTAACATGGCTTAAGCCTTTTATGAAGAACATAGAAGCACAAAAAAAGCTTTGCCTGTTGCGTAGCAACAACTTATTCATGCTTATTTCATGGAATCCATGCCGGCTTAGGAATTTCAATAATTGGTTTAGTCACATTGATGTGGAGATAAACCCATAATTTTCCTACTTCAGGAGACCATTACGACTACGCATTTTACTATAGAAGGCTATGATTCCCTCACACAAGCTGCCTCGAAAGGCGCGGTTGGTCAACCTTCAAGTGGCTTAGCCATTCTGGTTAATAACACCCTAAGGGCATCTTCCAACCTGATTTATAGCCTTGATGTTTTATTGGTGTTTGAAGTAGCCCTTCATGGTGATCCCAATGTACCTTTTTTGATAATCTGTATCTATTGGAACAGTGTGAAACATTCTCAATTGTATATGTTATCCCAATTGGACACCATTCTCGAAATACTCTTTATAGAATAGTATTTGAGGGTTATTTCAATTCAAATTTTCATGTACCTTCCTCGACTAACTTTGAAGATTTTGGCAAAAGCAATTCTAGAATGGGTAATAATGGTCAAAAATGGGTTAACTATTTCCTTGATTGAGACATAAAGGTTGTTGGCTCTAATGATAACAGCTTCAATTATACATGGTCTAGAGGGACTTCCAGATCAGATATAGATGAATTCTTCATTTTGACATGGCTATATGCTGTCTGCGAACCAGTTGCTATTATTAATTCAGCACTAGGTCACTACATGCTAATTAAATTGACTGTGATGTTGCCCTATGGCAAATTTAACATGGAATCAAATCTTGCATTGATAGAACCTGATCGTTATCAGCTATCAGTGAGGTGGAATCCACAGCTTTGTCCCAGGATTACTTATGCGTTCAGACTTGACAGTGGACTGCTGACCAATTATATGTCTCATGGCCTAAATGCAACATAGGTTGAGGACAACAATATCAGAATTATTAAACTGCACCTAAACTGCACCTAGATAAACTAGTTAATGAAAAACTATCCCAATGCCAAGTTGACAAGCAATGACATATCTTTTACTCGGCAGTTGCTAAATCAAAAACAGCTAGGAATAAACAGATAAGGAAACTAAGAAAACGCGAACTGACCTTTACCAATGTTATAACTCTGAAATTACATATTTGCCAAATCTATAAAAATAAAATCAAAATTTTATAAAATGAGCTATACATCGCTGATAATCAGCGTATGATATACAACTTGATTACATTTCATTCGAGGCATGTATTGACATCTTTGATAACCATAACCAGATAACCAAAGGGCCCATTGGAAGTATCCATCTCTGCTGATGTTTGTATTGAACATAGTACCAAAAAATATCAAATTCCTAATCAGCACTCCAATGCCAAATGCGAGAATTTCACAACCTTGATACTTGGGGTCTCACCCTGGTCTCATATTGACATAATATGGGCAATCTCAAAGCTTAAAGCTCTAAATATTCTGGTCCAGATGGGATACTACCCTGTGTGTTAAAAGCTGATCTGGACTTTTGGGCCGGCATCCTTAAACTAAAATTTGACCATATTTTTCAATCAAAACTATTCCAGTGTCATGGCTTTCTGCCATTATTATTCCAATATTCAAGAAGGGCAATCCCAATGACCAGATAACTTTAGGCCAATAGCGCTAATGGACGCTTCTTCCAACGTTTTTTCTCTACTTATTCTTGTAGACCTACGAAAAGATATTTTCCTCCATGACGATAGCCGGTGGGATTTCGTAAATATATGGGATGCCCACTTAACGCAAGAATTATTGCCCACATATTACAACAAACTAAACAATCCAACTGCGGACCAGTTTATATGGGCGCACTTGATATGACGGCTGCTTTCGATAGTGTTATTAGGAATCACTTAGTTGCCATAATTGCTTTGCCCAACACCAAAATGAACTATAAGGTCAGGCTTAAAAGAGCAGGGGTCCTCACTGATCCTATTCCTACTAATATTGGTGTGAAAGATGGTTCTAATTTAGCTGCAGTCCTTTTTAATCTTTATATGTGTGATTTGGATAACTTATGGAACCAAGTCAACATTTTCCCAGTGAAATTAGGTAAATTGTTGCTAAATTGGATCGCTTTTGCAGACATTTTAATCTTTTTTGACAGGACACCCTACAGCCTGCAACATAATTGAGTTTGGTTGCATCATTTTCAAACAAATTTAATCTGCACGTGAATCCATCTAAATCGTACATTGTACTTTTCTCGAATAGGAAATGAAAAATAAGTAGATTCACTTGGGTAATTGATGATGTACCAATTGAGAGAGCACTAGCTTTACAGTATTTGGGTTATACCATTACGGATATATATTTGATAGCAATGTGGAAAGACTCTTTGAATATCAAAATTAAACCTTTGATGTCCCAAATTAAGCTAATATTCCAAAAATATTGCAAATTTGCACTTCTTCCTCTGATCCAATTCTACTTGCTAAAGGTGGAGCCTATAATATTGTAAGGTTTGGGCATGTGTTTAATTGAGAATGACACTCTCCTCGACACTTTGCAGGGCAAGCTCTGGAAACACACCCTAGGATTGCTGTCATCATTACCTAACTCTATGCTTTGTCACAAACTGGGATTGTCTCAACTTTCATCAAAGTGGCAATGGTGCATGATGACCAATTACATCAAAATCATAAATCCACAGAGGAATTCAATGTATGAGGACTTATGTCAAATGGTCATTTATTCTAATCCACCTTTTAATGTGATATTTGTTGAAAGAATAAACAACATTTTACTAAGGTTCAATGTGACCTTGAAAGATTTAAGTGCATGTCTTCCCAGCTCTAAGCGGAAACATCAAGATTATCACTGGTGTATGCTAACAGAGAAGAACTTGGGGTATAAATCATATTATGAATATGTTCAATTTGTTAGGAAACGAGGGGATAGAGCACCTTGCATACTTACATTTCCATGTAACAAGGCAAGAATGCTGTACATAAACTTTAAGCTTAATCAATTATCCACAAATGAACCTCTCCAACACTGTTACTGTGATGACGTAGATGGCGGAACTGGTTGCTGTTGTTTTTGAACTGGTACAAAAGAACTTGAAACTTTAAAACATTTGACTATATATTGGAAGCATTTTGAAAATAATTGTTGTATCTTGATATTTGATAAATACTTGGTAACTAAATATGTGCTTTCTAGAGAAAGGTTATGTATAAGATGTATGTGGGGGAACAGTCAAGCACTGGTTATAACACTGACACATTTATTGGTTATAATCAATAAAACATTATTCAAAATGCTAAAACTAAAAAAAAAAAAACTATACTTAAGTATTACAAGAAAAATCCTGTTAGCCTTAGATATAATATGGACCTGTCCAATATGTTGTGATGTACTAACATATCTGTACGTTGATTTTAGTCATCTTGATGTTTTAGCTGTTCAGTCGCTGTGGTTTATTCTTGTAACTATAATGATTTATGATAAATGAAAATATGATTTAAGGTATTATGGTTATGTTATATTGTAAGGTGTTTATGTGTTTTTTCTTAGAGTTGGCTAAAGCTGTGTCTTCATCTATGGCAGGTCGTTTGGGACCTATGCGTATAGTGAGAACATTTATACACGTGGAACATCTGAACATAGATTAATAAATAGATATCAATAACTAGAGTTTGGTAGAGTTGATGGTAAGAAAATGAACTCGGATTTGATTCCATGTACCTGAAAGATCAACTCAGCATTCAACTGTTTGTCTTAATACAATATAGGACTAATGTAATGTTTTAATGCAATTATAAGATGGTTGTATGTTGTCTGTTCCATTTTGATTGTTCTATCTGTTTTATTGCACTTGTCATGTTTTATGTTTTATGAATTAAATATATATATGAAATGTAATAGTAGTTTTATGGGTCTTAACCATTAATCTGTATGTGTTAAATTCAAATATATGTTGTAAATGTTTATTGCGCAAACCCAATACAAATAAAAAATAAAAATAGAGGTATCAATGAAAGATGAAGGCGTGAACCTTCATAACTGAAGAAGCGTCTTATTTTATTTTTTCTCATATATTTGTCAATAATGCGGATAGCAAGTACCAAAAAAGTCCCACAACCACTTAGATTGGCACTTCCAAAATCCCAAATCCTTGAACTAAAATAAACCAGATTTTGAATTAAACAGCTTTGTGGCAGTTAGACGTGAATCTGCTGTGCTCGTCACTGCATGTATGATAAAGACTATAATGAGGAAAATCTTCTGCAAGTGATCATGCATGAGGGTCGCAATGCCCCACAGACCCATACACACACTAAATCAACGAGAACATGATGACACTGCACAGATGAGTTGAATTAGCAAGGATTCATTGTAATCAACCAAAACCTCCAACACTTGTTTCGACCTTCACGGTCTTCTTCCAGTCATTATATTTCTATGGATGTATGTGTGCCAGCCTGAACAATTAATAGAACCACCAACTAACTTGTGTGATATAAGGACAGATTCCTGTCCTTGAAGTAATAATTAGATAGCAACCTCATATGTCCCTTCCAGTGTGGTGAGTACTGCTGTTTCACCTGTATTGAAAAGCCTTACAGCATGTACACTCGACCTACAGGTGCCGGCTCTTTTGGTTAATTCAATTGAATCCTTGTTAATTGAACTCATCAGCGGAGTGTGATCATGTCCTCCTAAAATAAAACAGACAAAGTTGTCAGGATTTGACTTGTTTTCATCCACCCCATCACCAGATGTGATAGCACTGTATTGCCAGATGGAACATTAAGTTATATCACAAGCATTATCTGGTTACCAACCTGTGGATATTCAATTATGGGCTGGTAGTTGAAGGGCAGGAATACGAAAGAGGATATTTCCCATTATTAGAGCTGGAATTATGCAGTAGGTAGGCATAGGTGGATATTAATAATTAATATTGGTTGTTATGAGCAGTTCAGTCTGAGCTGTAACTACCAAATTGGCTCCATCGCTCCATCTATTTATTATACTCTCTGATGCTTTTGCTCACTTCTCCCATTTCTGGTCACCATCCAATGTAGCGGTTGGCTCTCTAGTAAATACTGAACTAGATTATACTAATGCCACCTCAACAGGATTTCACCAGTACCAATCATGGCAAATGCAGCTAGCTCAAAATGTGCCTGTCAGATTGATTATTAAGACCAACATGTCTTCACCAGTATGAAACATCCATATCTCTCTACAGTGGCTGGTTGTGGGTTAAAGAATGGACAAAGTGTTATGTATAATGTATAAATGTGTTTTTGGGCTTGCTCCACCATGTTTAGTAAATAGAATCACTTTTTATCAACCAATGAAATCACTTAGATCAGAGGTAAATAAATAATATTGAAAATACCACCCTCCCGATGTGTCCAAAGAGGGGAATGACTCTGCTCTGCATATAGGCCATGCCTGTTAAATTCTTTGCCTCTTGAGCTTATAGATATTACTTTGCTGTTGGAATTTCATAAGGCTCTGATGACCTATCTATTACAATTATCTTTTCTGTGGCACTCAGACGTATCTATTATAATGATCTTGTCTGTGGCACTCAGATCTACCTATTACAATGATCCTGTCTGTGGCACTAAGACCTATCTATCACAATGATCCTGTCTGTGGCACTCAGACCTATCTATTACAATGATCTTGTCTGTGGCACTCAGATCTACCTATTACAATGATCCTGTCTGTGGCACTCAGATCTACCTATTACAATGATCCTGTATGTGGCACTCAGACCTATCTATCACAATGATCCTGTCTGTGGCACTCAGACCTATCTATTACAATGATCTTGTCTGTGGCACTCAGATCTACCTATTACAATGATCCTGTCTGTGGCACTCAGATCTACCTATTACAATGATCCTGTATGTGGCACTCAGACCTATCTATCACAATGATCCTGTCTGTGGCACTCAGACCTATCTATTACAATGATCTTGTCTGTGGCACTCAGATCTACCTATTACAATGATCCTGTCTGTGGCACTCAGACCTATCTATCACAATGATCCTGTCTGTGGCACTCAGACCTATCTATTACAATGATCTTTTCGGTGGCACCCATACCTATCTATTACAATGATCTTGTCTGTGGCACTCAGACCTATCTATTGCGATGAACTTGTCTGTGGCTACTCAGACTTATCAATTGCAATGATATTGTCTATGGCTACTTAGACCTATCTATTACAATAATATTGCCTGTGGCTACTCAGACCTATCCATTACAATGATCCCATTTGTGGCATTCAAACCTATCTATTACAATGATCTTATCAGCGGCACTCAGAACAATCTATTACAATGATCTGTTCTGCGGCACTCAGTCCTATCCATTACAATTATCTTTTCTGTGGCACTCAGACCTATCTATTACAATGACCTTTTCTGTGGCACTCAGACCTATCTATTGTAATGATCTTGTCGGTGGATACTAAGACCTATCTATTACAATGATCTTATCTGTGGCACACAGACCTATCTTTTCTGTGACACTCAGACCTATCTATTACAATTATCTAGTTTGTGGCATTCTGAACTATCTATTACAATGATCTTTTCTGCAGCACTCAGAACAATCTATTACAATGATCTTTTTTTTCAGCACTCAGACCTATATATTGCAATGATCTTGTCTGCAGATACTCAGACCTGTCTATTATAATGATATTTTCTGCGGCACTCAGACCTATCAATTACAATGATCTTTTCTGTGACACCCAGACCTATCTATTAAAATGATTGTGTCTGTGGCACTCAGACCTATCTATTACAAAAATCTTGTCTGTGGCTACTCAGACCTGTGTATTATAATGATCCTTCTCCGTCACTCAGACCTATCAATTACAATGATCTTGTCTGTGGCACTCAGACCTATCTACTACAATTATCTTTTCTGTGGCACTCAGACCTATATATTACAATGATCTTTTTTTTCAGAACTCAGACCTATATATTGCAATGATCTTGTCTGTGGCACTCAGACCTATCAATTACAATGATCTTTTCTGTGACACTCAGACCTATCTATTAAAATGATTGTGTCTGTGGCACTCAGACCTATCTATTACAATGATCTTGTCTGTGGCTACTCAGACCTGTGTATTATAATGATCTATTATCTGTCACTCAGACCTATCAATTACAATGATCTTGCCTGTGGCACTCAGACCTATCTACTACAATGATCTTGAGTGGGACACAGACCTATTTACTACAATGATCTTGAGTGGGACACAGACATATCTATTACAAGGATCCTGTCTCTGGCTACTCAGACCTATCTTTTACAATGATCTTGTCTGTGGCACTCAGACCTATCTATTACGATGATATTGTCTGTGACACTCAGACCTATCTACTACAATGATCTTGAGTGGGACACAGACCTATCTTTTACAATGATCCTGTCTGTGGCTACGCAGACCTATCTATTACAATGATCTTGTCTGTGGCACTCAAACCTATCTATTACAATGATCTTTTCCGTGGCACTCAGACCGATCTATTGCAATGATCTTGTCGGTGGATACTAAGACCTATCTATTACAATGATCTGTTCTGCGGCACTCAGACCTATCTATTTCAATTATCTTTTCTGTGGTACTCAGACCTATCTATCACAATGACCTTGTCTATGGCACTGAGACCCATCTATTACAATGATCTTGTCTGTGGCACCCATACCTCTCTATTACAATGATCTTTTCTGTGGCACTCAGACCTATCTATTACAATGATCTTTTTTGCAGCACTCAGACCTATCTATTGCAATGGTCTTGTCTGTGGCTACTTAGATCTATCTATTGCAATGATCATGTCTGTGGCACTCAGACCTATCTATTAAAATGATCATGTCTGTGGTACTCAGACGTATCTATTACAATGATCTTGTATGTGGCCACTTGGACCTATATATTACAATGATCTTGTATGTGGCACTCAGACCTATCTATTACAATGATCTTTTTGTGACACTCAGACCTATCTATTACAATGATATTGTCTGTGGCTACTTAGACCTATCTATTACAATAAAATTGTCTGTGGCTACTCAGACCTATCTATTACAATGATCTTGTCTGTGGCACTCAAACCTATCTATTACAATGATTTTTTCTGCGGCATTCAGACCTATCAATTACAATTATCATTTCTGTGGCACTCAGACCTATCTATTACAATGATCTTTTTTTGAAGCACTCAGACCTATACATTGCAATGATCTTGTCCCCAGCTACTGAGACCTATCTATTGCAATGATCGTGTCTGTGGCTACACAGACCTGTCAATTATAATGAACTGTTCTGTGGCACTCAGACCTATCAATTACAATGATGTTTTCTGTGGCACTCAGACCTATCTATTAAAATGAGTGTGTCTGTGGCACTTAGACCGATCTATTACAATGATCTTTTCTGTGGCTACTCAGACCTATCTATTAAAATAATCTTGTCTGTCGCTACACAGACCTGTCAATTATAATGATCTGTTCTGTGGCTACTCAGACCTACTTATTACTATGATATTTTCTGTGGCACTCAGACCTATCTATTACATTGATCTTGAGTGGGACACAGACCTATCTATTACATTGATCTTGAGTGGGACACAGACCTATCTATTACAATTATCTTTTTTGCGGCACTCAGACCTATCTATTTCAATGATCTTGTCTGTGGCACTCAGACCTATCTATTGCAATGATCTTGTCTGTGGCACTCAGACCTATCAATTACAATGATCTTTTCTGTGGCACTCAGACCTATCTATTAAAATGAGTGTGTCTGTGGCACTCAGAACGATCTATTACAATGATCTTTTCTATGGCTACTCAGACCTATCTATTAAAATAATCTTGTATGTGGCTACACAGACCTGTCAATTATAATGATCTGTTCTGTGGCTACACAGACCTTCTTATTACAATGATCTTTTCTGTGGCACTCAGACTTATCTATTACATTGATCTTGAGTGGGAGACAGACCTATCTATTACATTGATCTTCAGTGGGACACAGACCTATCTATTACAATGATCTTTTTTGCGGCACTCAGACCTATCTATTGCAATGATCTTGTCTGTGGCACTCAGACCTATCTATTGCAATGATCTTGTCTGTGGCGCTCAGACCTATCTATTACAATGATCTTGTCTTTGGCACTCAGATCTACCTATTACAATGATCTTGTCTGTGGCACTCAGACCTATCAATTACAATGATCTTTTCTGTGGCACTCAGACCTATCTATTGCAATGATCTTGTCTGTGGCACTCAGACCTATCAATTACAATGATCTTTTCTGTGGCACTCAGACCTATCTATTAAAATGAGTGTGTCTGTGGCACTCAGAACGATCTATTACAATGATCTTTTCTATGGCTACTCAGACCTATCTATTAAAATAATCTTGTATGTGGCTACACAGACCTGTCAATTATAATGATCTGTTCTGTGGCTACACAGACCTTCTTATTACTATGATCTTTTCTGTGGCACTCAGACTTATCTATTACATTGATCTTGAGTGGGACACAGACCTATCTATTACATTGATCTTCAGTGGGACACAGACCTATCTATTACAATGATCTTTTTTGCGGCACTCAGACCTATCTATTGCAATGATCTTGTCTGTGGCACTCAGACCTATCTATTGCAATGATCTTGTCTGTGGCACTCAGACCTATCAATTACAGTGATCTTTTATGTGGCACTCAGACCTATCTATTAAAATGAGTGTGTCTGTGGCACTCAGACCTATCTATTGCATTGATCTTGTCTGTGGCGCTCAGACCTATCTATTACAATGATCTTGTCTTTGGCACTCAGATCTACCTATTACAATGATCTTGAGTGGGACACAGACCTATATATTGCAATGATCTTGTCTGTGGCACTCAGAACTATCTACTACAATGATCTTGTCTGTGGCACTCAGACCTATCTATTAAAATGAGTGTGTCTGTGGCACTCAGACCGATCTATTACAATGATCTTTTCTGTGACTACTCAGACCTATCTATTAAAATAATCTTGTCTGTGGCTACACAGACCTGTCAATTATAATGATCTGTTCTGTGGCTACTCAGACCTACTTATTACTCTGATCTTTTCTGTGGCACTCAGACCTATCTATTACATTGCTCTTGAGTGGGACACAGACCTATCTAATACATTGATCTTGCGTGGGACACAGACCTATCTATTACAATGATCTTTTTTGCGGCACTCAGACCGATCTATTGCAATGATCTTGTCTGTGGCACTCAGACCTATCTATTGCAATGATCTTGTCTGTGGCACTCAGACCTATCTATTGCATTGATCTTGTCTGTGGTGCTCAAACCTATCTATTACAATGATCTTGTCTGTGGAACTCAGATCTACCTATTACAATGATCTTGAGTGGGACACAGACCTATCTATTGCAATGATCTTGTCTGTGGCACTCAGAACTATCTATTGCAATGATCTTGTCTGTGGCTACTTACACATATCTAATGCAATGATCTTTTCTGTGGCTACTCGGACCTATCTATTACAATGATTTTCTTCTGTGGCTACTCCGTGTTCTTTGGTCAGACTTTCTTTTCTTCATTCCACCTACACGCAAGTACAGTTTATTCTGCCAGATCTGCACAATATAAATTACAAAATAGAATTAATATAGAATGAGCAAAGTGGCAATTTTTCTAGAGAAATGCTTGATGGGTTGGTGGATGAGGACTGCCCTTAAAGGGTCTTTGATAAGTTACGTCATATCTTGCAGTCTACGTGCCTTCTGACTACCATTCAGTACTTTTCTGGGATAATGTGTTAAAAATACTAGTTATGTGAGCTAGAACGTCCGTCTAGTATCTGCCAAGCGCAGAACATTTAAGAAAGATCTATATATTGTCTGATACCAGGGATGAACATCTGCTACAGATGTTGTCAGAAGTAGGGCTCTACTGTCAACGTCTTGTACAACCTGCACACAAAGAAAATCACAGTGTTGTCTTTGGGTCTTCAAGGCCCAGCATCCTTTGTAAATTAGAAATCTTGAAGTGAAGTCTTGCAAACCATTGTTTCTATAAATAGCTACACCATCTCCCAACTATTAACAGCTTGTTTGTAAATCCATAGTCCATATTTTGGAGAAAAGTGAATATATTTGTGAAATACTGTGGATGACAAACTCCTTCTGTTAGTGCAGCCAAAAGCGGAGAGTCCTCAGACTTATGGTGGATTTAGCTCAGCTAATCTTATAAAAGAATGGTTGAATCTGATGATTCAGTATTGATCCTAAATGCAGATTTGGGAAGTTAACTTCCCTGGCAGTTGATTAGCAGAGATATCCTGTAGAGGTTTCTCAGTACTATTAGCTAGCTTCGAGGGATCTCAAATACGTGTGGGATACCAGGGTTACATCATATGAGGGTAATATCATAGCGATCAGAATTGTTATATATCCCTTGGATGTCTCGCCACATTACCCAGATATTGAATCGTCTTTAGCACGACTTTCCTGAAAAATGATTTACTATGAAAATGCATCAAAATACTTCTTGGTGCGAGTGCTAATAGCAACATCTCGAAAGGAGGGAAGTCTGCATCTAGACATTGCCCCGGAGTCAAAGGGTTTTTTAGTTTTTGCCATTCTGCAGACACATACTACTTTATAATATTTGGGAATGCTAGGCCACCTAAGCTAGCTGTGAACTAGCTGTGAACTGGAATTTCCATAATGATACCATCGGCGCCTTAATTGCCCAAAGCAAATGCAGACGGTGTTACCCCGAGTCTTCTAAGTGTCCCCTGTATCCTGGGGAATGCCCGAGTTCTGCATGCACGTTCCTACTGGGCTATTGGGCAATAGGCCCATGGCCGAACCTAAAATACAAAATGCTGTTGTGGGCTAGTGTTTTTGGTCATAGTGGGCCACTGTTTTGGCCAATCTTGGCCAGTTTAATGAGTTAATTCACTCTGCGGCTAGTAGTTTTGACCAATGTTGCTGAAGATATATTGTTTAAAATGCACAATTTGCATCATACTCTATTAAAAAAAAAAACTCACCCTTCGTTACTATTCAAACAGAATCACAAGGAATGAAAAGCCATTTGCAACTGTGGGCCACTTTATGATTGGTTCCCAAGACAATTCTATGGCACAGTCCGACCCTGTCTGCATGAGGATGATGTCACAGGTTTGAGAGTTACCTGACTGGATGTTTGAATGAATGTTCCACCACAATAACTTAGTCCTGGGAAGGGGATGCCAGTGGTCACGTATAGCTCTATGTCCTGTCTTTGACTTCTAGAGTAACTATATCGACCATTATCTCTTGCAATAAAGTGGAACTTAAAAGAGGCTCTGAGCATCAGAAATGTACTTGCAATTATGTATTAATTATGACTTATGGGCCAGTTAGTTTAGAACCCATGTATGAGCTGTGGTGGGAGGAGCAGCCACAGATCAAGTTGGAGCACTTCCTCCCAGCAGAGACCTGGAAAGCACCTATGACAGCTTCCTAAGGGTGGGCTTCAAATACCTGCTGAATCCTTAGGTCTTGGTGAGTGGCCTGTCTTGGACTGTAGTGTCGCGTGAGGTGGAAGCTGCTGGCATGGTGTCCTGTCTAGCAGCAGACTTTGGCCTGTCTGCAGGGGGCTTCAGCAGAGGTTACATGCGACCCCGAGAGAAGTCAGAAAAGCAACAAGCAAAGAGCCTTCCTTATCTGGGGCCTGTGTGTCACAGTGACACTGCAGGCCTTATGCGTGTCAGAAGGGCCTCTGTTAGGGTTCATGTTTTACTGATGTGCTGTAGCCAGCGAACCAGAGCGAGGTTTGAGAAATGAAACAGGGGCCACCTGCATATGTGACTGAGATAGCGCATCAAACCTAGGAGCATGGGGGTCCCTTCCCTCTGTTGGCAACTATGACACAGTCCCGACAGCTGGGGTCGTGAACACCATGGAATTCGTGCTGAGTACTGACGATGATTGTGACTCCGCTGGGGCTAAGAGGCTGGCACTTGCGCTCATGGCGGGTGAAAATCAGTAAGATCACGAGCTGTTTTCTGATTAATTACGATCCTGGAGATAAATTGAGGCACCAATGAGCTGTAGTAATTTCAGGAACTGAGGAAGGCCACCACTAGACGGTAAAGAGTGTCCCAAATGCGGATCAATTTCAGGGCCCTTTTTCTGTGGGTTCTACAAAGCCCTAAAGGACTTCTCGCCATAACGTACCATTAAAAAGGTTTTTTTTCACCACGTCTTTATTAAAGCAATTTAACCATAACTTACCTTTCACAATGTGTTTTCATTGATTTTCAAAGTGTTTATTAGAACAATTTAACATAACGTACCATTAACAACGTGTTTTCATTAAATGTCCAAGGTTTTATTAGGCCGACTTAACCATAAGATCCCTTTAACAAATATTTTTCACTGAATTGCAATGGTTTTTATAAATGAAAAGGTTGTTTGCTGGACCAGCACTATATATAAATGATTAATAATTCCTCTTTTAACATATATGAAAGGAATAAGACACTCATATAACAAACATATGTTTTGCAGCCCATACTGATGTGTATCATTTTCAGCAGTGCATTCTGGGGATGCAAGTCATGGTTGAATGGCCTAGGGCATGAGACTCGACCATGACCCCAGCCCCACCAAACCACCCTCATTATCGCCTGTACCTAGCCTGTGTCCAGGCCAAGTTTCCACTGTGCCCCCATTATGGGACCAATGGCCAGTGTTCATGGCTTGCAGCCATGACCAGTGTCCACAATCAATGGGGCCAGGGAAGTCATTGAGGGGTTGCCAGGGGTCGCACTTGTGACTCCTGTGGTCTTCCCTGCTAACCCTAAAAATAATTGTAAAAATAAACTTTTGTGTTATTGTATTTTGACACAATTTGTTGCTCCTGGGCTTTGGCCAATGCCATGAGGCTCTTTGTTTCTGGCGTGGCTGGCTTTCTTGTTCAGGCTTCTTAAAAAATACAGGGGGTTCCACAAGTGCAACACTTTCAGCACTGACACTAAATAAGAAAGAATAGGAATAACAAATATTTATATTTTTCTGGAATTCTATACAATAACTTCTAGACTCATTAAGGGTTTATTTCGGGCACACTTCAGGGCTGAGTCACTGATGTAGTCTGTTCCTAAACACCTCAAATTCACAATGCAGACAAAATCCTCCAAAAAGCATTTAGAGTAGAATAATTATCCATATCGGTGTATGTATTTTGCTTTTCGCAAGTTGCAGTTATAGCATGTTTTTTTTTTCTGCCAATACACATGTTGGTCCATTCTTGTATGAAATGTATATCACGTTACAGTGATATTGTAACCATGTGTTTCATAGTGTACTTAGCAACAATGCTATGTGATGACACTTCTGTTTTGTCAATGGGTAAAAGGTTGTGTTCCATCGCTTCCCGTGATGTCACTTCGGGGTTGGGTCAAATGACATCACTTCCTATGAGGTCATCAGAGGTCAAGGGTCATGTAATGTCACTTCTACTACCCCTGGCGTTTTGGTGAAATGACGTTCCTGCATGGGGCATGGGCTTTGCCATGTTGCATGCCCCAATAAGCAAATCAGAGTAGAGATTGTTCCTTGATGGAGCCCAGGCCCACTGCCCAGGCTCCAAAGTTATATCAGTATTTTCTGATACCTAAAATCTTTGCACATTTGAAAAATAAAAAAATAAAACACAGGACAAATTTGAAATAAAATGCTTTTGGGTCTTTGATGATGCTCCTCACCCATGTTTGTTCTAAATACATCCAGCAATTCAGGCTGTAGCCGCAAGCAGCATTTACTTCCCCATTCAAGGCTATCCTCAATGCTACCACATAGCCAGTCCCTGGTGGCTATGCCCACTATCACCCCATAACCGGTCCCTGGTGGCCACAGACTATGCCTTAGGCAACTAAGTTATATTACTAGGATTTATACCTGTGGTTGCCAGGAGATAGGCCCACTGCCCACTTTAACTGCATAGCCAGGTCCTAGTGGCTATGCCCACTTTAACCCCTAGCTACTGCCTGATGGGCATGGCCAGTGGCAAGATTGTCTCTGCCTATGTTATAGGCACCAAAGTTATATCACTATTTTGTATACCTTCAATTTGACATTTTTGTAAAAATAAAAATCAGGATGCTCTAAGAATAATTCTTAGAAAGTTCAGTATCTGCCAATGTCGCAAAGCATTTTAGTTCTTACAGAGGCTAATTCATGGAAGTATTTTATTATGGCAAAACTCCATTGGAAAATGCTGTGTGAATAAGGGCCACAATGTTTTCCACCTAAAAAGTGCCCCGCTAAGTGCTAGCCCCTGGGTATCTATGCACAGCCTGCTGTGGCAGGTTCAAATCCCGACTGGGTCAACCCAGCCTTTCATTCTTCCGAGGTCGTTAAATTGAGTACCACTCTGTGGGATAATAATGTCTTCTATTATTAAAGTGCTCTGAGACCTATGGGTGTGTAGCACTATATACGAAATGTATTATTATTATTATTATTATTATTATTATTATTATTATTATTATTATTATTAATAATAATAATAATATTAATAGGTCCTCTTTTGATGTGTTAGATAATGGGCTGTTCGGCACTCCATCCTGATTTAAACACACAGCTGTAACTGCTTTTAGAGGAATGCAGTTTAGTCTCACTCTTGTGATCAAACACCTAACTTTCTGATGGTTACTCCATGTCAAGTAACCCTGGATGCAATTAATTGACTACATTGTATGCATACTATTGGATGGTTTCCTTAATGTCTTCATCTCACTCTGGGCTTGATTAAAAAGTTTAAAGTGCAATTTTATTTAAGTAAAATTAATTGCACCAGTAGGGTGTCTAAAGTGGCTATCTGCATGTCTTCCTAAAAACAAACTTCTTATAAAAGTCAGCTGTGACTTGCCTTTGATGTGAGTTTTTAGATGTTAATTGTGTAATGTACATACTGTAAAACTCATACACTCTGTGTACAGTTCATATGAAAAAGGTGCATTCATTCTGGGCATGCAGCATATATAGATATAATTCAAAAGTTAATATCTCAAAATTGGCAACGTCGATTTTCAAAATGTTTCCTCAGGACACCAATTCAAAATAAAATCTTGGAGCCTGCAAAATAATAGGACAATCGAAGCAGCCAATTTTGAGATATTTCGGCCAACATTTTCTTTTTCCTATGGAGACCCGGATGTGAAAAGCTGTTCAAACCGTGATCAAAGTAAACCTGTATAAACTGTGAAGCTGTTAAAGCAATGAACAGTTAAAAGCACATTTCTGGAGCTAGTGGCTTGTATTTGTGCTAATCTGCATACCCATAATGACTTGTGTATGAGGCTCTGAACTAGAGGTGTATGGTTACGAGGTGGCATTGTGAATGTGCGACAAGGCTCAAATGGAATATTGCACCTTCACATTTTAGGTGAGAGGTATTTTTTCAAGCCTGTTGAAACCCACTATAATTTAACTCGTGTTTATTAAACATGCCCCAACACTCCAACCGCAAGATTGTCAGACTAATCTAGACTGTTGATCCTTAATAAGGTGCACTATCTGTTATGGTTGTTTCCTATTTTTTTTTATTTTTTTAAAACATTTTTTAATATTTTGTTTGGTTCAAAATATTAAACCTTTCAAAACGTATAAAAAGCAAATCATGATTACTTGATTATATAACAACTTGATCAATACATTTCATATTTTCTTTACAACATATTTTTGATTAGACAATAAATAAAACATACCGGCAGCACGAGATTCATAACTTTACTGGAAACAATCAAAAATATGACATTAAAAATAATAAAAAGGGAGCCTCAATCTATTAAGCAGATTTGAACAATGCGTTAAGATATTGTAGAATTGCAATGCGGACAGTGAGTGTCTTATTAGTAAAAAGCCAATGCCACGCTTGTGTTTGATTCATGGGAGATAAAATCATAGTCACTCTTGAAAAATATTTCTTTCTCAAATCTGTTAAATCTGGGCATTCGATTAGGCAGTGCTGCAATGTTTCTTTCTGGACTATTAATTTGCACCATCTACAGTAGTTTTGCTCGGTGGATATCAGTTTTCTTTTTGCTAACACATCTCGTGTATGCCAAAGATTAAATACGAAACGTAGATACTCAGTGCACATTTGGGGAGAGGGCCATCTATTGAGATAATCAGCCATCGTTCCTAATTTCTTATGGCCAAATAGAGTGTTTCTAGTGGAATGTTGGCATCAGCAAGGAAATGGTTGTTTCCTATTATTTTGTGTGAAGAATTGTTTAAGTACTGTTTAATAAACATATTTTCATAATTAAAAAAAAACATCTGTTCTTATCAGGGGTCAAGATAAACTGCACAAAGTCAGAGTCCATGCTATTCAGAGACTGGAACCCTGCGTATGAACCGCTGCCTTTCCCCATCAGACCGGTCCACATGAAGATCCGTGGAGTGTGGTTCGTTTATGAAGGCGCCGCAAAATGGTCGTGGGACGAGCTTGTGGCGAAAGCCAAGCAAATGTTGTAGCTATAGAGCCTGCGAAGGCTGACCATAAAGGGGGAGACGCTGGCCCATGATGAACGATGTACTACCAGTACTGCAGTACATACCACAGGTCTGGCAAGTGTCTCGAAGGGGACAGCGAAAGCCATCACACAGATGGTATTCTACTTCATGTGGAACTCCAAGATGGATAGAGTAAAGAGGGCCACCATGTACAAGGGTCACGAGAAAGGTGGGGAGGGTGTGGCAGACATCCCCACCATCCTGAGAGGCTTCTTCACCAGCAACTGCGCGAGGGTCATGCTGATGAGCAGTGATGAGAGTCATGTGGGTTTCTTGATGGCCCGCTACTTCCACCTCCTGGTCTGGCGAAGGCTGGGGTGGGTGGAGTGGGATGCCAGGATCCCATACAACTGGACGGCTCCTTGGCACTACACTGAGGCAGAGCGTTTTGTGAGGGAATTCCAGCTGGAAACGGCGGCGCCGGAACAGTGGAAGACAGGGGCCATCCATGCAAGTATTCGTGAGAGGGACATTTGCGAACAGATCAGGGTGCTACCCTCAGAGGCCGCAGAGCATGTGTGGGGTAATGTGGCATCTGGGAGGCTCACAAACAAGCACAAAGACATCGCCTGGAATGCCATCCAGGGAGGTCTGCCGATGCGAACCTTCATGCATGCAAGAGGTCTGAACCACTTCAGAAACTGCCCCTGGGGCTGCACGCCGGATAAGACAGAGTACCACCTCTTCTGGGACTGCATTTTCGCCCGAGACCTCATGAGAGACATGGCCGCAGACCTGGGGGGTAGGATCCCGACAGCAAATATCACTGCCGAGTCAGTGTTGTTCGGTTTGTTTCCGGGGACCCATGCACTAGGAGATATCCAGGCCTCCTGGAGAATCCTGTGCTGTGTAAAAGATGTTCTCCTCTTTTCCAGAAACGGCCTGGTGGTGGGCAAGAAAGTGCTAATGATCGAATCCTGCTGACTGATGATCCACAGCGCCCTACAAGATCATCAACGGGCCGGATGACGACAGTGAAAGAGACAATGAGGAGTGAATAATGTACACTTGCATCACCTGTTTGTGTGCTTTCTCTTCCAGGACCCACCTGAGGGTGGAGAAGAAAGAATCATTGACCGCACTTGCAGCGGTAAGATGAGGATGAGGATGAGAAGCACTGTACACCTAACCTAACATGACCTTTTTCCTTTTGCAGTGAAAAAGTTGAACAGAGTCAGACTTGTACACATGTTGTCAAGACTATTCTTGAAGTCTGATGAGGGAAAACGCAATTCTGAAAGTGACGATCTTCTGCATCTGAACGGAATCATGACCCCAAAAAAAAAGAAAAATCTGTTCTAATAGAACAACAGAGCCCTGCTGAGGGAGAGCAGAGAAGAGGCAGACAAGATGAATATGTGCACATGCTCAGTGACATCCAAGCCAGTCCAGGAGCTACCAGGCCAGCACAGCCTATGCCAGACCATGCAGACCAGGTGCAGCCAGGACAAGAAGACCCAGAGGTGGCAGTGTGAGGAATGTGATCATCCACACAGGGAGAGTGTGCTTGACAGGGCTTTTTGATTTTTGTTTATTTAAAAGGAATGAATGATGGGAGATCAACCTCCGGAAAATATGTGGGGCCCGTCCCGCATATATCTTCCACACTCACTGATCAGATCATCTGAAGATTTTGCAAGGAATAAGAAGAAGGACTAATTTGGACATGAGCTGATGGTACACTCTACCTGGCATCTTCTGCCAGTGAAGGAAGGCCAGAATTCAAAGAGGGAAGCAAGACCCATACCCTAAACATGTCCCAGGGAACACAGGGAGATACCAGACTCAGAGGACCATCCAGCAGCTTCAGAACTGGTGCCCAGCCAGCACACAGTGTGCCCTGCTAGGTTCTGACAACAAGCTTCCTAGGTGGGAAGTGCCAGAGAGTCACTGGACACAGGACAATGTTGTTGGATGCTAACACCCTCCTGAGCATTGGGCCGTCCGCCTTGACACAAGCTCTATGAAGAAGCTAAGAGGAGTGCCATGCAAGCATCATCTGGCGTCCATCTTATTAAGGACAATTTTGAGACAGTCGAGTCCTGGAACCGCATCCGGATGCACCGCTGACTGTTGACAAACTGCAGTCACTGAGACGCCGCTACCAGCATTCCAGATCCACCAACCAGCACAGAGACAACGATTCTTGGATTCGAGCCACCACGCTGGATAGCCTACAGACATCCCTCCAGCCTTGCTTGCCGAGCTACCTGTCGCCTGGTACCCACAGCTGTCTCCCACCACTAACTCTGTTTCATGGGCTGCAAAGCGCCCGGGAACTGCCTCAATGCTGTCGAGCACCGAGACCTTCTTCAGCACCAGGTACATTGTGGTTCTGCCCTCCTTGTCCTTCTCCGAAGGCCCCTAAAGACACTTACGACCATTTGCCCCTTTGGTGTTGAAACCTAATAATCTTGATCTATAAGAGTGATTTTGTTACCAACTACCCAGCTGTCAGTAACCAGAGTGCATTCCTTTCCTTTTTGAAACTCTCTGTCCTTTGTGTTCCTTTACAGTGTGGGTTCTAATTGTAGTGAGCTAGAACTGTCTGTAGTAATAATAAAATAGATATTTGTATACAACCTTGACTGAACAGTCCCTTTTATCATTGGGTAATAATTGTATTTTCTCTGTGTTGCAACTTACCAACGATTCATGACCTTATGGAGATAAGACTGACGTTCTGTCCACTTTACCAAAATTGGACAAGGAGGTCTTATAATTTACTTGTATTCCAATCTGTTCAGATCTGTTCTGGTGTACTAGAGGTGTGGGGTTGATTGATGGTTTAGAAACCAATATTCATCTCTTGACCACTGGTGCCCCGGATGTTGATTCGTCACATTGGTGGCAAGCTGTTGTATCGGTTGGGGCCTTGTGCACAGCTTAGTCACCCAACAATAAAAGTATGTTGCAGGCAACATTTAGTCACTAAATTATTAGTTTAATCATAATAGTCATTGAGCTTGACATGGAGACTTGAAAGTGAGCAATCCTCAAAATACAATCCAAACTCCACAATGAGAGTCAATAACTGACACACCTCAGGAGGTATTGGGACCAAGACCAAGTGTGGGTGAGTTTAAGAGGCAAAGTTTATCTAAATAAGATAGGGCATGCAGAGTACTCTGCTTACTCCGAGAGCGCTCCGCCAAACAATACATGGTTATTGCATTAAAACGGGTTACAGCGTCATCAGTGATGAAATCATATATCGTACACAATTTGCATTCTAAATGGTGGAGCCGCAGATCCAGTATGTCCTCATAGGGGCCACTTCAATTCAGTTGGTTGGTTGCTTGCTGGGAAGGCGGGCGTCACGTGTGTCAGCTGGGCTGGTCAGTGTGAGGTGAAGGTCATGTGGTTCTAGATGAGGTGATTGATACTAGCTCTCTAATCTAAACACTACTTCAAAGTATACAATAAAAAGACAATCATTTGTATTCTGACAGGTTAGGAGAAAACCATATATTTCACGTGTTGCTTTTATATACATTGTCCTGAATCACTGGTCAGGTGAAAGGTATGGTGGGTCATCTCTGTCAGGGGGCATGGGGGTGAATGCTCCATGCGGGCCCAGTGGAGGGATGAGAGGATACATTTGTTGCGCTGGGACATCCATGAGAAATGGGCATGTAGCAGCATAGTCACAGGGAGAGGAAAAGGTGGGGGCTGTTTGCATGCTGTGCGTGGCGCTGCCGGGGAGAGAGAAGACCATAGGGCAGGTAGAGTGTGCCCTAGTTCAAATAGCGAAGTTTAAAATACACAATAAAATGGAATTCAAACAAGTTCTAATGGCCTCTTCTGCAGGGCGTAGGGGAAGAGGTTTAGTTGTAAGTTAGACCAGATCTTCATATATGTCAAGTAAATGGGTGTAACAATATCCGCTCTGGTGCGGATGACCCTATTTACATCGTCTCCATGGCCCACACATTTTACACCATGGCACATCATTCATTTAACTTTTACCGTGTTCACATGTGAATATATTACATAAAGACAATTGATCTACATCATGAAACAGAGATACGTGGGCCCACATATCTTATCTATTATAATCAATTAGTTAACACGTTTGTCAAACATCCCTTTGGATCTCATAAAAATAGCTTTATCACACGTGAGTACAAAAGGAAAATATATGGCTACAGGCAGGATTAGTATCAGGGGTGAATCTGAGTGGCATGCAGTTGTGGGGCAGGCATCTGTTACATCAAATAGGAAGTGAGGGTAGAGGTTGTGTGAGTAGTATATCCTTTGAGTTGGGCCTGTGGGTGCAGAGCAGGTTTGTGGAGATGGATGAGTTTTTTCTAAGACCAGGCCTTGCGATGCTGGCAGGAAGGTGCAAGATACAATGTTTTATTTGTAAGCTTTTGCACACAGCTTTTCGTGGGCACAGGACAGTAACAGAGACACCAGAGGGGAGCAGGAGGGGGAGTAACAGACTGACACTGCCCCAGAGGAGAGGTGCTGGCCTGCAGGCTGGCATTTCTGTGAGGCTTGCTGGAGCATTTACAAAATGAAGTCAATGTTTGTTCAACATGGAGTCGGTAACCAGACTGCTTACGGATGTTGCACCTGTATGTGTCGTCCCGAGGCTGCCCGGCACCTTTGGCCAGAGGTGCATGACAAGCCGGAGGACAAGCATAGTGTGTGTGTGGGGATAGGAATATAGGGAAGGGGGCCCAAATGACCTTTCCTCCCACACATTCCCGCTTTCATTACTTAAGTGATGAATATTGTAGTTCTCCTAATCTTTGGCGCTCTTTTTCTTCCACTATTGGTTCATCCCATGCAGGTGTTCCCTTTCGTGGCATCCAGGCCCTGCATACTGACCTCAGGCTCCCTCCTGCCCTTACATATTCATCAGCGGTGCATGTCATGTAGATGCAACCCTCATCTCCCTCCAGGTCCACCCAAACTTTGTTGTGCCATTCTAATTCCTGGGGCTCCTTGATTGTTGTGTGTTACACCCTGTCTACAATATACCCTGTGTTGTATATTGCTGTCATTCTGTACTTTCACTCGACATGGTTATGCACAGCTGCTATAACATGGGATATGGTCCCATTGTCCGCATTTTTTATTTTTTTATTTGGTTGGCTAACAGAATCTACCTTTCAAATACTTTATGTTACAAAATCATATTTAAAAATAAATGATATAACTTACAACAATGACATGTAATATTAAATATAGACTAATTCATTGTGCACACAAACAACTAAACACAATTAAGATCAAAAACAAAATAAGTGCTCAATTTTGGTGACAGAAAAGAGACTGAATTCATCAAGCAACAGTTGGGTAGATAGAAGGTCACTAGTAATACACTTTTAATGTCCGCATTTGCAGATGGTACGAACGTGCGCTCCCGATTTTTCGGCAAACACCTCCAACCATTACTGTCAAAAGGTATAGAACATAACTGTTCCTCATTGTCATTAGCCACAGGGCTCTTAGCTCCACTTTTATCACGTTGAACCCATCTTCTGTGTCATTGGCCAGTTGGATCCAGCACGTGATCTGTAGCGATTTTGCATTGGCCCGTGCCTGGGTGCTTAGGACGAGAGGTACAAAGAATGTTTCCACGGATGTCAACAGCTGAAAATGATCAGGAATCTGTGCCAAAAGTTCAGAGGATCCTTTGGAGATGTAGTTAGATAATCTTCATTTTCTCGACACTTTGCTTTGCAGCTTTTCCTCGGAGAGGGCATATACAGGGGGTTGTTCAGTTGTTGGCAGGGTCTCTGAATACTTGGTTGTCAGCAACCCTCTACCCCCTTGGATTTGACTTTGAGGTATCACCATCAAGGCAAAGTGCAGCGTTGCCAGAGCACACGTGCCCCTCCAAGACTGAGGAAGGTGCAAGTAAGTGTCCATTAACACAGCTGTTCCTTTTTTCATGTCTGGGATGATGAGGGTTTTGCTACAGTTCTTATTTGTGCCCAGATGGGTTCTTCCTTCACCATGGAAACACAACTGATATGGGATTTCTTTTTGTAGCTTGAATGTTTTTTCAAGGGCCGTTACCCAGGTGAGTTTCGCGATATGTTGTGTCCATATCGGGTGCACATTCTTTTAATCCACTGCAATTGTTCTTCCGACAGCCCTCGCAGTGCCGCTGCTTTGCATGTTATTTGTTCTTCTTCTTGTGTTACACTGTCATACACTTTGCACACATCAGACACATGTATCCAATACCTAAGGCCTTTCACCTTTACTGCATTATGGATGTAATATACCTCTTCAAAAGGGCCATGGAACAAAGCTACATACATATATCATTTCCCCTGGCATCAATTGACGGTTTGGGCTGTCTCTGGCTGGTGTCATTGTGTCAATTTCATTCTCTTGTGTGAAGGGGCTGCTAACTGTTTTGCTATTATCCTTACTGCATTTGTTAATTTTCCCAAATAGTCCAGGAATTCCTCCCACAGTACTCCCCCAGTACTGCGGCACTTCTGTGTGCATCAGATTGTCTTCTAAGTGGGGATACTGCCGTATGCATGCATCTGCCTGTAACTATCTCATGCGGGGACAAATGATGCTCTTTTCTTGGCTGGTTCCTTAATTTGAAAATTGCCAATGTCAAACAGTACCCCCAGTTTTTCCTTACGGTGTGGCATAGCTTGGATAATCTGTTTTTCAAAATGCAGTTGATTTTTTCTACAATGCTTTTGGCCTGCAGGTGATAAATCAAGCATAATTTGTGCGTAATACCCAGCATGGATGTTACTGCTTTGAAAGGGTTGTAAGAGCATACAACGTCACATATCCCCCATCGGGGGAACACCTCTCTCACCAGAAATGTTGTCGCGCATTTTGCATCTGGGTGTGCGCAGGGACCTGCTTCCACCCAGCATGAAAACGGGCAGACCACCACTGTCAAGTATCATGCTCGATTGCACCTTTCTCCCATGTCTGTGTAGTCAATGTGCAGTTCACAGAATGGCCCAATGGGACGGGGCAGTGTTCCTCTCAGTGTCATTTAAGTCATTCCTGAATTGTACATTTGACATGTTGTACACTCTATTACCATTTTAGTCACATAATCATGTAATCCTGGCACCAACCAATGTTCTTGTATTTATGCAGCTATGTGCTGTTTTGCATTGTGAGCTGGGAAGTGGAGCTGCTGAAATGCTATCTCTAATAGTTTTCCTGGCATTACAACTTTACCTGTGTTATTCTGTCTCCATAGGAGGTCCGTGGATGACTCGCTACATCACCTTTTTCTCCACAACTCCTTTTCTTCAGGTGGTGCTTCTTTGTGCAATTCAATTATTTGAGAAACTGGCATTGAGTTATATCCCTCACCGTGCCCTTCCACCACATTTATTGGTAAAACAAATACTCCTGTCATGCTGTGTTCCCCAGCGAGATTACATCATTATTATTTGTGTGCGCTTGGCCCTTAACTAGTGCTACCACTGTTGGTTCCTTCAGGGCTTCAATTAATTCCATCAATAATTCAGCATGCAGTACAGGGGACACATCCGCCCTTTTTAATCCTCTTCTTCCCCATCTTGCTAGTCCCCCATGCATTGTTGTTGTCGTGTAGGCAGAGTCTGTATATATTTTTATTGCAGACCCCTGGGCCGTGTGTAATTCTTCAGTCAGGACAAGCAGCTCTGCTGCTTGTGCAGATAAATGTGAGGGCAGTCTCTTTTGTATGATCACCTCGTATTCCTCTTCCTCTAGTCTCACCACTGCTGCACCTACATGCCTTTCACCTGTCTCACAATTTATTGATGCTGACCCATCTACGAAATATACCTTGCCCGCTGAGAGTGCATATTCACATGCTGTGGTGTTTCTTCATCCACCCCCCCTGTAAGTTGCACAATCATGGTTTTGCATGTCTTCCACTGTACATGCTTCTGTGATAAACGTGGCTGGGTTTACTATCTTGCAACATACTATGTGTATGTTTGTGCTGGAAAAAATTATTTCATATGCAGTAGCTCTCTGAGTTGTTTGTGTACTTTTTGATCGTTCAAGTATTGCAAACAATGAGTGTTCCACAAACAGGGACACTGAGCATCCCGTCACAATCGAGGCACTTTTTTCAATGGTGAACGCTGCAGCTCTGAGAGATTGTTCGCAGGCGAAGAGTCCTTGCATCAGTGCATCAAGGATGCTGCTGTAGCATGCCTGAGGCTTGTGACCTAGTGATGTTTTTTGTATTAATACTGCGGTCATTAATGTACCATAGCAATGTCAGAAGAAATAGAATTTGCTATCATAATCGGGTGTCGCTAGGACGGGTGCTGTGGAAATCAATTCTTTTAGTGTTTGAAAAGCAGTGTGCATTTCTTGTGTCAACACTAAAACAGTATGTTCTCGCTGTGATTCTTTGAGTGCATGGAGTAAGGGTTTTGTGTATGAGGAATAGTCTAATATGCAGGCATGGCAGTAATTGCATATTGTCGGGGGGAAATTCTGCCGGGGTCGGCCGGGCCGTCCGCAGACCTCCGGGCAGGGAGGCCCCAACTCCTCCCGTATATCCCAGATGAGATAGAGTATGAGACACACACAAGGAGCAAGGCGACTCTGCTGTTTATTTATACAAAACGGCAGGGATGGGTCAAGGAGCGTACGCGTCCGTCCTGACACACACATAATCGTGGGGCTCGCAGGCCCTTTTTACTGCATTATGACGCGCTACTTGCGTCACTTCAGAAAGTTAACAAAAAACCTATCGCCACTCTTAATTGGTTGCTCGAGTGGTAGGGTTAGTATAGTACACATATAGAGAATGATATTAGTGGACAAGGTGTAGTCAGGTGGTATATCTGGGTTGTCCCTATAATTGGATACATAAGAATTGTTACATGAAGGCTCCTGAGGATTGGCTAATGTTACTGACGTCTGAGATAAGAGCCCCATGTTCTGATTGGTGCATCCGTGAGCTCCCCAGCCTGGGACCACCGTTGTTCCCAGCTCTCGGTGTACCTGTGTTTGCAACAATGTTTCAATATGGGTACGTGCAGACAATGTGAGGATTTATTCATAGGTGGAAGGCTGACCGCTCCCACTGTAGCAGGTGTCCATTGAGCCTTTCAAGTGTCTCGGCCTGTGTCTCGTAGTGAGGGACCCAGACGCCTTTTCTCTCCTGGGTTTTGGCATCTCGTCAGATTCGGCTTGGTCACGTGAGGCGGGACCGTGTTTGAGGCAGAATTCTGCACAATTAATATTGCTTTTCCACTGTGTGTCTGGTTTAATTTGTAGATATGACTTTAACGTTGGTACGCGGAGTGCGAGGTTGCAACATCGTGCCTTTGATGATTTGTTCTTGGATGTGGGCTTGCAACATTGCGACCTTGGCTGGTTGCTCCATCGGGTTCTTTCTGCAGGATCAGCAACCTGACTCTTGCTTTGTTAATGTCCACGGGAGCTCTTGTTTGAGGCCTACTCGGGCCTGGTGCTTAAGTAGTCTGTTTGGTGCATAGGTGCTTTAGATTATAGTAGCATACATTTCCATGACCAGTATCGTGTTTCCATTATACCTCTCATGGTGGTAACGGGTTTCAAGGGAAGCGTGAGCAAGCGTTATAGATGAGTTCATGATGCATCTTGCGTTTCTGCATTCTGAAAGCCTATGTAAAAATAATAAAGATGCACGTCCGTGAATATGCCTGTCGCCTACGTCAGAGCACTGAATATGTTCTTCGTGTAGATTGGTGTGGAAATGTTAAGTGTGTTGTCGGGGGGAAATTCTGCCGGGGTCGGCCGGGCCGTCCGCAGACCTCCGGGCAGGGAGGCCCCAACTCCTCCCGTATATCCCAGATGAGATAGAGTATGAGACGCACACAAGGAGCAAGGCGACTCTGCTGTTTATTTATACAAAACGGCAGGGATGGGTCAAGGAGCGTACGCGTCCGTCCTGACACACACATAATCGTGGGGCTCGCAGGCCCTTTTTACTGCATTATGACGCGCTACTTGCGTCACTTCAGAAAGTTAACAAAAAACCTATCGCCACTCTTAATTGGTTGCTCGAGTGGTAGGGTTAGTATAGTACACATATAGAGAATGATATTAGTGGACAAGGTGTAGTCAGGTGGTATATCTGGGTTGTCCCTACAATTAGATACATAAGAATTGTTACATGAAGGCTCCTGAGGATTGGCTAATGTTACTGACGTCTGAGATAAGAGCCCCATGTTCTGATTGGTGCATCCGTGAGCTCCCCAGCCTGGGACCACCGTTGTTCCCAGCTCTCGGTGTACCTGTGTTTGCAACAATGTTTCAATATGGGTACGTGCAGACAATGTGAGGATTTATTCATAGGTGGAAGGCTGATCGCTCCCGCTGACCGCTCCCACTGTAGCAGGTGTCCATTGAGCCTTTCAAGTGTCTCGGCCTGTGTCTCGTAGTGAGGGACCCAGACGCCTTTTCTCTCCTGGGTTTTGGCATCTCGTCAGATTCGGCTTGGTCACGTGAGGCGGGACCGTGTTTGAGGCAGAATTCTGCACAATTAATATTGCTTTTCCACTGTGTGTCTGGTTTAATTTGTAGATATGACTTTAACGTTGGTACGCGGAGTACGAGGTTGCAACATCGTGCCTTTGATGATTGGTTCTTGGATGTGGGCTTGCAACATTGCGACCTTGGCTGGTTGCTCCATCGGGTTCTTTCTGCAGGATCAGCAACCTGACTCTTGCTTTGTTAATGTCCACGGGAGCTCTTGTTTGAGGCCTACTCGGGCCTGGTGCTTAAGTAGTCTGTTTGGTGCATAGGTGCTTTAGATTATAGTAGCATACATTTCCATGACCAGTATCGTGTTTCCATTATACCTCTCATGGTGGTAACGGGTTTCAAGGGAAGCGTGAGCAAGCGTTATAGATGAGCTCATGATGCATCTTGCGTTTCTGCATTCTGAAAGCCTAGGTAAAAATAATAAAGATGCACGTCCGTGAATATGCCTGTCGCCTACGTCAGAGCACTGAGTATGTTCTTCGTGTAAATTGGTGTGGAAATGTTAAGTGTGTATACTTGTACAGATGTGCTTCCCGTTGTCTAGGTCGTCATGGCATCTCTAACGACGTGTGGTTTTTAGTCTAGCTGATCCGAGCCGCAGGTGCCGGCATGGCCAGTGCGGGCTGCTGGGCAGGCAGGTGGACACATCCGTATGTTCCTGTACCAGGGTACCTGGTCGTCTGGTAATTGGACAAACTCTTCCCGCGGCGGGTGTCTGGGCCTTGACCCTCTAGGCCAAGCGCGAGAGGTGAAGGACGGGAGCCTGGTCTTCCATTCACCCACTTCAGTCCCCCCTCTGGTCGACTTGTCGACCACAAACATATCCTTCTCGTTATCTCCTCTTACCCTCCATATCTTAGTTATCCCTCCGAGATGTCCATAATGGTTTACATGATCTTCAAATGACCAATACATGTATTCACATGTTCCTCCAGGAGTACAGTATACCCATCTTCCTATGTAGCTCCTGGGGTTCCTTGGGTTCTCAATCTTCACTGATGGTGGGTCTAGATGATTGGTGATGATTTGGGTGCGCAACTTCTCCCTTTCTTGTATTATCACACCTGTATGCTGGCCGTCATCTGCTGGCATTAAGGGGTGCATTCCCACCATTTCCAGCAACTCGTCAGTCGTGCGTGCTTTCCGGGCCTTCCAAAATCTAATTATGATCAGGGTAGCTCCAGCCAAAATAGCACATCCCACTATTATTTTCAGTCCATCTGACAGCCAAGATGGCATCCATGACCATAATAGTGAAAACCAGCTCTTATCCTTGTTTACACCGTTACTTTCGTCCATCATTTTGGAGTGCATCTGGGCCAATTGTGAAACTGCTTCTGTCAGTGTACCATTGTCAGCATCGTTGGCAGGTATGAACGTGCAGCAAGATTGTCCTATTTTTGCACAGACTCCTCCTTCCATTGCTGTGAGAAGGTCCAATACATATCTGTTCTGGAGTGCAACCATCCTTACAGCTCGCAGCTCCTCTTTAATTGCGTTGAACCCATTTACTGTTGAATTGATGGTCATCATTAGTTCCCACCTTGTTATTTGGAGCCATTTTGCGTTTGCGTATGCCTGCAGTCCCGGATGTATTATTGAGGAGAAGAACATTGCTGCTCTGCTGAATAGTCTATGTTCTGGCGGTATTGATGTTAGTTCCGTTTCCGACCTTCCCCACAGGTAATTTCCTGTCAATGGCTCTCCTTGTCTTTTTCTCCTGTTTAGGACAGTATCATTGCTGTTGGTCCTGTTTCCTTGCTCCTTCTGAAGTGGTGCAGATCTCTTTCTTCTCTTATCCCCTTCATCCATTTTAGGAAATTTCGCCACATCGACATGCTTCTTAGGTACCACTAGTGATGGTACATTGACGTGTACCATTGTGCACACACCATTCCACAGGGGAGGCAGTGTATGATATGCCTTTTCCCCACAGGCCCAATAATGGTCCATTATTACTGCTGTTCCCGCTCCCCCCTCAGGCAACTCCATCACGCTTGCACAATTGGTGTTATATCCTACGTCCACCTCTCCTTTATGCTGGTAGCATACTTTAGGCGCAGTCAATGGTAGTATAGTTATCGGGTCTTCATCTTCTTCTACCCACGTGAGCATTGGTACATACTTGATCCACATCGTCCAACATCGATGATTGTGTGTCTCGATAGTTGAGATAGTTTCTTTTGTTACCATGTTGCTGCCAATCACTCCTATCTCCCAGCTGTTGCCCAGGAACACCTTTCCTGTTATCGTCAGTAGCGGCCTCTCCCAGCATCCTTGTTTACCCGGAACTTCAGTTGCGTACCAATCACATGGTAGGTACTGCAGTGTTACCTTCTTTGTTTCTCCTTTTGCAGGGCCACTTGTTATGTACCTGAATGCTTCAGCATGTAAACTGGTCTTGTGATAACTCAGATAGGTCTTGAGGAAGTTGTTTTCATATGGGTATGAGTCTCGTGTTTTCCATGTCATGTGCACTACTGTTCCTTGAAATCTTCCTTTCGTTTGGAACAGGGCCAAATATATTATGCACTGTGCTGTTTTTTCATCTATTTCTGTGGCAACAAATGTTCGTGAAGCGCTCATGGCGTATGGTATTAATGAGCAAACGTAACAGCTATCCTCAGTTGTCTGCTTACCAATGCGGGTCATGTGTTGGTACCATATGTTGTTTGTGACGTGTGCTGAATCTTGTACATAATTATCAATACCTTTATTGTCTGAGTACGTGCTGCGTTTAACTCTATTTTGCTTGGGTGCAAAATTACGATTACCACCTGACGTAACACCTGTTGCAGCAGGGGACGGGGGTATATTAAGTTTGGGTGCAGCAATAAAATCAATAGCATAGCTGTACTGCCAGACAGAGGCAGCCAAGAACCCGGTGATCATAAAAATCCCTATTATTTTTATTACATATGCTAATTTCACCGGCATTTTGCTCTTACCTTGCTGCGGTCCTGGCAGCTTATTCTTGCGACGTTACAGTTGCCCGCCTAAAAATTCTCAAAAGTGCTCGTTATTAAATGTTAGTTTTGTTTCCTTTAAGCTCTCCCTATCAAGTGGTCATTCAGTGCCCAGGCGAAGAGCTGCTCCCACGCTACTCTAAGTGATGGGTCTCTTAGGACCGGCAAGTATGGGCGGAGGTGGGGCATGTAATATTCTATGGCCAGGAGGAAGGCTGTGTAGTACACACGTACCCTTCTCCTTTTTAGGTATGTTGGCCTCTTTATTTCGTATACAAATTGGTGTGACAATTCTTCTGGGTAGTTATCGTCTGGCAGCACCATCTACGCCTGTACACTGAACTTGTTAATTAGCTTTTCTTAACAATACAATATTACGCAGTTCCTGTATGTGCGAGAGAAAAAGAGAACATTCACGTGTTTACATGTGTATTGGTGCAAGCAATGTCCTTTAGTTTTAGTTACAACTGTACTTAGGAGTCAATGGGGGGGGGGGTTTGCGCTCAGATGGCGGAAGTATTTTTACTCTTTGAGCGCGTGACCATGGGGTGGGCAGTATGGGGATCACCCCTTTCTTCGTCAGTTATCGTCTCCGAGGGAACAATTGGGTCGTTGTCTGTGGTGGAACTTTCTTCCGCTGTCGGCGATGTTGTTGCTGTTCGTCCAACGGACCTGTCGTTGGCGCTGGGGCGGGTCTGCAGTTTGTAGATCTTTACGTCATGTAGGTGGTTCCAGGCACGCTTATCCTTTAGTTTTACTGCTCTTGTTGATACGTCCTCTACCAGATGGGGGCCAGTGAACCTCTTCTCGTGCCACCTTCTATTGAAATTGCGAAGTAGTACGTGGTCACCTTTGGCAAGTTTGCACGAGTTCTCCTTTCCCAATTCCGTACTTTCGTCTTTTTCTTGATTGCTGGTAGACCCGCCCCGTGTGCGCTCGAGCTGTTGAGACACAAACACGACACTAGTAATCAAAGAAGACACATATTGATACATTTCATCTCCTAACACATTCGCTGAACTTTCGTTATCGGTGAATGCCCTTGACGTTGGTGTTAGGGGAAGGCGCATTTGACGTCCAGTAACCACTTCGTGAGGGGTGAGGTGGTGGTCGGACCCTGGCCTGTTTCTAAGTTCAAACAATGCTAACGGAAGGCAATACAACCAACTTTTCTTTGTTGTTTGTTGTATTTTAGCAATTGCCTCCTTCAACAGGCCATTCAGGCGTTCACATACACCATTAGCCTGTGGGTGGTATGCACATGCAAATTTGTGTTTAATGTTCAGCAGGGATGTAATATGCTGGAACATTTCATTTGCGAAATGGGGGCCGTTGTCTGATCTTAACACCTCGCACACTCCCCACCTGGGGAAGACCTCCCTTACTATGAATTTGGCTGCTCTAAACGCATCAGGGTGTGAACAGGGCCCTGCTTCAATCCACCTAGAAAATGGACATACTACTACAATCATATACCTATTGCCTTGACAGATGTTGATCATATCAACATAGTCAATGTGAAGGTGCCGAAAAGGTCCTTCTGGCCGGGGTATTGTACCTCTTATCACTTTTAGAGTATGACCGGCCGTAAACTGTTGACATGTGATGCAATTGCTGATAAAATTTGACACATGGGAGGTTAACTCGGGACAAAACCAATCTTCTCTAATTCGTGCTGCAATTATTTCCTTGCCTGTATGGGCAGGGTGATGTAATTGGCTCAAGGCGGTATTTAACAGTGCCAACGGTATTACAACTTTCCCAGTGCCACCCTGGCGCCATAGTGCGTCGGTTGGTGACATTGTGCATCCTCTTTTCACCCATACTTCTTTTTCGGCCATTGGTGCAGCCGCTTGTAGCTCCATAATCTGTGTTGCTGGGAGATGGGTGTACCCTTCTCTTATTAACATTTCCCTCGCTATTCCCCTCCCTCTCCCTCTCTGTGAGTCTGTGGGGTTCCATATCTCACCAAAATATGCAGCGTATTTCGCAAGTGCGTCTGCTGCTGCATTTCCTTTTGACACGTAGTCTTCTCCATTGGTGTGTGCGGTGCATTTTACTAGGGCTAGTTCTTGGGGGTCGTTTATTACTTCAATTAGTTCAGCCAACAAGAGGGCATGTTGTACTGGAGTGCCATCAGCTCTCCTAAACCCTCTCCTTCTCCATTTTGATAGCCCTGAGTGGACAGTGGATGTAACATATGCACTGTCGGAATATATAGTTACTCTTTTATTAAAACTTTCCTTTAATGCCAATATTAGTGCAACGAGTTCCGCCGCTTGAGCAGAGTAGTGCTGTGGTAATTGTACACACTTCATAGCCACACACACCGGCGCCTCCATCATTTTTACTACTGCTGCCCCAGTCCTTCGTATCCCATCTCCTTGATCAATAGTTGATGACCCATCAATAAACAAAAGCTCACCTCCCTCTAGTGCGTTTTCTTCAACTTTCCTAGTACATGAGTATATTTCAGTTACTTGGGTGCAGTCGTGGGCGTAATCTCCCTCTTCAATTACTTCTGCTAGGAACCTTGCAGGGTTAACCGTGCTACATCTAACAATTGCCAGTTCAGCTTTAGACAAAATAATCTCATAACCTGATGCCCTCTGTGTCGTTAACGTGGACTTAGGTTTATTCAATATCGCAAATAGTGCATGTTCCACAAATAGTGTAGTTGGACACCCCATAGTTATTGCTGATGCTTTTTCTACTGCAAAAGCAGCTGCAGCAAGACCTTGTTCACAAGAGAAGTGGCCTAACATTATAGGGTCTAAGTGACCGCTGTAAAATGCTACTGGTTTATAGCCCATGCTAGTTTTTTGGGCCAATACTGCTTTCATCACTGCTGAGTCGCAATGTGAAAATATAAAGAAGCGCCGCTCATAGTCTGGGGATGCAAGTACTGGAGCAGTTGATATCGCGTCTTTTAGTTCGTCAAATGCCTCCCTCATTTCCATAGTCCATCCCAACTTTTTCTCCCCTTTATTTGCTTCCTTCAAACCCTCAAGCAGGGGTCCTATGTATGAGCTGTAATCAAATACCCATGCTCTACAGTAGTTGCACAGCCCCAGAAATTGCTGCAGTTCTCTCACAGTCTGTGGCACGGGAGTGCTTGAGATGGCCTGTGCTCTTTGTGGTGCAATCCTTCTTCCATGTTGGGATATCAGTTAACCAATGTAAAGTACCTGTTCCTGACAGTATTGTATCTTTTCCATGTCTACCTTGTACCCCTTTTCTGCCAGTATCGTCAACATTTTTAAGGAGTCCTCTCTACATTTACTTTCGTTTGTACTGCAAATTATTATGTCATCCACATACTGTAACACTGTGCTTTCCACCTCAACGTTACCCAAATCCATCTGTATTACTCTATTGAAAATTGAGGGTGATTCACAATACCCCTGTGGTAATCTGGTATGTTTCCACTTTGTATTTCGGTAAGTGAAGCTTGTCAAATCTTGTGAGTCTGGGTGTAATGGTATTGAGAAGAAAGCATTTTTAAGGTCAATCACTGTAAATCGTGATGCTTCTGCTGGAATGCCACACAATATTGTGGCCGGGTTTGCTGTTACTGGATACTCTGCTTCTACTATGTTGTTCAAGGGTCTGAGGTCCTGTATGAAGCGCCAAGACCCCCCTTTAGCCTTGCGCACCGGGTACACAGCTGTGTTACATGGTGATTCTGAGGGGACCAATATGCCATTGTTTATAAGGGCCGTTATGGTTTCAAATATGCCCTCATCTGCCTCTTTTGACAATGGGTACTGTTTAACTCTTGGTAGTATCGCACCTTTTTTCAATTTTATCCTTACACCCCCTATGCTTTTTATGCATCCCACGTCATAAGGGCTAATAGTCCATAATGATTTGGGCACCTTTGACATATCCTCCTTAAAAAATGGGACTGGGGTGCCTGCGGGTGCCTCAAGTGCCATTGCAATTTTCTGTGCTACTTGTTTGTGAGCCACTCTTAGCCATATTTCTACACTCATCATGAACACCATTTCGTTTTCTTCCTTTTCTTCTGAGAACAGCTCTTCATCTGACACCTGGGTCAGCCTACATCCTTCTGCTAGTGCTATCACCGCCCTCCATGCTCTCCCTTCTTTATCTTGGGCGTGCACAGCAACATAATCAGCTGTTGCAATAATGCTCTCAATGTCCACTACAAACACCTTCCCTTCTAGTTCATTACCTGGTGTTTCTGGTCGGAATAGATAGGCTGCTGGTCTCCTCCATATTTTCCCTTCTATCCCTGGCATCCATGCAAATGCCATGTCAGTGCCATATTGGAATATCTCGCCATCTACTGGCTCCGCCCTAATCGCTGTCTGTCCACAGTATGCTTGCAAAATCTGTCGTGCTGCGAGCATGTTAATCCCTGGAGTAGAGCAAATTATGCCATCCTCTGTAAAGGAGATCGTCATGTTCAACCTGTTCATTATGTCCCTCCCCAGTATATTTACTGGTGAGGCACTATAATACAAGAGTGGAACTGACAGATCATAATCTCCAATAGATAAGGGAACATTATCAGTAAATGGAACCAACCCTTTAGCCCCAGAAAATCCTTGGGTGTTCATGGCTTCGCCTGACATCTTAAATTTACCTTCCCTTATGCAAGACCGGGTTGCCCCGGTGTCAACAAGAAATGATAATTTTTTGTCACCTATCGTTACCTCTATGCGTGGTTCCTCCGCACTATTAGGTGTTACTGACAGGATGGGACACACCAAGGCCGTCTGTGGGCTGGCCTATTGGGGGTAGAATGATTGGCCATTCCCTGTGTAAGGGTTGTGTCCCAACACCGTCACCCCACCCAATTGTGTTCGTTCATTTTGGGGTGGTGGTTGTATTAACGCTACTTGTTGTTGTGGCGGTGGCAGGTACTGTGTTATTTGTTGTTGTGGCAGTGAATAGGTTTGTGGCTGTTGTGTTGTTTGTTGTTGTGGGTCACTCCCTTTTTGTGACGTCTGCTGTTGTTGTATGCCCTGCTGTTCTTGTAATGTCCTGGGTTGTGCTTGTTCATTCCATGCTGGTGTTCCTGGCCTGACCCTACATGTACGTGACATGTGTCCCAATAATCCGCAGCTCCAACACACGGGTGGTTCCCTGTTTTGCCATGGGAAGCTCCCTGTGTTGTCCTGGTATACGGGTTGCCCTGTGGGGTAGTTATTTCTTAGTCCCCCAGCCTGTTGTTGGGTATTATATCCATATCCTCTCCCCCTCATAAACCCTCCTCTCCCTCGGTTATAACTATAATACCCAGTTCCTTGCATTGGGTACCCTCCTCCCATGTTTGGTGCGTGTAATTGCAGAGGCGGCACTTGCTGTATTACACCTTGTGGAGGCGTTATTTGTGCGGGATCTTGTGCAGCCACTACTTGCGTTGGGCTTTGGGCCATTGGTGTGGGCGTAGTTATTAGTGCCCCTTCCATTGTGTATTTAGTAAGTTTTTTCTGTACTAATTTGGCCTCTTCTGTTTTCCTATCCTCTTCCTTTTGTTTCATTTTTCCTTGCCATGTTCTGCAGTGATGTACTATAGTCAGTTGTATTTCTGGCCATGGTTTTGCTTCCATCCCCACTACTTTCTTTAGTTGTTTTTGAACTCCTTCTGGGAGCCCTTGTACTAGTATATGATAAAATATGGCTGGTGTTTTGTCCCATTGTTCTCTAGTTTCCATGCGCCACTTCTCTTGAACATCCTGGATATAATCAACAGGATCCTCATTTTCACCCATCTTACGGGAAGTAATGGCTCCGATGTCTGATGTGTCTGGGTACTGCACTCTCAGTGCCTGCCATAGCGCATGTCTGCAGTTTGCAAATGGTGCCCCATCATGCGATGTGTTCGTTATTGTTACCCCATGGAATCCCGCTCTTTTCCAAATGTCATCCGCTCTATCCCCTAATATTGATATTAACAGGCCCTTCACATCTCCTACTGCTAGTTTCTGTCCTGCGGTGTGTTTTTCCATTTCATATATCCACTTACCCGCACCTCCACTTAGTGATGGGAGCCTACATTTTATATTTTCCTTATCCGTATGTTTCCAAGGTACATACTGTGGTCTAACCCCTCCTCTCTCCAGCAGTGGCATTAAATTCTGTCTTGTGTCACCCTTTACGCTCCATAATGTTGAGTCTTCACACCCCTCCTCTTCCCCCATTTCTTTTACTACTCCAAATTCTTCCTTACTACCTCTGCTCCTACCTCCCTCTTCTTCCTTTCCCCTTTTTTCATCATTTCCTGTGTTCAATATGGGTATGTTTATTTGTCTGTCTTGCCTACGACTAGGGAGGTCCCTAAGCCGACATGCATACGGTGTAAGTTCATTCATTAAGGGCGCGAGCTTTATTCTGTGCAGAGAGCGCGCGGTAGTTGAACATGTAGGGCGTGACGTGGGAGGGTGCGATGGTGATGTGGGTGGCGTGGTTTCATTGGTTTGTGTTTCCCCTATTCTTTTCACTTCCTCCTTACTTCTCTCCAGCTCCTCCCATCTTCTACTCATCCAGGGCGAATCTATGTTTGTTCTAGTAAGGTATAGTTTATCTAAGCTTTCCCTTTCACTCTTCCTTCCATCCTTCTCCACTCCTCCCTCCTCCTCACTACAAAAATCATTCATAAATGGCACCCCCCACTCTGCCTTTTTTCCTTTCATTGTTACTGTTTTTAAGTCTATTAGGTCTCTTTCTCCCTTTCCGTTGTTACCAACTGTTCCCCTTTGTGCTGATGTTGTTGCTACCTCTCTACTTTTATATACATCTCCCCATCTTTCACTCTCCCAACCCCTCTCTTCTCTTCCTCCTTCACTCCTCTCCTCCATTTCCCTACTATTTTCCTCCCTTTTCCTTTTCAACTCCTCCATTACTTCGTTGCTCATCTGTTCCAATATCCTTTCATCCTCTTTCTTCCTTTCCCATTTCACCCTTTCTCTTTCTACTATACTCTCTATTACCTTCCCCTCTTCATATTTCTTAGTTGCCTCTGATATTATCCTCCTCCTCCATATTTCCATTTCTTTTTCCTTTTCTTCTTCTTCCTTCTTCTTCTCTCTCAGCACTACTCTTGATACCCTATCTGCTGCTCCTTTTACCCTTTCAGCTTCTCTCTTTTGTTCCTCACTTCGTTCCCTTAATTTTTCCAATTCGTCCTTACCTTCTTTCCTTTTCCTCACTCTCTCTCTTTCCTCCCGCTCAAGTTGTTTGATCAGTTCATTCTGCTCATCCCTTAGTTCTGCTAATCTTTCCTCCAAAATCTCTTCCTTCTGCCGTAGTAGCTCCTCTCCCCTCATTTCACTCTCTCTGGCACTATCCTCGTTTGTTCTCCTTACCGCCTCCCTTTCTTCTCCAGTTAGTGAGCCTCGTAATTTCAACAATATCTGTGCAGCTATCCACTCATCGTTTCCTATCTCTACAGTCTGCACTTCTCTAATCCTCCTGTCCCCCATTGGTATCTTCCCATGAGCCACATATGGTGGAGGGCTGTATGCCGGGTTTGAGTATCCTTCAGCCGCCCTTAACTGTCCTGCTATTTCTCCTAATTCTCTTAAAGGGTACAACCCTCCTCCCTCTGTTTTCACTCCCGGTGTTATGGGTATCCCATTGCTCGGTTCCTTTTTTATGTCGTCTGATTTATCAATCTTTTCTCCTCCCTGTCTTTCGTTCCCCGTATTCTTTGTGCTTTCGCACTCCTTTTCCCCACCCGTTCCTTCTTTCTTAATCTCCTTTTCTTCCGGTGTTTCCCCCATAGTGAACATTCCATTTGGTCCTGGTCGAGACCCCTGGAACATCCTCCATAAGTTAAACACCTCCACATGGTTTGCCAACTTCTTCCCCTTGTATGTATTGTGCAGATGGTTCAGTAGTGAATGTTGGGCATATGGATCGAAACTACCATTAGGCGGCCATGGTGTTAACATTTTGTTATCTGTCCCCTGGGTCCACTCTATGCTGTACTTAATTAACTTCTCCCTATGTGGTGGCAGTGTGGTGCATATGTGCTGTAGTGGGGTAGTGAGGGTGTTCCCCCACCCTCCCGACCCTCTCCCGTATGACATAAATTCACTCCCCTTGTTACCCTTCCCCTTACTAGCAGTTTACGATATACAACCTTGTATTGCTTACCTCGCCCCGCAAATGTGGGGACTTTCGACAATCCTTTTGACAAATTATGCAATAATAATAAATATGATGTTATATTATATTCCTTCCCCTACGGCCCCCTGCGGCCGAAGCGCACGCAGCCCCCTGCGGCTGCGTACCCCTTACGATGATCTTATACAGTCGTCCTGTTTCTCCGTTCTCCTCCCCCGTTTACACTTGCCATGGCCGGCGTTCTCCGTGCGCAGCCACGCCCCTTTCCCCTTGTTTTCGATCCACTGGTTTATAGTTTATCTCCGTACCAGCTCCTTTATCATGCTTCTCTTCCCCACCACTCTCAAACCCAAAATTCCTTGTGCTCGCGATATCCTATTAAATCCCTACTGGTGACGTCACCGATTTCTTCGAGCTACTGGTATATTCTTGTTATGTTTTTTTAAGTTCAAAATACACTTGCAATCTACCCCGCTAACCCTACAGCTGTCTTCCTGTCTCTCCTGGAACAAGGTAATCTCATCAATAATATAACCGGACTGCGCACGCTGCGTCGCCTCGCGTGTGATACGCCCCTTAACAGGAGGGCTTAACCAGCCAATTATCTTCCGTTTTGGGCAACTATGTAACTAGCTACCGCCCACAGGGAAACGTCATCTACCTATCGAGTTTCTTGCTCAAACAATAGGGAACCTCATCTACTCATTGATCAATAAATGTCAAGTCGTAGGAAACCACACACACCCACCCTCACACTTAGTCGCAATTTAGACCATCAGGGTCTTACGAGCGGCTGCACGTGATGTTTTCGTGCCCCGCCCCCCTCTTTCGCGTAACGTTAGCTGACTGTTACGAGCGGCTGCACGTGATGTTTTCGTGCCCCGCCCCCCTCTTTCGCGTAACGTTAGCCGACTGTTCTCGCACTCGTTTTCCTATCATTCATTCCATTAGCAACACTCAGTTAAACCTTCGCCGCACATCTCTACAATACCTCCCCCCTCCCTTATTTACTTCCTCCCCCTCCCTCACAATTTCGCATTGCTTGTTGTGCGTGTCATGCTCACCAAGTTCTCTCGATGCAGGGCCGCTCGACTGCGTGCACCCTCCAAGCGGCTCGCCACCTCCCCTCGTCTGGACCACGTCTGGACACTCGCCGACCGCGGGCGGGATACTTCTCAACCGGCTCCCGAGGGCCAATATCCGGATTGCGCTGTCCGGTCTTCTCGCGGCTCCGCGATGGTCCTGTAGTCCTCAGAAGGGGGCAACGGCAGAGGGGGCCGCGCCGCCGGGCCTCCTCGCAACGGGAGTGCCTGGAAAAACTAAAAATAAAAGTTGATCTTAAACAGATCTCAGCAGTGCCTCCAACTTGTCGGGGGGAAATTCTGCCGGGGTCGGCCGGGCCGTCCGCAGACCTCCGGGCAGGGAGGCCCCAACTCCTCCCGTATATCCCAGATGAGATAGAGTATGAGACGCACACAAGGAGCAAGGCGACTCTGCTGTTTATTTATACAAAACGGCAGGGATGGGTCAAGGAGCGTACGCGTCCGTCCTGACACACACATAATCGTGGGGCTCGCAGGCCCTTTTTACTGCATTATGACGCGCTACTTGCGTCACTTCAGAAAGTTAACAAAAAACCTATTGCCACTCTTAATTGGTTGCTCGAGTGGTAGGGTTAGTATAGTACACATATAGAGAATGATATTAGTGGACAAGGTGTAGTCAGGTGGTATATCTGGGTTGTCCCTACAATTAGATACATAAGAATTGTTACATGAAGGCTCCTGAGGATTGGCTAATGTTACTGACGTCTGAGATAAGAGCCCCATGTTCTGATTGGTGCATCCGTGAGCTCCCCAGCCTGGGACCACCGTTGTTCCCAGCTCTCGGTGTACCTGTGTTTGCAACAATGTTTCAATATGGGTACGTGCAGACAATGTGAGGATTTATTCATAGGTGGAAGGCTGATCGCTCCCGCTGACCGCTCCCACTGTAGCAGGTGTCCATTGAGCCTTTCAAGTGTCTCGGCCTGTGTCTCGTAGTGAGGGACCCAGACGCCTTTTCTCTCCTGGGTTTTGGCATCTCGTCAGATTCGGCTTGGTCACGTGAGGCGGGACCGTGTTTGAGGCAGAATTCTGCACAATTAATATTGCTTTTCCACTGTGTGTCTGGTTTAATTTGTAGATATGACTTTAACGTTGGTACGCGGAGTACGAGGTTGCAACATCGTGCCTTTGATGATTGGTTCTTGGATGTGGGCTTGCAACATTGCGACCTTGGCTGGTTGCTCCATCGGGTTCTTTCTGCAGGATCAGCAACCTGACTCTTGCTTTGTTAATGTCCACGGGAGCTCTTGTTTGAGGCCTACTCGGGCCTGGTGCTTAAGTAGTCTGTTTGGTGCATAGGTGCTTTAGATTATAGTAGCATACATTTCCATGACCAGTATCGTGTTTCCATTATACCTCTCATGGTGGTAACGGGTTTCAAGGGAAGTGTGAGCAAGCGTTATAGATGAGCTCATGATGCATCTTGCGTTTCTGCATTCTGAAAGCCTATGTAAAAATAATAAAGATGCACGTCCGTGAATATGCCTGTCGCCTACGTCAGAGCACTGAGTATGTTCTTCGTGTAAATTGGTGTGGAAATGTTAAGTGTGTATACTTGTACAGATGTGCTTCCCGTTGTCTAGGTCGTCATGGCATCTCTAACGACGTGTGGTTTTTAGTCTAGCTGATCCGAGCCGCAGGTGCCGGCATGGCCAGTGCGGGCTGCTGGGCAGGCAGGTGGACACATCCGTATGTTCCTGTACCAGGGTACCTGGTCGTCTGGTAATTGGACAAACTCTTCCCGCGGCGGGTGTCTGGGCCGTGACCCTCTAGGCCAAGCGCGAGAGGTGAAGGACGGGAGCCTGGTCTTCCATTCTCCCACTTCAGTGTATACTTGTACAGATGTGCTTCCCGTTGTCTAGGTCGTCATGGCATCTCTAACGACGTGTGGTTTTTAGTCTAGCTGATCCGAGCCGCAGGTGTCGGCATGGCCAGTGCGGGCTGCTGGGCAGGCAGGTGGACACATCCGTATGTTCCTGTACCAGGGTACCTGGTCGTCTGGTAAATGGACAAACTCTTCTCGCGGCGGGTGTCTGGGCCGTGACCCTCTAGGCCAAGCGCGAGAGGTGAAGGACGGGAGCCTGTTCTTCCATTCTCCCACTTCAGTCCCCCCTCTGGTCGACCTGTCGACCACAAACATATCCTTCTCGTTATCTCCTCTTACCCTCCATATCTTAGTTATCCCTCCGAGATGTCCATAATGGTTTACATGATCTTCAAATGACCAATACATGTATTCACATGTTCCTCCAGGAGTACAGTATACCCATCTTCCTATGTAGCTCCTGGGGTTCCTTGGGTTCTCAATCTTCACTGATGGTGGGTCTAGATGATTGGTGATGATTTGGGTGCGCAACTTCTCCCTTTCTTGTATTATCACACCTGTATGCTGGCCGTCATCTGCTGGCATTAAGGGGTGCATTCCCACCATTTCCAGCAACTCGTCAGTCGTGCGTGCTTTCCGGGCCTTCCAAAATCTAATTATGATCAGGGTAGCTCCAGCCAAAATAGCACATCCCACTATTATTTTCGGTCCATCTGACAGCCAAGATGGCATCCATGACCATAATAGTGAAAACCAGCTCTTATCCTTGTTTACACCGTTACTTTCGTCCATCATTTTGGAGTGCATCTGGGCCAATTGTGAAACTGCTTCTGTCAGTGTACCATTGTCAGCATCGTTGGCAGGTATGAACGTGCAGCAAGATTGTCCTATTTTTGCACAAACTCCTCCTTCCATTGCTGTGAGAAGGTCCAATACATATCTGTTCTGGAGTGCTACCATCCTTACAGCTCGCAGCTCCTCTTTAATTGCGTTGAACCCATTTACTGTTGAATTGATGGTCATCATTAGTTCCCACCTTGTTATTTGGAGCCATTTTGCGTTTGCGTATGCCTGCAGTCCCGGATGTATTATTGAGGAGAAGAACATTGCTGCTCTGCTGAATAGTCTGTGTTCTGGCGGTATTGATGTTAGTTCCGTTTCCGACCTTCCCCACAGGTAATTTCCTGTCAATGGCTCTCCTTGTCTTTTTCTCCTGTTTAGGACAGTATCATTGCTGTTGGTCCTGTTTCCTTGCTCCTTCTGAAGTGGTGCAGATCTCTTTCTTCTCTTATCCCCTTCATCCATTTTAGGAAATTTCGCCACATCGACATGCTTCTTAGGTACCACTAGTGATGGTACATTGACGTGTACCATTGTGCACACACCATTCCACAGGGGAGGCAGTGTATGATATGCCTTTTCCCCACAGGCCCAATAATGGTCCATTATTACTGCTGTTCCCGCTCCCCCCTCAGGCAACTCCATCACGCTTGCACAATTGGTGTTATATCCTACGTCCACCTCTCCTTTATGCTGGTAGCATACTTTAGGCGCAGTCAATGGTAGTATAGTTATCGGGTCTTCATCTTCTTCTACCCACGTGAGCATTGGTACATACTTGATCCACGTCGTCCAACATCGATGATTGTGTGTCTCGATAGTTGAGATAGTTTCTTTTGTTACCATGTTGCTGCCAATCACTCCTATCTCCCAGCTGTTGCCCAGGAACACCTTTCCTGTTATCGTCAGTAGCGGCCTCTCCCAGCATCCTTGTTTACCCGGAACTTCAGTTGCGTACCAATCACATGGTAGATACTGCAGTGTTACCTTCTTTGTTTCTCCTTTTGCAGGGCCACTTGTTATGTACCTGAATGCTTCAGCATGTAAACTGGTCTTGTGATAACTCAGATAGGTCTTGAGGAAGTTGTTTTCATATGGGTATGAGTCTCGTGTTTTCCATGTCATGTGCACTACTGTTCCTTGAAATCTTCCTTTCGTTTGGAACAGGGCCAAATATATTATGCACTGTGCTGTTTTTTCATCTATTTCTGTGGCAACAAATGTTCGTGAAGCGCTCATGGCGTATGGTATTAATGAGCAAACGTAACAGCTATCCTCAGTTGTCTGCTTACCAATGCGGGTCATGTGTTGGTACCATATGTTGTTTGTGACGTGTGCTGAATCTTGTACATAATTATCAATACCTTTATTGTCTGAGTACGTGCTGCGTTTAACTCTATTTTGCTTGGGTGCAAAATTACGATTACCACCTGACGTAACACCTGTTGCAGCAGGGGACGGGGGTATATTAAGTTTGGGTGCAGCAATAAAATCAATAGCATAGCTGTACTGCCAGACAGAGGCAGCCAAGAACCCGGTGATCATAAAAATCCCTATTATTTTGATTACATATGCTAATTTCACCGGCATTTTGCTCTTACCTTGCTGCGGTCCTGGCAGCTTATTCTTGCGACGTTACAGTTGCCCGCCTAAAAATTCTCAAAAGTGCTCGTTATTAAATGTTAGTTTTGCTTCCTTTAAGCTCTCCCTATCAAGTAGTCATTCAGTGCCCAGGCGAAGAGCTGCTCCCACGCTACTCTAAGTGATGGGTCTCTTAGGACCGGCAAGTATGGGCGGAGGTGGGGCATGTAATATTCTATGGCCAGGAGGAAGGCTGTGTAGTATACACGTACCTTTCTCCTTTTTAAGTATGTTGGCCTCTTTATTTTGTATACAAATTGGTGTGACAATTCTTCTGGGTAGTTATCGTCTGGCAGCACCATCTACACCTGCACACTGAACTTGTTAATTAGCTTTTCTTAACAATACAATATTACGCAGTTCCTGTATGTGCGAGAGAAAAAGAGAACATTCACGTGTTTACATGTGTATTGGTGCAAGCAATGTCCTTCAATTTTAGTTACAACTGTACTTAGCAGTCAATGGGGGGGGTTTGCGCTCAGATGGCGGAAGTATTTTTACTCTTTGAGCGAGTGATCATGGGGTGGGCAGTATGGGGGTCACCCCCTTCTTCGTCAGTTATTGTCTCCGAGGGAACAATTGGGTCGTTGTCTGTGGTGGAACTTTCTTCCGCTGTCGGCGATGTTGTTGCTGTTCTTCCAATGGACCTGTCGTTGGCGCTGGGGCGGGTCTGCAGTTTGTAGATCTTTACGTCATGTAGGTGGTTCCAGGCACGCTTATCCTTTAGTTTTACTGCTCTTGTTGATACGTCCTCTACCAGATGGGGGCCAGTGAACCTCTTCTCGTGCCACCTTCTATTGAAATTGCGAAGTAGTACGTGGTCACCTTTGGCAAGTTTGCACGAGTTCTCCTTTCCCAATTCCGTACTTTCATCTTTTTCTTGATTGCTGGTAGACCCGCCCCGTGTGCGCTCGAGCTGTTGAGACACAAACACGACACTAGTAATCAAAGAAGACACATATTGATACATTTCATCTCCTAACACATTCGCTGAACTTTCGTTATCGGTGAATGCCCTTGACGTTGGTGTTAGGGGAAGGCGCATTTGACGTCCAGTAACCACTTCGTGAGGGGTGAGGTGGTGGTCGGACCCTGGCCTGTTTCTAAGTTCAAACAATGCTAACGGAAGGCAATACAACCAACTTTTCTTTGTTGTTTGTTGTATTTTAGCAATTGCCTCCTTCAATAGGCCATTCAGGCGTTCACATACACCATTAGCCTGTGGGTGGTATGCACATGCAAATTTGTGTTTAATGTTCAGCAGGGATGTAATATGCTGGAACATTTCATTTGCGAAATGGGGGCCGTTGTCTGATCTTAACACCTCGCACACTCCCCACCTGGGGAAGACCTCCCTTACTATGAATTTGGCTGCTCTAAACGCATCAGGGTGTGAACAGGGCCCTGCTTCAATCCACCTAGAAAATGGACATACTACTACAATCATATACCTATTGCCTTGACAGATGTTGATCATATCAACATAGTCAATGTGAAGGTGCCGAAAAGGTCCTTCTGGCCGGGGTATTGTACCTCTTATCACTTTTAGAGTATGACCGGCCGTAAACTGTTGACATGTGAGGCAATTGCTGATAAAATTTGACACATGGGAGGTTAACTCGGGACAAAACCAATCTTCTCTAATTCGTGCTGCAATTATTTCCTTGCCTGTATGGGCAGGGTGATGTAATTGGCTCAAGGCGGTATTTAACAGTGCCAACGGTATTACAACTTTCCCAGTGCCACCCTGGCGCCATAGTGCGTCGGTTGGTGACATTGTGCATCCTCTTTTCACCCATACTTCTTTTTCGGCCATTGGTGCAGCCGCTTGTAGCTCCATAATCTGTGTGGCTGGGAGATGGGTGTACCCTTCTCTTATTAACATCTCCCTCGCTATTCCCCTCCCTCTCCCTCTCTGTGAGTCTGTGGGGTTCCATATCTCACCAAAATATGCAGCATATTTCGCATGTGCGTCTGCTGCTGCATTTCCTTTTGAAACGTAGTCTTCTCCTTTGGTGTGTGCGGTGCATTTTACTAGGGCTAGTTCTTGGGGGTCGTTTATTACTTCAATTAGTTCAGCCAACAAGAGGGCATGTTGTACTGGAGTGCCATCAGCTCTCCTAAACCCTCTCCTTCTCCATTTTGATAGCCCTGAGTGGACAGTGGATGTAACATATGCACTGTCGGAATATATAGTTACTCTTTTATTAAAACTTTCCTTTAATGCCAATATTAGTGCAACGAGTTCCGCCGCTTGAGCAGAGTAGTGCTGTGGTAATTGTACACACTTCATAGCCACACACACCGGCGCCTCCATCATTTTTACTACTGCTGCCCCAGTCCTTCGTATCCCATCTCCTTGATCAATAGTTGATGACCCATCAATAAACAAAAGCTCACCTCCCTCTAGTGCGTTTTCTTCAACTTTCCTAGTACATGAGTATATTTCAGTTACTTGGGTGCAGTCGTGGGCGTAATCTCCCTCTTCAATTACTTCTGCTAGGAACCTTGCAGGGTTAACCGTGCTACATCTAACAATTGCCAGTTCAGCTTTAGACAAAATAATCTCATAACCTGATGCCCTCTGTGTCGTTAATGTGGACTTAGGTTTATTCAATATCGCAAATAGTGCATGTTCCACAAATAGTGTAGTTGGACACCCCATAGTTATTGCTGATGCTTTTTCTACTGCAAAAGCAGCTGCAGCAAGACCTTGTTCACAAGAGAAGTGGCCTAACATTATAGGGTCTAAGTGACCGCTGTAAAATGCTACTGGTTTATAGCCCATGCTAGTTTTTTGGGCCAATACTGCTTTCATCACTGCTGAGTCGCAATGTGAAAATATAAAGAAGCGCCGCTCATAGTCTGGGGATGCAAGTACTGGAGCAGTTGATATCGCGTCTTTTAATTCGTCAAATGCCTCCCTCATTTCCATAGTCCATCCCAACTTTTTCTCCCCTTTATTTGCTTCCTTCAAACCCTCAAGCAGGGGTCCTATGTATGAGCTGTAATCAAATACCCATGCTCTACAGTAGTTGCACAGCCCCAGAAATTGCTGCAGTTCTCTCACAGTCTGTGGCACGGGAGTGCTTGAGATGGCCTGTGCTCTTTGTGGTGCAATCCTTCTTCCATGTTGGGATATCAGTTGACCAATGTAAAGTACCTGTTCCTGACAGTATTGTATCTTTTCCATGTCTACCTTGTACCCCTTTTCTGCCAGTATCGTCAACATTTTTAAGGAGTCCTCTCTACATTTACTTTCGTTTGTACTGCAAATTATTATGTCATCCACATACTGTAACACTGTGCTTTCCACCTCAACGTTACCCAAATCCATCTGTATTACTCTATTGAAAATTGAGGGTGATTCACAATACCCCTGTGGTAATCTGGTATGTTTCCACTTTGTATTTCGGTAAGTGAAGCTTGTCAAATCTTGTGAGTCTGGGTGTAATGGTATTGAGAAAAAAGCATTTTTAAGGTCAATCACTGTAAATCGTGATGCTTCTGCTGGAATGCCACACAATATTGTGGCCGGGTTTGCTGTTACTGGATACTCTGCTTCTACTATGTTGTTCAAGGGTCTGAGGTCCTGTATGAAGCGCCAAGACCCCCCTTTAGCCTTGCGCACCGGGTACACAGCTGTGTTACATGGTGATTCTGAGGGGACCAATATGCCATTGTTTATAAGGGCCGTTATGGTTTCATATATGCCCTCATCTGCCTCTTTTGACAATGGGTACTGTTTAACTCTTGGTAGTATGGCACCTTTTTTCAATTTTATCCTTACACCCCCTATGCTTTTTATGCATCCCACGTCATAAGGGCTAATAGTCCATAATGATTTGGGCACCTTTGACATATCCTCCTTAAAAAATGGGACTGGGGTGCCTGCGGGAGCCTCAAGTGCCATTGCAATTTTCTGTGCTACTTGTTTGTGAGCCACTCTTAGCCATATTTCTACACTCATCATGAACACCATTTCATTTTCTTCCTTTTCTTCTGAGAACAGCTCTTCATCTGACACCTGGGTCAGCCTACATCCTTCTGCTAGTGCTATCACCGCCCTCCATGCTCTCCCTTCTTTATCTTGGGCGTGCACAGCAACATAATCAGCTGTTGCAATAATGCTCTCAATGTCCACTACAAACACCTTCCCTTCTAGTTCATTAACTGGTGTTTCTGGTCGGAATAGATAGGCTGCTGGTCTCCTCCATATTTTCCCTTCTATCCCTGGCATCCATGCAAATGCCATGTCAGTGCCATATTGGAATATCTCGCCATCTACTGGCTCCGCCCTAATCGCTGTCTGTCCACAGTATGCTTGCAAAATCTGTCGTGCTGCGAGCATGTTAATCCCTGGAGTAGAGCAAATTATGCCATCCTCTGTAAAGGAGATCGTCATGTTCAACCTGTTCATTATGTCCCTCCCCAGTATATTTACTGGTGAGGCACAATAATACAAGAGTGGAACTGACAGATCATAATCTCCAATAGATAAGGGAACATTATCAGTAAATGGAACCAACCCTTTAGCCCCAGAAAATCCTTGGGTGTTCATGGCTTCGCCTGACATCTTAAATTTACCTTCCCTTATGCAAGACCGGGTTGCCCCGGTGTCAACAAGAAATGATAATTTTTTGTCACCTATCGTTACCTCTATGCGTGGTTCCTCCGCACTATTAGGTGTTACTGACAGGATGGGACACACCAAGGCCGTCTGTGGGCTGGCCTATTGGGGGTACAATGATTGGCCATTCCCTGTGTAAGGGTTGTGTCCCAACACCGTCACCCCACCCAATTGTGTTCGTTCATTTTGGGGTGGTGGTTGTATTAACGCTACTTGTTGTTGTGGCGGTGGCAGGTACTGTGTTATTTGTTGTTGTGGCAGTGAATAGGTTTGTGGCTGTTGTGTTGTTTGTTGTTGTGGGTCACTCCCTTTTTGTGACGTCTGCTGTTGTTGTATGCCCTGCTGTTCTTGTAATGTCCTAGGTTGTGCTTGTTCATTCCATGCTGGTGTTCCTGGCCTGACCCTACATGTACGTGACATGTGTCCTAATAGTCCGCAGCTCCAACACACGGGTGGTTCCCTGTTTTGCCATGGGAAGCTCCCTGTGTTGTCCTGGTATACGGGTTGCCCTGTGGGGTAGTTATTTCTTAGTCCCCCAGCCTGTTGTTGGGTATTATATCCATATCCTCTCCTCCTCATAAACCCTCCTCTCCCTCTGTTATAACTATAATACCCAGTTCCTTGCATTGGGTACCCTCCTCCCATGTTTGGTGCGTGTAATTGCAGAGGCGGCACTTGCTGTATTACACCTTGTGGAGGCGTTATTTGTGCGGGATCTTGTGCAGCCACTACTTGCGTTGGGCTTTGGGCCATTGGTGTGGGCGTAGTTATTAGTGCCCCTTCCATTGTGTATTTAGTAAGTTTTTTCTGTACTAATTTGGCCTCTTCTGTTTTCCTATCCTCTTCCTTTTGTTTCATTTTTCCTTGCCATGTTCTGCAGTGATGTACTATAGTCAGTTGTATTTCTGGCCATGGTTTTGCTTCCATCCCCACTACTTTCTTTAGTTGTTTTTGAACTCCTTCTGGGAGCCCTTGTACTAGTATATGATAAAATATGGCTGGTGTTTTGTCCCATTGTTCTCTAGTTTCCATGCGCCACTTCTCTTGAACATCCTGGATATAATCAACAGGATCCTCATTTTCACCAATCTTACGGGAAGTAATGGCTCCTATGTCTGATGTGTCTGGGTACTGCACTCTCAGTGCCTGCCATAGCGCATGTCTGCAGTTTGCAAATGGTGCCCCATCATACGATGTGTTCGTTATTGTTACCCCATGGAATCCCGCTCTTTTCCAAATGTCATCCGCTCTATCCCCTAATATTGATATTAACAGGCCCTTCACATCTCCTACTGCTAGTTTCTGTCCTGCGGTGTGTTTTTCCATTTCATATATCCACTTACCTGCACCTCCACTTAGTGATGGGAGCCTACATTTTATATTTTCCTTATCCGTATGTTTCCAAGGTACATACTGTGGTCTAACCCCTCCTCTCTCCAGCAGTGGCATTAAATTCTGTCTTGTGTCACCCTTTACGCTCCATAATGTTGAGTCTTCACACCCCTCCTCTTCCCCCATTTCTTTTACTACTTCAAATTCTTCCTTACTACCTCTGCTCCTACCTCCCTCTTCTTCCTTTCCCCTTTTTTCATCATTTCCTGTGTTCAATATGGGTATGTTTATTTGTCTGTCTTGCCTGCGACTAGGGAGGTCCCTAAGCCGACATGCATAAGGTGTAAGTTCATTCATGAAGGGCGCGAGCTTTATTCTGTGCAGAGAGCGCGCGGTAGTTGAACATGTAGGGCGTGACGTGGGAGGGTGCGATGGTGATGTGGGTGGCGTGGTTTCATTGGTTTGTGTTTCCCCTATTCTTTTCACTTCCTCCTTACTTCTCTCCAGCTCCTCCCATCTTCTACTCATCCAGGGCGAATCTATGTTTGTTCTAGTAAGGTATAGTTTATCTAAGCTTTCCCTTTCACTCTTCCTTCCATCCTTCTCCACTCCTCCTTCCTCCTCACTGCAAAAATCATTCATAAATGGCACCCCCCACTCTGCCTTTTTTCCTTTTATTGTTACTGTTTTTAAGTCTATTAGGTCTCTTTCTCCCTTTCCGTTGTTACCAACTGTCCCCCTTTGTGCTGATGTTGTTGCTACCTCTCTACTTTTATATACATCTCCCCATCTTTCACTCTCCCAACCCCTCTCTTCTCTTCCTCCTTCACTCCTCTCCTCCATTTCCCTACTATTTTCCTCCCTTTTCCTTTTCAACTCCTCCATTACTTCGTTGCTCATCTGTTCCAATATCCTTTCATCCTCTTTCTTCCTTTCCCATTTCACCCTTTCTCTTTCTACTATACTCTCTATTACCTTCCCCTCTTCATATTTCTTAGTTGCCTCTGATATTATCCTCCTCCTCAATATTTCCATTTCTTTTTCCTTTTCTTCTTCTTCCTTCTTCTTCTCTCTCAGCACTACTCTTGATACCCTATCTGCTGCTCCTTTTACCCTTTCAGCTTCTCTCTTTTGTTCCTCACTTCGTTCCCTTAATTTTTCCAATTCGTCCTTACCTTCTTTCCTTTTCCTCACTCTCTCTCTTTCCTCCCGCTCAAGTTGTTTGATCAGTTCATTCTGCTCATCCCTTAGTTCTGCTAATCTTTCCTCCAAAATCTCTTCCTTCTGCCGTAGTAGCTCCTCTCCCCTCATTTCACTCTCTCTGGCACTATCCTCGTTTGTTCTCCTTACCGCCTCCCTTTCTTCTCCAGTTAGTGAGCCTCGTAATTTCAACAATATCTGTGCAGCTACCCACTCATCGTTTCCTATCTCTACAGTCTGCTCTTCTCTAATCCTCCTGTCCCCCATTGGTATCTTCCCATGAGCCACATATGGTGGAGGGCTGTATGCCGGGTTTGAGTATCCTTCAGCCGCCCTTAACTGTCCTGCTATTTCTCCTAATTCTCTTAAAGGGTACAACCCTCCTCCCTCTGTTTTCACTCCCGGTGTTATGGGTATCCCATTGCTCGGTTCCTTTTTTATGTCGTCTGATTTATCAATCTTTTCTCCTCCCTGTCTTTCGTTCCCCGTATTCTTTGTGCTTTCGCACTCCTTTTCCCCACCCGTTCCTTCTTTCTTAATCTCCTTTTCTTCCGGTGTTTCCCCCATAGTGAACATTCCATTTGGTCCTGGTCGAGACCCCTGGAATATCCTCCATAAGTTAAACACCTCCACATGGTTTGCCAACTTCTTCCCCTTGTATGTATTGTGCAGATGGTTCAGTAGTGAATGTTGGGCATATGGATCGAAACTACCATTAGGCGGCCATGGTGTTAACATTTTGTTATCTGTCCCCTGGGTCCACTCTATGCTGTACTTAATTAACTTCTCCCTATGTGGTGGCAGTGTGGTGCATATGTGCTGTAGTGGGGTAGTGAGGGTGTTCCCCCACCCTCCCGACCCTCTCCCGTATGACATAAATTCACTCCCCTTGTTACCCTTCCCCTTACTAGCAGTTTACGATATACAACCTTGTATTGCTTACCTCGCCCCGCAAGTGTGGGGACTTTCGACAATCCTTTTGACAAATTATGCAATAATAATAAATATGATGTTATATTATATTCCTTCCCCTACGGCCCCCTGCGGCCGAAGCGCACGCAGCCCCCTGCGGCTGCGTACACCTTACGATGATCTTATACAGTCGTTCTGTTTCTCCGTTCTCCTCCCCCGTTTACACTTGCCGTGGCCGGCGTTCTCCGTGCGCAGCCACGCCCCTTTCCCCTTTTTTCGATCCACTGGTTTATAGTTTATCTCCGTACCAGCTCCTTTATCATGCTTCTCTTCCCCACCACTCTCAAACCCAAAATTCCTTGTGCTCGCGATATCCTATTAAATCCCTACTGGTGACGTCACCGATTTCTTCGAGCTACTGGTATATTCTTGTTATGTTTTTTAAGTTCAAAATACACTTGCAATCTACCCCGCTAACCCTACAGCTGTCTTCCTGTCTCTCCTGGAACAAGGTAATCTCATCAATAATATAACCGGACTGCGCACGCTGCGTCGCCTCGCGTGTGATACGCCCCTTAACAGGAGGGCTTAACCAGCCAATTATCTTCCGTTTTGGGCAACTATGTAACTAGCTACCGCCCACAGGGAAACGTCATCTACCTATCGAGTTTCTTGCTCGAACAATAGGGAACCTCATCTACTCATTGATCAATAAATGTCAAGTCGTAGGAAACCACACACACCCACCCTCACACTTAGTCGCAATTTAAACCATCAGTGTCTTACGAGCGGCTGCACGTGATGTTTTCGTGCCCCGCCCCCCTCTTTCGCGTAACGTTAGCTGACTGTTACGAGCGGCTGCACGTGATGTTTTCGTTCCCCGCCCCCCTCTTTCGCGTAACGTTAGCCGACTGTTCTCGCACTCGTTTTGCTACCATTCATTCCATTAGCAACACTCAGTTAAACCTTCGCCGCACATCTCTACAATACCTCCCCCCTCCCTTATTTACTTCCTCCCCCTCCCTCACAATTTCGCATTGCTTGTTGTGCGTGTCATGCTCACCAAGTTCTCTCGATGCAGGGCCGCTCGACTGCGTGCACCCTCCAAGCGGCTCGCCACCTCCCCTCGTCTGGACCACGTCTGGACACTCGCCGACCGCGGGCGGGATACTTCTCAACTGGCTCCCGAGGGCCAATATCCGGATTGCGCTGTCCGGTCTTCTCGCAAAGTCCTGTAGTCCTCAGAAGGGGGCAACGGCAGAGGGGGCCGCGCCGCCGGGCCTCCTCGCAACGGGAGTGCCTGGAAAAACTAAAAATAAAAGTTGATCTTAAACAGATTTCAGCAGTGCCTCCAACTTGTCGGGGGGAAATTCTGCCGGGGTCGGCCGGGCCGTCCGCAGACCTCCGGGCAGGGAGGCCCCAACTCCTCCCGTATATCCCAGATGAGATAGAGTATGAGACACACACAAGGAGCAAGGCGACTCTGCTGTTTATTTATACAAAACGGCAGGGATGGGTCAAGGAGCGTACGCGTCCGTCCTGACACACACATAATCGTGGGGCTCGCAGGCCCTTTTTACCTCATTATGACGCGCTACTTGCGTCACTTCAGAAAGTTAACAAAAAACCTATCGCCACTCTTAATTGGTTGCTCGAGTGGTAGGGTTAGTATAGTACACATATAGAGAATGATATTAGTGGACAAGGTGTAGTCAGGTGGTATGTCTGGGTTGTCCCTATAATTGGATACATAAGAATTGTTACATGAAGGCTCCTGAGGATTGGCTAATGTTACTGACGTCTGAGATAAGAGCCCCATGTTCTGATTGGTGCATCCGTGAGCTCCCCAGCCTGGGACCACCGTTGTTCCCAGCTCTTGGTGTACCTGTGTTTGCAACAATGTTTCAATATGGGTACGTGCAGACAATGTGAGGATTTATTCATAGGTGGAAGGCTGACCGCTCCCACTGTAGCAGGTGTCCATTGAGCCTTTCAAGTGTCTCGGCCTGTGTCTCGTAGTGAGGGACCCAGACGCCTTTTCTCTCCTGGGTTTTGGCATCTCGTCAGATTCGGCTTGGTCACGTGAGGCGGGACCGTGTTTGAGGCAGAATTCTGCACAATTAATATTGCTTTTCCACTGTGTGTCTGGTTTAATTTGTAGATATGACTTTAACGTTGGTACGCGGAGTGCGAGGTTGCAACATCGTGCCTTTGATGATTTGTTCTTGGATGTGGGCTTGCAACATTGCGACCTTGGCTGGTTGCTCCATCGGGTTCTTTCTGCAGGATCAGCAACCTGACTCTTGCTTTGTTAATGTCCACGGGAGCTCTTGTTTGAGGCCTACTCGGGCCTGGTGCTTAAGTAGTCTGTTTGGTGCATAGGTGCTTTAGATTATAGTAGCATACATTTCCATGACCAGTATCGTGTTTCCATTATACCTCTCATGGTGGTAACGGGTTTCAAGGGAAGCGTGAGCAAGCGTTATAGATGAGTTCATGATGCATCTTGCGTTTCTGCATTCTGAAAGCCTATGTAAAAATAATAAAGATGCACGTCCGTGAATATGCCTGTCGCCTACGTCAGAGCACTGAATATGTTCTTCGTGTAGATTGGTGTGGAAATGTTAAGTGTGTATACTTGTACAGATGTGCTTCCCGTTGTCTAGGTCGTCATGGCATCTCTAACGACGTGTGGTTTTTAGTCTAGCTGATCCGAGCCGCAGGTGTCGGCATGGCCAGTGCGGGCTGCTGGGCAGGCAGGTGGACACATCCGTATGTTCCTGTACCAGGGTACCTGGTCGTCTGGTAAATGGACAAACTCTTCTCGCGGCGGGTGTCTGGGCCGTGACCCTCTAGGCCAAGCGCGAGAGGTGAAGGACGGGAGCCTGTTCTTCCATTCTCCCACTTCAATATGCTGAGACATTTCTGCATCTCTTTTACCGTCGTGGCCTCACTCACTGCCTGCATGGCAGCTGCCCTGTCTGGGATGATTTGTTTGCCATCTTTTGATATCAGTTGATCCAGATGTAGTACTTCTGTTAGGCAATATTGCAGTTTCTGTTTGTCCACTTTATATCCGTTGTGTGCTAACAAAGTGAGTAGTGCTATTGAATCATTTCTAAATATGTCCTCATTCACACCACAAACCAACAAATCATCCACATATTGAATAATGGTGCTCTCTGTATCACCATTCCCAAGATCTTCATGTAATATCCTATTAAAAATACTGTGGCTTTCACAATATCCCTGGGTCTGCCAGCAATGTTCATACCTTTTTCCGCACAGCGTAAATGCTGTCAAATGTTATGATTCGGGGTCCAGTGGTACTGAGAAAAAAGCATTTATTCAGGTCCACTACTGTGAAGTGCATTGCTGTTTTTGGAATGCTGCATAAGATTGATGCAGGATTTGGGACGAGTGGGATTTCCTTCTATATGATGTCATTGAGGGGGAGAGGTCTTGTATCATCCTCCACTCCCCTCCCTTTGCCTTTTTAATGGGGTAAATATAAGTATTTTAAAGTGAATTTGATGGTACAACGATCCCCTGCTGTAAAAGTGCATAGATTGTTTCCTTCATCCCCTCCTCTGCTTCCTGGGACAGCGGGTTTTGTTTTACCTGGGGTAATAATGCTTCGGGTTTGAGTTTTATTTTTACAGGTGTCACTTCTGCAGCAGACCTACATCATGGGGGCCTGTAGTCCACAATATTGGTGGTACTTGGTGCATGTCTTCGTTGAAGTACTCTGGCGGTGCGCTAACTATGGCCATAAGGGGAATAGCTACCTGTCTGTGTTGGATCATCATCTCAAAGGGGATTGCTATTTCCATAATTATTTCCCCGTCAGAGTCTGCATCTGTGAACAACTCTTTGTCAGAAAAATCTTGCAATGCTATATTGGCATTGATATATAACACTGTGCGCCATTCATATCCATACTCATCCATGCCAATCACTGCAATTCCTTTGTTTGATACCTGCACTGCATGTAAGTCTATAGACATTACCGATCCCACTTCTATCTCTGGAGGTGCCACGGGACGGAACACAAATTCTGATGGCACGCACCACTCATGGCGAGTGAGTTCAGGCACAACACGCGCCAACCCTTTTAGTCCTTTTATGAACATATCTGGATCAACTGGTACCCCACGCACTTGTGTATTGTTAACATAGCACGCATAGCACATATTCCTGGTGTTGAGCACACAATCCTTCTCTCTGTGGGGGATATTGTCATGTTCAACTTACTAAAGAGGTCTCTCCCTAATAAGTTTATGGGCAGATCTTCATAATACAATAGGGGTTCTCGCAATGTCTTCCCTCCTACTGTCACATCCAATTCTTCTGTGTATAGAACCTCAACCACCACCCCAGAAAACCCCTGCATTTCCATTTTATGATTTGACAATGGAAATCGTCCTTCTCTTAGGCACGATTTTTCTGCTCCCGAATTCACCATAAAAATGAATTGTTTAATTCCTATTTCCACCCCCACCAGTGGTTCAATGGCTGCATTGAGTGTTGTTGATAGAACTGGACACACACATGCTCTCTGTGCGCTGTCCTATGCTGTGTATCTAGTGTGTTCACTATTGTCAAAAACATTGCCTCCTACCACTGCAGCTCTTCTGAAATGTGCTGGTGCATGGTTTGCTGTGGTAACAAAAGGATTTCCGTGGGCAGGGGGCATGTGTTCCCTTGATTGTGCATGTTGTTGTACGTTCTGTGGATTTGCCCTGTGTTCGTCTGCATACCGTTGCTTAGGTTGCTCGTCTCTTCTTGAACCACTCATAGGTAATCCATACAGGCTGCCCGGTGGGGGTGGTCATACTGTCGCTCATTCTGATAAGGGCCCATGGGATGACTCCGACATTCCCTTGAAAAATGGCTCCACCTCCCGCAATTCCAGCATGTCCCTTGTCCTCCTCCTCTAGGGCCTTGTCCTCCGTACTCGTACCCATCCCCCCTATGCCCTCTGTACCCACCTCTTCCTCCTCGGGCACTCATTCCTTGCCATTGTGGCCCTCCATATTGATCCTTGCCAGCCCATTGCTCCTGTCCATTCCCTGCCCAGTTCGCCCCCATCCTTGCCTGTGTAGCTATTGGCCCTTCCTCCTACTCTCTTTCTCTCTCTGTGGGGAGTCCGGCTACAGCTGCAGTGACCTTCACTATTTTTGTTTCTGTATTAATTTCACTGCATCTGCGAGTCTCCTTTGGGCTATCTCCTTTTCTCTCTCTTTGATCCTTTTACAGTGGTGTACTACTAATGCTCTGTATCTCTACCCAGCCCTTGGCTTCCATCCCAACTAGTTTATCAAGAGCCTTCTGCACTTCCTTTGGGAGCCTTCTTTTAATTATGAAATAAAACAGGGAAGTGGATTGATCCCAAGCCATGCCTGTCTCCGCTCTCCACATCTCCTGCACCAGAAGAATGTAAGCCACCGCATCTTCCTCCTCCCCCATTGTGGACTGCATCACTGACTGTAAAGCTGGTGTATCTGGAAAAGTCTCTCTCTGTGCATCCCATACTCTTGCTGTTACTGTGTTGAATACTGCCCCATCATGACGGTCACAATTTAGTTTATTCTGGGAATCCTGCCTTTGCCCACAACCTGCTAGCTTGGTCACCGACTGCAGACACCAACAGGCTTTTGGCATTGCATATTGCTAGGGGGACCCCTGCAGTGTTTTTTCTCAAATGTGTATATCCAATTGCTTGCTCCCCCTGAGAGTGGGGGTAGCGTCTTTAGCAAATTTGCTTTATCCATTTGGGCCCAAGAGACATAATTAGGCCTTCCCGCCCCTCTGTGTATCAGGGGTAGTTGTAATTTGTTCTTTATCTTTCTGTACTTACCTTTGCTCCCTTCTTCCCTAATACAGCCATCCTTCCGGTTCTATTCCTTAATCTTCCATGCCACTCTTCTTCCATCAGCCTCCCCAAGGGGCACTGTGCTATTCCTGCTTGTCCTCCACCTGTTGCACACCCCAGTCTCCTTTCCTCTTCTTCTTGATCTTCTATGTTGCACCAGTATTCTTCCTCCCTGTCTGATGCCGCGTCTCCACCTTCTGCACCTGTCTCACTGGCCACTTGGTCTATTTCTATTATTCTTGTGCGGGTGCCATTAATTCGGAAGAGTTTTTCTCCCTTTTTCCAACCCTCCTCCACTGATCTATCAGGTGTTTGGAGCATTTGCGGCTGTTCTGCTGTGGGTGTGGGTGAACAACTTTGTTTGTATTTTCCACTTAATCGTAACAATTCTGTTTGAGCCATTGTTAATCTTGAATCTAAGTTTTGAGTGAACTGCTCTATGTCTATTGCTGGGGTACTCGCCTGCGCACCTGCTCCCCGAACATCATATGGGGGAGGTGCTGGGGCTGTCGGTAAAGGCGCAGGGGGTGAGGTGGGCTTTGACACATACACTGGGTCACTATATCCTTCAGCTGGCGCTAGCTTGGGCAGAAGTGGGTACAGTCGTGTTACCTCTACTTATCTTTCATTATTTTCCCCTTCTCCCTCACTGCTACTTGTTGCCAGGGGAGATTCACCCTGCCCTTTGATTATTCTTCAAATAGTCTCCACAGGTCAAACATCTCTCTCCTGTTTTGTATTTTACAAACAGACATGTCACTACCATATCTACGGCACTCTTATCAAATGACCCCCAATTACCTAGGGCGAGCCTTCCTCCTTCAATTCTCTGATCAACTGGTTATGATATGAGTTTATTCTGTCTGCATACCCTGGCAAACTTTGACATATGTGTGAAAGTGGTATTTCTGCACCCATGTTTTTTCTATCAATACCTCTCTGTTCTACGTGTATCAGATCTAGGCAACCAATTAAAAGAACACAATACTTCACCACGTCCTATGTCACTCTCTGTGACAATACCTTTGATTGGACATTGTCACATCATCTCTAATAAAGCATTGTTCAAATCACCTTTGTAATTACACTTTTTCTTTTCAATACTTAGTCATAAAACATAGTGTGCAGCAAACATAAACAACACATGTATACCAGGGGACTGAGACATACTACACTTAACATTTACAGAAAAATCCTCCCCGCTTGTTCCTCTCCCCCTTCTATTATTTTCCCCTTGTACTTCAGCTCGTCCCCTTATCTTAGTCCCTTATGAACCGTCCCTCCTGTCTATGAGTGTCCCCTAACCAAAGAAAAAAGAAAGAAGATAAAAAAGGTGATTCATGGAATTATTTGCATGAAAAACGCAGATTTGCGCGCCTTTCTTCCCAAAAATCCCTGTTTGAAGTATGGGGATTTTTGGGCAGAAAGGCACGCACATCTGCGTTTTTCACGCAAATAATTCCATCAATCAGGCAAAAAGTGTTTTCTGAATACTATTCCGAGTCTTCCCCTTAGATGAGACTCCTACTGTTTCCACTTATTTTCCTCATTATATCCTGTACTAGTCGAGATAGTACTATGCGGTGCCGCCTTCCACCCCATCGCGGAGCTAGGTTCCCGTACCTCTTTTCACCTCGTAATCTCCTTAACTATCCTAATGGCCATATGCGTAAAGAAAAAGAATAGAATTAACCCAAGAGTTCCCTCTATATTCGATGAACCTTCTCCCCTCTATGTTCCCTCCATTCACCTCCAAATATCTTTTTATCTGACTCTTTATACTACTGTTTATCGCCCCCGTCCCCCTACTGTCTTTTAATCGTATAATTTCACTTGCACTTGATACTCACATGTCCGTCTTGATCCGAGACCCTCCGGACCTGGTCAGTCAAGGTGCCACCCTGCACTCAATGTCCACGCCTGTCACCGGTGAGCGGTACGGTGGGTATTTGCAAAGCCGGGACCCATTGACCCTCTTGTCCTATTGCGTGCGCACGTCTAAGGTGTACCGGTTGCCGTAGGCGGGCAACTTTTGAGGAGGAACACCATGTGTCTCCACTGCGGCCGGGGGACGTCTCGTGTCAGAAGGAAGGAGAAGGATGCAATCATGTCCTGGGGTCACCAAATGAAATAGAGCAATCCCCAAAAAACAATGCAAACTCCCCAAATAGAGTCAATAATGGACAAACCCCAGGAGGGAATGAGACCAAGTGCGGGTTAGTTTAAGAGGCAACATTTATCTAAATAGGAGTGCTCTGCCAAACAATACACGGTTATTTCATTAAAAAGGGTTACAGTATCATCAGTGACGAAATCATACATGGTACAAAAGTTGCATTCTAATTGTTGGAGCCGCAGATCCAGTATGTCCTCATAGGGGCCGCTTCCATTCAGTTTTTTGGTTGCTTGGCGGGAAGGCGGGCATCACGTGTGTCAGCCGGGCTGGTCAGTGTGAGGTGAAGGTCATGTGGTTCTGGATGAGTTGATTGATACTAGCTCTCTAATCTAAACACTACTTCAAAGTATACAATAACAAGACAATCATTTGTATTCAAACAGGTTAGGAGAAAACTATATATTTCACTTGTTGCTTTTATATACATTGTCCTGAATCATTGGTCAGGTGAAAGGTATGGGGGTCATCTCTGTCAGGGGGGAAGGGGTTGAACGCTCCGTGCAGGCCCAGTGGAGGATGAGAGGATACATTTGTTGCGCTGGGACATCCATGAGAAATAGGCCTGTAGCAGCATAGTCGCAGGGAGAGGAAAAGGTGGGGCGCTACCGGCGAGGGAGAGAAGGCCATGGGGCAGGTAGAGTGTGGCCTAGTTCAAATAGCGAAGTTTAAAATACACAATGAAATGGAGTTCTAACAAGTTCTCATGGCCTTTTCTGCAGGGCGTAGGGGAGGTGGTTTGGTTGTAACTTGGACCAGATTTTCATATATGTCAAGTACATGGGTGTAACAATATCCACTGTGCTGCAGGATGGCTCTATTTACATTGGCTCCATGGGCCACACATTTTACACATGACACATGATTCTTTTAACATTGACCATCTGCACATGTGCATATATTACATAAAGACAATTGAACTACATCTTGAAACAGAGATACGTGGACCCAAATATCTTATCTACTATAATTAATTAACTAACACGTTTTTCAAACATCCCTTTGGGTCTCATAAAAACAGCTTTATCACACGTGAGTACACAAGGAAATTATATGGTTACAGGTGGGATTAGTATTAGGGCTGAATCCAAGTGGCATGCAGTTGTGGGGCAGGCATCTGTTACATCAAAGAGGAGGTGAGGGTAGAGGTTGTGTGAATTGTATATCCTTTGAGTTTCGTCTATGGGTGCAGAGCAGGTTTGTGGATATGGATAGGTTTTTTGTAAGACCAGACCTTGGCCCGGTCATTTGCAGGGCAGCGATGCTGGCAGGAAGGCGCGAGATACAATGTTTTATTTGTATCCTTTTGTGCCCAGTTTTTCATGGGAACAGAACAGTTGCAGAGACACAGGAGGGGAGGAGGTGGGAGGAGTAACAGGCTGACTGTGCGCAGCCCCAGGGGAGAGGTGCAGGCTTCCAGGCTGGCATTTCCGTGAGGCCTGCTGGAGCATTTACAAAATAGAGTTGATGTTTGTACAAAATGGAGTCCGTAACCAGACTGCGTACGGATGTTGCCCCTGTATGTGTCGTCTCGTAGCTGCCTGGTACCTTTGGCAAGAAGTGAATGGCAAGCCGGGGGACGAGCATAGTGTGCGTGTAGGGATGTCCTGCCCTTCTTATGTCAAGAGAGTGGACTTTCCCACAGCACTAGGGCAAAAAGACTTGAGCTGCTGACCATCCTCCAAGCTTGGGTAGAAGCGAGGGTGGTTGGGGAGAAGACCCCAGGGTATGGGCCAGGCCCCATGTACCCGAACAAACAAGACCAAGTTCCGGAAGGGGTAAATGTTGATGACTAACGCATGAACAGTGTTTCTCGCCAATCATCCCACCGGTGGGGAAGGTTTGGTTTCTCTACACTCAAGAGTGTCAGTGAGCACAGGGGCTAGTGCCGCATCCCGCAGGTTTCAGTCCTCAGCACAATCCCTAAGGGGCCCAGTAATTGTTCTGGCTATAAATTATGTACGGGGCCAGGAAGCTCCTGCTTGAGGAGAGGATACTAGCGCTAGAGGAACACAAACAGTGGTACAAGGTCACCATAGAGCTGTGCAAGCTTGCACTTGAGCAAAAAGAGGCCAACAGGTCAACAACTAGTGAGGACAGCAGTAGTGACTCAAACCAGAGTGCCCGGGAAAAGCCCCGACGGCACATCCCCAAAGATTTAGTACAGGATTATGAGGTGGGGAAGGATATTTTTGACTGGTTTGAAGTGCTTGAGCTGGCATTCCAGCTGCAGGAGGTCGATGAGGTACTGTTGGTTGCAACCCTGATGAGTGGCTTGCCAACACCTGGGACTGATGCAATCCTTCAGTTAACTCCTGAGGAATGGCCCGTTTATGAGAGCATGAAGGCAGTCCTCCTCTGGAAGTTCTGGTAAACCCCAGAAAAGTATCTCAAGAGTGTCAGAGAGCTCAGAAAAGTGGGCAGACATTTGAAGAATTCACACACGTGTCATTGAAATATCTGAGCAGGTTTGTGACTGGTAACAAAGTTGACACATTTAATATCTGAGCGGGTGTTTGACTGGTAACAAAGTTGACACGTTTGAAGGGCTCTACAATTTGATTGCTTGTGAGCATGTGTTGAAGAATTGTGAGGTTGTCCTACACCAGAATCTAGTGGACAAGACTATCACAGACCCTAGGGAGTTGCAAAGGCTGCAGACAGGTTTGTGAGTACTCAAGTCCAGAAAAAGGCTCAGGCGAGCACAACAAAACCAGAAGAGAAATAAGCAGACAAAAAAGTAAACACGGATGGGAAGTACAAAGGTCCAACCCAATCCTATTGAAAGTCAGGTCCCCAAAAGTGCAAAGGGAAACTCCCAACTCTAGTTCAGCCATGCACACCAAAAAGAAGAGTGTGGGATCCCCTAACACTGGGACACCTGCGTTCTCACCACCCAAATGTTGATTCGTGTGTAAGGAGCTGCACCATAGGAAAGTGTATTCTGCTTGCAAGGGCTTACCCAAGCAAGTCATAGTGAATATTTGGCTCATGGAGGAGGTCATCATTAGTGTGGGCCTCTCAGAGCAGGATTTCCTACCAGGCCAGGGAGTTGCCGAATGTGGATTGGTCACACTGAGTAGGAACTGTACCGGATCTCCAGAAGAGACCCCAGTTCGCAATAATACTCAAATCTATCTAGAGCATGTGTACATCAATGGACACAAAACTCCTGTGGTTCGAGACAGCAAGACTCACGTTACTTCTGTCACCCAGAGGTGGGTAGAGCCAAGCCAGTATATTGATAGGCCTGAGTTGTGCGTAAGTGGATTTGATGGTAAGAGTAAGTGCCCCATGGCAATAGTAGAGTTCAGCTGGCAAGGTGTAACGACCTAGCGCCGTGTAGCGGTAAAAGACTCCACCCCTGTCCCATGTCTGTTGGGTAATGATCTTCCTGATCACAAAATAGTCAAATCAGCTACACGATCGAGGTCCAAAGAGAATGCTAGATTGAACTCTCAGAAAGCATTAGGGCCTGGAGTGCTTCCAGAGGGCTTGTTGGAAGGACTGACGTGGCCGGTAGTCCCTAGTCCCGTTCCACAGACTGCTGAGTCACCTATTGATGTGGAAGAGGGGCTAGTAGCCATGGAAGACCCGTGTTTGGTAGCAGGGGAAACCGTGACCAGAGAGTTGCCTGGCACAGCACAGGAACCTGAGGTGGAGGACCAGGTGAGCACAGATCTGAAGGGTCTGCCTAAGCTGAATGAGTTTGCATCAGCTGGAAGCCCAGATCAGACTGACATCTATACAGCCCAGAAAGAGTGTCCCACTCTGGAGGTTCTACGAAGCAGGTGGAGGAGCAGTCTAAGGGCGAGGACCCTGGCCTGTTTAAAGTCTACTGGGAGGATGGTCTCCCGTACATCGAGCCAAAGAATTCTGAGGGCTAGGACCCCAGAAGGCTGCTGATTCCCCAATGCCACAGAAAGTTCCTTTTGGATTTGGCTCTCCTAATTCCTTTAGCCGGTAACTTGGGAGTGACTAAGACATCGGACCGGTTGTCTGCTCACTTTTACTGGCTGCAGTTCATTGTAAAAGTTAAGGAATTTGTCTGGTCCTGCCTGACTTGTCAAGATTCTGGTAAGTCAGGTTGTGCAACAAAGACCCCCTTCGTTCCAATACCCCTTTGTGGGCGGCTTTTCGAGAATAGGCATGGATATTGTGGGTCCTTTGGATCCTCAAACCAGCTCAGGGAACCAACATATCTTTTGCACAAGATTCCACACAGAGCCTCACAGCATTGAAAGCGCCCACGTGGATACAGCTAAAGGTAAGCTTCTCGATTTCTAAAAAGATGACGACATATGCGCCTATGCAAATTACCACTGTAGTGATCCTTAGAGAATTGTACGGCACAGGCAGGCTATATGCATATACTTACATGCCACAAGCCCAAATAGAAAATAGGCAGTACCATGTGTATATCCCAATAGATGGAAGTATGAATTGAGAGGAGTTGTTTCTTTCTATCCACCTGTCTACAGCACGCCTTCTGTGGAGACACCTCGACTCCCAACCAACAAGATGCTACCCAATTCATTTTTTTTTTTTTTTAAATGACTTCATCCTCGAGCATCATGGATGATGTCCAATTAGGTATTTGAAATATAATGGAAAATGTGGTATGCACCTATATACATTGGGGAAAGTAGACATAAAAAATGTCTTTGTACAATATACATTGCAAGTAGCATTGCGTGCCTACAAAAAATATTTTCCTATGTAGAACCCAACCTATAATAGGTCATTTTGACTCTATCTCCTATGATGGGCAGAGTGCCCCGTCACATCTGATGGGAGGAAGACTGATGCCCCGTACAAAGAAATCGGTCCTGAGGAAGATGATCTAACAAATATATCATTGAAACCGGTCGACCTAAGAACATGCGGATATCCCTAAGACATATGAGATACATGCAAGGAACTAACAAATCTTGAAACGCCAGTGCCTATACGACACATGATTGGGTTTAACTGCATCTGTTGAGTCTTTCAAAATCTCTCTGTGTATTAATGCAATTACACATATTGTGGATCTAACTTTACCGAAGGAAAAACAATAGACGTACATAGACATTTGATGTTCTGAAATTACTCCAACTTACCCTCTTCTAACTATGAAATGTTTTTTTTACGGGTAGGCATAGCATACTTCACGGAGGGTTAATAAAATTCCTGGCAAGGCACCAGTCTCTGAATATTCCCCCAGTGAACTGCTTTCGCTGATAAGAACCCACTCTGTTTTTTCCTGGGGAGGGCTCACAGACCTAGATGTTTTAATTTGATCAATTCTCTCATTGTAGCCTTAGGGTCAGTAAACTTCCCTTACTATTCTTTTAGATAGGCGGTGCACCATCACAACCAAGGGCGAGAACACCTTGGAGGGCCAGAGTGTTCTTCTGGTCAGGTTGAGATATAGGGAACACCATAACAGTTTTCTGATGCGTAAATAAGAATAACAATGACCTATCTCTGTTCTGTGTGATACTGTAATGATAGTCCAGCCAGACCAGTCCGGCAGAACACCTGGTGAACAGATTGCATACAGTCAGATCTTGATCAGGGACACAATCGATTATGTCCACGACTGAAGGGCCAGGATGATTCTGGCCAGCCTGGATCAGGAAAAGACGTTTGACCGAGTCTTCCATGAGTTCATGAACCGATCCCTGTGGGCACTGGGGCTGGATGACGTCTTCTGTGACATGGATAATGTAATGTATAAATACTTCTTGAGTACTAATGTGCTTAATGGTTGGAAGATAACATCCTTCCCAGTGGAGTCAGGGGTCCGACACAGATGTCCACTCTCATCTCTTCTGTTCATTCGTTTTTATAGAGCTCCTATTGGAACACATCAGATGGAACGAGGACATCAGTGGGATAAATGAGCCAAGAAACAACAGCAAAGACGAGTTGAAGTGCTCCCTCTACATAGACGATGTCTCAGTCTTCTGCGTAGGATGGAAGCTCTCTGAGGGCCCTGGTGAAGACCTGGGAGGATTTTGGCAAAGCTTGAGGGTCCATGATAAACTGCACAAAGTCAGAGGCCATGCTCTTCAGAGACTGAAATACTGCACACAAGCCACTTCTCTTCCTCCATCTGGCTGGCTCACAGAAAGATCCTAGGGAGTCTGGTTCATTCACGACACAATGTTACTTACCGAGTGTCTAGTGCAGAGCATGAAGGGCGTGTGACGTCACCGCACCTATATACAAATTTAAACAACATGCCAACGGCTGCGAAAGCATGCAGAATGCCTAACAAGGTAGACTGCCACCAAGGGCCTGATTTATGGAATTTTAGAACATTGCAAAGTGACTTTGCACTGGTGCAAATTGAATTTGCACTCCAAGAAACACCCTGATTCACAGAGTGCTGCATATTATATTTTTGCAGTGCAAAGTCATATTCTTTGCACCGGTGTGTGAATCAGGGTGTTTCTTGGCAGTGCAAAGTCACTTTCATTTTTTTTTTGTTTGTTGGTCTGGATGCTTTGTATCTAAATGTGTTTATCTTTTCATTGTACATTGTTTTTCCTTTCTGGATTATTGGCATGTGTCTGTGGTGAGGTGTTTGTTTATATTTCAGGAGCTTAGACATCCAAAGTATGCCAGCAATTATGCAGTGCAAAAAGAAAAAAAAAAAGAATAGACTGTAGTTTGGTGAGCAATCGCAGCATCATTTGCGTCTAATATCTCAGTAGAGAGAATAATCGGCACTAATTGGCAACTATTATATTTTCAGTGTCAATTTAAGTACAGACCCAAAATATAATCAAGGAGCACTGATTACTCAGGTGAGGAGCCACTCTAACTGAATGCCCACAGGTGCGATGTTAAAAATCCTGTTTAAACATCATCAACTCTTAATGGGCAATGATTAGTACAGTTTATAGTTTATAGCACCGCACAGATTACACTCCCTTACAGCAGTATTGGATGATGTGCTTGAACCTGCAAGCAGCATGCATTTGGGAACTCCACGGATGGTGTGCGTGATCCTGCAAGCAGCATGCATTTGGGAACTCCACGGATGGTGTGCGTGAACCTGCAAGCAGCATGCATTTGGGAAATCCACGGATGGTGTGCGTTAACCTGCAAGCAGCATGCATTTGGGAACTCCACGGATGGTGTGCGTGATCCTGCAAGCAGCATGCATTTGGGAACTCACGGATGGTGTGCGTGAACCTGCAAGCAGCATGCATTTGGGAAATCCACGGATGGTGTGCGTGAACCTGCAAGCAGCATGTATTTGGGAACTCCACGGATGATGTGCGTGAACCTGCAAGCAGCATGCATTTGGGAACTCCACGGATGGTGTGCATGATCCTGCAAGCAGCATGCATTTGGGAACTCCACGGATGATGTGCATGAACCTGCAAGCAGCATGCATTTGGGAACTCCACGGATGGTGTGCATGATCCTGCAAGCAGCATGCATTTGGGAACTCCACGGATGATCTGCGTGAACCTGCAAGCAGCATGCATTTGGGAACTCCACGGATGATGTGCGTGAACCTGCAAGCAGCATGCATTTGGGAACTCCACGGATGATGTGCGTGAACCTGCAAGCAGCATGCATTTGGGAACTCCACGAATGGTGTGCATGAACCTGCAAGCAGCATGCATTTGGGAACTCCACTCTCCTTGCTTTCATGATTAGCATGAGCCCTACTAGGACCTCTACATCGAGTGATTATTCACATCGCACTAGAGCACATCCCCCTGGTTTCAGTGGCAAGGGACGCTAGTGTGATGATAACATGGATACATAACATGGATACATTGTTAGCACAGGCAAGGATCAATGACCATGGCACAGGTCTTCAGAAACTAACTGTGTATTAATAAGACTTAGATGAGTTGTCCTTCTCCTCATCTCAATCCTCACTCTTTACATACTGTTCTCTTTTCTCTTATATACAGGGCACTCAGCACTCAAATATGCTTCTCAGCCCAGCCTTGATAAATACCGACAGCAGGTCGAAACGCGTGTTGGCTTGTGGGAAAAAAGTGATTGGACTGTTGTATATGTACCATATTATTACCCTGACAAGGGAACCATGTAAAGATGAAATGTATGTGACATTACATGATGACTGGAAGCATACATCATTGTTGTGATTAAAAGAAAAGGGCACCACTTGATCTGCTGTTTCAATTACTATATTTCCAGCAGCGACTAAAGATTTTCTGGTGCTTACTACATTCATCATAGACACGCACGTTGAGTAAGGTGTAATATAGATCCATATGGCTTTATTTTAAAGTATGCATCCAGATTAGACTCTCATCTTATTTTACTGGGCTCCATCAATAATGTTCTCTGTCTGTGCAGTGCTCTGACTTTGAACCAGCAGGAGCAAATCAATAGTGGAAAATACCTCCACAATGTGTCAGGGTTTGACTTAGGGCCAAACCAGATCCCTAGCAAATGTTAAAGGCCCTGCGGGGAGGAGCGTGGGGGCATTTTATTTGAAAACAAAGCTATATTCACTTGCTGGCACAAGCTGCCCATGTATGGCTGCACCATCATCAGAGATGAAAAAAACATGATATGTGAGGTTATGACAGCATCTGAAAGCAGTGTCTGGACACATGAGGCTTCTTTGAGGTATGATGTGAGGACCTGTGCGTACGAGGCTTTATTTAGCTTATAGTGGGTGGGGCCTGCATGTATAACTTCCATAAGGAGGCGTTATCACAACATGATGTTGTACCGGCATATGGGGTCAGTTATGGGGTCAGTGCTACTGCTGTATGGTGTATGTACTGGCGTCCCACTAGCATACCTTGTCTGCCACACTGGCATAGTAAAGGAGCACCCAAGTTAATCTATGGTAATTGTAATAGTTCATTGTACTCTATCAAAATTTGGGCCATATCCCAACAGTAAATCTAGCAGAATAACATTCAATGCAATTACCATTACCGCCACTAGGTCCGGCGGTATTACAGTCAGAAAACAAGTGGCGGTGGCAGTGTTAATCCACATTTGTTTTGAGTTCGTAGGATACAATGGGCCATTTTCAGCACAATTATCGCAGCGGTAAATGTGCCGTGGTAATTGCACTGAACTTGGGCGGAAAATTGGTGCATTCAACTCTGACTCAGCGCTGGAGGTGTATGCGCCTACTTTCCCCAAAAGGTGGGATACGTTGATGACATGAAGCTATTACTGCCACATTTTTACCGCACTGCACAATTCCTGATGAGGTCCATTGTCTGCTGCAGTAAGGTTGGGGTATATTATTAAACTTACACTTATTATGGTTGCATTCTTTAGTGCCAATGTCATCCTGATCAAAGGTCAGGTGTCATCATTTAATCTGATGTGGTCAGTAGAAAATGTGATATGATGTGACTTCATTTGGCGAAATGACATCATGACAATATCACTCAATGTGGCCAAATGGAGAAGCTGGTGTTGACATTCACAAATCCTTCTCAGCAAATGAAAATGGAAACATGAGCAATTATTTGCAGACGGTCTCAATATCAAATATCTTGTGAATGTATACAGAGTGGGATGATACAAGTTACAGGCAAAAGAAGAAAAAACAAACACTAGGAAAGGGAAAATGTGCTCAAATAAGAATCCCCTGAAAAATATAGCTTGCCACGAATGAGAGAGAGCACGATGAATATTCAGAATATAAAAATGAGCAGTGAAAATTACACAATTATATAAAAAACGTAAAAAGAGCCGAGTTCAATGCACACGATGAAATATGAAAAGGAAAAAATGTGTAGAAAATACAACAGTATTGTATTAGAAACTGAGAGTTGGTTGTTTTTTTGAAGAAGCCGGCGCATTGCGAGAGAACACGGTGATAAGAGAAAGCAAGCACAGCAAGTGAGGACGCAAGCAAAGCGATAAGGGCGCAACTGTGTCAAGGTGAAATGACAGGGTTAGGCATGAGAGGCAAATCATGGCCAGAAAAAAATGTAACAAAGATTGATAACTGCAAAACAAAAAACGAGTCTGTAGTACAAATAAACGGTTAACGTATCAGCCTGTGCAGTACATAGCAAAGAAAAGACCGTGGAGTGATGGAGACTGAGCGGGAAGGATTTTCTTTGTCGATTTGTGTAAAAATTGTGTATTTTAGGAGGAGTAGTGTACATGTTGTGTGTGATATTTGTTAAATGGTGTGCATTGCCAGCGCATGGTCAATATTACTATCTGCCGTTTTAGACAAACTGGGGCAAAGGAATTTAGCACAGCACCCCCGATATGTGCCAGCCAATGCAGTTTATGCGATCCTGCCCAGCTGGGTAGCCAAACCAGTTTGCGGCCTGCCGCCTAGACAAAGTATTCTGTAGAACCCTACCCATCACTGCCTGGATACCATAGCCGCTGCCAGTCTCGACGCCATGCACGTTTGAAAGGAGACAGGGTTTCGAGCCGGACATTAATAAGGTTGGAGTATATAATATATAAGTAAGGAAAGTAGCCATGCGTCCCATTGGTGCTGGGAGCGCACCCCTTGGAGGAACTCCCCACAGACGTGGGTGGAGGCACACAGGTTGGACACAAACATTGGAACTCGTGTGGTAGGCAATGGACTTAAATGCAAGGGCATTTGCAATAGTATTTCAAAACAAGACAATAAAACCAGTTACCCTTGGCAACGATACAAGTTTATTGTGTTAAAGACTAGGAAAAATCACCATCAATGCAGGTGAAGCCTGCAAAGGATGAATTAGCAAAAGTACAAAAAACAGCCGACGCGTGTTTCGACCAGAGGTCTTTTTCAAGGCTGAACAAGTAACAGTGAAGATCCACAGGGAGAATGAATCAGGCCTGTATAGACTCGGCTGATAGTTTAGAAAGAGGACCGGTTTGGGTCTGCATTGAGAGACTGGAAATGAATGCAGCAGAGAAAATGCTTCTTGCAGACTGAGGAGTACCAAAGAGACTACCGTATTCTTATGATAATGAAAATAGTGTTTGTAGAAAATGAAGCTGAAGTCAGTCTGTTCAAGGTCAGCATATTTCTAAAGGAGCACCAATAACAGTTGTGTATTCTTGTCAAAGTCTAAGCTTAGCGAAATGTGTTCGGAATGGAGCTATGACTTTGCTGGGGAACGGGGAATGTGACCTTTCGGCACACAGGTATTTCACTCCACGATTATTTGTAGCGTGGCCAGTTCAACACATGCAAGCTGCGCCTTCCGGAAAGATATGTATGAGCATTTTCCAGTTCATCGCCCTGCACGCTCCCTACTAAGGTATTTCAAAACAAGCATTGGCAATGCCAACATTCTGGACTTTTGTGTTTGTATGGGAAAGACACTTGACAGCACTACCATCATGACATTGACTGGCCATTGATGGTAGCAGCTGCAAAATGGTGAGAGTGCCTGGACATCTAACAACAGTGCCTGGCAAATGTCTAAATGCTTATACACAAGTCAAAACAGTTGGATTTGCCAGTGCTTGTTTTTAACAGGACTTCAGTAAAGGACATGCATAGTGCTTATACATCGAGTAAGTGAAGGCATATCTGGTTAAGACATTTGTATTACACCATTAGCGCATATAGTGCTCCATTAAGTCAATAGCTCTCAGAAGACTTTGCTTTGAAAAAATAGTGACAGGCATTTTAAGTGCACATTTTTATGGTCGGGCTTGATTAAAGTGAGCTCAAAGATTTCCCCTGGGTAGGTGTATTGAGCAGGAACTGGGTGGATTGGCCATCGGGATTAACACACCCATAGCCACTCAATAGGTAGGAAAATAGCCAAAAAACAGCTACAAGCTTTGTGTCCCTCCTCTTGCCATGTCTCCCTATCTGTACTGTAATGAAATAGTTTCAGGTTATAGGTGCTGCAATAGACCACCTAATAGATCAAACTAAAGAGTGCCCTGACTTTATTACTGGAGGAAGCAGGCATTTGTTTCCTCTTGTAGAGCGTCTCCTTTCCACCTAATCTGAAGGTGGACAGACGGAGGAGGCATTTGCTTTCCTGTGTCATTTCTGAATTGGCACCTTCCTGCCACCTAAATCTTCTCACTGCCTCACACCGGTGCTGGTAGACGCTTCACTTCCTACCCTCACATCTGGGAGGCACCAGCACCCTGGCAGTAGCAACACCATCAATCCTGACTACACAGTAAGCCAGAAACAGGTTCTCACTGATCCAACATCATTTTGTATGTAGACGTTTAGGGCCCGATTCCTGGAACTTTTAGTACGGTGCAACCTGACTGACTTTGCACTGCCAACAAACTCACAGATTCACAGAGCAGTGCAAATTATGTTTTTGGAGTGCTAGGTCACGTTGCACTGATGCAAAAGTGGTGTAAAGTCACTTTACACTGCAACAAACACTTTGCACCGCTCTGTGAATCAGGGTATTTGGTGGCAGTGCAAAGTCACTTTGCACCATGCTGAAAGTTCCATTAATCAGGCCCTTGGAATTCAGTGTAGGATGACCAGTCCTGGTTTTGCGGTGAAAGTCCGGAATTTTTATGGGCTCTGCTGGACTCCAAAGAATTTGTATGATATGATATGGCATTTATAACGTGCCTATACACAAGTGTTTCAAAGCGTGACGCGGCACGGGAGGGGAAACAGAGGGAAGACAAAGACAACGGTCCTACGTGGCCAGGTGACATTGAGATTGCGCAAATGCAGGGATGGGGGAAGGGAAAAGTGTGGCGGGGAAGAGAAGGGACAGTGCAGTACACAATATGACAGTTAAATAAATAAATAAATAAATAAATACATACATGTGCGGCCAGCAGGTGGCAAGTTCAAGGGTAAGTACAGCCATCAGGTGTCAAGTGCTAGTCGCGACTGTAGGGATACAGAACAGTCCCCGAGTGCAAGGGTTTCCAGGGGGGCAGTGTAGGTGTGCAACTTATGTGGAGGGGCACTGGGCCCAAGATCAGAGGGTAGCCGGTAACCAGTTCAATTTCAGATGCAGTCAGGATATCAGCAGGGGAGAGGAGGAGAGAAAGCAGAAGTAAGAGGAGGGTCTTGAGGTGTTTCCGGAACCAAAGATGGTTCTCCTCATGTTTTAGATGGGCTGGGAGGCTGTTCCAGAGGGAAGCCCCAGCAGAAGAAAGAGATCTACCACCAACTCGCTGCATGGAGAAGCAATGGACCCTGAGGGAGTTGGAGGTGGATGAGCAAAGAGCTCGAGAGGGAACATATTTAGGAAGAGGGAGTTGAAGGTATTGAGGTCCCAGACCCCAGAAGGCCTTGTGGACAATGCAGAGGGTTTTGAACTTAATCCTCGCTGCCACTGGGAGCCAGTGCAGTGATTTCAGTCCTGAGGTGAGTATTATTTTTCATGCTGACTCTTGCTATTCCACTCGGAGCTGACTTCTGGGGATGTCAGACAATTAATGTGCGTACACAGAGTTTCTGTCCACCACCAGACGCTCGTCCCCCACCACCTGCACCTTCTTGGTCCCGGTCTGCAACAGCTCTTCCTGCAGCTCCTGCACACGCTGACTCTTCCTGCTACAGGGAAAGCCACACAGAACCACTAGCTGCATGTTTACAACACATATGTATTCTTCTTAATGTATGTCACAGCTTCTCGTGAGAGGGCCAGGTGAGCATGCACACTTGGATCAACAAAGTCTCTCTATTCTCTCTGGAATCAGCCACCTAAAAATCCACTTTGCCCGGTGCCATTAATCAGGGTTTGTGTCGTCAGTGCAAAGTCACTTTTCAGCGGTGTAAAGTCAATTTGAACCGTGCAAAAAATTGCATGAATCGAGCCCTATAGTGGTCACAGTGCACAACCTAATCAGTCTAATTCTTTTCATAATTTTCGAAGCGACATATCTGCACACAGCAGGGCACAAGAGCCGTAAGTCTACAGGAACTTCACTGGGGCACCCTCGATTTCCGTAGATACTTAATAAGATTTCTGACATGGTCACCAATTACCATACTTTTATTTTTTAGACACGTTTAACGTCAGTTTCTGACATGTCTGGCAGTGGTGCAACTCCCATCCAAGACTTTGAGTGGGGGCCTTTTGGAGCCTATGGGGGGCTCATTTGATTCACAATGTCAGAGCATGAGCTCACCCCCCCCTTTTGGAGGGTGTGCCTGGTGCTGACAATATGCAGCACACATCGGGTACTGTATGTCTAACTGTAGTGAATCGGCCTTATGTCATCTCACGAAGACTTGCGATTGCCCCTCCAAGTACTTGGAGGATTCCTTGGCGTTTAGCGCAATGCCGAAAGCACGGCGGTTCTGTGCAGACTGCAGCATCCAGCATTCCGCGGTAGTACTCGAGTCAGGCGCTATGGTCACGTGACACTCATGGACCGTTGTTCGCATCTGTATGCGAATAGTACTTATTCTTGCTGCGCGCACGGAACAGGTACTCCTTAACTGAGTTGTCTGCCAGTTTTGTAGCATCCGTTTTTTGGCAATCTCGTTGTTTATTGAATCCTGTTTTTGACTCCTTGGCCTGTTACTTCGGAATTACCTCTTGGAACCATCCCTTATTTTTGGTTTTTTGGCCCCTTCGGATTGATTCCTGTTACCCCCGACGCGGCTCACGTTACCTGGATTCCTTCTGCCTACCGTTTTGGTTACGTCGCATTCCCGGAACTCTGCAACCCAGCATATCGCTTCCGACACCTGGCCCAGTACCTCCCATTTTCTGCTTGGACCCGTTACCTGCATTCTGCTCCCCTTCAAGTTTCCTTTCTTTTCTCCTCCGCTCTTTGTCTATTTTGTCCCTTCTTCAACACCCTCATACACGGACTCACTTGCCTACTCCTTTGCTGAATCACGAGGGTTGTTTACCTTGGATACCTGAATGACTACTGTGGACGCTCTCCTGTTTTCTTCTTCAGTCACTCCTTACACTAATACCAGGACGCTCTGCAGTACAACACAAACTCTTGTCGGCTTTTCCATTGGGATTACGGGATTTTTCTTGGAACTTCATTATTTGGTTCTTCATTCCATTTCCTCCATCGTGGTCAAGTAGGTTACGGGTCTTGTTCTTCACGGAGCAGGCAAGAGTGGGAAAAAAGGGTGTGGTGTCTGATACGGTTGACATATTTGAACAAAGCATTAAAAGAGCACTTATTGTTGTTTCCTCTAGCTCTGTTGCTGCTGCTCCTGCCTTTTCACTCAAGCCCCTAGTCTATTAGGTGCTTTCCCATCCTCCTACAGACTGTGCTCTTGAGAGGAAAGTCTGGCTGCAAATTGGCTTCAGGCGAAGAGAGGGTTGTGATAAGGACTGTCTGGTTTTGACACTAACCTCTGCAGCATGGGTCATAGTATGCCATGGGAAGCTGGACCTGCCCCCAGAACAGCGACAGGGCTGCCACCCCTTATGTAATATGCTGCTATTAATGCCCTGTGAGGATGCCTTATAATTCCACAATGAATGCAGTGCAAACCCCAGATGGCTTAAGCAGCCCCACTGTACTTGGCAAGGGCAAAGGGTTGGGCACGTGCCTTGCTTGGCAATGTTTATTTGCCTGAGAGATGTAAATAAAGCACACTTCAAAGGCAGGAGGCTATCAAGAAACCTAAGGTTGTTTGCATAACATGATTTAGTAAAATGGTAGCAGTATGCAGAAGTCATGTATTGCACAATGAATACTTGATCCTAGTGAAATGCATAGATCACGCACACGTGCCCTAAGGCAGGGGTGCGAAACCTGCACTGCTCCAGAGGTTCTATGCTATGACTCAAATGCTCCCTAACCATTGACTATGAGGTTTGGGTTGATAGGAGTTGTAGTTCAAAACATCTGGAAAGCCTAGTGTTGCAGAGCTTTGTCCTGAAGAACAAGGACTTGTTTTACGAAAGCATTTTTTCAAAGGGAACATCTTATTGGAAAACGCTTTGCAAACCAGCCCCTAAGCTGCAACGTGCACATTCTGTACATTGTGTACATAGTTTGAATGCTGTAAAGTTGAAATGTGTCCAAAATGAATGCTGTGCCCGAGCCAGGAATTCCACTTTAAAACAGTAAATCTGATGCATGGGAGTAATGGTACAATCATGTGGCATGTTGTATATTTCCTATGCTTGGGAAAGCATGATATAAAGGGCCTCATCACGAGGTGGGCAGCAGCCCTTAAATGCAGCGGTAACGCTATTACCGTTGCATTTAAGGGTCCGCCAATCACGAGTCTGGCGGCATTTACCCCCAGCTCCAAGCTGGGGGTAAATGCGCCAGTGTAACGCCCTTTTTCGGGTGCAATTAGAGTTGTGCTATTAGGACCCAATGGGGAATTATGTTTACCTCCCAACGCGTGGTGGGTGGTCACGTAAATACAGTTGGGCAGTATCCCAGTCAGGCTACCGCCCAACTCGTGATGAGGCCCGATATATGCAGATCGTGCTGCATGGGTGTAACAAGTACATATTTACCGCACATGGTCCTTTCTATATATCCCTCTACATTAATATCCCACGAGATACCATCCCATAATTGGCAGTTGTTGTAAAAATAAAAGAGATGTAAAATGCCACGTTTTTAACTGTTACCACCAAACGTATAAGGTGGTCCACGGGAGTAAAGAAGGCCCTTGAAGACTGATGAAATTCACAATACGCCCCAGCCTGAGGGTCAGAGGCACTGTGCTTCTTCTCCTGAGCCACGGTTCCCTGCAGAATCCGTGATGCGCGCGGCGAGGTTCCTCCGCGCGCGTGGGAGGCAGCAGCGAAAGCCCCACTCCTCAAACACAGTTTGTTCTGCGAGACAATGAAGGCGAGGCGCTGCAGGATTGTTTTCTCTCATGTGCCTTCTGACCTTTACTGTTTATCTAGCAGGCAGTGCGCCCAAGATGTAACGCATTCTGAATAGCAGCTCCCTGATTAGGAAAACACCTCCTCTCTCAGCAATATCATGTGCGTCGAAAAAGACAGAGCCACCCGCCAAATAGCACTCAAGGGCAAGCTACATCTCCCCGTGCCTTACCACTTTGCCCGTCTTCCTTATCAAAGTACACGCAGCTAAAGTTATGAATGTGAGCATGTCCTGGAAACAGTAAGCATGCTGTCCACGTCATTCCAACGCACACACTTTAGTCACTCCCATGTCCCTGAGGCCATCGAACACCTGAACTGTACCGAGAAGTAAGCCTGTTTCCCTTTCATTTACACGCCATGCAGCTCTGTGCTTAGTCAGTCTACATGCAGAAACCAAATGATAGTGGCATAGCACAAAATAGAATTTGGGGCTCCCCTTGCGAGCCGCACACTGAGCCCCCCATCCCCCAAGCGCGGCAGCAAATGACGGGTCACGCCACAGTCCGGTCCAGCCTAGACTATCACGTTTGCACAATACACATGATGATCATGGGGGCAATCCGCACACTGCACTACAAGAAATATATAGAAATGTTTCTAATTCATTACACAGCACAATTTCTGCGAAAAATTGGCAAAAAAGCCAGAGTGTTTGCAATTGTTATGTAGGGTAACACCAATCCAAAAATCCAATACATGCAAATCACCAACAGTGCACAGGGACAGTAATGCTTTAATTTATTGAATGCTTTGCCATTAAAAATGCCATGCCACAACAAAAACATGTCCAACTGGCTGCACAATGTAGACCAGTACACGTAATAAACATACTACAGTAAAACATGCCATGCTACATTAAGACATACCTAGACTGGTTGCACAAACATACCAGTTGAAGAAACAACACTTATCATGGTTATTTTATCACAGACGCCCAGAAAAAATATGCAATGCCACAGTAATGCACATCCTCTAGGTGCATTGTTAATGTCTATCACAATGGCACTGTCATTGCCCAGGATTCTCAACATGAGCATGTCCTTCTTGACCAGCGCCTGTCATCTCTCATCAACTTCCTCCATTCTCCTGCCACTCCTCCTTCCTCCTCCACTCTTACCTCTTCACCACCACTAGCGGGAGTACCACGTCCCTGTACCCCCCTCAAAAAACATTCAATGGTTCTAACCAGCTCCACTTAGCTACTCTGAATGCTAGCTCTGCTGTTAAACACTCCTCTGACATCTGTCTCCTTCTTGAAGATTTTGACATTGATATTCTCGCCCTTACTGAGATCTGGTTCAAGGCCAGCTGTCACTGCTCTTGACATTCTCCTTCCCGCGGGCTACAAGTTCCTCTCCAAAGCCAGGCCCAACCGGTCTGGAGGGGGAGTGGCCCTGATTTTCCCTGAGTGGGTCCCTGCTTCTATCAAACCTACTCAATCCAATCCTCTTTTGAATGCTTCGTCTGTAGGGTATGTGTCTCTCTGACCCTCTCGCTTACCCTTGCTACAATCTACAGGCCCCCTGGCTCCATCTCTCACTTCCTCTCTGAATGGGCTGACCTCACCTCTTCTCTTTTGACCTGTAACTCTAAACGCCTCCTCATTAGAAACTTCAATATCCACCTTAACTCACCTGAATCAGCCAACTCACTGTTCTGTGACCTTTGCATCTCCCTCTCCCTTACCATTCGTCCTTCATGGCCGACTTACTGATCCGGTCTCACTCTGGATGCCTTCATCGCTTCAGACATCCCTATCTCTAACCTGATCACTACCCCCCCTCTCTGGGTCTGAATATTCTCTCCTATCCTCACACTTGTGGCCCCTCAGCCCTTTGTCTGAGCTGTTTCCCGCACTGCCAGCCTCCTTCGCCGTCATTCAACTGATGAAGCGAGTGTCAGTCGCTGCTTTTGCTTCCACTTTCATCCACCCCGCCTGCCCCTGCGCTTGGCTCTCTCACTGACTCTGTCTTTGCTAACCTTTGCCTCTCCATCTCTAAAACCTTTGACATCCTTGCCCCTGTCATGAGGATCTGTCTGAAGCCTGCTTCCATTCATCGTGACTGGTATGATTCTGATCTATCTTCTCCTAAATGACAGAGCAGAGTTTCCCTGCACCTGTGCCCTGTTTCCCTCCTGTTCTATGGCTACCCTACATGGGCCCTCTACCCTCACCATCCAGTGAGGCCAAAAATCTTCCAGTCATCTTCAACTCCTCTCTCTCCTTTACCCCTCACATCTTGGACCTTGCCAAGAAGGCCCACTTTCAGCTTCACCTCCTTAGAGGCATTCTACCTTTCCTCACCTTTCCCCAGAAGCTCAATGTCACCAGATCTCTGGTCCTCTCTAGTTTGGATTACTGCAACAGCGTCTTCCTCAATCTGCCCCTTTCCACCCTCTGCCCCTTCAACTAATCTAGAATAGGGCTGCAAGACATATCCTTGGCCTCAAGTCCAGGGACTTTATCTCTCCAGCCCTAAATTCTCTCCACTGGCTCCCGGTGGCTGAGAGCATCAATTTAAAGCCCCCCCCTGCATTATCCGCAATGATTTCTGGTGCCTTGGACCTCGCTATCTTCAGCTTTCTCTACATAAATACCTCCCTGTTATAAAATTTAACTCCTTTAGATCCAATTATCTGCTGTTCAAATGCTTCTCCAGGCAAAGAGTGGGTGCTGGGGGGTAGGTCTCTCTCTTCGGCTGGTGCCTCCCTTTGGAACAGCCTCCCTGCCCCTCTCAGACTTGAGCCGGACCACCTTAACTTGCGGAGACATCTCAAAACTCTTCTTTTCTCGACCTGTTTCACTCTCTTCCCCTCCAGCTAATTTCCCCACTGTCGCTGAGACTGACAGCCTGGCCCTTCTTGAGTCTCACAGTTTAATAGGCCCTCTGTCCGTTCGACACCATCACGCCCCTCAGCACTGCCCTCTGGACCTCCAGCCAGGCGACAGTCCACCACTCCCTTGAGCCACCTCAAAATTAGAAATTAGTCAGTGGCCTCCTCCCTCTAATAACCTGACACTTCCCCTCCTGGGCTCCTACCAGCATTTGCCCTTCCCTTGTTCCCTCCTCCGCCTTCCCTGCCCTCTCTCCTGCACTTTTCGTCACTGCATCTGCATGTCAGAATGTCACAAGGCCAAGTAGGACTGGGATTGTTTTACTGTTTCTGCTATTGTTTATTTACTCCCCTTGTTCTCTCGCCACTTTTGTCTTGTGGTGCCAGGAGCACCATTTGTTTGTATAGGCACCTAACAATTACTCAATACATAAATACATAAATGCAATACAAATAGAAATGGATCCTCTGGCTGCACCCAGATGACAGTCTTGTCACGTAATTATACTTAGCAGGACTGGATCATCAGAGATGCTCATTAAACAATAGTCACAATAGTCAAGTCAAGACACAGTAAGAAATGACTAGACTGCCTGCACCAAAATGTCAGTCTAGCCATTAATAACACATATCTTGCCTGCTTAGCCTGGACATGGATGATCATTACGATTTAGTGCACAAACCTGCCCCACCCCACACCCCTGCACTTTGCCTCATAGGTAAATGCTGGGACGAGGAATAGTGGAACTGGGAGTAATGAATATTACAGTTAATTGAGCCATGCATTACATCCACATCCTGCTACTGTGTCTCAAGTATGCGGACGAGGAAGAGTAAGGCAAGGAATAATGAAGATTACCAGTAAGTAATCCAGGCATTAATCACAAGCACACACACATTTACACACCATTCACACGCCATTCACCATACACTCATACATACACACACACACACCCAGCCCAGCCACCAATACATTTACATGTGCACCCATTCACCATACGCTCACAAATGCACACCAAGGCAGCCACCCATACACCATGCAATTACTCAGTCACACACATTACCTTATATGGACGCACACACATTTACAAAAAATGCATTTTCTTACCTTTTACAATCCGTTCAATCCCTTAACGGAAATATATAGCATAAAGGGAACATGCATTCCTGCTGCAGGGAGCAGTTAGCGCCGGGATACTGCCATGGCTCTGATAGAGCCCAATGTCTAAACTATAGCAACAACATTCTTGTGTTTGAGACAAATCAAGAAGCCCATGATGACACTCTTAGAAATGTCTGCATGGCCCTAGAAAACTCACATCTAACCTGGATAAATGCAAATTTAGCAAGTCCACACTAGAATTCTTTGGACACATATATTCGTGCAATGGACTGGAGCAGATCCAGCGAGGGTACAGGCTCTCATTTAAATTCCAGTTCTGACCACCACATGCACAGTACACTCTCTCTTGGCGATGGCCAGCTATTGCACCTGTACATACAAGATTTTACATTTATTTGCATGCTGCTGAGATTTCTCACAAGTGCAGGATGAGAGTTTCAGTGCTTGCCACAATGTGCATAGGAGTTCTGTGCCATCAAGGAACGCTTATCTTCTGCTGCCTGCATGGCATATTATGACCCAGATCTGGAAACCAAACACCATTAATGGTAGCCCTTTGGGCCTGGGTGCCAACTTGCTATAACACAAACATGGTACTTTGTCACAACGCCAGATAGTAGATTATGCCAGCGTTAGCCTGACATCAACGGAGTGGGAATATTCACAGGTAGAGAAGGAAAGTCTGGTGTTCGTATCAGCATTTGATCACTATCATCTGTTGGTATATGGAAAATGATTCACCATTATATCAGACCAACACGCCCTCTTTACCATTTTTACGGAAAGCCCAATGCCACAATACCACCACGGATTACTCAATGGGGCTATGGCTTGTAGGAACACTGAGAGCAATGAAGCACAGGGGTCACAAATAAGTAGTGGTAGGGGGGGTTCATGTAGAAAATACAAACTTCATGAATGGCAGGTGCACATTACAGATGAAATGCACACATTCTGCCAATGGCACAGAATTTAAAATCGTCTAGTTCAGGGTAACAGATCATCTGTCCAGTTTACACTATGAACATAAATACTAACATGAGCTAATTAATTAACAACCCCTTCCCAATAACTTGTAATCTTCCATTAACACATTAGTGCAAAATGGGCTCAGATGAGATGAACTGAAAATGAGTGTGTTTCTGCAATGGAATTAAAACATTCAAGCACAGATGGAATGTTCTCTGCTGAAAAACACTATTGTTATTTCAGGAAGCCAAAGGAAGGGACATGTATCATTTTGCTGTCCAACAGTAATACAACATGGGGTTCAGTGGTATGATCTAGAAAGGGGAAGGATTCTGTTTGAATGGCAGGAGGAGGCTTTAAATGTAGATGAGAGAGGGAGTGGGGGTCAGAGGTTCACAGACTGGCAGAGAAAATGTTCAGAAATTTCCTGGGAATTGGCCGGAGACGGACGGTAGACTGGGGAAGCAGTTATCCTGGCATATAAATTGTATGTCAGCCGGGGGCACTCATTTCATGTGTAATGTTTCAAAGTCAAAAGTGAATGCAGTTCTGAAATTACAAGTTGTTTTTTTTTTTATATTAAGAGTAACTACTGCCAAGTCCTGTAATTCAAGGTTGGGTTGTTGAGCTGATTACAGTTCATTCTATTATTGAGTTGTGCCTTTTGAAATTGTTTTTGTCTTTCTCTCCACATTCGCACTGACAAATGTGTTCCATGTATAATTGTTGCAGTGTATAATTGGTAAGTTTATCTGTCACGATAAAGGCACATTACAAAAATCACTTTGTGTTCTGATACCATTTTATGACATTTGGGTCATTTTATTTAATCTGCCCATACAGACAAGTGCGTAATGGTAAATGCTTTCATGGGATTTATTTATTGTGGGCTCTGTAGTTAGAAAGTGAGAGTGCGTGCAGTATTTCATTGTGCATGTTTACAGCTGAACAGATCTGTCATCAAGGCATTTGTTCAGCATCGTAAATAAGTTGCTGAGATAAAAACAGTGACACTGTCAAATATAAGTGTAATAAGTCTGATAACTTTTGTTTTGGGAGGCTCAGGGATGAAATACAAGTGTTGGGGTATAATCTGACGGGAGCATTGCCACTCTAAATAGGGAAGACACCAAGGCGTTACCACAATAAAATATACCACTATTTTACCACAATAACAAAATATCACAGGATGACGAGTATCTCCTCCAGAAAATATCTCTAAAAGGCTCCAGAAGTATCAGTTCAACATTATCCATAAGCCAGGCAAAGAAATTAACCCTGCTTACTTCTTGTGATGGCATTTCCTGCCGGACAAAGATTGTGGCGGGACTTTGGAGGCAGATCAATACATAAATTACATTGTTGCCAATGCACTTCCAAAAGCCCTATCCATGTCCACCATTGTGGTTGAGAAGTCACAGGATAAAATGCTGACAAAACTAAAACAACAACAAACAACAAGTGTTGTCAAATTGGTGGGATCCATGGCCAACACTCATGTACAATGGTATGAAGTGCGTGGCATGAAGTGAGTGGACTTGCTCCCATTTTGTGCAAACATGGTCACATTGCAAAATCCGGACAATATCATTGTTCATTGGGGAGGGAACAGTTTAGTGTATGTCACTGGAATGTCACTGCAGTTTGCATGAAGGAGACATTTGGCAAACTGAAGGAAATGTTCCCAAATTCTAGACTGATTTTTTCTCGCATTGCCCAGAGACAGGTGTCGATGAGCTCAAGTTCATTTGGTCCATTGGGAGATGTTGGCATGATGTCTTTCCATGATGAAAATATTAAATTTGACATCCGCAGAGATGGAGTATATCTTACTGATGCAGGTAATCAGCTTTTTCTGAAAAACATTCAAAATGCTTTGAAGCAGTTTTTGTAAATGTACAAAGCATTTTCAAGTAGTTGCAAAAAATATACATGAAACATGGGGAAAACAAAATGTCACACTTTTCCCAAGTTTGCGTAGGGGTCTGTAATTTTTTGGGTGCTTCTATTTTTTAACTGTGAAAGTTGGCTCCTAAAGGAACCATTTTTTTGGGTGTTTTTTGTGGCTTTTTTGGGGGGCTTTTTATTTTGCAGGAGAGACAAGGGCGGGTGGGAATGGAGGGAAAGGGCACCAACCACAGGGACGAAGGGGCAGATAGAGAGAGGAAGATGTTGGGTGGGCCTTAATCAGGTAGGGGACTGTGTTTATCGTGCTCCTTGACTGCAGCCTCAAAAGCACTCCGAAACTCCTCCCCCCGACAGAGCGGTGTGTCACGTTACATGCACAGCACTGCCACCCTCAAAAGGTAAGGCTCAACTGTGTTATGGATGGTCTGTGAGGCTTCCACTGGGATCCTCTTCCCCACCGCAGTATCCCTGGTGGTGACAGGAGCGGTTGATGAGGATGAGGTAGTACTCCTCCCTTCCAAAGGTACGACCTTTCGCACTGCTCCCTTGAGATTGGACCTGAGGTGACAAAACATGGAGGTAGTCCTGTAGGAGTACAGACCTGGTTTTCCGTGATGGAGTACAACCTTGCACTCAGTGCATCAAACCTTGTCTGCCCAAGCCTTTGATACACCCCCAACGATCGTAAAAAGCTGCCACACCCAGGATTCACGACAGGAGCTGCATAGAGGGACTTCCAGTACCTCATATTCATCTTCCTCTTCATCCACTTCTGTATCACCACGCTTGTTCCCCTCTCCAGGCCCTCCAGATGGTGGTGGCGGAGGGGGGGGGCTGCAGTGGCCATAGAAGATACCATTGTGGTCTCCAACAACCACAGAAAAACCAGCAGGTGCTCTCTCCTGGACAGATAGAGAATGAGGATCAGTAATGGGTGAGTCCCTATAGAGGGCCTGTCCACAGACTGCCCAACTGTCCGTGAACTATTGATCCAGAAATGGCACTTAAAAAGTTATAAAAAGTTGCCAGATCAACAAAGACACAGTCTAGGAGCTCTGCAAGGGTAATGTTGCAGCTTGAAACACCCTAGATTGGCCAAAAATGCATTGTAAACTGTGTGTGGGAACTGTGTGTGGGTTCAGACAGTTTCCGTGGACGGTCACATGATGATGGGGGCCACGCAGGAAAGGGACTGAGTCCCTGAACTAATTAAACGTGCGACACATGTGAGCGGACATGTCCGGACAGGCGCAGTATATAGGAGCATAGTGATATCAGTTGCGCATGTGCGCCAGTGTCCGCAAGATAGGGGCAGAGTCCCCAAACTAATTAAAAGTGTACCACAACAGAGCGGGCATTTACGGACAGGCACGTGCGGTGACCAGGGGCCCCTCCATTTTGGATACAGACAGCCCGGACAGTTGCGCAGCCCACTGAATCAAAATTGAGATAAAAAAAAAATAAAACGCAACAGTAAACACACATATTTATTGAAAACAAAATCATACATTCAATTAGGTAAGAGATGGGGAATCGGAATGGGAAACATATATTGGAGAATTGGGATTTTGAGCACAATGTTCATGAGGGGAGGAAGGGATTCCGGTTTCAACATAGCATCTTTCCTTTAGGGAATTCAATGTGGTTGATTGGTTGGAACAAGGTGAATGGGCACAGGTACAAGTCGGGCAGTGATATCGTACATTTTCATTCACATGACTTTTCACAAACGTGAACAACTGCATAAAATTATTATTTAGTTCATCAATTTTTGCTGATAACTTCATCAGTTCATTCTGTGCATTTGGATTTAGGGGCTGTATGAGCTCATCTTCAGGTTCACTCAAATGTAATCCAGGCCTGTTTTCTTCATTCCCACTATGTACTGTTAAAAAGAAAACCATCTATAGTGATATTTCAACAAATCACATCACTTTTTCTGCTTTAGGAAATGCATTCTTTTCCATTACATCTGTTTTCTTCACTCATCTCGTCATTGGGGAAATGTTTCTCCAACCATTCCAGTGTGCTTGCCATTTCTTTTCAAAGAAAACAATAGTGCTAGTTTTTACAAGTTATGCATACATATAAATGGTAATTTTACAGAAAGAAATACAGTGTACTCAGTATTTTCTAAGGGTTTCTTCTGGAATAACTGCCAGGTGCATGTCAGTATGTATGCAAGTTTCTACTGAGGTGATACTGTTAGGTGTACAGTTAAGCTTTGTGCTTGGTGCATTCCATTATGTTTTGCACCCTATGAATACATACTCGTGGTTCTTCAAGTACAGAATTCCTAGAACTATTTATTTTTGGAAGTAGTACATATGTCTCTTGTTGTTTCATGTATATGTCTTTGCTGTTGCAGGATACAACAATGTAAGGTAAGCCCTGTGCTTTTGGGCTGTGTGAATGCTGTTCGAAGTATGCGGACATTGCATCTATCACACTGGCCCAGGGGGATCAGTATGATGTAAGGAATATGTAGAAAAACTAATTGTATCCTGGTAAAAATCCATCAAATTCAGTGAAAAAACTTTGTTAAAGAGACGTTATGGTTAAGTTGCACTAATTAAAACTTAACAAATTCAGTGGAAAAACGTTAAAGGGATGCTATGGTTACAAGTAAAATAAAAACGAAAACAGATATGCGCCAGTTATGGTAAGGTAAGCAACCTTAACCCGTGCCACCAGCGGCCACTGCTAAGACTAACACCCAGGACATGAAAGATGACATCACAATTTTCAAGTCCTTACAAGGACTTCTGTGTATAATGTTGGTAACAAGTTGTTAGGGGTGATCTGGAGATCTATGAGAAATGACTAGAGGCCTGATTCATGATTCAGGCCTGATACATTTTCCAATGGGATTGTGCCATTATAAAACACTTCCATGAATCAGGCCCTTTATGTCTGAACGAATGTACTTATCTAAACAAAACTTCATATTACTGTGTGACTGTTAATACAGGAACCTACTCATACATACATATAAGAAATGGCTGGAGCATACACTGCAGAAGTAGAATATTTGTATTCTGGTAATTTTGCCTTGTAAAATAATGAAAGCTATCCTTGGAGAGTTTTCAGTAATGCTACGCATGGAATACATTGCTAATAAATCAAGACTGACTACATATGTATGTTAGAACAAACAATACATGTAAAGACCCACAATGCATACAAAGTAGAGGCACATATGTTCAAACTACAGTATAGAAGACAGAAAGAACTTCAACACAAAATGTCAATACATTACAGTTCATCATCAAGTGACCAAATGAATGTGTGTGTTTACGGCCTGCTTATTGGCCCATATCTGTGCACCATGAGCTGACACCAAACCCTAAGAAAAGTACTTCTACAATATACAAGAAGGTTAACGTGTTCTACCTACATAGCAACTTCTACATTTTAAAAATCTTACTGTCAGTGAACAAAACCAAGTGGCCCAGATTTCTGATGGCATCAATGAAAATTGTGGTGGCATCTTTCATGTCCTGGGTGTTAGTCTTAGCAGTGCACAGTGGTGGCGCTAGTTATGGTTGCTTACCTTAGCATAACTGGCACATTTCTGGAGTTTTTCAATTTTACTTGTAACCATAACATCTCTATAACAAAGTTTTTCCACTGAATTAGTTAGGTTTTTATTAATGCAACTTAACTACAACGTCCCTGTAACACATTTCTTCACTGACTATATACATATATAAGTATATATATATATATATATATATATACTTCAAGACTTGGGCAACAGACTAGAACATACATGCAATCTACAAAAATGAATCACAAAACCTACATTTCAGACACATTAAACAGTACATCATTGAAGAAAACAAAACAATACATATGCAAAATATGAGCCCCACCTTGAATTTCAATATTCCCCAACCATATACCCAACCCACATTTCAGAGCTGAAAGCAGGTTAAACATGTCAGGGCAAACACATTTTAAAGAGGTCTGTGTTTGGCCAGCAATATCACATTGAAAGGGACACAGCCTTTCATTTGCGGAGACTGGTGCCTACCTAGGCAGTGTGTTTATACATGAATCCTTCACTATGGCTACATAGTGTGGCGAAATCCGAGATATAGCTTTGGAAATGTGGGAACATAGTGGCACATTATTCTGCGAAAGGCAGCCAGCCAGGGTCGGACTGGGCCATAAAATGGTCTTGGGCACCAATGAAAAAGTGGCCCATAGTTGCAAATGGCTACTCATTCCTTTTATGACGCTGTTTGAATAGTACCAAAGGGGGAGTTTTAAAATAAAATCTGATGTAAATTGTGCATTTTAAAGAATTCTATTCAGCAACACTTCTCAAAACTAATAACAGCATAATGAAGTAGCTCATCAAACTGGCCCAAATAGATTGGCCAAAAAGTACCCCCTTTGACCCAAAACACGGCCCACACTAGCATTTTGCATTTGTGTTCGGCCACAGGCCTATTGCCCTATAGGCCAGTCCGACCCTGCAGCCAGCAAGGGAGATTAAACCCTAAATGAGCACTTAAGAAAAGGGCACGGGGCTTTTTCTTTTACAGAATGAAGGTGTTTTTATCATTGATTCAATTGCTTGTATATTGAGTGAGAAACTCATTTATCTACAGACAATAATTTATGTAGAAACAGAACATGAGGGAGCTGTATCTATTATGTATTGATCATACAATATGCAGATAAGACCACCTGATATGCTGATCCAAAATGCCTGGTTGCAGGGCCTCATAATGTATTGATCCTGATCAAGGCACCCGCCCCTCCTTAGGCCACACCCAGCATACTTGGAACATGCCCTCTTTCCAGATCCCCCTTTGATTTCCTATCCCACTTAAAACACTTCTTTAAAGCTATCTTCTATTCACCTTTTACACGCATATGTATGAGAGGCTCTGTGAAAAGGGCACAGAGAACTATGTGACTCCATCCACCCAGTAATATTTTAAATTAATTACATGTTCTCAAAGAAGGACAATGCTGGCCCCCAGGTGGCATGGGCCCTCTCAGGTATGTCTTGGCACAGTTACTGGTGTTAAGATTAGAGCGATATCTACTTGGTTGCACACTACACATTGCAAGTGTAGTGTGGCACCTGAGACTAGAGGGCCGACTGTTGATAGTTAAACTATTAGTAGGACTCTTGTACCTTGAAACACTCCTTAATATGAAGGATCAATGGGACAACTACACCCAGCTGAAATGTTTGATCAAGAAAGTACAAACCATTAATTTGAGTTATGTTGTTACTAAATCTGAAATCCAGAGCTGGCATTGGTACAAAAAATATAAATAATGTTTTGGAAAGTAGGAAACTGTGGTTTCGGGGGGACATGGCCATGGGTTTTTGTAGTTAGGCTTCTTTCCAGCATACTTACAGTATCAAAAGGGGCAAAGTTGTCACTCCACACCAGGCTCTTCTCATTGGGATGTCATATCAAGACACTGGCAAGCCTTTGGCTGAAAGTGAACACCCCTTGAGTGCAGCACCGTCCATTCACTCTCGCACTCTTGTGTCCCTGTTACCATATCCAGTGATCCAGCTGCCCCTGATGTACTATGTTGGTCAAAACATTTGTATGTTTCAATCTTGAACCAGATTGTGCAGCTGATTTTGTATTTTCAGAGAAAGAATTACTCAACAAGAGAGTGAAAATGTCGTACAATAACAGCAGTGCACAGGTAATGGTACGGGATATTACTCCAAAAGAACTTCGTTGATTTTAAACTCGACAGAGGGTGAACTTCCCTGAAGCAGTGGACACAGTGGCTATTCTGGGTTAAAGTCACATAAAGAAGATATAGATGACCACAATGATCCCTCCTTTATGATGTAATAGTAAGATATTGGCCCTCATTACGACCCTGGCGGAAAGTGACTGACCGGAGCGCCACAGCGTAAATAGCGTTTCCGCCATTGCACGAAGGAGCAAAGTGCGGCCCATTCCGACCCATCGGGCACGAGCACCACGCCACGGCGGAAGTGCAAAGTCCGCGATGGCGGAAATGACCCCAAAACGGCCCACACCGCCGCCGTACGGCGCCCTAGGTGCTATACCGCCACCCCTCTTAGCGGTCACGCAGTGTGCGCCTACCGGAAAGTACGGTGACCGGAAATATACGGAAACGGAAGTAAAAACATGGGCCCGGAACGGGAAACATCCCGCCGTACACCTATAAAACCACTAAAACCACACAACCACTAAAATCACTACCCTGAAACACACCCCAACCCGTCACCCACCCTAGCGAAACCAAGAAAAATGGGAAAAGTAGCGAAGAAAGCGTGCGACCGCAAGCGGCAGGTCCACTTCTCCCGTGAGGAACTCACCGTGCTAACAGAGACCCTCCAGGAGAATGCTGCCGTCGTCTTCTCCACGCAAATGACCAGAACGGCACTTGCAAACAAGAAGACCATATGGGCTCTGGTGGCACAGCGGGTAAGTGCGGTGGGGACCGCACCCCGCACCCCACAGCAATGCCGCAAGCGATGGGACGACCTGCGGATACGCGTCCGCAGCATACTCTCTGCCAACCGCAACATTGCCACAGCCACCGGGGGAGGTCCTGAATCACCCATCAAGTTGACCCCCTGGGAAGAAATCTGTGCCTCCACCATCGGAATGGAGAGCATAGAGGGAGTCGGAGGGATGGAGAAAGGAGTGCAGACATCCGAAGATTCAGGTAGGTGGGCCAGATAAAACAATGCCAAATCCACACAGTCCATCCATGTGAAGTACCATGCGTCCACATAGTGCAACAGAAACACATGTCCAGGAGAACGTCCACACACATCGGCCTGATAGCGCACGTTAAAACCCACAATAAATACATAAATAATTAAAAACCCCTAATACACGCACTACACGTGCAGCAGGCACACCCTAACTGCAGGCTGCCAAACAACTGCACCCTCACTCCACACACAAAGTAAAGCACCTCCAAGGCCCCGACCCAAATCACCCTCAGGTACCACCCCAAAGCATGTGATACAATGCCATTCCAATTCCCACAGACCCATCAATAACCCTCGCCCTCCTTTACTCCACCACAGGGTCCGATCCAAACGACGAGCTACAGGACACCCCTACCAGCACACCTGCAAAGAGGGCCAAGACTAACGGCCAGAGACCCTCCACCTCAGCTGCACGCATCAAGACACGGCAGCAGCACAAATCAGGTGGCAGCACAGAGGAGGGAACATCAACAGGCACCCCAGCAGCCAGCATGCCCACAACACCACCACCACAGGTCCCCCCAATGGATGCCACAGAAGGCACTGCCTCTGGTGGCAGCAGCACCATAGGTGACACCCCATTGATGGCAGCATGCTCGGACACAGAAAACGGGGATGTCGAAGTCAGATCCATCCATGACCTGTCCCAATCCCCCTGTCTGTCCCATCCCGTACAACATGAGGATACCACGCAGGGGCACCCACAAGACGACGACTGGCCATCCCCCACAAGCCCTGTGGCAAGGCAACATGAGGTGATCAGCCCCTCTGTGACACCACCGCAAATGGCCATGGCCCAGCAGAGGCAACAGTCCCTCGACCAGTTAATCGTACAACAGCAGCAACTGGCCACACTCCTCAAGGACCATGCCGATGAATGTGGGGGCACTAAGGCAGACATAGAAACATCAACTGAGACACTTAGGGCAGAAATGGAGCGAGGTACAGAGACGCTAAGGGCACAAATGGAGAGTAGCACCGAGAGCCTGAGAGTCCAAATGGAGAGTAGCACCGAGAGCCTGAGAGTCCAAATGGAGAGTAGCACCGGGAGCCTGAGAGTCCAAATGGAGAGTAGCACTGAGAGCCTGAGAGTCCAAATGGAGAGAAGCACCGAGAGCCTGAGGGGGGAACTGCATGCGACGTCCAAAGACGTATGTGCCGAACTTGCCGCAGTGCGCCGTGTGCTCACTGAGCTCTCGCAAACCCTTAGGGACATGCATGGACGTGAGCAGGCAGACACATCATCCGTTGCAAGTTCCGTCCAGGGCAGCCCCCAACGTAGATCTGGAAGGAACCTGCGCTCCACAGGCAGGGGTGCCCCTGATACCCGCAGAGGGGGCTTGCAATAGCGACAGCCCACTGACAATGAGCATCTTTGGACACTGGTGTTCGGGGGGGAGGTAGGAGGGTGGAGGGGGTGTGTTGGGCTCACTTGGGTGGCGGGTCGATAGGGTGTTCAACATGACATCACATATGCCATAAAAAGTGCACGATCAACCAATGAGATGTGTGGACATTGATCTTTGTGTACTAGGCCATCATAGGCGTACAGTCCATATTGTGCATGTCCCAGACACACGCAGTGCCACGAGTCCCGTGTCCATGTATCAGCCACCAGGCGTGAGTGCTAGAAGCATACATCAATGAGATGCTGACGTATGTCACGGGCCTCCGGTGCCTCGCAGACTCCATGAGGTGCTGCCACATCCCCACCCTCATCATGACCATCATCAGGTGCTTGCAGTTCTGCGTCAGGGGGCATGGGCACATTTCTACGTACGCACATGTTGTGGAGCATGACACATGCCATGACCATCTTTGCAACCTTCTCATGGCGGTACAGGAGTGCCCCGCCAGACCTGCTGAGGCAGCGGAAACGACCCTTCAGTAGGCCGAATGCCTGTTCAATGACTACACGGGTACGTGAGTGGGCATGGTTGTAGTCCTCCTCATGCTGGTCCCGTGGGTTCCGGACTGGTGTGAGGAGCCATCTCTTCAGTGGATATCCAGCATCACCTGTATGTGGACGAGAAACGTATGATGTGGAATGCCATTGATACGTACGCACACGCCCCCCCCCTTCCTGCCAGGTCATTGCCAATTCACATACCCCACATAATCATGCATGTAATGAGACTCACCGAGTAGCCAGGATCTGTTCCCTGCGTGTCGCTCCATGTAGCGTGGTATTGTAGAGTTCCTCAAGACCATAGAATCATGGGTTGATCCAGGGAATCGGGCACAACAATGTGTAATGATCCTGTTGGAGTCACACACCATTTGTACATTCAGGGAATGAAATTGTTTTCGGTTGCGGTACTGGGCCTCCATGGCATGTGGGACGACCAATTCCACATGGGTGCAGTCGATGGCACCAATGCAACCCGGTATGCCGGCAAGTGCATGGAATCCCACTTTTGTGTTGGTAATTTCCTGCTCCGAGCGTGGTAGAGAGATGTAGTCGTCTGCGTGCTGCAGGAGGGCATCGAGCACTTGCAATAGTGTCCGTGAGAACAGTGGCTGAGAAATGCCATGCAACTGTCCGACTGTGTGCTGGTAGGTGCCTGTGGCCAGGAAGTGGAGTACAGACACCACCTTCAGTAGGGGTGGGATGGCGGTTGGGCTATCTATCATGCTGACAAGGTCAGCCTGTGTCATGTCCACAATGGCGGCTATGGTGTCCCGGTCCAGACGGTAGAGGGTGTGGATCTGCTCATCAGTGAGGTTGAACGGATGTGCTCGGAGGCGTGGGATTGCGGGCTGCCTGCGTGGTGGTAGTGGCTGTGCTGGTGGGCCTTGCTGGCCCTGCCTTGGCCTCCTCCTCCTCCTGCGTCTCCTCCGTGTGGCTGGTTGTAGTTGGTGTTCGTCTTCTTCTTGGAGTTGGAGCACTTGCAGTGCTATCAGGTCCCCCAGGGCCAACATCGCGAGTCCTGCCGGTAGCATTTCGGTGTGGTTGTGGGAGGAGACTGGCTGTGCAATTTATGTGTTTTCAGGCTGTATGGCCTCCACCTGTGGTGATTAATTCCACCTGTGCAAACTGCTCTCCCCTTTGGCCGAGCACGTCCCGCGCACAACGCTGCAATTCGGGGAATGGTATCTTGCTATTGCAATCATGTATTTGTACCCGATGGCCGTGTAACATTGGTTGATATGTTCATTCTGCTGTGGTCCCATTGTTTCACATACTATCTGTGCAGTCGCGAACAGACTTGTGAAGGGTCAGTGGAACGTAGTACTCGAGTAACGGTGGGCCCTCATGCATCACTGTACCGAGTTGCAACGACGGGCGGGGCGTCCCATTTGTGGGTGAAGGCAGTTGCCATTTTCACACACAGCCGCACTCGATGGAATAATTAGTGATTTCAAACGGCCACAGATGCCTTTTCGACGTGATGTTGCAAATGAGGAATTCGAAGGGCGGCGCTTTCGGTTTCCAGCTAGCGGCGAGGAGATGCCCACAGGTCTGACTGCAAATATAACGTTCTATTGTTCAATGTCCTTGAGACAGGGCCCATGGCGAGGAAGCAATGATTGATATGAATAGTTTGGGATGCGCAATAGCTACGTGGGCGATGAGGCCGGCCGTTCACAAATACATGTTACTTCACAACACTGGAATTACGGGCTGGGGCACTGTGGATTTTGCAGGCTGCATAACGCACAGACTCAATGGATGTTTCTAATGTTATGTGAGTAATTATTCAGGCGTTTTGATCCCGGGATGAGGGAATGATGAATGGATGCATGGGCAGGTGATTTGATACAGAGTTTGCCATGTACAGGGCTTCTTGGGATCTATCCGCCTCCCCTACGCTATGTGATGCAGGGCTGCCATAGTGGGACCATCGTCTATCTGGCCTTGTTGAGCCCTCCCTGTCTCGACGCGCCCTCAGACACTTGTGTCCATGCACGTTAACATTCCCATCTGATGGATTCTGTTTTGACAGACGCATGCACAGGTACACTCGTTTGTGATGGTGTTTGCACCTCGATATAGATGTTTATGAGTCGCAAGTGGTTTTGGGGTGGTGATGATCCTTTGGAGTGGGCTAGCATGCATATGGCTGTGGATTTCGTGTGATCATTGAAGTGAGTTGTTGGAATGTAGTTCTGATGGCCATTCTGTTCTTTTTCTTTTCTTTTGGTTGACAGGTATCTCCTCCCCTTTTGCCACTGCCATCTGTATGCCACTCCTGCAGATGGGTTTTACTCCCGACACCTGCTGCTTCGTGTTAATCAGTGGAGCAGCATTACGATCTTATGGGACGATCGCCAATGGCCCACATGCCCTTACGCAGTACTGGTGGCTCGGAGCAACATTTCGGCCTTTCAGCTGGACTAGTGCCTCCCCATTGGGACGGCCCTGCGGTTCTGTGCGCTTCCATGTTGCCTTTTCGTACGTGAATGTGGCTCTGTGTACCATGGGGGAACAGGGCGACACACAAGTAGTGGCTGGTCATTTCTTGCGGATGCAGCCCACAATGGTGATTAGTGTTTTGGAGTTCATGGCCTGATGGCTGTATGGGCTTGGTGACTTTGATGTGCATAAAATTTCTATTCTGAATTGGCCCGTGTAGCGTTTTTCTTTGCAAGTGATGTGGCATATGCCTATTTGGGGGGCGATGTATTGTGAGGAGATCTGCATTGGGTTCCAGCTTCGGGGTTTAGTTGCGTGGTACTGTACTGGGCGCGTTTGCCTACTAAGCCCGTGAGGTCAGGGATGGGGGCTGCCAATATGACAGTTTGAATGTTGTCATGCTCAGGGGCGGGGGATTGGGTTTTGTGTAACAGATGCCGGTCAGCCAGGTGGACTGGTGGAATGATGTGATTCTCGGAATATTGCTGGTCACAGGTGCCTGTGTTTGCGTGCGTTTCTTGGTGGGGGACTGTGGTCATGTCCATTGGGATGGCTTCTGTATTCGTGCCATCTGTGCCCTGCAGCTCCCATTGGCCCCTCTTGTGTTTCTTTTGTTCGTTGCCATGCATGGGTGACTTGTACATTTCAATGGTTGCATTGTGACTTCATTGCACCTACGGGGAGTTGTACTTTGTGGGCAGGGAGCGGTGTACAGGCACTCAGTGGGGCCGTTTACGGTTGGTTCGTGATGCCGTACTTCTCACCATGGCGGAATGGTACATTACGCCATGCCTGATGGCGTTAGGTACATGTCCGCTAGGGTCGGAATTGGCGTACCCTTGCGCCATGGTGGTGTTTGCAGTTTCGCATGGCGCGCGCGCGCGTGCTTGGTGCAGTTAGCGTTGGCGATCACTACGGTGTCGCTAATGGCTTCGTACTTTGCGGTGATGGGTCATAGTCGCACCGAGCGCTATTCGATGGCGGTATTGCATTTCCGCCATCGTTTTCCGATTTCCGCAAGGGTCGTAATGAGGGCCATTGATGGAAAGAGTTTGCACAGATAGACCACATTTGTGGTATATTCACACTTGTGAGCAAAGCATTTCTCATGTTCCGTTATTTAATTCCCTGCCTTTCTTGCCATGAATCCCGTAGAGTTTAGGAATGGGACTACAGTATATGGTCATGAGTAATGGTTTGAAAAAGCAGCTAGGCTAGGGAGGACAAAGTTTGGGCACACTTTGTAAATGTCTTACTAGGAACAATCATCTTCTTATTACCTTTGTTTGCCTTTTAGGTCACATCAGGGTCCCCCAATTGCTTCTGAGGTGCAGCCCTACAACAGACTCACCATAAGCAGTTATATTTGTCTCAGAGAACAAATACGGCTACAGAAGAGTGGGATGTGATGGAGCAAAACCCACCCTTGTAGCTTGGAATGTTTACTGGATCCAGTCTCTTAGTGACCAATTAGGTTTATTAGAAAATGTAGTGGGACTTATCAGTAAGGCACACATGACAAATGTATATATACACATTGGTTAACTGTGAGTAATCTCTGGTCTTAGAACGGTGACAAAGGAGTGCATGACAAACCACATCTGGAATGTTTGTTTGTTTGTTTATTTGATAAAGCACACAAAATCCCTAGGTCGCTGGTTGCAACATTACAGGGAATATTACCTCAGCAAGTGAATCTGTACAGTGGGACTTTGCTTGTGCAGGGGATCAGGATTTCCTGAATGAATAATTAATCAAGATTCACTGGCAAGTGCAGAATCAGGTCAATCCATGAGAACTGACTAAGTAATATGGAATTCCTGTAGAAACATGGCTATAGGGAGGGCTGAAGAAGTATGACATCTGGAGTTCTCGGAGAATGCTGTGCTTGTTCAAAGCTCAAAACCATTCAAAGCAGGGTTCTGAAACCTTTAGCTTGCCAGATGCTTTGGACTACACAACACATCATCCATAGCCAGGATATTCTATGGCTCATGAGAGTTGTAGTCCAAACATCTTTAGAGCCAAAGGTTGAAGACGCATGCACCAAAGGGATCTGAGCCCTGACAAGCCTGATGCTGCCTTGCCCTTGAGTGGAATGTATATGGGATGGAGTGGTATCTGGAAAGTGAACATTCCTGTACAGCCAACCCAATACCAACAGGGTGCTCTGAGGATAATATGGGATATCTAGCCGGTCAATTGGCACAGCGAGTAGAGCGCGAATCCCGGCAGGGCCAAACTCAGCCTTTCATCCTTCTGAGGTCGATAAATGAGCCCCACACACCGTGGGTAATAATAAGCAGCGCTCAGATACCTGAGGGTTCGTAGCGCTATATAAATGCCAAATTATTATTTTATTATTATATGGACACACTGGTTATGATGGCCCCTTGAGGCTCCCCAGCTGCAACTATGAGGAAATTAGAGCCAGTTCAGATAACATCGGAAGGACATAACATTTGTTGGCAGGAGTGGGCAACTGGGACCTTGATGAATACATACATAGCAAATGATAGTTGCATTTGGATTAATGGAACACCTTCCCTTGACATGCATTCTTGCTCATTTTTATTGTCTAAACTCATAACATGTTCCAGCAATGAAAAGGTCAAGGTCAGTATGGTCAGCTCATGAGATGCCAACAAAGTACACTGCACTATTGACACATAGGTTTTCAAATGTCCTAGAGACATTGGGCTAGCTTCTCAAAAAATATTGCAAACAAAAGGAGCACATAGAATGCGCTAATTTAATTTGTACTATTTTCAGAAATGCTCAGGTCGCCTTAGTCACAAAGGTGACCTGAACATTTCAAGATGGGCTAGACAATAGTGCAAGATGCGCGGTACCGCCTCCTGCCATATATTTGTGACGGGAGCAGGCTCCCAGCACACACATTTCACAGACTCCCATTATCCATGTGGTTGTTGGTTACTGGGAGCACGTTTCACAGAGACGGCACTAAAAGTAACTTTCTCAGTGAAATGACTAAAAAAAGCATGTTAACCTGTGGCTGTCACGCTTCAATAGAAAAATCATAACATGATCAGAAATTATTCTTCTGTACCTGTTTTAAAAGGTGCAGAGGGGGTACCTTAGATTCAAGGCAATTTAGGGGGTAATTCATAAAATTCAGCGCACAAGCGGCGCACGCGGCTGGCGCACAGTGTGCGCGTGCGAATCCCTGCGCCAGCCGCGTGCGCCAAAACCCATTTCCGCGCACAGCGTATTCATGGATTCCAGCCACCAAAACCAGCCGTGGCGCACAGTGGCGCAGCGACCTTGCAGCAGCGCCAGTTACGCCCCCAAGAACGCCTGCCGCGCAGGGAAAAGCCATCAAAATCCCCAATCCAGCGCAAAGGGCTGCGCTAACCCTGTACCAGCACGGCAAGCGGGCTACGTGTATTTCAGGGGTTCACGTGAAGTTTCTCACGCGATCGGGCCTGGGGGAGCGTGCTACGTGTATTTCAGGGGTTCGCGTGAACTTTTTCACGCGATCGGGCCTGGGGGAGCGTGCTACGTGTATTTCAGGGGTTCGCGTGAACTTTTTCACGCGATCGGGCCTGGGGGAGCGGGCTACGTGTATTTCAGGGGTGCGTGAGAAGTTCCACACGCGATTGGCCTGGGCGCGTGTATTTCAGGGGTGCGCGGGAAGTTCCACACGCGATTGGGCTGCGTGCGGGTATTAGGGGTGCGCGCAAAGTTTCACACGCGATTGGGCTGCGTGCGGGTATTATAGGGGTGCGCACAAAGTTTTACACACGGTTTCAGCAGGGTACGTGTATTTCAGGGGTGCCGGGGAGTCCTACATGTGATTTGCTAGTGTGGGTCCTCCCAGGTGTTCCCTGTACACCCTCCACGGCCCCTGCAGGCAGCCCACACCACAGGGGACTACCCTGCATCCCTGGTCATGTCCCGCAGGCAGCCCACCCAACATGGGCATGCCCCCCAGCAAAGGCACATGTCTCCTTGCACCAATGATCCCCAACTCATGTCCCCTTGCACCCCCACCCCCAGCATTGCGGGGCACCCTCCCCCAGGCCCGATCGCGTGAGAAAGTTCACATGGACACCTGAAATACACGAGGCCCGCTCCCCCAGGCCCGATCGCGTGAGAAAGTTCACGCGGACCCCTGAAATACACGTAGCCCGCTCCCCCAGGCCCGATCGCGTGAAAAAGTTCACGCGAACCCCTGAAATACACGTAGCCCGCTCCCCCAGGCCCGATCGCGTGAAAAAGTTCACGCGAACCCCTGAAATACACGTAGCCCGCTCCCCCAGGCCCGATCGCGTGAGTTAGTTCACGCGAACCCCCGAAATACACGTGCCCCGCTCGCACAATTGCTGTATGTTGCCACTTTTGTAATGCGCAGGGACGCTACCGCCTGCCTTCGTGTGGCGGACGTGTATCGGCTTGTGCGTGTCTTTCACTGTGCGTGGCTTTGCCCTATTCGGTTCCATGAATACGTGTGGTTCGGGTGCGTGTGGGCGTTCCCTCTGCTTCCCTGCAGTACATCCCCAGTTACGCCTTTGTTTTCGCAAGTTGTTCCCCATTCCGCGCGTTACGCCCCGTGTTCCGCCCACTTTCTAGTGTATGCGCAGAGGTTGTGCGCTTTCACTGTGCGCGTCGCGCACGTCTTTCGGGATGTTGCAGTGACGTGTGCGCCATGCACGGGTTTGGCGCACATCCCGAGGAAGACACGCGCAGGGACTTCCATGAATCGCACGCGTGCGCCTCTTTTTTTCCGCTTGCGCCTGCTTGCGCGTAGATTTTCGGCGCACGTTTGTTCCATGAATCGGCCCCCAAAAGTTCATTCCATTTGTGAATTGCCATGCGTTTTTAAAATGCCCAGAAATGCCGACTTAATGAGAAAAAAAGGCATCTAAATGAGCATATCCACGATGCTCTCATTGAGATGCCCTTTGTAAATTGAGCTGCCACTTCATTGGCAGAAGTGAGGATATGCGCTAGCCAGATTATAAACAATTTTGGGGAGAATTTGGACCATAATCTCAAGTTCAAAGAATCACTGACTTAGAGAAACAATTGCACATTCTGGAAAGTGTAGTCAATGGTGAGAAAGAAGCCTTTTAGGCTGCTCTCCAGTATTGCACCTGGTGCACTGCTTCTGATGTATTACGTTTAGTGACAGAAAGTCCCAAAGAGAAACCTTTCCCCTCAACTGGCATATATTTAAGAATGATTTTCATTCTTGTAGCAGGTTAATTTCTTTGCTGTGTAAGCACCATCTTAATAAGAGCAATGTGAGTATTGTAAACCTCCAGTAACAAAGGAATGTACAAATATTTAAGAGCACTCCAGTGATGAAGATACATGGAAACACCATACAAATACAGAATAAGTCACTGACTGCCCCATGAATACTGAAACCTAGATACAATTGAAGGAATTAGTAAAGGTCATTCTGCATTGACCCTGTTCCCATAAATTCCTATACAGGGAGAGGAAGAACGTGTCAGTATGAGATACTTTCAAGGCCACAGACCCAGGCACCTGGGTGTTCGAGAAGAATTTGCATGGAAAAAGGAATCAAATATCATTAATTGAAATATATTCACAGTGTTGGATATATTCTTAGAAGTACGTCAGGTAAAAAGGCATGAGAAGGGCGCTGGGGGGCAAGAGCAATGGTGTAAAGGTAGTGGTGTGTGCAACAGGGAGCCAGTCAGTGGAGAGAGATTTTAGTGTTCCTAGTGTTCCTGGGGTGCAGCATTGTAAAGTGTCCTCGCTGATGTCCACAGGGCACATCATTGATCAGACTCCGTCAGACGGTCTCACCCCATGCCATCTCAAGGTGCCATGTCCAATCAGTATGAAGATCCATTTGTTTATTGGGCAATGCCAACCAATGGCAAACAAGTGTTTTTTTTTTTTTCAACTGATCAGCACATTCACGTAATTGCCGGGCAGTGTGGGAAGTTTGGTGACATCACAAGCAGTGTTCATACGATTTTGTTCTAAGAAATGTTTTATCCATTAAGGGTCAACTAACGTACAGCTCACTATAGGGATCTGACATTGTTCCACCAACCAGCTACTGTGATCTGCCCCAAAAATGTAAATGAAATGTTGTATGGTAATGTTGTACGTTTTGTATAAAAAGTATAGACATAGTGGGTGGCGTCAAGCTCACTTCATTCACTTCAGTTCCACGCGGCTCTCTGTACCATATCAACCAGCTGCGGGGCTCCAATACATTTGTGTTACTTCTTGTTTAGTGTATTCTTTTTTAATGACTTTTCCTTCCCATAGATTACTTTCTGGTGGCGGTCCCATGATACATTGACTTGGTTATCTCAGTCGCAGACCATTCTTTGGTTACTAAAGTTGATATCAATTTAATACGGGTTAGTATGAATTGGAGACTGCTGTGTACAGTACTTTGGATAATGGCCCCTGATCGTCATTAATGTCCATCTTACATTATGCAGTATCCTTTCGCTAATGTTAATGAGTACACCCTCTTTCTTGCAAGATTTTCAGTCTCTGAGGAAGCATAAATGGTGTGGATTTATTCTGTGTCTTGTGTCTTCCCGTTAATATTATTTCAACCTGTTTTATGCATGCTTGTTTTGAGTGGTAAATCTACACCATAAGATTGCTGCAAGAAGTGCTGTATTATATTCCTAACTGTGAATATCATGTGTTTATATCCTGCATGAGGTGCACCATTGTTTGCATTGGTATATCGCACAGCATAGGAAATTCTGTCTCTCCCCAGGTCCCCATGGCACACACTGCCAAGCGATCAGTCTCTATGAATGGACTGAGGCTCACCTCTCCTGCTCCCCTCTGGAAATATTTGCAGGTGGCAGCATTTCTCCTTTCAACGAGGGCCAGAACTTGTTTCCAGCCTCCTGTTGAAGTTTCCCCATGATCCATTGAAGTTCTCTTTCATCCCATAGACTCCACAGTAACTTCACTGGCGTGCACACGTCTGCAGCAAGGCCTGCAGGGCCTAACTGTACTCGTTATACTGGTGGCAGGATGAGATGAGACTGCCTTATCCATTCTGAATCACAAACAAGTTCAGTTGCGAATGGTACAATCACATCTCTGTGCAATTTAGACTATATTCATTCCAAAGTGTTTTGGGGACAATATTGGGGATGCAGGGCACCAGGGAGACCTGTACCCCCCCCCCAACCTTTGCTCCTCCCTCCAGCAAATGCAAAACAACTTTTCATCGGTGCATATATTTTGGGGGGCATTGTTACAACACAAATTCAACGTGGTCACTTCAAAACACCCAGAAATGATTCGATATAGGTAGCAAAAGGGGGCAAATGGACCGTTAAGGTGCACGAACAAATGGGTTATTTGTTTTTTTTCAAGAAAACAGAAAAATTGAAAAGAGATAAAAACAGATTTAATACTCCATCGATAGAATCGCACAGTTGTAATCACATGGATTTCTTCAGGTTTGGCGAGCAGCACGCTTTCAGACTTCAGATGGACAGTCACCACAGGAAGCCTCTTTATTGGTCAACTCATTTTCTATGGTGATAAGGAATACAACAAAGCCCGGGGAGCTGCTAAATAGGCCAAGGCTCCTGCATAGTGGGCAAGTTTCCCAGTTCCATGTGAGAATCTTCCAGTCAGTCCTGCTTTTTTTTCACACTGCATGATGGGACTTGTAGGCTCATCCTTAAAATGGGAAAAAGGAAACTACAGTTCCAGCATGCAATTGGAAGCAAAAACTAGACGTGTCACTCATGGACCTGGGGGACCTGAGAGGTAGGGCTGGGTGGCGCTCATGTCCTCGCCGGCTGCAGGGCGCCCAATGCTGAGGAAAAGGGGTTGCAGCAGATGGAATGCTTTGTCTGGCATTGAGGCGTTAGAGATCTGACCTTGGGAGAAGTCTGGAGAAACTCATGGGTTGCATCTGACCTCTGCTGGTCAGGGTAGCGGCTGACCCACGTCGGGCCAGCACTCTGGCTGGGACACGTTAGAAATGTAGCATAACACCTGCGTCTCTGCTGTTCAGGTAGTGATAGTTCACTTGCCTTTCCAATGCAACTCAATAACACCTTGGGAGTGTTTGAAGGTGATGAGGTTGGTGCCAGCTCATATCATTTCCTGTCCACCTGTCTGACGGGCCATGAATGGGGAGAACATTTTTTGCAGCGGCATCAGCTCCAATTTGATATTGTTGTTCCTTGGAGACCTGGCTGTTGAACATTTGTAGGCACTGCTCTGTATGAATTTTGCAACTGTTAGGGTCAATGTTTTGAATGCTGGTGTTGAAAGGGACCAGGCCCAATGCTGCCAAAGGGGAGGGGCGTGGGTTGGGAGGTTCATGCACGTACCAGTTAAACAAGCAACATGGTGATATAAAGAGTAATGTGGTAGGTGACATCGGCAGTGGTGATGCCACTGTGCAGGGCACAGGTAGTATAAGACACAGGTGCTGGTGCAGCACAGAAAGACTCATGGGGGAACAGGAAAGTGTGTGTGTAACTTGCTTAGGGATAGGGTAGCTGGAACAGTGTGGGCATAGTGGGCATAAGGGTGGGGGTGCAAGGTGTTCATGGGGTATTGTGGTGTGGGGGGCTGTTTGAGAAATATGTGAACATTAGAGAAGCCATGTTTTGTAGTCTAAGGTTTGGAAAAGATTTTGTAGACAGCTCATAATAAAGGGCTGCAGACTTTTGGGACAGCAATGGTCACATTTTGAATATTCATCTGACCTCTGCTGGGCAGCGGCTGACACACGTTGGGCCAGCACTCTGGCTGGGACACGTTAGAAATGTACCCTCCAAAGCATATTGGGGCCACCGCCGGGGTGCTTGGTGATATCTGATGAGGAGTTGGCACCCGCCTGGCATCAGGGACTAGCTGGGGCAGTACCCCAGAGCCTGCAGGATTCTGGCTGCAGCACGTTAAGGGCTGGATCCCTTCCTGGGGCACACAGCGACTGCGGCATCAGGGGTTTGTGCCCAAGGGCATGTTAGAGCTTTTCCTTACCAAGGTCACCCCCACCCAAATCACAAGGTGCATTTGAAGTGTTGATGAAGTATATGTACTGCAATTCACACTTATTCTTGCAGTTTGCTCTGTTCTTCATTGATGCTTGAGCCAAGTGATTCACTGCCAAGTCAACTTTGAGATGTCAGCCCGATATACTGGTGCAGCAGAGGCTGGGCAAGCAACAGACTTTTCCTCCAGTGGACATGGACAACGAAGACAGACAGGCTCCCGGTGAAGAGGGTTAGGGAGGGTCTTGAGGAAATAGAATCTAGAACAGAGCATAATAGATGGATGGAAAAATAACAGTTCACATCATACCACTGGCAACCCCCAGCACCTGTAGACATGAGTACAGGTGGATTCTAAACTCATAAACCCTTACCTGAAACAGTAAAATGAAACCCTTTTGCAGCATAAATATAATCTAAGAACAAAGCCAACACCCAAAACCCTAGCTGCTTTTAGAATCCATCTTGATTCTGTTGAACCCAAACACTACAATGATAGTTTTGTGTTAGTCTCTTAGAGGTGTGGGTATCCCCATTAATCACAGTTCTGTGGGCAATGCCAACATAGTCTTTCAGCTTCTCACTCAACACACAGTGGAGCAATGCACAGTCTCCAAGATGGCCACTCCCACAGCATTAATTGGAAATGTAGTACCATGCACCTAGCGCCCTTAATCTGAGTGCTGGCTCTGCAGCTCTTTGGGATGAGCTGCGTGAGGTTCAGCTTGCTGCGGCCAATCTGCGGGCTGAATGCAGGTCACCTTGCTCATACAGTATCTGTTGCAATACCACCGCGGACGGAGGCAGATGACTAATGGAAACAGAAAGAGACGGTACCCGCAAAACAAGACGGGAGACGTTTTGACGAGAAGCGGGGAAAGCCTAATCCCAGTTCCTAGAAAGAGCAGGAATAAAAAGAGGATGCAAAGAAAAGCAGATACGGATGGCCTCCTACAGAGAAATGATTAGACGATTTAATCCAGCCAAGCTAGCAGAAAAACATACTGTGGGAGCTGTTAATAAATATCAAAACCAGGGATGGATGAACAAGCCTATTAGGGGAAGATCAAAGTGGTCCCCTGTATCACATATGGTGGTTAGCATCCCCTTCGAGACTACAGAGCAATCTGGAAAAGTTGACAGAGAAATAGAGGGGCTATATCAAGACAAAAGGAATTAAGAAGTGAGCAAGATAAAGTTATCCATTTGATGGTTGGACCTTAAGAAAGGACTAATGGGACCCCATTGACACTCGATCCCTAGGAAAAAACCTAAAAGAAGACAAACATACTTGTACAATTCAATGGAATGTGGAATATTTTTACCCCTGAAGAATTTCCTTGTTAGTCGTATGAAAGTGTGGAAGGAATGAAACATGTCGGGTATGGTATCAATGCAGTATGAAAATAAGCATGGGTGATATGAACACAGAGTGAAATGTTGTATGGACTGGGATGTACTTCTCTATGAGAGATGAGAGCAAATAAGAGATTCCTATGACATTTTTATTCTTAAAAATTGTTAAATAATGGAGTACCACATGTTATTGAATGTGCACAGCTAAATTGAAAATTATAGAGATAATGTTTGTTGTTTATAAATTGTTTGATACATTTCTACAATTGTAGATGTGAAAAGAAAAAAAGTTTTTATTGATAATATGCTATATAAAAAAATAAATAACTATTTTTGATACAAAGTGGTGTAGTATATGAGAATTTAATGAGAATTATTGATATATAAAAAGGAATAATCACAAAAGGTTTTGAGGAAGCAAGTGACCCTGTATACATAGTGTATTGTGAAACAAAGGTTTTGGTAGAGGGCTGTTTACAAGTGGTCGTTAAAAAAATTACCTCTGGTCTCTCTAAGTTTGTTGTGAGCAATACCACCACGTCCAGAACCAGTTCCCATGGCAGCATGTTTTGATTATTCAAAAGGAAACACATTTTCTGAGAACAAAGAAACAAATTCAGATTAAGAAAAAAAAAACTATCTGAGGAATTAACTTTCTCTGCACCCCATGTATTGTGTGAAGGATTTCAAACAGGCAATACACCCGGGTCTCGCCTAGCATGTAATGCACAGATGAAATATTTATTTATTGTGTCTATAGGTTCAATATTCTGAGTGATATACCAATCATATCACACCCGTCTCAAAATACCTCCCAGGTCACAGTGAACCAGGAATCAGGATGGTTGGTAAAGGTAAATATTTATTTAATATTTAAAATTCAAATCACACATACGTTTTAATGTATAAATATATGGGGGAGCAATCACCAATGTGGTGACAAACAATTCAGAAAGTAAGTAAAGCAACTGAATTCACTTGTAGCAATACAGAAGATAACACGGGGAACATAACAGTTTTGGGTTGTGAAAAGATAGCGCTTATGTTAAGGTTTCCCCCTGCAAAGTTCTAAATTCAAAAATGAGCAATTCTACACAGAGGTAAGTAAGCAGCAGATATTTCGGAATGTAGAACAGTGTCTAGAGTTTGAATGCAATCTTCCATCAGCAAAGTAGAGATAACACTTTTTTGGAACTTTTACACTTTTGAAAAGGACAGTTGAAAATGGCTTTGTGAAAATAAGGAAAGATGTACAAAAATGCTTAAATTGATATGAATTCCTATGGGAGCAACACTAAACAAGTTCAAATAAACATAAGCTACAAGATTAGCAACATAACACACTTTAAATCACAATGGAAGTTTAGAAACACTTTGAAAGCGAAAAGACATGTGTAAAACGTTTGCAAAAATGCAAATTCGTGCCTAAATTTCACTATGCAATTTTTAATAAAAACGGGTCAAATATACTGTTTCGCAGGGCAGTTCAGCTGTTGATGTAGCTAAGGATCTTAGGTTTCAGTGAGAGTTGAAATTAAGTCTCTAGCTATAGAATTGAAGAAGTTATGCACGTTTTAATGAGTGGTGTTTTTGAAAATAAAGACGCAAAAATGAAAACAGAAATCAGTTCTTACAATGACAATTATGCTCCAAACTAGGGCATTCAGGCTGGTTGCCAGTTTGAAACACAGTAAGCCCCAGAATGGTCTGAGGAAACAACCGCAGCACCTCCGTGTCCACCTTGGAGGACTCTGTCGGATTACCCGTGGGATGATTTAAGGGTTTGGGAATTCACAAGACAAAAGGATTTTCAAGAAATTATCACTAGCACAGGAAATCAAAGCAAGGTTTCAGACTGGTGTGACACTATTACGGATTCTTAAGTGAAAGAGAGGATGGGTTGAGATTGGGGTAGGACAAGGCAAATATGCTATGGTTACTATGATTCCTGTTGATACTTACAGTCCACTGTAAATTAAGATTGGAGCCTCAGGGTTCTGGTCATCTGGATCGGGTCTACCAGCAGCAGGGCATCACTGGAGGATGGTCAGCTGGGTGGTTCTAGTCAATTGGACTGGCACCTCAACTGGATTGGATTGGATCAGATTGGCCGTTCTGGTCACAAGGTAGATTAGCGGGATTGCGAGTTTTAGCCGGCAAGCATGAATGGTAGCAAGCCAGACTGGATCAGAATTATTCTTTCCTGAAGTTTAGGATGTTTCAAGAGTTTGGGCCTAGCTGAAAAAGAGTTCAGCAATTGCTGAGGTCGGGGTTTTGCAAAGTAGCCTGAAATCAGGACAAGATGAAAAGTTCTGCAACAGGATGAAGAAGTCAGGAACAAAACGGCACACGAAAATCAGGATGTAGTCAGGAATCAGTGTGTGTCTGTGTGTGGTGAAGTTCCTATATTTATCATGCCAAGTGGCATCACTAAGTTTATGGTAGGGGCAGAATTTCAAACCACACCCACACGGCTTTGATAGGTCAGAGGCACTTGCCTTTTTCTGGTTGGAAGTCAGAAAGAGCTGTCATATTTCATGATGTAATTTGCGAACTCCTACATTGATTTGACCCACAATTTAACTTTCCCACAAATGCACAATTCTACAATTATGCCCTCTAATAAATCGGACACATGCATTACAAATTTTATGGTTCATCCTGACATCTAACTCCCATCTCAGTGCGAGCTGTCTTTGTCATTCTGTGGATTTTTGACAATTATAATCATAACGGTTTGGCCTAACAATTCCTAATTCAGTACATATCTGGGAAATTACCCCTAGAACATGGGTATATGATATTATATTTGCAACATCAATAATTTTGCCACAATTATCCTTTTAGTGCAACTTTGGTTTCTTATGTAGTACAGGGTTCACTCACGTCTTCACAGAAAGAGCCTAAAATTAGATTTCCAACTACCGATTTTTAGAATTGTCTCCTTCATGTTGCAAAGTTAAAGTTTTTCAAAACTTTATCACACATAGGCATTTTAAACAACTAATGTCCTTTAGCAGTTTTGGTTTACTTGTCTTCCAACTGGCAACAGCTGTCAAATTCCTTTGATCAGAGTGGGGATCCTGTTCCTGGAGAGGGAAGTTGTCTGCCCCTCCCCTGGGGAGGTGAGTGTTCAAGGCTGCCATTGTCTTTGCTTGAGCCATAGACAAAAGTCTGATGAGGTCTTTGTTCAAGTATGCAAGAACCTTCCACCAGCAATTAAGCCTTCCTGCTAGCAGTGGAGTGTCAACCTGAAGTGTCATCTTTTCCAGGCTGGGCACTGTCAAGTCAGAACTAAATATTTAATTCCAAACTGGATTACTTTAAGATTCACCTAAATCCTTCATTTAAAATATATAAAAATGAACACAGTTTATAGGGGATTTTAACATTTAAAGAATTAGGCCTTTCAAACAAACATGTTTTAAACAGGCGATTTTGCACTTTCTTAAGGGAAAAACACCTTTAAACTGAGTCTTTTACATCCAATTTTTTTTCAGCATTATTCTGTCCTTGAGTGCTGGGATTTGTCTGCAATCTGGATGTACGTATCCAGTCTTTGCTTGGAGTTCTCTCTGCACTGCTGAAATTGTTACACGTTGCCATTTTTAGCCGCATTTGTCCTGTGGTACTGAAAACAATGTTGCTGGGTGGCCTTTTTCATGGGATACATTTCTTAGCTGCTGTCAGTCAATGAGGCCCGGCTTCTATGGCCACACTGGATGACCTGTAATTCTTTTACTCTCAATGAATCACTGAAAAATGAATGGATCTAGCGCCAAAACAGCACTTTGAAGGTTGCAAAGCTGCATTTTTAAAGGCATTTCGATTTTCAGGACAATTCTGCTGACTTTCTCCATGTTGAATGTAACAGACCCACTGCCTGCTTCTGCATTGAGAATTCTGCTTTTACCCCAACTTTGACTATGTGTGGCAGGGATTGCAGAATTATGTATTTGTGACACAAAGCTTTTTGCACACTCAGTGGTTAGCGCATCCATTTTTGGCAGTCTCTTTCACCATTTGTAAATTGCGGCAATGGGGCTCCTTTGTATGGGTTAAAATATCCCACAGAAACCCCGCCCCCGACTTCGGCTCGATTTCCAGTCGTGCGGAAGTCGGGCACGTGGGATTTATCTTTCTGTCCATGTGAAGAATATCAGCTTCTTCAGGAGTAGTCTCTTCTCCCGTCAGCGATTGATGTGACGTGCTCTCCTTGCCATCTCAGGTTGGAATAGGAACGATACGCCCGTCTTCTCTCATGCTTTCCTTTCCAGTGTAGCGCGACACTCCGGATCTCTTTGGTTTTTCCTCCCGGGTCCCCAAGGAGGACCTCCTTGGTGATTAGGTATACTTAGGGCCAATATTAGAAAACAGAACATATCCCAGTTATGGACATTTTCCCACTACTGCCCGCCAATGGGGATGACAGCCATGGGAGATACATATGCATTTGATGACAAATTACAATATTGCACGCATGTATGTAATGACAATCTCACATTTTTCTAGGTTTCATCATTCCCTTCCTCTGGGTTTCCTGAAGGCTCTTCTATTTGCCGCAAAGTATGCCTGGGGTGGCATCTCTTTAGCTTGTTTTTGTGGACCCACTTGTCTTCTCCTGTCAAATCACCCTTGGGGATGTGGATTCTGTAGGTGACTGGTGAGATTTTGTCCACAATTTCAAAAGGACCCCGACAGCTGGGCAAAAATGTGCACTCCTTGGCTTGATTCCTTTGGAAATTGTACAAGTAGACCCTGGGGGTCCTTCCGAGGTTGGAGGTAAGGAATTACCGGCACTGGTACGGGTGCCGATGCCCTTAATCCCTTACCTCCGTATTCCGAGGTCCCTTTGCGGGTCCTTCCTTACCCCGTGCTTTTAGCAGGAGTTAAGTACGGGACCCGCAAAAGAACTTTGGAGGTAATTACGGTACCATAATTTACGCTGACGTAATTACCTCCTTCCCCATTCCCATTGAGCCCTATGGGGCAGAAATGGGAATGGGGAAGGGCAAAAGATGAATGGGGAATTACCGGTCCCTCCAGCCCTGGAATGGACCGGTAATTACTCCATTCAACGTGCCGGATTTTGGGACGGTTTTGGAGGCAACCATGGAGCTAATTACTCCATGGTTAGCTCCAAACCCGGAATGAGGCCCCCTGTCTCCTACTTGATATTCCTTTTTGGGTTGTCTTAAGGTCATAGTGGGTCTTCATACTGTCTGCAGATCTTTCTAGATTCCACTGAGCATACGCAAAAGCATGTTGAAGGTGTTTTCTATAGATTCTCAACATACTCATGAGTTGTGGAGGCATTTATCAATGTCTGCTCTTGGGTCCTATAGAGCAGATGCTGGGGTAGCACCATCCTTTGTCCAGTCATCAGCTCAAATGGAGACCTTTTTGTTACAGAAGAAGGGGTAGATCTGATGGCCATCAGGACAAGGGGTGATCGAATATCCAAATTTGGCCCAGAGTCGTTTACAATGCTCACAATGTTTTTATTGTACCTCTTAACTCCACCACTAGAGGACAGCAGTATGCAATGTGTACTTTCCTTTTTATCCCAAGTATCTCCCATATCTTTGTCATCATCTCGCTGGTGAAGTGACTACGTCGGTCTGACTCAATCCTTTGCGGTAGACCAAAACACAAGAAGCTGTGATTGATCATCCGGGCAGCTGCCGGATCTGCCTTGCAATTTGGGGCCGGGAGACATTCCACCCACTTAGTAAACAAGCATGTTACGGTTAACATGTAATTGTTTCCCCTAGAGGAGCGAATCACGGGCCCGATTAAATCTACTTGTAAATTTGACCAAAGCAGTGTCATCCCCCTCTTTTGGAGGGGAGCGTGGTGTGTGAGTGATGTTGGCTGAAATTGTGCACACACAAGGCACCCCTTCAAGTATAGGTCAAGGTCCTGCCCCATGTGTGGCCAGTATGAAACCTCTATCATGATTTCTAATGTAGTATGAAACCCCGATGACCGACTGTGGCCGCATCATGGGCATTACTTAGCATCAGGCTTCACAATGAGGTAGGGACCACCCACTGCTCACAACCAGATATGGATCTCCTCACCAACAAACCGTCTTGGATTCAGAATATTTTTAGACATTTCATCAACACCCTGAGGTGCTCCTTCCCAATGCAATCAGAATCCGCCAGGGTAAAGTTCTTAGGGTCCTCAATGTGTTGATAAAACTTACAAATTATTGCATCCCCTTTTTGAGCCGTGATTAAATCAGCATCTGGGGTTTCCTTACTCCACTGGGTAGTTGAGAGTTCATTATGAGCTTTTGTCTGGGACCTAGTGATAGCAGTGACCTGGATTTCCCCCAATAGGGACTCGATCTCCAGGAGATCCCCTTGGATGGCTCCAGTTTTGGCCAGCTGATCAGCTAAGTCATTTCTAGTTTTGTCTTGTACCTCTACTTTAGAATGATGCTTGATCTTTTTCCAGTAGATGGTCATCCCACTAGAGGTGACCAGATCATCAATATTTTGTAATAATTTTCCATGTTTTAGTGGTTTGTTGTTAGTGTTGGTGTCAGTTTGTGGAGTTGGTGTTGGACAGCAGTGAGGATGGCTTGATGCACTGCCATCAGCTCTGCCACCTGACTACTACAGGGACCGATTTTGTAACCAGCAGAGGGTTCTGGGGCCTTATTACCCAGGCATTCCCCATGCCGACCACTAGTTCCTTTTCCCTGTTGTTGTCAACATGGTAGAAGCACCCATCCACGTAGAAAGTGGGCATTCCCTCACACTTGTCCTCTTCATAGACTTTGTGTGGGGTATTAAGGTACGCCTCCATGTTGTCCTGGGTTTTAAGACTTACGTCCTCAAGACAATTTTCTCTGGCACAATCATGCAAGTCAGCCAGACATTACGCGAGGGTACTCTTCTTGTTTTGGCCATATCGGACCTCCACAGGAAAGCCTTGCATTGACAGAATCCAGGAAGTAATTTGGGAATTACTCACATTTCTGGCCCGGTTTCTGTCACTTTGAAGATATTGCAGAGGCTGTGAGGAGTCTCCACTATGATATGTTCCCCCTGGATGAACGGGCGGTAATTCTTCAATGCCCACACCGTTGTCAGGAGTGCCTTCTCACAATCGGTGAATTTTTCCTCCACAGAGGATAAAGTCTTACTAGCATAGGAGATGACTTTATTGACCTTGTCATGCTTTTAGTATAATACTGCAGTCAAGCATGTATTTGAGAACCCTGTCTCCAAGAAGAACTCCTTGTTTTTGACTGGGTAAGCTGGGTAAGGTGATTGAGAGAGGCTTCTTTTCAGTTGTCTTACTGCCTCGGCTTGTTCTGGACCCCATTCCCACTTGACCCACCCCTTCAACAGATAGATCAGTGGTCTTGTGATCTCTGTGTAATCCTCAATGAACTTCTACTATAATTAGTCAGTACAAGGAGGCTCCTTAGCTCACACAGAGTTGTGGGGTCTTTTAGTTTCAGGAGTGCTTCTACTTTCTTTTCCTGGGGACAGAGACCCTCCAGAGTTATCTCATGCCCCAAGAAATGTAGACGGTTCCTGCACCACTGTGCCTTTTGGAAAGATAGTTTTGCTCCGTCAGCCCTCACATGTGTCAGAACATAATGGATCTCCGCTATGGGTTCCTCCACATTTGAACTTTTGATCAGAACATCATCTACATAGGCCAGGTTACCCCTTTCACCCAAGTCGGGCATGGCCTTATGCAAGAAGATATTAAATTCATTGCCGGAGTTGATGTATGATATGATATGATATGATATGGTATTTGTAACGCGCCTATACACAAGTGTTTCAAGGCGCGACGAGGCAGGGAGGGAGGGAAACAAGGGAAAGACAGACAAACGATCCTACTAGGCCAGGTGTCATTCAGATCGCGCAAGTGCAGAGGTAAGGGGAAAAGGAGAAAGTGCAGGGGGAGGAGGTGGGGGGAAAGTGCAGTACAAGGTAAGTAGCGTAATAAAAATAAATAATAAATGATAAATAAAAAGGGCCAGCTGGTGGCAAGTGCGAGGTAAGTGCAGAGCAAGTGCTGGGAAGTGCTGGGAAGGGGGCTGTAGGGATACAGTGACAGTCCCACAGTGCAGGGGGAGCCAGGGAGGCAGTGCAAGTGGAGAGTGGCTGGGCCCTGGACCGAGGTCGTTGAGAGTGGCCCAGATGCAGCTTTAGTGCAGAATTCAGTGGGGAGTTAAGAAGGTTTAGCAGGGGAGAGGGAGAGAGAAGGCAGAATCCGAAGGGAGTCCAGGTCCAAGTGTACTGCTGCCCCCCGAAGATAAAGGCCAGCTTGTATTGGTCCTCCCTACTGACAGGTATGGTCCAGTACCCATTGGTCAGGTCAATGGCAGTGTATACCTTTGACCCCTGGATCTGGGCCAGCCCTTGATCAATGTAGGGAAGAGGCCATCGGGACGTGTGGATCCATTTGTTGAGCTCCCTCAGGTCTGCACAGAGTCTCCACTGGCCGTTTGGTTTTAAAATCCCCAGCACCAGATTATTAAAGGTGCTCTGGACAGGATGAATTATCTCAGGGGACTCAAGGTATTTAATTATTTCTGTGAGGGACTCCATGGATGTGAGAGGCAAGCGATATTGCTTCACAAACACTGGAGTCATGTCAGGGTCCATGGGAATTGTTGTATGGATTTCGGTGTGACTACAGTCATATGAGCCCACCGCAAAGAGATCCTGAAAATCTAAGAAAACTTGTATCAACTTTTGCTTTTGCTCCAGAGTCTCACAGGCATCAGCTAGGTTGACTTTCTCTTCAACCATCTGTTTGAAGCCCGGAAAGACTTCTGGTTTGGCTATCTCAGCGGCCTCCTCCAGCTGGAGGGAGAAGTCCCTAGTTAAAGGACCTAGAATGAGGGTTCTGGGCAGGGAAAGGCAGTCCTTGTGGAATTAGAAGATCACCTCATCCCTCCTGAAGTCACGGGTCCCTTCTGGGATGGTGACTTCCTCTCCAATCTGAACTTCAACTGCATATGGCAGCAATTGAGCTGGCCAAAATGCTTTTTCTGGATCATCAAAGTCCATGTGATTAACCCCTTACCGGGACCAGGCTTTGAAGTTCATCAGGTCCAAACTAATGGCAAAGCGATTGAGAATGTCACTGCCTAAATAAAATGCACCAGGGACATCTTGCACCACCCAACAGTTATGTACTATGCACTTGCTACCTATGGAAATTTTGAGCATACACCTGTTAGGCAGGAGATGTTTAGAATTGGGAGTTTACAGGTCTATTTGCCATTTGTCTATCAATTTAAATGTGGGAATGGCTGGATCTTTTGGGAGTTTTCGGAACATGGCTTCGCTGAACAGTCCTTCCCCTCATTTAACTGAATAGGGAAACAACTACGGAAGTGGGATTTTCTGATTGTGAATTGGTATAGAACTTCAGAGTATTTCCTTCCAGTGTGGAATGCCACTTCAAACTTGAAGGAAGGTTGATTTTCAGAAATAGAGAGGACTTCCCATCACCAGTTTGTTGTCCTACTGCAATTACTGTCATGTCAGGGATTTGGTTGTTTTGAAAATGGAATTCAATGTGATCCTGTTTTTGTTTAACCATGTGGCATGTGCCATTTAAACTAACATGGTTTACACTATGTTTTAATTTTATTGGTCGGTTAGTCTGGGTCCGGAGGACCTTGTTTACACAGTCTATTAGAAGAGACAATCTGCGCAGGATGTCATTCCCCAGTAAACATGGTGTGACCTCTGGAGTCATAACTATGACCGGGTGTTTCACCTTGTGTCGCCCAATTTTAATTTCCAAATACACTGTCCCCTCAACGGGAATCTCCTTCCCGTCAAAGTTCTGAAATTGTCCAGGAAGAGGGATGAGAGGGATCTGGTATCTCTCCCCCCTTCCTGAATTCAGTTGATCAAAGGTTCTTTTTGACAGGAGGGTGTCTTGGGATCCAGTGTCCACCAGCGCCAAAAATGTACATTTCCCGTGTACTTGGACCGAGGCATAAAATCTTCCCTCCTTCTCCTCAAGGGGGCAAAGATAATGTGCATTTTGGGCCAGTTGGTGGGTTAGTTTCTTGATTCTGGATTCCGACACAGGGGTCATTAGGGCAGGATTCTGTGTGGGAGCTTGTGGATCTGCAAGAAAAATATGGCAGTTGGATATTGTGGGAGTTTTGGGCTCCCCTGGTTCTGATTCTGGCCCGCCCACCCCCTTTTTGGATGCAGTACCATGAGTATGTTTGGCAAGTTGGTTCTCCAAGCAATCATTGTGGGGTTCAATGGTGGGCGATTCTAACTCAGTCCCCACATTTACCCAGTCTTTATTAGGATCTCTCGAAACCCATTTTTCTTTGGGAGGAGTGCCCCCATCCCTGAAGGAGAAGATCCTTTTCATAGAGTCCTCTGAGGACCCCTCTCCTTCAAATTGGAGGACACTAACCTTCTCTACAAAATGGGTCTTTTTAGGTCCTTATTCCTTCTACCCACCCTCTGTTCCTTAGGTTGCAGACTTTTGGGGCAGGAGATTTTGGTTCCAGTTCCTGGGTTTCCAGGGGTTTTCACAAGTGTGAAAGGAAGCTTCCTCTAAGGCTTTACACCCCTTTACCCCTGTGCCTCCTCCTTTGGAACCGGTGGGTTATCAGAGTTCTCTCCCCATAATTGCTCTCGAGTACCACACCCTTGGTTTGTGGAGTTCTGAGCCGCCATGTTTATCTGAGGGTTCTGCTGGGCCCTTAAAATGCGACCCAGATCCTGTGACAAGTTCTGGACCTGGCGCTCCAGTTGGGACACCTGCTATGGCTGGTACCGGGGTCTTTGGGCCACCCTTGGCGGATCACGGGAAGGGTAACTGTCCCTTCTCCCGTAATACCCTGGGTTGGTATAGTTCTGGTAACCCTCCACCCTTGGCCTCCCCTCTCCCGGATTGGGCTGTCTGGGCTCAGGAAAGTAGGGAAAGAACGGAGGGTTGTTTTGTGGGTTGAGGTTTTGCGGGTACCGGGGAAAGAAGCTCAACCCTCATTTGGGGAATTACTGCCCTCCTGGGGAAAGTTAGGAGGGAAGCTTCCTGGGTTGGTAGCTACCGGTTGGATCCCCCCCTTGGGCAGGGGGAGTCCACACATACCCCAGGATGGGTTTGTTGCCCTTGTAATGGGGGCTTATGTAGTGCGGGGAGATGGGGGTCCCATTTGTGTGATCACCTCCTTGACTACCTGTCTGGGATTGGCCCGAGGTCCTTCTGGTTCTTTGGTTGGGTAAGTTCTGTATCGGTATATTTTTAGGCCCCCATCTCCAGATCTAAAATGGGGGCAACCTTCACTTCCGCCACCTTAGCAGCAGTAGAGGTGTTGGCTGGTTTGGGGTTTTTATTATTATTTTTGTTCTCTACAGGTTTCTGTACTTCCTAAATACGGGTCGCCTGTTCAATGACCCAGTCCAGTGATCTCGTCTCGTGAAAATCCTCCTGGTGGCCTGCACAAAGGCACATTTAATTTCTTGCACAAATTCATGTGGGGCCTGGTCTTCCCCACACTGCAGATTGTAGGCCGACTTGTGGGCCTCTTCAGGATTTCTAGGGACAGAAAAGTGTTTTAAGATGGCCGCCCTGAAGGTGGACCATCTTGAGTGGTTCTGATCCTCCGAACCCGCAAAGAAGCTGGAGTACTCACGGGAGAATGTCCATTTTACATATTGGATGCAACTCTGAATATCTTTCAGATGAAAAGTATCCATCATCTGTTCGTATAACTCAAGGTGTTCCCAGACTGAATACTTGGCATTTTTGTGATAGGGAGTTATAACACTCCTAATGGCCTTGATCTGCTTGAGGGGATCTTTTAGTAGAGCCCTCTTAATTTTATTGGCCTTTTTGGTCTTAGTCAACTGTGTCCCCTCATCCTCGGACTCAGAGGCACGACTACAGGAGGTGGCTATTTGATCCTCTAGGCACTCCCTGATTCTGTGAGCTTGTGAAGGACTTGCAGAATGTGGGGGCCTAGTTTCCTTCTGACTCTCCCCTGCTGCCAGGATTGGCGGAATACCCCCCCCCCACACTGCCCTACATGGGAAGAGGTTTTTAGGATACTCTTTTTGGGCTTGATTTCTTGGAGCTCCCCACCAAATTTTAATAGCTGGTCCTTTGGTAGGCAGTATTTTTGAGGATCCAATTCCCTGATTCTCCCCTCACAGGAGTCTTCCGCATCAGAGATGGTAGCCCTAACATTTGGGGATCTGTACAGAGACGCCCGTCCATCAATTTCTGGCAGGCGCTGATCTGTCATTCCCATGTTGCCAATTCTGCTGGAGTCTACCATTCCCATGGCCCTTGGTTCATATGAGTCAGTGGACATGAATCTGGGAGAGTCCATGGTACTGAAAGGGGTTAGAGTTCCTGCGTACAGGGGTCCTGATGTTATGCTCAGGGGTTTCTCTGTCCCCCCTACCTCTTCTCTTTCAGCCAATATTCCTTGGTGACATGGCAAAATCTGACTCTTTTGCTCCTCTATTAAGGCCTTACTGGTCTCTATGATTTGCTCTTGCATGGCTATCTGTTGGTGGAGCCTATCTTTCTTTTCACAGAGAGCCTCCTTGTCTCTCTGTGCTTCTGTCTGGTTTGGAAATACTGGGCCAATTTCTGCTGCAGGAGATTACCTCCTGAGTTTTAGCATCATTGGTCTGGTTGTTCTTTTGCAGAGCATCCTCCACCCGCCTGGAGTGCTCTAGTAACTTCTCAAATTCTGTTTTAACTTCCTTGAGCTCCTGGAGGGCCAGCTTTCTTTCCTCTAGCTTGGTTTTTAATTGGCTGATTTCCTGGCCTAAGGCGCCCCTCTCCTGACTTAGAGTGCCCCTCTGTTCAGTCAGGTCGTCCCTTTGTTTCTTAAATGCACTAGATTTCTGGCGCTCCTCATCAAATTCTGTTTGAGATTCTAGATCTTTAATAATTAATTTATTGTTTTTGTCTTTTAATTTGTCTATCCGGTCTTGTAAGATAACTACCTGTTCTGCGCAGACTGAACTTGGGCATCCTGCTCTGCCTCTTGCTGTAGGAGAGCCAGGTCTTGTTTTAGTTTTGTCAGATACTGCCTAGCTTCTGTCTCTGAGTCTTGGCTCTTCAGTAGCCTTTGCTCTGCAGAGTCCAGATCAGCCTGGATTCTTTCTAGCGTTTCCACTTGCTTCTTTGCCTGAATTATGTTTCTGCATGCTTTTCTTGCATTACTCCTATGTGGAGGTACAGCTAGGCTGCTATGGCAATTTTGCTGTGCTCCTCTTTTACATTTGGGGCCCATGTACAGTTCACTAAGAGCTTGGTATAATGGGCCCTTGTCCTGCCATGTATCTAAGTCCATGGCAGTGACCTGTTCTTTGATCTCCTGCAGCCATACCTGTTCATTCTGTTTGGGACACTCACCCCTGACAAACAGTTTGTGCAGGAGGTGTTCCTAGCCATATTAATTTCTACTGGGATCGCCATTTTGGAAATATAAATTTCCTTGTGACTTATGTTAGGGTTAATTTACTTTTACAAACAGGCCTGATTTTTGAAGTATTTATTTTGAGAGGTGCTTGTATAGTGTAGCACAGTATACCAACCAAACAAGGTGTCTGTACCCTGCAGGCTAGTATGCTGTGTTAGACTGTCACGGGTGGTAACGCAAACTCAGAATCACGGCACAAACCCCCAAATCTCTAAAGGATTTCATTCAGGCAATACTCCCGGGTCTCGCCTAGCATGTAATGCACAGATTAAATATTTATTTTGTCTATAGGTTCAATATTCTGAGTAATATAACACTCATATCACACCCATCTCAAAATACCCCCCAGGTCACACTGAACCAGGAATCAGGCTGGTTGGTAAAGGTAAATATGTATTTATTATTTAAAATATCAAATAACATTTTTGTTTTAATGTATATATATGGGGCAGCAATCACCAATGTGGTGACAAACAATTCAGAAAGTAAGTAAAGCAATTGAATTCATTTATAGCAATACAGAAGATAAAAAAGTGAAAAGAACAGTTTTGGGTTGTGAAAGATAGCGCTTAGGTTAAGGTTTCCCCCTGCAAAGTTCTTAATTCACAAATGAGCAATTCTACACAGAGGTAAGTAAGCAGCAGGTATTTAGGAATGTAGAACAGTGTCTAGAGTTTGAATGCAACCCCCCGAGCCCCCCAAACAAGAGAGAACACGTTTTTGGAAGGAACTTTTATACTTTAAAAATGACAGTTGAAAATGACTTTGTGAAAACAAGGGTACATGTGCAAAAATACTTAAATTTATATAAATTCCTATGGGAACAAGACTAAACAGGTTCTAAATAAACATAAGCTACAAGATAAGCAACAGAACACACTTTAAATCAGAATGGAAGTTAAGAAACACTTTGAATGGGAACAGACATGTGTAAAACGTTTGTACAAATGCAAATTTGTGCCTAAATTAAACTATGCAATTTTTAATAAAATACACTGTTTCGTAATATGATCTTTAGTTTTGGATGTAGCTAAGGATCATAGGTTTCAGTGAGAGTTGAAATTAAGGGGCCGATTCATGGAACAAATGTGTGCCGAAAATCCATGCGCAAGCAGGCGCAAGGGAGCGCAAGCGTGAGAAACGCAGCGCACGCGCACGCGTGCGATTCAAGGAAGACGCTGCGCGTGTTTCCCGCTGTCCGTGCGCCCAATCCAGCCATGGCGCACGCAGGCATACACGGCGTGCGCTACGCGCACAGCAAAAGCGCACATAGCGCGGCGCACACAACCAAAGTGGGCGGAACAGCGGGCGCAACACACGGAATGGGGAACAACGCGTGAAAAAGAATGCGTATCTGGGGAAGTACTGCAGGGAACTACACGGAACGCCCACAAGCACGCGAACAACCCGTATTCATGGATCCGAATACAGGAAACCCACGCACGGCAAAAGACGCACAAGGCGTCAACGCGTCCACCACACGAAGGCAGGCGGAAGCGTCCCCGCGCACAGTACAAAAGTGCGCGCAAACAACAAACACGTATATACAGCTACGATGAATGCCCCATTTGTCGCAGCACTGATCCTGGGACACCGCAGGAGGAGGAGAATAGCCAGGGCACGCATTTTCGCACCAGGGACAAGCCTTTTTGGGATGCCTGACGACCAGGTCTATGGCAGGTATAGGTTTCCACCCCACATCATCCTAGACCTGGTCAGGGAGTGGGAAGATGACCTTACATCCCCCACCCTTTACTCCCAAGCATTGAGCCCCTGGGAGAAGGTGGGAGAAGGTGCTCAATGTCCTGCATTTTTTGGCCACTGGGTCATTTCAGCGGACTACTGCCATAGTGGGGGCCACGCTGCCTACACCAGGTCTTGGCAATCATGACAGCGCGCCCCTCAGTCCGCAGGCACATATACATGCCCAGAACACCCGCAGAAAGGCAGGCTGTTGTCCTGGATTTTTTGAGGGTGGCACACTTCCCCAAAGTGCTCAGTGCCATAGATTGCACCCATGTGGCCCTACGTCCACCTAAGGCCACTGAGCACATCTACCGAAACCGCAAGCACTGGCATTCCATCAATGTACAGGTGGTATGCGATGCAAAGGGAATCATCCACTCTGTCTATGCAAACTACCCTGGCTCCACCCATGACAGTTTCATATACAGAATGTCCGCCCTGAGCCGGGCCCTGGAAGCTGGGCAGCATGGCGACACATGGCTCCTAGGTGAGTACAAATGCCCTTGCACATGCATGCAAGTCACACACAGACAAATACCCAAACCCTAACAATCTCAACTATTATCACCTCCCCAGGGGACAGTGCCTACCCTCTGAGCAACCACATGATGACGCCAATCCGGAACCCCACCACACCATCCCAGGTAACATACAACGCCGCCCATATTGCAACCAGGGCCATAGTGGAGCGCACATTCGGAGTGCTCAAGTCACGTTTCCGCTCCCTTGACCGCTCTGGCGGGCAACTACTCTATGCACCACCAGTAGTGTGCAGGATCATTGTGGCAGCATGTGTCCTGCACAATTTTGCATCACGGCAGGGCGTACCGGTGGACATGGTGGTGCCCCCACATCCCCAACCACAGGCACAGGCGCTGCCCATGGGAGGGGACAGGGCACGTGGCGAGGAAGCCCGGACCCAGCCTGTGGCCACATTTTTCACCTAAACTCCCACCCCTGCGGAGTGCACACAGGCCTGGCACATACCAGGTGACAATCGATGATGACAAAGAGACAGTCAACTGTCACAACCCTACCACCCTGAGAATGTTGCCATGGAAGTGCCACATCGTCTGCATCCCTAGCTACTTAAACACAAGCTATCCTGTGTGACCAAAAGGCACACATATGACATGATATGGCCTATACACAAGTATTTCAAAGTGCGATGAGGCAGGGAGGGGGGAACAAGGGAAGACAGACAACGGTACAACTAGGCCAGGTGTCATTCAGATTGTGCAAGTGCAGGGGTAGGGGGCAGGGAAAAGTGCAAGGGGAAGGGGAGGGGGGGTGCAGTTCAGGGGAAGTAGACCAAAAAACAAATACACAGGTCAGCTGGTGGCAACTGCAAAGGTAAATGCAGACAAGTGCTGGGAAGGGGGGGCTGTAGGGATAGAGAGACAGTACCGCAGTGCAGGGGTTGCCAGGGAGCCAGTGCAAGTGGAGAGTGGCAAGGCCAGGGACCGAGGTCGGTGAGAGTGGCCCAGTTGCAGATCCAGTGCAGTTCCAGTGAAGAATTCCGCAAGGGAGAGGCAGAGAGAAAGCAGAAGCAAAGAGGAAGGTCTTGAGGTGCTTCCCGAACCGGAGATGGTTCCCCTCAAGTTCAAGTGAGGCAGGAAGGCTGTTCCAGAGGGAGGGCCCTGCCGTGGAGAGAGATCTACCCCCAGCTAGTTGCTCTGAGAAGCGGATGACCCTGACATGCAAGGTGTGCATCACACACACCTGCACAACAGGCCATGGCCATCACTGTTATGTCACTCAAACCCTCCCAAACCACAACATGACATGGCAAGCAATACCCATACACCAACACAGCAACAATAAGGTACACATTGCCATGTCCAAAATGTACAGTGGCATCAGACAATGATGCCTGACCAGGAATCAGATGAAATGACAGACCAACAACCTCCCACCCAAAATAAGTCATTTCCAAATGCATTACAAGAGTTGTACACGTACCATAACAATGAATGCCTGTCTACATGCACATTGTGCATTGCAAAATCAACACTGCAGCTTCTGTGTGCTGTGTCCTACTCCTGCAACACACTGCTCAGCGCACAGCACAGTGAACAGCCATTGTGTGTGATGCACACCCTGAGCATCACATCTAAGCGACAGACCACATCAAAAAGCAAATTAGGCATGTACAGGATCCATAATTGGTCACAGAACATGTGCTGCAGGGACACAGTGGCCAGCAGAAGGCAAACAGTGTACACGTGGATATGCAAGGGTGGGAGTACATGTAGTGCATCAGAGTGCAAGTGTGTGGGTCTGCAAGGACATGCACTCAACATATGCATGTGCACTCAAGTGACCATCAGTGTTCTCTACACATCACATGTGAACAATCACCATGTGTACACCCCAGCATGTCAAACCACAACTATCCCCTCGCACCTGAAAGCTAAACACAACACATGAACAGGCATTGATCAGCAGAACACAACATGTACATAGGATACCACCATTACAATGTCAGAGTTCCCATCACACTGCAGGGCAAGGCAACTATCAACAACAACCCCCCCCCTCCCTCACAAATGACCATGACTCACTGAACAACTGCACCTGGGTCATGGAGCCTTCAACCCTCAATTCCACCTGGCCACAGGATCACCTTTACCCTTCGTCACCATCTCCTACCTTGTGTGAAAAAAGATGCCTGCACCCTCAGAATCCACACTCATTTCCAAAATCACAAAATCCAAGGCATAAAAACGAACCCGAACACCCTCCAGTAGATGACTTGACGTAGCAGTACCTCACAAAGGCCAAGTACTACCACAATGATGCAACAACCAAGGTAGCACAGTAAAACAATTTCACAACAGGATGTGAACCATGTGTGGTACATAACATAGGATGATGCATCATGAACGGATGTGTATTGTCACAGGTCCCGTGTACAGGCGCGGGAGTGTCACGAAACAACCACCCCCACCGTGTCCCGGGTGCCTGCAAGGTCAAACTCACACAGGCCCCTGAGACCCTGGTGGGGAAGGAGGTTCAGGGATATGCAGTCGGGACAGGTGTTGGCACACTGGATAACTGGAATGAGTGGCAGGAGAGGGGAGGAGGAATGACACAAGAAAGTAGGGAATGCACGAAAATGTACTACATGCATGAACACATACACAATCCAAACAAACTTGGACATCATTGTCATGGCCTTCTGTAGTCCAGGTTTAGGAGTGGTACGAACCAACCACCCCCTCTAGGGTTTTGGCGCCTGCAAGTTCGGGGCTTACACAGGCATCCGCAACCCCAGTGGGGAAAGAGGGTTAGGGAACGTTGCTTGGATAGGTACGGGAAGCAGGAACACCGGGTAGAGGGTACAGGGTTCAAAATTGCATAGAATTCCGGGTGATTAGGGGGAAAAAAACATACCAAATTGAATCACACATACATCCATGCATTAGTGCACCCCCCAGCAAGCCTATGCAGAGCAGTTTGAAAGAAAAACAACAAGACACTTAGCTATGGTTTTGAGTGCTGGCCTTCTGCCTGCGCACTCTCAGGTCCGGTTACAGGAGCACTGCAATGCTGCAAAGAGAGCCACAGTCAACAACCTGTACGTGCCAATTACACAAAAACACACCACCAAACATGCCCCATAGCAACAAACTACTCTACAAACAGACAATTTGGTGTAGATGCTTCGTACCCATATATAACAGTACCCCTGTGACAGGTCATACACAGTCAATGCAGTAAGTCAGCTGCCGGTTGGTGCGTGGCAAATGGAACACCAATGTGTCACAATTCACACAACATGCAATGTTCCCTGGGTAAGCAGACAGACCCATATAGCAAGCCATGACTTCAGAGCAAGTTGTGTACCACCATGACCGAAACAAAGTTGGCAGTGCATTTATCATAAAGTACATTGAAATGAAATGCACTGCACCCGAGTATGTCCCTTGCTGTATGTCCCTGTGAGCTGCCCCTTTCCATGTCTTGGAAGGCTACATGGTTGATACAAGTGGCTCAATGGACCTTGGTGTACCGGAGGGCATGTGCCACTGCCCCTGCAGGTGTCCCAGACAACCCTACAATCAACAGCCATCAGTCCACCAACACATCTGAGCTGCATTGTGTACTTCAACACCAATATTCGTCCAAGCTCACCCTCAGTGCTGTGACTAAGCCTGCATGTGCAACTCGCCTGGTGCAAGCTTTGCTGTGTAGTGGCCCCCCTGTGCTGCTCACCTTGCCTGGAGTTCCTTGGAACACGTCAGCAGTTCTAGGATGTAGGTCTGCAATCCCTGTGCCTCTGCTTGTGCACACATGTGCATTTGGGCACCAACAAACGTGTCCAGAATTCTGTCATCCAATGGGCCATGTCTGCTGGCTAAGGTGCTCTGGAGGCTCATCCCCCTGCAGAAAGGGCATGAAACACATGATTAATGCTTCAAAGTCATCTGTGTGTGTCTCTTGAGGCATCTCATTACTTGACCATGTCAGAGAGTCACAGCATAAATCACACCATCAGTCCGTCTTTCACATCCAAAGTGTGTAACACTATCTACAGCATGAATTGCAACAAGCACGTGTACAGTAAAGATAAGAAACATACTACACAATGCATAGCAATGAATGTACACATTAATCATGAAACACCCCATCTAGCAAAAGCTGAACAGTGGACAATAACACCAAAATCATCCCCACTAGGGGTGTAAACACAAGTCACACAGCACCAGACATGCCACAGATATGACAGTCCAAGGCCCTTGTGTAAAATTTTGTAACACCAAACCATCCTTTCGAGCCCATGGATAAGGGAGGCAGGAGTGGCATATGTGAGTCAAGGACCCCAAGCAGCAAACACATACACAAGACAAGCCTGAAGGGCCCAGCTGGAACAGACAGTGGATGCCTTCAAAAGCCACAAAGCACCGCACTGTCACATGAAAGCACAAAAGACAAGCAATTTAAACTATATTAACTATTAACTAATTACACTAACTATGGAAAACCTACATTACCTAATTAAATTAACTATCAAACAGAAACTTAACTAACTAAACTAAAAGAAAAATCAAAAATGGCCACATATGACCCGGGGGGGAAGGGAGGCACCCAGGAGGGGGGAGGTACAGGGTGCTGCTCAACATCCACATGCGATGATGCTGAGCCAAAAAAAAAAAACCTCCATGTGCTCAACGCCTGCACAGCCCGACCTATGTGGGAGATAGATGGTCATCCGAGTCTGGCTCATCCTGGAAAGGAGGACGTGGCACAGTAGCCTGGCCACGCCTAGCCGCAGCTTGCCCCTTGTCGGCAGCAAGTCTGCCGGACGGGTGAGCCTGGTTCTGTGTGGCGATGTGACGTAGGTCTGCATGCAGAACCTCACGTGATACACGTGCTTCCTCTTGCAAGGTAGCACGTGTAACACGGAGTTCCTCCTGCAAGGCCTGGCTGGACAACCGCTGCACCTCCCGGCAAACCTGTAGCTCAGCCGAGATGGTACGCTCAAGCTGTGCAAACCTCTCCTCTGCCTGCTGCCTCTGGGACATCATAAGGATACCCAGAGTGGATCTGAGGGAAGCATACTCCTCCCTCAGGGCATCCATGTGCGCCTCTGCGTGAGCAGCAATTGCTTGACGCAGAGACGACATTTCAGCCTGGCGTGCCCTGTCTGAGGCCGCCATGCCCAGCCTGAGCGAGCGGGCCGTGGACCGTGCCGCCTGCTGCTGGAGATGCACCTGCCTAGCAGGGGGGAGCACAGATCGGGCCACACGCTCCATGCTCTCAGCGATGTTCTCCATTGCTGCCCCCTGCCGTTCTGAATTGGCAGTCATGTCTTGCTCCCACTCAGTATACTGCGCTTGCGTGCGGCGACCGCGTTGCCGGGCTTGACCCCTGCGGCTGCACAACTACATGCCCCCGTCGACGTGATGTCCCAGGCACATCAGTGACTGGTGTGGAGGGTGACCCTGCGTCCCGATCCTCCACGGGCGAAGGAACCAAGACTGTCTGATCCCTCAGTGCAGGTGTCGCAGACAGAGGAGTGTCCACATCAGAATCACTCACCCCTGACACATGGACTTGATGCTCATCCAACTCAACATGGACGTCAGAGTCGTCATCAAGGCTGGACTCATAGGCAGCCAGAGACAAGATGGACTGTAGCACTTGGGGGGTTTCGTGGCCTACCACCCCACGACCCCCACTAGTGCCGGGTTGATGTAGCGTACCAACCCTGTGTCTGGCATGACAACACCATCCTCCGCCTCCATTGCGTCATCACCTGAAAAATAGAGAGAAAAAAGGTCACTACACATGTCAGAAGCACACAACAAACACACACACCGACAGCAAACGCATCAGGCAGACATGTGACACACAACATATAACCTGCCATGCATGCTGGGTCAACTATGAATTGCTTCTGTGATCAGATCTGTTGAAAGTTGGTAGTTTCCATGGAAGTTGGTCTATGTAGTGCAGAAAATGTGTACGCCACTCACTACCTACATGTACAAGGACTCCATGGTGTGTGCCAGGAAATGTGAAGGCAGTGCAATGTCAAATTCAGACATCACATGCATTGTGCATTCAATGTGTACCATATCTAGAAGCCAAGCACCCCTCCACCCCAGTACCACAGCAGGGATGCCTAGCATGGTATCAAAAGGCTGACCATACACCTGTGTATTGACAGGCAGTGTTGACTGGCATCAACAGCTGAATGTGATTCAAGTGACAACACTGCAAATGATGCAGGGACAGTAAGCAGGACACATGATGAAAACTCTGGATTCCGCCCATGTGTGAAGAAGACACAACAACAGTTGGACAGAGTCATTGGCCATTGAACAGGCTTAGGCCTGTGAGCCACACAGATTGTCAGCCCCTAAACATGTGTGCAACGCAGGACTGAGCCATAGTTGACATGGGAAGGCTGATGAGATGGCAGGCAATGCATGTAACCAAGGACTTGTATTACAGTGATCATCCAGTCAAGGACACATAGGGGCTTGCGTGCAATGCACATGGAGCATGAATGGGCACTCATGTCCCTGCGGGAGATCTGACCTATGCACAGTACAAGTGAGATACCCTGCATCAAGTACTAAGGCTGTACCACACGGCATATGTTTGGCAGATTCTACGCTGGAAGTTAGCATCTACACAGGACGCATGAACAAGAAAGTACACATTGGCAAGATTGAAGAACACCAGTGCAAAGGTGGAACTGGGGTGCAGAGTGGCAGAGGAGGGGCAAGGGAGCATGCCTACATGGAGTCCCCGCATGCAGGCAGAGGAGACATGCATGACGGAAGCATTGCATTACTTACACATCAGAACCATGTACACGTCACATGTAGCGGCAATCATGCACAACACATCCCACAAGTGAAACACACACGTCCTCAACAAACATGCATCAACACTCACTGGACTGGGCATCAAAGTCCAGCATCTCTCCCACTCCTTCGACCAATTCAGGTGGTATGAACTCCGCAACGAGTGCCTCATGCGGAGTGAGCTCTTCCTCCTCTGGTGCAGGCCCACCGCCAGTCACCAGAGTCAAGTTGTAAATAGAGGCACGCTTAGCCTTAGTGCTGCGTTTGATGCCATTCCAACGCTTTTTGCATTCTTGCACCGTGCGCACCTCATGGCCGAATGAACTGACATGTTCCGCAACATGCTTCCAGTGGGTGTCAAGTTGGGCAGCCGTAGTCTGACTATTGGCACCCACTAGCATGTCACGGCTGTGGCCCCGCACGTAGTCCACGAGGAAGTCCAGTTCCTGCTTACAGAAAGGCTTCTTCCTCGACGTGCAGGAGGTCGTGGCTGTGTGTGGGGTCCCAGCCTGTGCTGCAGGTGCAACCATCCTCCTCTTGGACTGTGGTGCAGACCCTGGCTGGCTAATGCCGCCCTGACCAGTATGGCCAGTGGGTTCGGTGGATTGAGCCAAGGGAGTGGCAGGTGGAGGGATGACCAAAGGCCTGACTTGTGTCAGGGGCAGCTGGGTGCCCACTTATGGACCCTGCGCAGCAACATCAGCTGTGGCAGAGTCATTGACCGCAACTGTCCTGGTTGGCAGACTCACAACCGGGGTGCTGTTGGGTGCATCTGCCCCTGCACTTGCCAACACCCGGCTGTTCCGGGCAGCAGATGACATGACTGCCCCAGGGACACGTGTCTTGGTCTGAGCAGCCTGGCCTGCCCCTATGGTTTCCCCCCTGGCCTGTTGGAGATCTACCAAGGGCTCTTCAAGTGCCAACCCAGCCTGCGCTGGCAGACCCCGAGCCTGGGTGGCGGTGTCCACAGCTGCACCTGCAGCTACCACTACCCTTGGGCCCATGGCAGTCGATGGAATGGACTGCCGGGTCACACGGGCGCCAATGCCAGATGCAGAAGCTGCATCCCCCGGAACCACAGGGGGTGGTGCCATGACTGCACCGACACATGGCACAACATTGTGCTCAAGTGGCGCACCCCTGCCTCTTCCCCCTCTGTGGCCACCCTGGACACCCTGGAGTCCCCCTACTCCCTGGTCACCACGGCCACGTCCCCGACCACGCCCGCCACGAGGAGGACGCCCAGCTGAGGCGGCCCTCACCTTTGGTGCCCTCCCAACCATGGCACAGATGTAGTAGTGCTGGCAAAGATGGAGTGGTGCCAATGGGAGGTGTACACCACAATTGACCTGGGCAATTGGGGTGAAGGGGGTGGGAAGCAAGATGTTAACAGCCAGCCTGCACCTGCAAGGCTGTATGTGACCCTGGTGATGTGATGACGGGTCACGCAACGCTCAGGCACCCCAAAACTGCAGTAAAACCGTGCATGCAACCCTGCAGCCTACGTGCGTGGATTCAACCTCCCGCAGTACGCAGTGGCACCCAGTAACACGAATAACGCGTACGCGTGGGACACGCAGGCTACTATGACATCGAAAATGGGTGCGATACACAGGGGCACCCACAGTGGGAAAAAGAGCGTGTGCGACTCACCGTCTGACTAGCGCGATGCAGAATAACACGCGTAGCCAATACCCCCGCCAAAAGAAGAGATACGTCCTTGATAGCTGTGAAGTTGTGATGGCGCGCGAAACAACAGGAAGCAGCAACACACGTCGGTCTCCATGAAAGGCACGTACAGCGAACTGCTGGGCCCGCTCACCTTTAACCCGTGCTGAGGGAAACGCACGCGTGCGTCACGTCACTTACGCGCATGGGCCCTTTCCTCGTATTACACGCGGAGGTGCAGTTTTTCACGCACGCTGAAATGCCCATGCATGCCTGTGCGCGTCACGTCACAGGGGCGCTTGCGCTTCAGGGGCCTTCTGTCCAATGAAATTGCGTATGCGTGCAGATGCGCTTACGCGCTAAGGGCCTTTCCTCGAAATACACGCTGACGTGCCGAATTTTCACGTGCCAAATCACTCCGTATCAAGCTGGCCACGCGTAAGCACACGGAAGACCACGCTCTTGCCCAGAAGGCCGAACTACTGCCCCTAGAGCCCCGAGCACGCTCCCACCTGCCATCTGCTGCTGCCTGACTGCCTGCTGCCCACGTGCCCTGCCATTTGCTGCCTGCACATCAGCCAGGGATGCTGTTGCTGTGACCACCCCTGCTGGAACCGAAGACTCCCGGCTGGGATTCCATCGCTCCACAGCCCAGCCCCAGGACCCAGTTGCCCACCCACTCCTGGCTCTGGGGTTGTCATGTCGGGCAAACACCATCTGAGACCACTGACAACCCCCGGCCAGAGAGGCAGAGGGGCACCAGCTTCAGTGCCACCGAAGTTGGTGTCCTGGTGGAGCAAGTCCTGGGGCAGTATGATGCCCTCTTCGGAAGTTCCCGCGCCGACAAGGAAGGACGGACTCGGATCTGGACTGACATTGTGACTGCCATCAACGCGGAGGGGGTGGCAGTCCGCGACTTCCAACATGTCAAGAAGCGCTGGGAGGACTTCAGGTCCAGGACCCTGAACAAGGCCCGGCGCCTCTTGAAGGCAGCGGATGCCAAGGGGCGCCGGGGCCACTTGTCGGAAGATCAGATGAGGGTCCTGGAACGCATATCCCCAGCGCTCCACGTCCAGGTCCTTGAGAGGCAGACCCGTCTGGAGTCGAGCGGTAAGTGTACATGCATCCTGATTGTGAGCTGTGCGTGTGGTGTGTGTAGGCTTGCATGCCAAATGCAGTTGTGTGGGCACACATGTTTGGATGAATGTGTATCTAAGTAGACATGTCCGTGATGTCACGCATGTATGTTGTTTTCAGCTGCATGTATCAGCACTTTGTACATGTGCATTTGTGTGTATTTGACAAGGGTGCAACAGTGATGCAACATGGATGCATGTGACAGCGGGATGTGGAAGCCTGATTGGCAGATGTGACATGGATGCCCATCTGAACACTGCAACACTTGGCAGAGGTGTACACATGGATGCAAGTGTGGTGGTGTGTGTACATGTGTGGTGCACTTCGTGTGTTGCATGTGATGTCTGGCTCAGCTTTGCCTGCTCATGCTGTTGTATGGGTATGGATGGTGCTGGCAGTTGCGATATGGCTGTGGTATGGCTCATGTGTGCGAGTTGAAATGACATGTGTGTTGGGGATTGTGATGGCATGTCTGAGGTTTGCCAATGCCACTCATGTACAACCGTCATGTGTGTATGTGTCCATTGTACAGTGCCCTGATGCCTGTGTTTTATTTATTTCTCCCTGTCTGCAGTGTCAACTGATGAAGAGGGCGGAGAAGGTGCTGTGGAGCACAGCGGTGGGGATCCCACCACCAGCCGGAGACGCAAGGCATGGCTCCCCTCCCATGTTGTCATCTCGTCGGGGAGTGAGGAGTCCAGTGCCGCGTCCCAGGCCGCAGCTGCCGGGGGGAGGTCCAAGAGGCGGAGGTTGGAGTTGGACTCCTCGGCAGCAGAAGGGGCAGCTGGGACCCCACAGGGCCCAATGGGGGAAGATGGCACGGAGTCATCCAGGTTGGTGGGGGGTTTGGTGGAGGAGGAGGCTGTGCAAGCAACAGAGACGGGTTCTGGAGGTGGGGATCCCACTGGTGCTAGTGGTGCAGTGCAGGACCAGGGACAGGAGGCAGCACAGGCCGCCGCGGAGGTGCCTGTGTGCAATCCTGTCCCTGATCCTGTCCCTGCATCATCTTGCACCAGCAGGGATGCCTACGTCCAGACCCGTTTTCAGGCAGGGGATGAGCAAATGACAACTGGCCTTCCTCTGCCTGCGGACGTGGCTATCCGGGTCCGGGTTGAGCCTGTCCTGACTGGTGTGGCGTTGCGTCAACGGGCCATGCAAGGTGAACTGCAGTCTTTTCATGAGGAGACTGCACGTCATTTTGAATGGCTCGTTGACCACGTCAGCCTGCTGGGACAGGTCACCCAGGCCGGATTCCTCCGTTTGATGGGGCTTGCTACGACCCCCTCCTCAACTGAACCCCCTACGCGCCAGTCGTCCTCCGTGCCATCTTCGAACCAATCAGTCACCTGGGTGCCCTGTGGAGCTGCCTCTGACGGTGCGGCCAGGCTGGTGGAGGAGGCATCCCTGCCACAGTCGGGAGGTGGGGTGGCCACATCAACGACTGCACCCCAGCCGGCAGAGGATGTGCAGGCAGCAGGAGGCAGTGCACGGGCAGAGGCACAGCAGCAGCAGCAACCTGGTGGGAGCCATGAAGGCTCGGGGCCTTCAACATCGGAGGGGCAGGCATCGGACGGAGGGCAGGAGGACCCAGGACAGAGAGTGTCTTCCGTGTGGCAGCGGTTGGGCCACGCCATAGATGCGGAGGGGCAGCGGGCGGAAGAGGCACGGCTCACAATGGTCAGGGCGGAGAACTCCATGCGGAGGGCCCTGAGGCGGGCTGAGTGCCTCGAGGCAATCCGCAAGGGTTTGGAGGTGGACACGTCGACAGCCCTGCGGACCCTCGGGGCCGTGGAGGAGGACCGCCTCTGGGACATTGAGCAGGTGTTCGATGATGCCCTGGCCCGGGACATCCAAAAGTGAGCCGTCAAACTAGCCCGCTGCCCTTGTACATAGTTATGTAGGTAGTGTTAGGTTTCCTTTTTTTTTGGATTTATTTTGGACCTTTTGGACATTGGCCACATTTTTGTCTATAGTTTATTTTATTAGTTAGTGTAGTTAGATAGGTTTCATTTCTTTTGTTGGGATAATGGACCCTGGCTTGTTCGTATGTACATAGTTCACTGTTGTATAGTATTTTTCTTTCACAATTTGACCATGGAGCAATGGCTTTCAATTATTATTTCCTATTCGATTTTCTTTTGTGGACAGTGACTTTGGACACCATTACTTTGGATTAGGATTTTTGGTTTTGCTTTTTTTCACGGACATGCTTCTTTTCATTTTTGTACATTCCCATTTCTGTTTCTTTATTTTTGATTCTATTTATGTTTCCTTTAATACATATTTTTTTATTGAACTTCGATGTGTAGTATCTCATTGGTTTCATGCATATCATGATATGGGTTTTGAGATTCACTGACACCCATTGGGTGTATGTGAGGGGCATGTGTTTGTTTCGAAACTTGAAATTGGTTTTCTGTCATGTAATTGCCATTTCTGAGTGGGTGGATGCAATACTCGGGTGGGTGTTTTGCATTTGGAGGCTGACCATAGGGACCAGGGATCTAGAATGTGATGACATGTTGGCTGGGGAACATGAGTTGGGACCTGCTGGCAGGTGCCCCACAGTGCTGGGGGGTTGGGGTGGTGGGGAAAATGAGTTGGACATGGGTGGGGGCCTGCTGGCAGGTGCCCCACAGTGCTGGGGGGTGGGGGTGGTGGGGAACATGAGTTGGACATGGGTGGGGGCCTGCTGGCAGGTGCCCCACAGTGCTGGGGGGTGGGGGTGGTGGGAGACATGGGTGGGGACCTGGTGGAGGGTGCCCCTGCACTGCTGGGGGGTGGTGGGAGACATGGGTGGGGGCCTGGTGGAGGGTGCCCCTGCACTGCTGGGGGGTGGGGGTGGTGGGAGACATGGGTGGGGGCCGGGTGGAGGGTGCCCCTGCACTGCTGGGGGGTGGGGGTGGTGGGAGACATGGGTGGGGGCCTGGTGGAGGGTGCCCCTGTATTGCTGGGGGGTGGGGGTGGTGGGAGACATGGGTGGGGGCCTGGTGGAGGGTGCCCCTGCACTGCTGGGGGGTGGGGTGGTGGGAGACATGGGTGGGGGCTGGGTGGAGGGTGCCCCTGCACTGCTGGGGGGTGCGGGTGGTGGGAGACATGGGTGGGGGCCTGGTGGAGGGTGCCCCTGCACTGCTGGAGCGTGGGGGTGGTGGGAGACATGGGTGGGGCCGGGTGGAGGGTGCCCCTGCACTGCTGGGGGGTGGGGGTGGTGGGAGACATGGGTGGGGGCCTGCTGGCAGGTGCCCCACAGTGCTGGGGGGTGGGGGTGGTGGGGAACATGAGTTGGACATGGGTGGGGGCCTGCTGGCAGGTGCCCCTGCACTGCTGGGGGGTGGGGGTGGTGGGGACATGAGTTGGTGGGCAGTTGTGCAATTTGACATGTGGGTTGGGTCGGGGGCATGGCCATGGTGGATGGGGTGCCTGCAGGACATGTGCAGGGTAGGCCCCTGTGGTGTGAGCCACCTGCAGGGGCCGTGGAGGGTGTCGAGGGAACACCTGGGAGGACCCACACATGCAATTCACGCGTGGTGCTCCCCGCGCACCCCTGTAATACACGTACCCTGATGGAATTGCGTGTGATACTTTCCGCGCACCCCTGACATGCACGTACCCTGCTGACTTTGCGTGTGTGACTTCCCACGCACCCCTGGAATACAAATACCCTGCTGAAATCGCGTGTGGAACTTCCCACGCACCCCGAAATACACGTAGCCTGGACATTCGCGTGTGAAAATTCCCGCGCACCCCTGAAATACACGTACTCTGCTGAAATCGCGTGTGGAACTTCCCGCGCACCCCGAAATACACGTAGCCTGGACATTCGCGTGTGGAAATTCCCGCGCACCCCTGGAATACACGTACCCTGCTGAAATCGCGTGTGGAACTTCCCGCGCACCCCGAAATACACGTAGCCTGGACATTCACGTGTGGAAATTCCCGCGCACCCCTGGAATACACGTACCCTGCTGATATCGCGTGTGAAACTTCCCGCGCACCCCGAAATACACGTAGCCTGGACATTCGCGTGTGGAACTTCCCGCGCACCCCTGGAATACACGTACCCTGCTGAATTCACGTGTGAAAATTCCCGCGCACCCCTGATGTACACGTACCCTGATGGAATCGCGTGTGGAAGTTCAAGCGCACCCCTTTAATACACGTACCCTGCTGAAATCGCGTGTGGAACTTCCCGCGCACCCCTGAAATACACATACCCTGATGGAATCGCGTGTGGAACTTCTCGCGCACCCCGAAATACACGTAGCCTGGACATTTGCGTGTGGAAATTCCCACGCACCCCTGGAATACACGTACCCTGCTGATATCGCATGTGAAACTTCCCGCGCACCCCGAAATACACATAGCCTGGACATTCGCATGTGGATCTTCCCGCGCACCCCTGGAATACACATACCCTGCTGAATTCACGTGTGAAAATTCCCGCGCACCCCTGATGTACACGTACCCTCATGGAATCGCGTGTGGAAGTTCATGCGCATCCCTTTAATACACGTACCCTGCTGAAATCGCGTGTGGAACTTCCCGCGCACCCCTGAAATACACGTACCCTGATGGAATCGCATGTGGAACTTCCCGCGCACCCCGAAATACACATAGCCTGGACATTCGCGCGTGGAAATTCCCGCGCACCCCTGGAATACACGTACCCTGCTGATATCGCGTGTGAAACTTCCCACGCACCCCGAAATACACGTAGCCTGGACATTCGCGTGTGGAACTTCCCGCGCACCCCTGGAATACACGTACCCTGCTGAATTCACGTGTGAAAATTCTCGCGCACCCCTGATGTACACGTACCCTGATGGAATCGCGTGTGGAAGTTCAAGCGCACCCCTTTAATACACGTACCCTGCTGAAATCGCGTGTGGAACTTCCCGCGCACCCCTGAAATACACGTACCCTGATGGAATCGCGTGTGAAACTTCCAGAGCTCCCCTGAAATGCACGTACCCAGCTGAAATGACGTGAGGTACTTCCCGCGCACCCCAGTGATACACATAGCCCGCTTGCCGTGCTGGTACAGGGTTAGCGCAGCCCTTTGCGCTGGATTGGGGATTTTGATGGCTTTTCCCTGCCCGAGAGTCGTTCTTGGGGGCGTAACTGGCGCTGCTGCAGGGTCGCTGCGCCACTGTGCGCCACGGCTGGTTTAGGTAGCTGGAATCCATGAATATGCTGTGCGCGGAAATGGGTTTTGGCGCACGCGGCTTGTGCAGGGATTCGCACGCGCACACTATGCGCCAGCCACGTGCGCCACTTGTGCGCTGAATTCTATGAATTACCCCCTAAGTCTCTATCTATAAAGTTGAAGAAGTTATGCACGTTCTAATGAGTGGTGTTTTTGAAAATAAAGACGTGAACATGAAAACAGAAATCAGTTCTTACAATGACAATTATGCTCTAAACTAGGGTATTCAGGCTGGTTACCAGTTTGAAACACAGTAAGCCCCAGAGTGGTCCTCGGAAACCAAACCCAGCACCTCCGTGTCTGCCTTGAGGGACTCAGTCTGATTACCTGTGGGATGACTTAAGTGTTTGGGATTTCACAAGACAAAAGGATTTTCTAGAAATTATTACTAGCACAAGAAATCAAAGCAGGGGTTCAGACTGGTGTGACACTACTATGAGTTCTTAAGTGAAATAGAGGATGGGTTGAGATTGGGGTAGGACAAGGCAAATAAACTATGTTTACTATGATTCCTGTTGATACTTAGAGTCCACTGTAAATTAAGATTGGACCGTCAGGGTTCTGGTCATCCGGATCAGGTCTACCGTAAGCAGGGCACCTCTGGAGGAGGGTCAGCAGGGCAGTTCTGGTCAATTGGATTGGCACTTCAACTGGATTGGATTGGATCGGATTGGCCCTTCCGGTCACTGGACACGGTAGATTAGCAGGATTGCGAGTTTTAGCAGGCAAGCATGAATGGTACCAATCCAGACTGGATCATAATTATTCTTTGTTGAAGTTTAGGATGGTTCAAGGATTTGGGCCTAGCTGAAAAAGAGTTCAGCAATTGCTGAGGCTCGGGTTTTGCAAAGTAGCTTGGAATCAGGACAAGATGAAAAGTTCTGGAACATGATGAAGAAGTCAGGAACAAAACGCTGCTTGGAAATGAGGATGTAGTCAGGAATAAGAGTGTGTCTGTGTGTGGTGAAGTTCCTATATTTATCATGCCAAGTGACATCACTAAGTTTATGGTAGGGGCAGAATTTCAAACCACACACACACGGCTGTGATAGATCAGAGGCACTTGCCTTTTTCTGGTTAGAAGTCAGAAAGAGCTGTTATATTTCATGATGTAATTTTGGACCTCCCACATTGATTTGAACCACAATTTAACTTTCCCACAAATGAACATTTCTAAAACTATGTCTTCTAATAAATCAGACACATCCTTTATAGATTTTATGGTTTATCCTGACATCTAGCTCCCATCTCAGTAAGAGCTGTCTTTGTCATTCTGTGGAATTTTGTCAATTCTAATCATAACGGTTTGGCCTAACAATTCCTAATTCAGTACATATATGGGAAATTACCCCTAGACACAGGTATATAATATTATATTTGCAGCATCAATAGTTTTGCCACAATTATATTTTTAGTGTAACTTTGGTTTCTTATGTAGTACAGGGTTCACTCACATCTTCACAGAAAGAGCATGAATTAGATTTAAAACTACCGATTTTTAGATTTGTCCTCCTTCATGTTGCAAAGTTAAAGGTTTTCAAAACTTAATCACAAATAGGCATTTTAAACAACCAATGTCCTTTAGCAGTTTTATTTTTTATTTCTACTTGTCTTTCAACTGCCAACAGCTGTCAAATTCCTTTGATCAGGGTGGGGATCCTGTTCCTGGAGAGGTAAGTTTTCTGCCCCTCCCCTGTGGAAGTGAGTGTTCGAGGCTGCCATTGTCTTTGCTTGAGCCACAGACAAAAGTCTGATGAGGTATTTGTTCAAGTATGCAAGAACCTCCCAGCAGCAATTACGCCTTCCTGCTAGCAGTGGAGTGACAACCTGAAGTGTCATCTTTCCCAGGCTGGGCACTGTCAAGTCAGAATTAAATATTTAATTCCAAACTGGGTTACTTTAAGATTCAACTAAATCCTTCATTTAAAATATATAAAAATGAACACAGTTTATAGGGGATTTTGACATTTAAAGAATTAGGCCTTTCACAAAAACATGTTTTAAACAGGCGATGTTGCACTTTCTTCAGGGAAAAACACCTTTAAACTGAATCTTTTACATCCAATTTTCTTATGCAGCACACACACATTTAATTCAGAATTATTCTGTCCTTGAGTGCTGGGATTTGTCTGCAATCTGGATGTACGTATCCAGCCTTTGCTCAGAGTTCTCTCTGCACAGCTAAAATTGTTACATGTTGCCATTTTTAGCCGCATTTTTCCCTTTGGTACTGAAAACAATGTTGCTGGGCTGTCTTTTTCATGGGATACATATCTTAGCTGCTGTCAGTCAATGAGGCCCGGCTTCTCTGGCCACACTGGATGATTTGTAATTCTTTTACTCTCAATGATTCACTGAAAAATGAATGGATCTAGCGCCAAAACATCACTTTGAAGGTTGCAAAGCTGCCTTTTTAAAGGCATTTTCAATTTTCAGGACAATTCTGCTGCCTTTCTCCATATTGAATGTAACACACCCACGGGCCTGCTCCTGCAGTGAGAATTCTGCTTTTACCCCAACTTTGACTGTGTTTGGCAGGGTGTCCAGCCTTCTGTGGTTGTGACCCAAATGCAGTTTTGCAGCTTTTTGGGCGCACAGTAGTTAGCGCATCAATTTTCGGCTGTTTGTTTTTCCATTTGTAAATTGAGGCAGTGGGGCTCCTTTGTATGGGTTAACATATCCCACAATTGAAAGTGAATGATTTGAATCGAATGGATTATAGAAAAAAGATGACTAGCTATAACCCAATTGCTGCTAATTATCAGTTTTAAAACCTCGGATCTGATGAGGTAATCATAGCAATAAGTCAACATGCACATAGAAAATGCACCACTTGTGGCTGTGAAATGCCTCTGAGTTTTTATAATGAAATGATAAAACACAAAACTGGAGTGGTTTGCAAATATCTCTAGAACCCTCAAGTTGCCGTAAAGAAACAAACAAGCATTATCATTGAAGAAACTTTTATATTACATGAAATACGACAGAAGCACAATTCTTTTTCAGAGACGTTACAATTTAATGCACACTACAAATCCCACAATGCATGACTTTGTTCAATTAAAGCCTGCTACTGGGCAAATGGTGTTCAGCCAGCAAAATTCATGAGTCCCTTGTGGGGCATGAAGCACATTCATGGGGGGAAGTTCTGGGAACCCATATCTCTGTGGGGTCAATACTGTTTGTACTTGATGCCTATTGGCAAAGTGATGCCCTGCATCAGCAACGACAGCAACACAGGCAAAAGCATGACAATCAGGTGACTGATCAACGCTTGTCTTGCTGTGACATTCAATGCCACATCTTCCGGCTGTTAAGGGTAGTTACGGCAAAGGCATAAACGACCGGACCATCAGTAAGATGTGACCAAAACCTTCCTCTTACTCTTTAATTTTGTTCCTCCCATTTCTGGTGGGGCCACCAGTTTTGAGACAAGGTTCACTGACAGAGTGATGTTCGGCAGCAGTTGCAGGACCAGATCTGGTGATGTGTGGTACCAGAGATATAGAGCGGCACATCACTAGGGCACATAGCTCTTATCGGATGGCACTGCATAAGGCAGTGTTTACAGTGGATCATTTAGTATCGGTCTGCCTGTCTAACAAATTGTTTAAGCAATGACCACTGGTTACAAATATATGTGGTTAACTCACAGATCCAATTCTGCACAAGCAATGGAAATGACTCGTAATCGACTATCACATCTTCTTACCCTGTCCAAATGATGAGCTCAAGGCCAAGGCAAGCAAACAAGCCAAATTGGTGCTGACTCAAGTTGCCGACACAAGGGCTCCTCTCCTCCACTGCTGCGCTGCCTGCTGCTGAGGGTGGCTGAACCATGTTGAGGGCGTAGTGAGATGAACTTAGGTCCTAGTTATGATAGCTTTCAGTTAGGAGATGAAACTATCATCCCGCTAAAAAAAATGAAAACGCTTGGTATTACGTTTGACAAGAGATTATCAATGAAGCAACTTGTGAGCAGTGTGGTCTCGTCTTGTGCCTATTACATAAAATGTTTAGCACACTTAAGACCTTTTATTTCACAAGAAAATGCATAGACTATTTCTAGAGCTATAATAGGATCCAAAATCAACTATTTCTCAAGTCTTGTATTAGGATTGAACAAATCCGATTGAAACCAACTCCAAATATGCCAAAATGGCGCTGTTAGAGTCGTCATGAAACTCAAGTGTAGAGACCATATTACACCAGCCAGACGTGCTCTACACTGGCTTCCAGTGGAGTCTAGAATCATGTTCAGAGCCTTGACGATTATACAAAAATGCCTACAAGGTAAAATGCCGGATTACTTACAACAGCTTCTCCCTATAAGAACTAATGTTAGAACCCTGAGATCCAATAACCAGCACCTTCTATATGTTCCAAAATGTCACACTGTAAAGGTGGCCAGTTCAGCTTTCTTAGCTATTGGGCCCACGGTCTGCAATGCTCTTCCTCTCGAGATGAGAAACACTGAATTGCTTGAGATCTTTAAAAAGAAAGCTGAAGACCTATCTTTTCAATTAATCTGTTTTTAACCCTATTAGTGACATTTTATTCATTTTGGTCTGACCTCTGCCTTCGGCTTTTTATCTGTTTATTGTAAAGTTTTTCTCTTCTAGCGCCCTCACGCCTTTGGGTCTATTGCCGTGCTATACAAATAAAATAAAAGTAAAGTAAAAGTGAAATAAAGGTGGCGGGCGCTGCCTGCCACTGTACTGCAGTCTGCAGACTGCTGCCTCTGTGTGGGCATCCAAAATGCCCAGGCCCAGCCAATATCCTGACTCAAGAGATGTTACGTTAATTGACATTACCTCTCTCTCCTCAGTCTCCTGCCTCAGCCAGGCCACGGAGTCTTTCACCCTGAATTTCATTGGCTCGCTGTCGTTCCCCAGTCCCACGCTACTCAGAGAAAGTTGCTTTCAACTTTGCAAGTGCAACAATGTGTTGTTGTTACTTGACACCTGCAAAGTTGGAAGCAACTTGCAAATGGAGTGTACTGTACTTGTGTGCAGTGTGCAAGGGCAGGCCCAGCCCAGGTAGGGTGTTACAATTCACACAGGAGCGCAGCCTGACAGGTGCCAGACACGCCGTCATGGGCAGATTTCATGCCAGGCCTGAGGCTACTGAGGCAGGCCAGCGAGCAGGGATGCTCTTGTCTTATTATCTACTATGCATTATAAAATTCATCAAAGCAAGGTAACAACATGTGTGTGTTACCTTGCTTTGATGAATTCTGCAGCCTGATGCCATCAATTCAATCTGCTGCTGTAAGTGTGAGCTAACTCGGGCCGCAGGCAGCCAGAAAGTAACTTACGTTACTTAAAGTAACGCAAGTTACAAACAATATATAGCACCTCAAAATATCGCCCCAGGGTGGCTTGTTCTAAAACCGGCCCCCAGATCCTCAAGGTCGATAGCCCAGTCCGACCTTGCTCTGGTCGCTCCTCCTGCTCCCTCCTGCAGGGCTAAAAACCTTGGTGTCATCTTCAACTCCACCCTTTCCTTCTCTCCTCACATTTACAATGTCTCTAAGAAGTCAAACTATCAGCTGCAACTCCTCAGGGTTATTCTTCCTTTACTCACTTTCCCCCAGAAGTTCACTGTCTACAGAGGTCTGGTCCTCTCTAGGCTGGACTACTGCAACAGCCTCTTTCTATATCTACCAGCCTCTACTCTTCAACCTTTACAACTTATCCAGAACAGGTCTGCAAGACGTATCCTTAGCCTCAAGCCCAGGGATCATATCTCTCCAGCTCTGAAATCTCTTCACTGTCTCCCTGTGGCTGCTAGGATAAAGTTCAAGACCCTTTGCATCGTACACAGTGCCTTCTGGGGTATGGGACCGCACTACCTCCAACTTTCTCTTCATAAACATCTTCATTCTCAAGCTCTCAGCTCATCAACCTCCAACTCTCTGAGGGTCAGACACTTCTCCAAGCAGAGAGTGGGCGACAGTTCTCTCTCCTCGACTGGAGTCTCCATCTGGAACAGCCTCCCTCCCTCTCTCAAACCTGAGGAGAACCACCTCTGGTTCCGGAAGCAACTCAAGACATTCTTTGTTGCTTCCCCCTTCTCTCTCCCTCTTCTCTGCTGGTGTCCCTGACTGCTCCGTGGACTGGTCACCTGGCTACCCTCTGAACTCAGGCCCATGCTCCTGCATGTCCAGTTACCCTGCCACTGCATCTAGGCTCCCTCTGCACTTAAGGGTCTGTACCTTCAAACCTACAGTCCCTTCTCTCTGCGCTTATGGGCCACCCACTGGCTGCACTTATTGAGTTACCTGAACTTCTCCCCTCCTCTCTGCCCCTGGCACTTCTCCCCTCCCTCTTCCCTGCACTTGCGCAATCTGAATGACTCAAGGCCTATTAGATCGTTGTTTTGTCCTCCCTTTGTTATCCCCTACTTGTCCTGTCGAGCCTAGAAACACTTGTTTACAGCTGCGTTATAAATGTCATATCATATCATATCATAAGCAGCCACTCGATTTATAAGCACTATGCGTGTCCATCACTGAAGTCCTGTTAAAGACAAGCATTGGCAGGCCATTAGGTTTGGCTTGTGTATAAGTATTAGGCATGTGCCAGGCACTGCTGTTAGATGGCCAGGTACTCGCACCCTTTTGTAACAGTTATAACCACTATGGGGTTGCTTGGCAATGCCTTCCCCATGCCTACAAATGGTTGGAATTGCCAATGCTTGTTTTAAAGCGGTCACTTTGGTTGTCCACTTTTGTACTACCAAAATTCGACCTGTTTCTTTGTTTGTTTTAATGTCTCAGTATATGTTTATGAAGGTGTAAAGAAACAGAGGCCGTGGGTCTCGCAGAGGGGAGATGCGGGTATGGAGTAGTGAGGAGTGGCATGGGGGGGGATACAAAAAAATAGAAAACAAACAGGTCAAATTGCGGTCGAACAAATGTGCACCACCAAAATGGCCACTTACAAAATATAAGTTTGGTCAAACCACATAGACCCCAAATGGCAGTCTCCACTTATTTTGATAGAATTGTACCTCAGCGCACAACAACATTAGATTCAATAGAAGCTGTCAGACAACACCCACACCCCACCCCAAATTCCACCCCCCCACGTGAACAATCAAAGATGATATGAATGTACATGTAAGTGATTTTAGCGCACAATGCCTTCTTGCTGACAAGTGGGTCCATTGTCTGTGATTTATGAGCTCAATATGATGATTTTTAGTCTTTCCTACACACATTCTGGGCATTGTTTTCAGCACAGGGATGCAGGTCATAGATTAACACAAAAATGCCAGGATTCAAGTAAAAAAGAGAGCACATTATAAAAATGTGAAAATGCTTCTTTTTATTAAAGACACATATCTTCAGTAGAAAAAGTATATCACACTATTGCTTCATATGTGAACCATTACCCTAAATTACAGCCTGGCGTGCCTAGCTACCGCCTGCTGAAGCCTCAGATGATGCCAAGGGCATCGATCCAACTAATGGCCTCCCTGGATTGTGTGGATGGCGAGTCGCCTCAAGATCACTGCAGAGAATATTACCCTATTTTTCATCATTGCCTCTGCAGTTAAGCCATTTTTTCTTCTAATCCCAAATATGATTTTCACCTTATTAGTAGCATTCCAAAATATGTTTTTTTTCCATTATTAGTAGTATTGTAATGTGGTGGGTAGAGACTAAATAAGAGTGCCATTTTGGCATGTTACACTTGTACGAGGCCGCGTTTCCTGCTTTGAGTAAAAAAGTGACCCCATACTCTCTAGTGCGTCTCTTCTTGTGAAAAGGTCGACATCTGCCTAGGATTAATCATGCTCAGAGCCCAGGTCCATCACGCCTCAAAAGTGACCCTTTGAAAAGTCTCAGTAAACATGTGGACGTCACTGCGAGGGGTTGGGGGGGGGCAACCACCCCCTCTGTCCTTGGAACTGACGGCCCATTGCACCCACCGTTTACTTAAATTCCCACTTTGAACATTCCATAATGATGGCAGCTGGCAGGCCCGCGAGCACTAACAATGGAGAACACAATTGTTTTCGTAGTGGGTATGCCACTCCTGCATGAAGAGCAAGGTGACTGCAACTAGGACAACTTTGACATACCCCAATGCCCAGCCGGGGACCACAAGACTTGGTCAAGCCAATGGTGGATGTAATTCTTTGCAGACGATGCCAGCCTGCCATCCTCTGCGGGTGCCCTGGGGTAAAATGTTGAGCTTTGAGGGACCACCGCCTGCCAAACATGCACGTGGTTCAGTAGCCAGAGGCCTGTTTTGCCAAACACTACTTCGAATTTCTCTATCATGGAAACAGCCATGGGGACAGAAGACTGAAGCAGGCCCAGCACATGCTTCTTCACTGTGTCCATGGCAGGTCTCATTATTGTGCCTGGGGCACCACCCGCAACAGCTTCGTAGCAGCTCTGCTGGTGATTACAATGCTCAGAATCGGTCGGTCCACAGCATGGTTCCCCCGATATATCCTACGAACAGTGTCCCCTTATATCCCCTTATATCCGTCCCAACTCTGTTAAAGCACTCGCACGTCTAAACATGAGAAAGGTAGTCCCCAAAATGAACCATTTTCATGTCTAATATTATGGACCACACAATAAAAAAAGGGTGGCTATAGTGGCTATAGTGGTCTAAATTAATCTGATATAGATTGAGGAGATATTTTCCAATCATAATTGTTTTTATTGTAATTAGTCGACCGAGCGGTCTTACACAAATTTAAATTTAATTTTCACCAAATCAAATTGTAATAAAAAAAAATACTTGCATGCAACTGGTTTGTAAAACCGCCCTGGGGGTTTAGGTGCTTTATAAATATAATAAATAAATAAATAAATAAATAAATAAATAAATAAATAAATGAATGCATTGCTTTCCCTGCTGGTTCTATTGTCTTCTAGTTCTACAATTAAAAGAAGACAATACTTTCACTTCTCCTTGTACTTTCAAATTTCAGGACAGTTGGAAAGTGTGTTTTTTTCTCAAGCCTTTTTCAACCTGCCATAAGGCTTTCAGGCCTCACTTCACTGATGTCTCACTGATGTTCCACTGATGATGCCTAATGAAGGCGAAACCTGTATGCAGTTGTCTGCAGATGGAGCTGCTTAGAGCAGGAAACAGGTTAAACAACACCTTTTGCAGACCTAAATTGCGAGAAGCCGGGCTCATGTTGCTATGTTACTTTGAGCTAACAGAAGAAGTTTGGTGTGTGGTGAAGGACAAGTGGAGATATCTCGAAGAGAAAGACCTGGAAATATTTCATCTGTAGGATCATCATCATCACCCCCACAGCATCATAGTGATCACAGAAGAAAAAAAGAAGCTTGAACCATGTTTACTGACACTCAGGAAGAGAACCACTGTGGGGCTCCAGCATGTCACTCTTTTGCCCTGGGTTCTTGCAGCTGGTCGGAAAATCCCAACCTGAGGATGTTGCCTTTTCAACAGTCACAAACAATGCTGCTCGCCTTGGTGTTGTGGTGGTGCTTCTGCCAAGGTGAGATGTAGGGTCTATTATAACATTAGAACAGCTCATGCTGGCTGCTTCTTAGAATGCTGCTGCAGTTAGTTTACGACTATTACTGTACCTGTCATTTTTTTGGTTTTAAATGGAGAATGATGTTGGCACTACCACTGGAAAAGCTTCCGTTAAGGTTTTACTATTTCCAGTCATAGTAACCTCATGTTCTCCCATGTGCCGTCAGAGAATCTTCTCCATTGTTAGACTGAGTTAAAAGACTGGTCTTTCTACGTTTTCTGGAACGCAATTCTTCTACCTATTGTCTTCTAGCATTAGGTTGCCGCTCAAAAAACTGTATTGTGTCAAATAGAATAGGGGATGGTAAAAAAAATGGCTGATTGTGAGGAATTTGACCATCCGCACGGTGGGTCTGCGCTCGCTTGGGCCTTCTTTGAAATTTTAAATGAAATTGAATGATGGCAGATGAACCACTGGAAACTGTGTGAGGCTATTCCAAACATATTTTCCTATGCTCACCACACAACATATGCATAGACCCATGTACTCTGGGTTGACAGAGCCTACAGGCATGGCCCCCTTGTCATATTTAGTTGGGATATTACAGGAGTACGCAATGCATCTCCAGAAGATGGAGGGCCAAACCTTCCCTGTGCCATGGCCAGACTAATTAACTAACACAGGCTCCATCGATCCCCCCTGTCTTTTGTTGGGCCATGCAACTGGTGACAGCTTTGCATATAATTCACAGGGTAATTAAAGCAGACCGACATGGGGCCTCCCTGGAGAGTCTAACAAAGGAGACAGGAAGCCCCAACACCCTGTGTCAACCTGAAGACAGATCCCACCTTCGGCATAGACTGACAGTTAAATTTTATGTCTGGGACTCCATGATTACAGTTGTCATCCCCGCATGGTACCCCACTCAGAAGGTACAAGTATGTGGTTTGATGGAGCCAGAAAGTCTGTTCTCACGGAAACTTCAAGGGAGACCTGCCACTTTAATCAGGAACCACAGAGAGCTCAATTACCAGAGGTCTCTTTTGATCCACAACAGACAGGAAGATGGGTGGTATTACATGTTTTCACTCCTTTACCCTTTCTGTTGCAAAGCACTCGAGTTATAACCTCACACATAAAGGAGGTAGTTGGTGGGGATCCATAATTGGTTAATTAAGGTAGGATTAGCCTACTACAATCATTTTGGTCCATTTGGCTTTTAAAGAGGGTCAAGCCCCTCTTTTTGCAGATCATCTGAAGGCTTTACAGGAAGCAGAAAGAAGAACTCATCATTGGAATTGCCAGGGAGTCTCTGAACCCTAAACCAAGGACAAGGTAGTTGCCTGCAACAAACTCCTCAGCTGTGGGCCATCCGCCTTAAAGGACGTCATGAGCACAGGAAGAATGTAGTAGAAGTGCCTCGAGGAGCATCTGCTGATACCTGCCTTACAGGACATTTTCGAGCCAGTTGAGTCCCTGGAGCTGCAACCGACTGCAAGGCTGATCGCTGTAACGCCACAGTCACTGAAATACTTCTGAGACGCCTCGACCAGTGCTTCCAAACTGCTGACCAGCACTGAGTAAACGATTCCTGACCCTGAGCCGCCATGTAGGCTTGTAGGCCAGCCTACAGCCGTGCGTCCAGCTTCGCACGGCGAACTGCCTGCCACCTCATACCCGCAGCTGTCTCCCATCTTGATCTCTGTTGTAGAAGCTGCAAAGTGAACTGAAAACAATTCTACCATGTTGAGCACCAAGAACAAGCACAAGGTACATTGTGGTTGTGTACCCCTGATCCTTCTCCGAATGACCCTAGTGACATTTTCCGAGCCATTGCTCCCTTTGTGTTGAAGCCAAGTATCCTTGAACATTGTGATTAATTACTTTGCAACTACTCTCCTGTAATTATCCAGAGTGCATCTGCTTTCCTTCTTTGAAACTGTCTGTCCTCTTTATTCCGTTATAGGGTGGGTTGTATTTCTTAGTGTGCTAGAAATGTCTGTTTTGATGAAAACTTAGATGTTTTTATACAACCTTGACTGGACAGTCCCTTTTATCATTGGGTAATTATTGTATTTTCGCTGTGTTGCAACTAACCAATGATACACAACCTTTTGGGCATAAGCCTGCCGTCCTGTCCACGTTACCAACATTGTACAAGGAAGTTTATAATTTGCCTGTGTTTCCAATCTGTTTGGTTCCCTTCTGGTGTACTAGAGTTGTGGGGCTGATTGATGGTTTAGAAATCCATATTCATCCCTGGATCACTGGTGCCCAGGGCGTTGATTAGTCACACTGCTGATGGCCACACCATTATTAGATGGTTCTGCTGTGAGTGGAGATGTTTCTAATGTTACCTCTGTCAATCCTCTATACTGGGGAGGTGGTTTTGCCACAGGCGGGTCTTGCTGCTGGAAGGTCTCTGCAACCATTCAAAACATTCTCTTTGTTTGATGGTGAATTTTTGGGCAGCTCATATTTTTGGAACCATGTTTTTGCTTTGCAAACCGATCACTTATTTTCTATCATGTAAAAATGAGAGCAGTAAAGAACAGACTGACAATATAGTGACTCACTTTTTGATTTTATTGAAATAAGAAACAACTGTTGTCAAAATACGGATTCACGGTTCGCATACGCTTGGTTTCAACAATAAACACATTGTGTAGCATAGAGGAAGTAACAATGGACAACACAAACACTGCTGTTGCAGATTGCTCTCACCACTTCACACTAGGAATTGAGCTTTTCAAAGCTTCACACAAAGGCGTTGTTGCTTGCACTACAGTGTGCACTGCATCACTACAAATAAAAAAAAAACGGTACAATATGTGCGCCTCTGTTTGGCCCGCCCACCCTGATTCTAGACAGAGGGAAACAATCAGGCACAGGTCAGGACTCTTGGGGTGCTCCCTGGCCTTTGCATGTGTGCATGACATTTTAAAGAAATGGCAAATGCGCAGCCTATTTAAGAGAAGACACAGATTGTACATATGAAAATGAAAACAAACATTGACTGTCCCATCCCAGCTGGCCTTTCTGATGAGCAAGAAAAGACAGGACCACAGATTAAGTTCATAATGCTGAATTATATATAACAAGTAACCAACAACACCTGTCCTTATGCTTGTAGTACCAAAGAGGTGCCAAGCACTGTCATCATCGTCTCCTTGCCAAGATCCTAAGAAAAACAATACAATCAGACATAGGAAATGACTCAGAAGGGCCTCAATGACCGACATGCCTGCAAGGTATATTATAGGAAATAAAAAAAGGACAACAAGTTCAAGGTCTGAATACACATAGGCAATCCCAAGTTGTGTGCACTGCAAACATGACATTAAAAGAAGTGGCGACTCTGTCCCAGCCCTGTGGCTACTCTTGGAAACTGGAAAATAGACTATAAACGAAGTTCAAAATAAATAATTATAACAAGTAACCAACAGCATGCCTAGGTTGTGGTGCTTGTAGCCCGTTGAACGAAATAGTTCTCAATCCTCATCCACATCCTTGTCGAGGGTCAGAATGAGAGGCAGGCCAGGACTCAGCAGAGGTTCCCTGAACTGTGTATGCATGCATATTAAAAAAACATATAATCATTTTTAAAAAATTACTCAGATAACGGCTTAATAAGATCAGAAAAAAAACACCACCAATCACATAGTGTGTGCACTGCAAACATGAACATATCATTGAGTCCCAGCACTGCCGGCCTTTCAGAGGTACCAGTAAAGAGAACACACAAATGGACCTCAGAAGAGATACATAGAAAATGTAAGCAAAGTAGCTAAACAACAGCAAGTGCCCCTTTTCTTTAGCACCAATGCAACACGTACCCAGTGGTGGACTGCCTATAGGGAACTCTGGACATTTCTGGGTAGGCTCCTGCACCCTGGGCCTTTTTTGTGTGGTATTTACCAATTTTATGATAGGATATGATATGATAGGTTATTTATAATATGCTTAATACCCAGAGGATTCTAAGTATAGACCAAGGGATCGAACCTGTGTTGCTTTGTGTCGTCTAGCTTCCAAGGCGAGCACTTTACCGCTGAGCTATCCTCTCGAGATTTTTCCCATAGCAAAAGGTTTGGCCTTGCTAAAGATTTGTAATATGGAGCCACTTTGAACATTAATTCCAGGGCCTCTTTTGGTTTTCCAGGGCTTATTTTGGTTCCCAGTCCACCCCTGCACGACGAGGCAGCAGACCGGTTTGCTTCTCGCCTCTAATCTCTCACCCTCCACTGTAGTCTTGCTTTGCAGGTGCACTTAAAAAACCTCACGTAATCGCACATGGAGTGTTTCTGACCAACAACACACACCACTGCCCAGTAATCACCACAACTCCCATGCATTCTCATAATCAACAAAAGTCGTAACATTTAAATCAATTAATAAAATGCACAAAGAACAATTAGTTGGTTGATTCACACTATAAATCGTCCCATTTATGTAGTTGCAGCCAGTCCAGCACTAGGAGAGGAGGATGAAGGAAAGAGTTGGAACACGCACCACAAAACAGGACCACAATCTATGATTCAAGCCATGACCTTTGATCTAGACACCGGACTGGGAATGATGTATTGTGCGCAAGCAGACACTGCAATGGATCAGAAAAAATCAATGGCAAACATGGTTCGTGTAGTAAGACCTATTTTAATGTTTTTTTCTCCGAATTCTTCATTTCTAAAACGTTGTCATTCTGAACGTGTTTCATGCGATGCCTCTCTTCTTCAGGACTCAACTGTACACTTTATAACTCAGTGCATTAAAGTAAAGTTTGCCGAGACGTAGGGAATCAGTGTGTTAAAGTAATACATGCTTTCATTTATAAAGAGGTGATTAGAATTGTTAACCTGGTTTTCCTTATGCGTTGCTGTTTCTGTTCCTCTTCTGATTGTGCCATGTTTTGTAACATGTTTGGTGTGACCTAAGTAACCTCTGTGTTTAGATAATGAATAACTACATGTTTTGTTTAGTTCTATGAGAACTACACCAGTGAGAATAAAGCATCTACCTGATGTTAATGTATCATTAGAGTGTCTTATATATATATATCAGCTTGTTGGTTTATGGAAGTAAGTGGTCAATTTGGTAACACTATGCAGTGTTTGTGGTTACAGAAACATTGATCTCTTGAAACATTTGTGTAAAGCCGTGTTATAAATGCCATATCATATCATACCATACCATATCATAGAGTCGATGTGTGAACAGTGAAGAGTTACTTTGAATTGGTGTTTTAAGCTAGCAGCAAAGCTGAGCTCCTAAAATCCATATCCAATCCTTCCGGAAAATGAAATTGGGGATTTAGTGGTGGGGTTACAGATACACAGTATTAAAAAATAAATAAAGTTCTGTACGTCATTTCAGTTGTACTGCAATATTATTGTGATATTGTGATTTTACATGTAATTACAGACACATTACTGATTAACCATTCGTAAAACATATAACTACCGCCTGGCCCTGTGTGGCCTTTCTTCTACACAGTCTAGGCCTGGCCACCTAGAGCCACCACTCTCTATTGTCATTCAGCCCACAGCTGCTTGTTTGGGTCTTGTCTTTAGAGATAATGCACTGGTGTGGACAGGTGCATCAGAGGCGTCCCATTGACAGTCTTGTTACCGGTTGAGATTCCTTTTTGGAGCCTACTCCTATTAGGTAGCGTTCAGGAGACAGTGGAAGAAGTTGCCAGCATGTTTACCTTTGGTGTGAGGTGATATGGACAAATTCTGTTTTTAGTTCTTCATTGGCCATGTAACATCAATGTCCTCCTTGGAAGCACATGCATGTTTGTCAGGGGCATGGTCTGTGCTGTTATGTGGCAGTGTCAGTTAAAGAGATGACATAGGGGAAAGTTGTGCAGTTTCTTTCTCCTCCACCTTGTGTCTGCATGTGTTGTTGTCAGTCTTCCAAGGTCCAGGTATTTTAGAACCTCTACCTCCAGACGTGTGCCCACCCCAATATGTAAATCCCACCTGACTCTCTACCCTACTCTTCATCAGCTAGAAACCTCTGCATCATCTATGACCCTTCTCACACCTCCTCTGCTTTCATCTCCAGAATTGGAACTGCAGCTCGCCACAACCCCATGATTATTTGGAAAATCAGGCACCTCCTTCCTTTCAACACAGCCAAGCATCTCTTAACCACTCTTGTCTTCGTTAAAATGGACCACAGTGCTAGCATCCTCTTTGATCTCCCAAACTATGCTTTATGCCCTCTCAACAAGATCATTAATTTCGCTGACAGTACTCTCTTCGAACTCCCTCACTGCACACCTACTTCCTTGTACCATCACCAGGCAAGGTGGCTGATGATGCAAAGCAGGGCCAGATTTAAATCTCTTCTCCTGGTTCCCAAATCTATCGACAGTAATGCACCACTGTATCTATCCTCCACTACCCAACTCTACAAGCCTTCTTGTAATCTCCACTCTGCCTGCTAAACTACCCTTGTGGCTTTGTGTCCTCTCTGTGCTTCCTCTCGCTTTCGCTCTTTCTCTCTTCTTGCTCCCCTTGCATTAAATTCTCCAAACTAAAAGCCTACATCCTCACCTCCAAATTACCCTCTTAACCTACCTCTCATCTGCATGCTGGCCAACATTTTTCCTTTGCCTCCGACTAACCTCTGTCTCTCACTTTCTCTGCTTCCACTGTAGAACTTCACCCTTCATGGTTACATCCCGAGCACATCTGTCCGCAACACCAAGCTGCATTTAAAAATGTCCATTGGCTGTCCTTAATCTATGTATGCCCACTTATGTATTGTCTCCAGTGACAGTTCCATTTACTCCCCTCTACAACCTGGTCAGACTGTCCCTCAAACTCACCCCATTGTAAGAAGCTCACTGCTTCCCATCAAATCTGATTTCTTATCTATTGTACATTTTTTGGTGATCAAAAGGGCATTGTTCATCCTGTATATAAATATAAAAAATAATAAATAAATATTAATAATCCTTAGTCTGATCATTCAAGGACCACCTTCCCAAGGAGGACCCCAACTGTTTCAGTAATGTACACAGCTATCAATGTCACACTTGGTATATGGTGTCTTTGGCATTGTGGCAGCAACTGCATCCAGTGTACAATGAGCTGTATCCTTGGGCCAGGTGATCATGCTTCTTGTCCTTCAAAAATATTGTTGTGAGGGTTTTATTGTGCATTGCGGCTGACACACCGAGGTGAATCTCCGAACAACTTTGAGAAGGAAGAAGCCCCTGTGGAAAGATGAGCACTTCACAACATAAGCAGTGGAATGGCGGATGGATGCCACATGGGCAAACTACAGTGAAGATTGGGTTTTCTGGTATCACCTTCCCCCATTGCAATGCATGCCCATTTCTTCTAAGCCCCTTTCAACTCTTTTTTTTATCACTTTTTGCCACACTGTAGATAGATAGAGGGTTAGATCTGGGCATTAATTAAGGTGGGGGGATGAGGAGGGAGGTGGATGCGTGGCATCCCCCCTCTTTGTTTGCAGAGAAATGTGATCAACACAATGAAATTCGATTAATTGGGCTTGGAGGACATTTTCTCGAGTAACTCACGTAGAAACGTTTTTTTCTCGATCAAGCCGGTCAAGTGGCACAGCGAGTAGAGCAACGCAGGTTCGAATCCCAGCAGGGCCAAACTCAGCCTTTCATCCTTCCGAGGTCGATAAATGAGCACCACACACCGTGGGTAATAATAAGCAGCGCTCAGATACCTGAGGGTTTGTAGCGCTATATAAAAGCCTAATTATTATTATTATCAATAGACGTGTAAGTGAGCCTGCCATCTTGTTGACACTACTCTGCAACTACTGTGACATACGGTCGGGTACCATTTGTTCCTTTTTCTCTGCTACTTGGGTCCTGTAAGAACTGAATTCCTCCCAGGACCTTCATCTCTAAGCCTAACCTTTTTCTCATACCTTTTTCATATTTTGCCTGTAAACACCACTTAACCATCTATGCAATACGAACCAAGGCAAGATAATCCTTCACGTTTTCCAGATTATGCTTTCCTTACGTATGCGACGTTTGTTGCTGATATTTATACCGCCATGTGCTGCTGTTATCTGCATGATCTCCAGGTGCCCTGACACGTCTGAAATGCAGGTTTGAGGGAGCATAGCGAAAACGCAGGATAGCTTTGCTGTTCTGTTGATGCATGTAGACTAGAAGTCTCCTGAACTACTCTGTTTCTAGGAGGTAGGTGTCTGAAGCACAGAGGTACTTGTTTCCAGAGGGCAGCCTTATGTGTCTGTGCTGCTGGGATGCATTGGCTGCAGGTGTGGTCCGTACGTTGGTTTTACAGGCGTAGTGTTGTGCTGATGGGGCCGATCTTTCGGTTGCCATGTGCACGTGGATGTTCTACAGAGTATTTCAGCACAGTAGTTGAGGATGTAAGTGTGAGAGGTAACAGTAGCTCTAAGATCATGCCACTGGCAGCTCAGAGCATTCGTTATGTGTTGAAGTCTCAGTGGTAGTGCACATCTGGGGTGGAAATTGAAGGGACACATCCTTTTTCCGTCGACAAGTGGACGCGTGTGATGTGCACTAGCATTTATGGAAGGGGGTGGGGAAACAGAGAGAAACATGGGGGAAGGGGGTAGTCAAGCTTTTAGTAGTTGTACAAGTCGAGAGTGAATATGATTGATTACAACAGAGAGTGTGGATTCTGTACTAGGTGAAGCACATGGGATTCTGGGAGCTAATCTGCATTCTGTGGGTCCCCAGTAAAGTGTACATTACCTGTTCATGTTTATTTGTAAAACGTTTTGTCCATGGACGAGACATACCGTCTGTGGACAACATTCTACATCTACATGTATATAGTTCTAGAAATGTATACATTGGACGATATATGCAACATAAGGCTGGTGTGCAAGGTCCTAACCTCTGGAATGTGCTGCCTTTCAAGCTGCTGAGACACCATCTCAGTTTAAGAAAGAGCTTAAAACGCTGCTTTTCAACCTGCCGCCTGATTAGGACTGCTCTATACCATGAGTTTTTCCCCACTTTGATCCTGAGTTCTGCCCCTGGTTCTTCTCTATGTATCGTTTTATACACTTTTTGTTCTTCTCGTCTTGTTAATTACGTGTGCGCGTCCTGAGGCCGCTAGGCATGTGGCGCGACGGTATAAGAATTTTAATTGAATAGTTAAATAAACATATATAATTATTGTGAATTGAATTCACCTTATTGATGTAACGTTGTTATTTTCTATGTACTACTTATAACATAAAGTATCATTATACTTGATATCTTTTTTTATAAAAAAAAATATTCTAGTTTCATTATCAGGGAAAGGAGGGATGGACATGTCACAACATGAGTGATCATTCATGTCTTTTCTACATTGCTGGTTGGATTGTGCGGTGCATTGGTCAGAAGTGCAAGTTTCAAAATGCACTATATTTGTCTTTGAACAATTGAACTCGCATTCTCTTGATTCATTACATAATTATAGCAATGCAGTTTCTATTTAGTACAGTACTTGGTGCCAGTCTATATCTGCTGATGCTGGAGTTTGGTCATTATTGTGTTCTTGTGTTTCGTTTTCTTGATGTTCTAAATAGTGGAGTACAAGATATATGTGCTATAGTCTAACATTTATTTTTTCTTTCTAGATGAAGTGACACTTAAAGCAAGCTGAATTACAGAATTATTTACCATGTTTTTCTTCTGCTTCTTGAGTCATGTCTTCTTTGGGAAAGTACGTTTCCAATCATTTCAAGGTATTGCTCATATCGTATAGAGACACATATTTAGCGTGAACTACTGCAATACATGCAATACATTACATATATATTTGACATAAGCAGCATTGATATTTGTCTTTATTTGTAAATGGTACTTTATGTTTAAACAATGGGATGTATTTCTATGTATATACATAAAACAGGTTTTGAATATTTTCCTTTGCTGTTTTCTGAAACAGTCTGTTTGCTATGACAGGCGGAACATATGGAATAGACGGAAGGGTAGAATAGAAGAACTGGAATCGATAGAATGGATGGATCGAACAAAATGAATACATTGAATAGAATGGATGAACTGGATAGAACTGACGAACTGGACTGAATGGATGAACTCGATAGGATGTTTGGGATGGATGGGACTGATGGTACGGATAGAACAGCTTGTGACGATAAACAGCTAGTGCGGATGGAATTAATGAAGCGAGAAAGTGAACGGAATAGATAGAATCAGCAGAGTAGATTGAATAAGTAGAATGAATAGAATAAGTGAAATAAATGCCATAGATAACATAGACAGATCGGATTGAGTAGACGAAGCAGAAAAAGGGACGGTACTGATGACCACCATATCACACCACTATGCTTACTCTCCACTATACACCATCATTCAACTAGAACACAGCTAGACCCCTGATAATTCAGCTTAGCTGTTCACATACAAATACGACCCCATGAACACCTCATCACCCTAATAAAACGCAGCTAGATGAGCACATTACGGCCAGCTGTTCACATTGGCGTTCCTCAGGCCAAACACAGCCAGAACCCAGTCTGGGTGTCCACCAACCAGACTGAACACATCCAAGTGATATCCTCAGCTCCACACCTATTGTTAGGCAGCAGCTATCATCCAACAACTACACCAGCTGCTCACATATCCGGTGCACCTACGCACCATACAACACTCTCTCTACTGACTTGAACTACGGTTCCCGAGGGCCTCCAACCTACAAGTGCTTTGAGGTCATACAAATGATATATAAGGCGCTATATAAATTCCAAGTAACATAACATAACATGATGCAGATGTTTTGAATATACAGCTTCTAAATAATTATGCAGTATATTATTTGATTTAAAGTAATGATTTAATTTAAACATGTTTTGAAAAAAGAAAATATTTCCTTTTAATTATGTTTTTACACAAGCCTTTTGCACTAATTAAACTTGCATGCATGGTCATACATAATATGTAATATTATTGTTGGTTTATTATTGAAAGAAACACTGACATTTAGAGAACATATCTTTCTGCTGGTACGGAATGTTGCACCTCACCTGTGAAATTTTGAAGTGCATCATTTCACTTTAGCAAATGCTAAAATATTATTTCAAAATAGCCTCCAGTTTATCTCAGCATGTGCTAATATCATATGGATGCTGACATGATTTAAAACACATAGATTGTTTCATCACTAATTCAACCTAAAGATTGATTTATGATATTATATTTTCAAATGTTTAATTTGTATTAGTTTGGTTGCAATAAAAATATACCAAGTTAATAATAGTAAGCTCCCCTGGTGGTCCTAGTAATATTAAAGTCACCTGCTCTGATGGTTGTCAGCAAATGTGCATGACTGTTTGCAGACTGAATTAACAGTGTTAAGAAGAGTACGATTGTCGGATACACGATACCTCTGAAGAATACTGTGAGTTCAGAGAGCTTGGTAAAATGACAATATGGTTAACATTCTCTAATAAAACCAATGTATGTGGTTACTTTCCCCTACTATGTACGTGTGAAATTCACTGAATACACTTTGATAAAGCGATGTGATGGTTACGTTGCCCTAATAAAAACGTGTGAAAGTGAGTGAAACACCTTTGAAAAAGGGACGTTATGATTAAGTTAAACTAAAACAAACTTGTGAAATTCAGTTAGACTTTGATAATGGGATGTGTTGGTTGCAGTGCACATTCTAAAATCCAGAGAAATGTGCCAGTTAAGATAAACTATACAACCATCGCTTGCACCCCTACCAAGAACTGCTCAGACTAGCACACAGGACATAAAAGAAGGGATCACAAATGGAATGCATGCCCTTAATCTCTTTATTCACCTCCTTCCTTTCTTTATAATATTGGTCATGTATGCGCTTTGCATGTGTGATTAATAATTAAAACATTTCCCTTGATGCTTTAGTTTCAGGCTTTTCAGGCTTTCCCATTTATCATCTTACTCTGAAATCTCTTCCTGCTCCTCACATTTGATATTCTATAGCTGTTCAACCCTCATAAAGTGCATCTTTGCTCCCTATAGCTCTGCAATATTTTGTACTCCAAAATGTATTGGTTTCCTGCATTTGAGGCCCTTTCTAGATTAATTCATATTCCCTGAGTGTTTCTTTAGTTGTGAATGTATGTCTAATTGTGCTTGCTGTAAAAAGTGAGTCAGTTCTGGAATTATTTGATCTTGATATGATGCCATAATCCTGGTGCAACCCGAGTAGCCACAGGTCTAAAATTAAGAGCTTATTTTGGAATGATTTATGATTTGTGAGAAACCAAAGGATGTCTCACTTTCTAGTCCATAGTGATTTCTCTCTCAGGTGGCCACGGCTCGGCCATCGCCTTTGGATCCAGACCCTGGGGGTTGACCAGTGCTGGAGGATCACATGGGTGAGGGATCTTCAGGTAGTGGCGTTGAGCAACCAATGGTGAGACATGGTATTCCCCCCTTTCCCGTACCCATGCCCTATCCTATTTGAAAGAATCCTCCAACGTCCCAACCCCCCTCTTTCTACACAAACACTGGGCTGAGGAAGAGTGTGATTGAGAGTAAAGAGGCTAACACTTACATATCTCATTGGACATGCCCCGCTAATTGGGTAAGGCAAGGTCAGGCACTTTAATGACATACATCTAATTCCCTTAGCTCTCCCCACACACAGATAAAAGACCGTACATAGAGACACAATCTGATCAACGTGGAACACGAGAAGAAGCAGAACTTCCAGGGCGAAGCTGAACCTACTGGAGCAGGATGACCCATCAAGTGACTAGAACTAAGGGTAGGGAAACCCTGAAGATCACTACAGAAGGTTTTTGCCTCCGGGAAACTCTGAAGGAGATGTGAAGGAGGCCAAATCGTAGACAAGAAGTTTCAAAGACGCCAGTGACCCACCTGGGTGAACAACAAAGTTGGGGAGGCGAGGCCAAGCCTTTGGTATTAACCTGACTCGTGAATCAAAGCCACAGAGACAATAAAGAAATGCATACAACCAGTGAGTTAGTGAAAGACATGAAAGGTCAGATTGTCAGATTGAAGCCGCAACAGTGTATCTCACAAGTGAAGGTTGCACACATGCAGATGAGATGCAAAAGAAAGCTAACCAGTTTTAAGTGGCTGATTACTGAGAAGCCAGTGAAACAGAGAAGCGGAGTGGTTCCGCAAAAGGAATTAACTCACTGAAAAAAAGTCTTAGCGAAATGTGAAATGTTTTGTTATAAAGCAGTGAAGTGAACAAACTCTGAAATGCGTAATAGTCAAGATTAACCCCTGCAAAAAAGGAAGTGAAAAGGTGAATGCTTAAAGAGAAAGATTTATTTTAACTTTTTTGCTTATGGTACTGAACTACCAAGACCAACAGAGTCTGGGGCACATAGTATAAAAGTTTGAGACAAGGGGCAGGAGGCACCCTTCGTCCCTCTTCCTGACTATTCTTGTGTAAGGTGTTTCTCCCTGATTGTATGAAAAAACTGGATGAGCAGCAACCTGTAGGAGTCCTGTTTACGGGATAGTTACACCTTACTGCACACATGAGCAAATGAAAACCCAGGGAGAGGAGTGCGGAGATTGAAGGCCCCTAAAGGAGGATGTAAGGCAGACCTCACTGTGTGAAGGCTGCCAGGGAGGTTAGCAGAATATAGTGCATACCTAAATAAATAAGCAGTCACAGCCTTAATTCATTTAGCAAGCCAGATGATTTTCTTTTATTAAACAGAAACAGGGTGAAACCAGATCCCGGTTATTAATTCAATACTTACATATCTCTGTGAATATGTGCAGTACCTTGAGCAAATAAATAACTAAGTAGTGCTCAATATGCCCACCATGGGACAGGTTTTATTTTATCGTTGGTCACTAAATAATTAAATAACACCACTGAGGTTTCATGGGACAAGTTCCTTCACAGTTGGTAAATAAACAGTTAAATAATATCAATGAGGTCACCTGTAACCATTTCTTTCACAGTTGGCAAATAAATAATTAAGTAACACCAATGAAGTTTCATGGGATAAGTTCCTTCACAGTTGGTAAATACACAGATAAATCACATCAATGAGGTCCCCTGGACAGGTTCTTTCACAGTTGGTAAATACATAGTTAAATGACATCAATGAGGTCCCCTGGGACAAGTTCTTTCACAGTTGGTAAATACATAATGAAATAACACCACTGAGGTTTCGGGGGACAAGTTCCTTCACAGTTGGTAAATAAATAATTAAATAACACCACTGAGGTTTCATGGGACAAGTTCCTTAACTCAGGCATTGGGTCTTGTGAGTAAGAGCCTCCTTTATGTTTGGAAGTGCCAAGAGGCAACACCTGCACCCCTGAATCAAGGGCAGCTGCCCTCTACTCCCAGGCACTAACGGCCCTACATCTACGACCGTCCGCAAAGGACCTGTAAGCGCAGCTTCAGTAACCACCACTGGCTCCTGGTCCAATGTCGAGTGCTCTGTCACCCACAACAAATACCATGCCCCCTATTGCAACTCCTAGGTGGTAGCAGGTGCGGTCGGTAGAGTGGTGGCGCCCAGCCAGTATGGCAGCCTGAGTAACCCCAAGGCTAGGCAACACTTCCAGCCTCTAGGAGTCCTTCCTCAGGTTGGTCACCCCTGGGTGCCTCCAAGCGCTCCTTCCCCCACACAGAGGAGGCGCCCCTGAGTTTCTGTCAACCAGAGTGCGTGGTGTGTGGGCAAGGTCTAGCCAGCCACCCTGTATGCCAAGGCCAAAAGAAAGGACGGCCCTGTTGTGGATCAACCACACCAACCCTCCTCTCCAGAACCAACCCGGGCCCTAGGAGGGCCCTAGAAAATGGATTCACGGGGAAGGGGGCAGAAAGGAAAGAGACACCACCACAAGGCCCAAGACTGCTTTCTCACACAGGGTATAGAATGGGTGCAATCGAACTCACGTGGCCGGGGGTGTGGTGTGTGTGGATGGTTTTATGCCACTTTATACTTGATGGGGAGTGTATCCTCAGTTACCTTATGCTGAGGCGATCCGCCACCACGTACCTCGTCTCTGGTAACACCGGCTAAGCAGTGCGTGCTAAAATCATACAGTGCGCCTGCTGGTCAATGCCATATGGTGGGAGCACAGCAACCATGTTGTAGACGTGCCCCTCTCCGCCCTACCAAATCTTTCCCTTCCTACCTGGCTGCCATGACCCGGCAGGGAAAGGAGCGCTCTGGTCCCTCTCTCAGCAGGAGGTACCAGCACGGAAGAGGAAGAACTGTCCTTCGGAGCGGTGCCGGTACAAAGGCCGCACCGGCCTGCATAATCCCCCCAGGTCTAGGACCCAGAACACCCCTTCGACCCTGATTAGGGGAGTGGAAAGTGGAAGGCCTCAGGTGAGATCCGCTCCGACGCATTGAGCCTGACTGGCCATGCCCATCTTCCCTGGAGATTCCCCCTATGCGTTCTCTCTCTCTCTCTCTCTCTCTCTCTCTCACACTGTTATTCCAAGTGGGAATCTTCCAACGCTCACCTCAGCAGGGGAGCTCTATCTGGTGCTCAGGTGGAATGACCTCACAGAAACCCACGCTCCCCCTGCAGGGGAAGCATACCATTAACCTCAGCGCGCCCCTTGTGCTGCGCTTCCCTACACAGCAAGCAATGTGCCCGCCAATTTGAAAACTGAAACACACACAGCCCCTGGCCACATGGCAAACCCAAACAACTGTGGGTTTACCCTTATATCAGGCGGGGGCAGCAATCTGACTGTGCCACTGGCCTGATTCAGACAGAGAGATGGGTCAAGAGTCCTTCAGGATGCCTCATGCACTGGATTCTCCAGTGCCCCAGGCGGATCATGAAGGGCGTGCCATTACTTGTGGTCTCCCCTAATGTATTTCACATAGCTCTACATGAGAGAAGGCGTGGGAGTTTTATTTGCCAGCCTTCCCCCATGTAATAAAGTATTGTGCAGGGCATGAGGGAAGCAGCCAGTCTTTGCATTTCTAAATAATTTCAATGATTTTAGGTTCTTCGGTAGGTATTACATGTGCATTGTTATAGGGTACAATCAGTCACTGCAAATTAGGAGCAACAGCAGATTCAACATTATTAAAAGGTCAATGTCAATACAGTGCACTGTTGTTTAATTCAGCAATTAAATCGAGCCTATCATATATTGTCATTAAGAGTATGCTTAGTTATATGTCTTTCTTGCTTAGTAATTTTGTTCATGATTATAAAATAAGTGTTTGATAACCCCCTAAGCTGACCACGTGTATACATAATTTGACCACGAACTCCTGAGGGAACCCATTAACCATATAATTGACTGTAAGAGTAGTTTGATCTCTCGACCAATCGATAGCCACAGGATGGCAAGGGCAAAGGATAGAATTGACATGAGAGGCTTGTAACCAGTAACTAGATGCAGTAGCTGGCCTAACTCATAACTCTTAGCTGATTAAACATTGCTCCACCTTTGTAATTCGATCAAAGTTAGATATGTCCCTATTCCTGCTGTGTATTGTGCAGTAACAGAAATGTTAGCATCAAAGACTTTCAATGTTGTCTATATCTCACTACCTCCATACCTTGATGAAAACCTCAATATGTCTATTTGAATCCTGTGGCAAAGTCAAGTATTTTACAATTGTATTAGTCCATTTAGGGTGTACAGAACATCTAAGCCAAAGGTAAAATACATTTTAACTTGTTCTAGTTTTGAGTACCTTTTTCATGTAATATTTTATAACTATTAATTTAGATTTACAGACATTCAACCTCATATGACGTAGTTCCATGAATTCCGCATATCTCGTGTTCAGGTTTTGCATAACCCCTAACATGCAAACAATATTACATTATCCACATGTGCTAATGATGGTATCAATCTACCAGCCACAGCTGTACTACCATGCCTCAAGGAGACAAGGTAGTTGCCCAGTCCATTCAAATACTAATTAAAGTATTTACTTGTGTATAGGCGCGTTACAAATGCCATATATCATATCATATCAAAGACCAGACACACAATTATACAGCCTTGTTGGACCTCGTGTGATATTTACAATGTCTGTGTTTTATTCCCTGATTTGCGAAAAAGTACATGTCCATATTCTCTTGTGAAATATTGCATCCTGATACATGAGTGTGTTATTGAACACACTGACTTTTGATGGCTGTGAATGTCAAGCAAATGCATTGATTTCAAGCTGTTCTACCTGCCAAATAAAGAAATGCTGTGTTCATACACGAGTACTGACATTCCTGTCAATATACAAAAACATACCAGATGAATGCTGGCTTGCCATAACACGGGTAAACCAAACATCAGCAATGTCCTCCCTCTGGATCTGGGCCTGGAGTCAGCAAAATGCCATTTAAATGCAATCAGACGCCACACCTGCTCCTTTGGAATGAACAGATCTTAATGTAATTGTCCACACTTTTTTGTTGTGACTGGTTCCATTATCCATCTATATCTTCCTCTACGCATGGCGCTTTTAAGTTATTGTAAGGTAGAGATTAGCGCTATACAAAACCTCAATTAAAACAAGCACATCCTTGGGTCTGGTACACCATGGGGTATTACAGTATGCACAGAAGCCAGGTGGTTGTGCTTGGAGGAGATGGCTAGAGATGAGATGATGGTTTGACATGAGAAGGGAATACTGAGCTCAAGGAGAAGGATCTTGCATCAGCTCCAGTTGACGAGCAATCAGTAGGAGCCGGACTGTTCCGGCAGAACATGTTGGCCCTATACAGGGCAAGTGGAAGGAAGAGTGAAACAGGAAAGGAGGGCATGTAGTGAAGAGAGGTGAAGGGTAAGGTGGTACATGGGCATGCCCCGAACTTTGAGAAGAGCCATGAAGTCTAGAGATTGATAGTGAAGTCTTCTGGCCCTGTCATGTCCCTGAGCTATTAGTCAGATTGCTGGAGGAGTCACCATGTCAAGTTTAAGAAGTGAGACCAAATGCAGATTTGGCACTGGAGAATGGGGAAGATTTGGTGTTAGACAGCCATTGGTATGGGATCTGGTAAAGCCTTCATCTATCGAGTCTTCCAAGATTGAGCCCACCCTGGAACACGAGGGTATGGCAGCCCTGGGTCAGATATTGTGCTGCATGAGCGCCAACATTTTGCTGTGTCCTGATTTTGATTGTACGTTATGCCTTTGCACGTATACAAATGAAACATTTACATACTACCTTTTACATCTTTTGTTTGGCGTATCATGAGGCGTTCCTTACAGGATGGAATTTTGGCTTTTGCCTCTTAATCTGCTAACATTGACCTGTTACAAATAATATTTATTTAAATCAGATTCTGTTTTATGAGGCTAGGTTCTAGTAAATCTCTTTATTTCTTGAGGGGAGGGTTGTCCTGTGTCCCGGGTTGATGCCTGAATTGTGCTAAAAGTTTAAAAAGGTGATGACAGCCCACCCCATAATGAATTGCTCATTTCCATTTTGGACATACCTTCACATATTTGGTACTGATCTGGCATTATTTTGGACAATATTATTGTGGCAATAAGACCCGAGGCAGCGGGCCAATACTGCACCAGGTAATGCCCAGGGCTGCAGTTAACGAAGCCCCTGGCATTACCGTGGGCGGTAGTGGCCCGCCACCAAGGGTCTTATTGCCATTAGTACCCCGGCCCGTTAGACCGGGGTACTAATTGCTTTTTTTTTTACTGTTCCGAAACGTTTCTGAACAAAAAAAAAAAAAAAAAAACGACCAAGAAAATGGCTGCCGCAATGGAAAGGGAAAACAGAGTCTGTTTTCCCTTTCCATGACGTCCGCTCCCGAAAAAGGATTAAAAAAAAGGTAAGTGGGGTTGGGAGAGGGGAAAAAAATAAATAAAAAAACGTACCTGCGTCACCAGTGGGGGATGAGGGAAGCTCCCAGCCGTGTGGAGGCACAGAGCGGGGATGGCCCCGCTCCGAGTCTCCACACGGCTGGAGGCTTCCCTCGTCCCCCGTTGGGGACGCAGGAACAAGAAGGTAAGTTGGGGGGGCGGTGGGAGGGAAGCAAATAAAAAAAAGACTGACCCGAGTCCCCGGCGGGGGGCGAAGGCCGCCTCTCAGCCGCGGGGATGGCCCCGTTTCGAGCCTCCTCATTGGCTGAGGGGCTGCCACGCCCCTCGCTGGGAACAGAGTAGCCAGCACGCACGGCGTAACTGGAAATACCGCCTGGTATGGCTCGCAAATGAGCCAATCACCACACAGTATTCCCTTTGCGCGGCGCGTGCCGGGTACTAATGGAAAATATTGATCCTGGATTGAAAGAGAAAAGAAGATTACACCAGTTGAAGCTTGAGTCTGTAAAATAACTGATACTGTTATGCAATATTATTCTCTCAATCAATGTATCTAAACATATTTATCATTTGTAAACATGAAAATGGCTTCTAATCTGTGGATAGAGGTCATTTATAGAATTCACTAGAGGCTATTCGATACCTCACTATACTTGTAATGATATGTAACCTTCTACATCAGAGATCCATTGTGTCCATTATAATTGTTCCAAATTCTTACTCCCTAATATCACCTTGTCCACAAACAACTTTCACAACATAAAGAAACATATTCCCATTACCAAACATAATCCCTATTTGCAGACAGTTATATAGAATAAACTTAAACAACAGACATTCTTATCTCCTCATATTACCCCAACACTTTTTTGCATGAGCCCCAAACCATAAATTGTCAACCACTCCAACAAAATAATCCAAGCCGGTAAAATAATCACCACTGAAGATTAGACAATCAACATTTCCTAAACTCACCTTTGCCATGTATGCTATTGGAACAATAATATAAGACTGAAAAACTCCTCAAAAGATGTGATAACATCAATCCTAAACTTAAACTTCAAGACCCTGTGCATTGTCCACAAGGCCTACTGGGGCCTTGGGCCTAAATATCTCCCGTTTTTTTCTTCTGCAGTATCTTCCTACTCAAGCACTTGGCTCCTCCACCTCCAACTCCTTGAGGGTCAGGCGCTTTTCCAAGCAATGAGCTGGGGGCAGATTTCTCTCTTCTGCTGGTGCCTCCTTCTGGAAGAGCCTCCCTGCCTCTCTGAAACATGAGCAGAACCATCTCAAGACTTTTTTTTCTTTTTGCTTCTGCCTTCTCTCTTCTGCTACCTTGCTGATCTTCTGTCCGATAATGCACTGGCTACCTGGCTACTCTCTGAACCATGGGCCCAAGATCCTGCACTTCCAGATGCACTTCCTCCCCTGGCAACCCTGCACTCAGGGCTGCATCTGCAACCCTACACCCCCCCTTACTTGCAATTATCTATCACTTGTTTCTGCACTTGACCCTTGCACTGCCACCCGCTAGCTGCATTTCCTGTTTCAATGTCTGATCCTTTTTCTTGCACTTGCTCCTCCTCCCCTTCCACTGGCACTTCTCCCCTTCCGTCTCCCCTGCACTTGTGCGATCTCAATGTCACTGGGCCTAATAAGATTGTTGTTTTGTTCCCTCTTGCCCTGCCTCACCGTGCCTTGAAACACCTGTGTATAGGCGCAATATAGATCAAATATCATATCATATCAAAGGTCTGGTACAAAATGAGCACTTCCTCCCTGTGGTGTCTAGGAGCCCAATTGTGCTGGTAGGTCAGTCATAGCCATGTCAGGATTCAAACTTTGTACTTCTCGGGACAACTGGCCTTTGGCACCCAACTCCTGCCTTAAAGAGAATGGCAGTATAGCCATGCTACTGTTCCAATCAATTGTGAAGTAATTTTGGACTTCTGGTAAACTTTGACAACTGGGATACCAATGGAGCCTGCTTTGACCTATCAAAATGTCCTCAGAGGGGAACATCTAGAAGTGCAAACCACTACTCTTCAACCAAACCAAACATTTTCTGAAAATCCTTACTTGCCCTCAACACACAAAAGGAATCTAATAAAAGGGACACTTAACACAAAGTCTGCTAAGAGGAAAAGGGGAGAACCATAGGGGAAACGAGGAGGCCAGAAAGCTGGAGAAGATAGTGAAGGAGAAGTGGGCGGAAGTAAAGAATGTCGGTTTTCGATGTATAAAGGTGATGAAAGTGCGAGTGAATCCAGTCAAGGACAGCAGAGAGACATGATGCCACTGAGGCATTAAGAGATTCAGAAAATGTAGAGAAGGAAAAGAAGATCTGAGAATCAGCATAACATTCAGAAGAAAGGTTGAATGCTTTGATGATAGAAACTAGAAGCATAGTATAGTGAGAGAAATGAACGGGGCACAGGACTCACCCTTGGGGGCCCCCTGTATTAAACAAGTTGAGTAGGGGAGGTGTGACCATCCCAGGACACAGAGAATGAGTGATTAGTAAGATAGGACCAGAACAAACCAGTGATAGACCTGGAGAACCCAAATGAGGCTAGAGCAGAGAGCAAAATTGAGTGACCAACGTGTCAAACGCCACTGACAGATGCAGGGGAATAAGAACATATGAGGACTTGTTGTTGCATGCACAAAGAAGTGAGTTGGTGACACAGAGGAGAGCAGTTTTGTGGAGTGCGCAGGACAGAAACTCAATTGAGTAATGGGATGACGAGAGTGGAGAGTAAGAAAGGAGAGATGTGTGAGACAGGATTGAGAAGGGAAGAAATGAGTTGGGGCAGTAGTTGGATAGTGGAGATGGGTTAAGAAAAGGCTTCTTTATTGTGGGGTTGACCATAGTGTGTTTAAAACAGAGATGGAAAGTCAAAGAAGACAGCGTGATATTGAAGAGATATGTTTGAAAGGAAGTAAATGAATGGTAGATAGTGGGTATATGAGGGGAGGGCAGAGGAACAAGCGGGAAAGAAGTGGGATGGGCATGGGCAAGGAATGAGGCAGAATCCAGATCAGCGAGAAGTAGGAACAAGTTAATATACAAAGAGGGATATAAGTGGGTAGGAAAAGAAGGATGGAACATAGCGGGAGAGATAGAGTGTGATAGGGAAGCCCGTAGGGTAAAGACTTTAAGATAGCAACATTCAGCAAAGTCAGATGAAGGGTCAGACACAGGTCGAAGGACCATTTTTTGATAAATTGAAAGAGACAACGAGGGTGATGTTACAGGGATGAGGTGAGTGAAGAGAAGTGGTGTTTTTTAGCTCAAAGCTGAGAGTCTTTATAGGAAGAATGGACTACAGACGAGAGAGAGTTCAGATGGAGAGCTGTTTTTTTCCAGTTGTTCTCTACCTTTCATAGTGGAGAATGGAGAGAGTGAAGGCCAGGTGCCAACCATGATTGTGGCTTTTTTACAAGAAGGAAGAAAAGATTCAGAAAGGTAGACTGCATCGAGAGTAGAAGAAAGGGAATTATGAAAAGAAGTATAAGCAAGGACAACTGGGAGTGTGGAAAAAAGTAGAGAGAGAAGAAAGGGGGGCAGAAAGGGAAGGGATAGGGAGCAAGAATAGGATAGAATAGGCATGATTTTGATCATGTATAAGAGTAGAGAACAAAATACAGAGACATGGGTAGATGGATGGGAGGGTGCACTTGTGATAACAGGGTGAGAAGACCCCTTGAATTTGACACCCCATAATACAGACACCCAAGGAGAGGAAGACCTTTAACGTGGTGGTTCGTGGTGGTCCATGGTGGATTGGCAGTGGCAGGAGGTATTTTCCTCCAACCAGGTATGTGGGCATGGGGAGGTCCAGATGGAGTGGGCAACTCAGGTGGGAATCATGCAGAACACTGGAGGAGATGGATCAACCGTGAAGAAACACTGGAGGCGATGGATCAACCGTGAAGAAAAGAGTTCAGGATTAGTCTGAGTCATGTGATGGGATGCAGTAGGCTGGTGGTGACAGAAGGTTCTTTCCTTCAACCAGGTATGAGGGTATAGGGGAGGGCCAGATTGAGGGGCCACATCACTCTGCAAACCATGCAAAACACTGGAAGTGATGGATCAACCAGGAGGAAAGCGTCGCGGGGCAGTTTGGGTCACTTGACATACCACAGTGGATAGTTGGCAGCAGAAGGTCTGTTCCTCCAACCAGATATGCAGGTGCAGAGCAAGGCCAAATGGAGGGGGAACTCAGGCAGCACATCACACTGAACACTGGAGTTAATGGATGAACCTGGAGGAAAGGATTCCAGAGCAGTCTGTATAGCGTACAGTCCACAGTGGAAAGTGGGCGGCTTGAGGTCCTTCCTTCCAACAAGAAGGGGCGAGGCGCGTACTCCAGTTCCTGGCCAATATATTACCTGAAAAAATGTTGCTGGGTTAAATCCCAAAGTATCCAGTACATTTCATAGGTTAAATCCCAATTGTTGATTCCCTTCTTACACTGCTGTTCTCCTCCTAGCGCTATTGTGTCGCCAACACTCAGCAGGGAGGCTGAATTGCCTTTCTTTTCAGGTGAATCCATTATAATTGCTGTTGCAGTCTCTAGGAAAACTAAGCCTCCCTGATGAGAGTTGGTGACACAAAAGCACTAGGAGGAGAACAGCAGTGCAAGAAGGGAATCAACCCTTTGAACAATTGGGCAGCAATTGGGATTTAACCCTTTGAAATGTACTGGACACTTTGGGATTTCACCCAGCAACCTTTTTTCAGGTAATATATTGGCCAGGAACTGGAGTGCGCGCCTCGCCCCTTATTTGTTTACCATCTTTCTTCAAACAAGGCTGGTGTATGCAGGGGAGGGCGAGACTGAGGGGACTCCTCATGGGACAGAACACTGGAGGCTATGGATGAACCAACAGGAAATGAGTCCAGGAGCAGACCGGATCACATGACGGTCTGCAGTGGATTAACGGAAGCAGGAGATCTTTTACTTTGAACAAGTACTCGGGTGCAGATGAGGGCCAGATGGAGGGGGCACCGCAGAGGCAATAGAGAGCCAGATGGAAGGGGCACCTCGGGTTGCAAACCACACATGTTATCAGAAGGTAATCAGGAAAATCTGAGTGCTGACCACAGAGATGACAGGATCGTTGTCTTCACTATGGTGTACTTCACTGTGGCCTGACTGGCATGGCTGATCAGTTGGTCACAGGGCAGATTGGCGCTTCCCTCACCATTCTGCTTTACTTCTGTTCATCGTCACTTTACTATGCCATCAGCTTGCCATTCGCCGCACTCAGTGGCTTGATCCACCGCTTGCTCTGTGCCTCGCACCGTGTGTTACCTGTGTTCTGTTTTCACTTGGAGCATTCTTGGTGTGATAATATTCCAATACAATATGCTAACTCTGCACTGTTTGAAATTGGTGACCACACACAGAATTGTTTTTTCTAACTCGAAACATTATCACTGATTTCAAACACGATGCTGTGCCTCCCTTGTTGAAAACACTGTGGCGGGATCCTGACACCTCATCACAATTTCGACCAATCTCTTGCTTCCCTTTTTTGACCAAAATGTTCAGAACTGGAGAAACACATTTACTCTAGGAATATATGGATTTCAAACACATCCTACAATCATAGTAGGCAGACTTTCAACCTGGTATGAGCAAAGAGATTGTGGTATTTTGGTTTTCTTAATAACATTGCTAGACTCCTCTGCGACCCTCAACACCTTTGATAATTCATTTCTTCTGGTCAGTGATTTGGTATCAGAAAGCTATCTGTAGAATGGCTAAGTTATACCTCTTCAAATACTTCCAGACTGTAGCTTTGGAAATGTTTGAATCAAAACATGTTCCTATCAGTTGCAGAGTGCCACCAGGCTCTTCCTTATCTCAATTTCTGATCAATTGAGGTTTCAGGTACAAACATAAAAATAAGAACTAAGTATGTAGAAGTTGTAGATTCAGGGTAATATGTGTCTAACACGTATGCTAAAAGAATTAACATACACATATTATGAACAATGCACTTGATGTACTGATGAATATCCACTGCTCTTTTGGTTTTAAACAAACACATATTTTATACAAAGTGTTCAAACTCACAAATATGTAATTCTGTGTACACGCTTATTTTATTGCTTGCATTCTCATTACAACATTATGGGCCTGGTTAACAGAAGCGCTTTGTAATGGCACAATCCCATTGGCAAACGCTCTGTGAATCAGGCCCTATATTTGTTAAACATCCCTTCCAAGGAAGGAGATTCGTCCACATGTCGCCCCGATGCAACTCCTTTATTCCCTCGTTAATAAGCTACTTTGCTACAAAACCTCCGGCTCCTGGGCGCTTATACATACATACATGAATAAATAAATAAATAAATAAGAATAGATGTCCTCATTGACCAAGATTTCTCACATGGCTGTGAATGCCCTAGGTGGCACATGCGTGTGCCCACATATAGTTGCACAACTGATTATTTGTCCTCCACCAAATGGTGATACTTCTGTCTGTTTCTAGGTTTGTAGGCCATGAACCCACATCCATTTCTTTTGTTTGTTGAATCGTGTAGTTATTTTCTTTGGCAACTTTACAGTCAAGGGATCCAACTGCCTCGATGTTAGCTATGACACTATAAACAACCGGATGAAGACAGGGGAGTCAGTGCCCCGTTGCCTCGGGTGCAAGCATCTAACCATCAGATTGGCTCACAGTCCTAGGTTTTCAGAGCTCTGCATTCTATAATGCATGAACTGACTGTAAACAGTTTACACTCGTACAGCCTTTAACATATAGATAGATATTACAACCCGCCCCATGAACTTAGAGCAAACAGAGTGAAGCAGGAGGTGAAGCATGCACTTTAGCATATCTTCTTGGGACCTGACTGGATCCTTGCACAGTCTGATCCCTCTTCTGAATACCCCACCACACAAATATGTCTGCGCGGATGTTAACATTGCCTTCCTCCTTGACTGCATCATTTACTACTAGGAGGACTCAAGTTCTCCTGGTTCTTTTGGGAACTCCCTTAAGCTCCATCACCAAACTGAAATACAAATCTCCCATTATGGACATCCTACTATCTTTTTTTTTAATTTTTTTTTATTTTTATTAAGGTATGTAATATACAATCATAAAGTCATAACTTCATAAACATAATGCAGTGAAACATGAGAATAGATTAAACAATGGTAAAGTGGAAGTGTTCCAGTAGAGCAATTAATTATTTACACTGTGTGCAATGTGAAATTGAGCATATAAGGAACAAATTGTCAATATAATTGAAAACTTACGCATAAGAACTATAGCACAGTGTTGTGCACAACTTAGTATGGAACAAATTCTGCATTATGATGTCTAAGTGGGGGGGAGGACAAACGTAAGACTGACATATGACGAACACAACATATGGAGGGAGGGGGGAGAAAGGGAGGTGGTAGGTATTGATGAAGAGAGGCACATTGGCATATAATGCAGTAAATATTCAGTCAAGTGTCCAGATTAGTATTCGCATATAATGATCTTGGGAGCATCAAAGGAGTGTGAGAGATTTGGAGAATATTGAAGCCAAACGGCCAGTGGAGACTCTGTGCCGACCTTAGGGAGCTCAACAAATGGGTCCATACTTCCCGATGGCCTCTACCCTACATTGACCAAGGGCTGGCCCAGATTCAGGGGTCACAGGTATTCACTGCAATAGACCTGACCAATGGATACTGGACCGTGCCTGTCAGTAGGGAGGACCAATACAAACTGGCTTTTACCTTTGGGGGCCAGCAATACACATGGACCCGGACTCCCTTCGGATACCTTAACTCCGGTAATGAGTTCAATATTTTCCTACATAAGGCCATGCCCGACCTGGGTGCGAGGGGTAACCTGGCTTATGTAGATGATGTCCTCATCAAAGGTTCATCTGTGGAGGAACACATAGCGGAGATCCGTTATGTTCTGACGCAGTTGAGGGCCGCCGGAGCAAAACTTTCCTTTCAAAAAGCACAGTGGTGCAGAACTCATGTTAATTTCTTGGGGTATGAGATTACTCCTCAGGGTCTCTGTCCCCAGGAAAAGAAAGTGGAAGCACTTCAGAAACTGAAAGACCCCACAACTCTGCGGGAACTAAGGAGCCTCCTTGGACTGACTAATTACAGCAGAAAGTTCATTGAGGGCTACGCAGAGATCACCAGACCCCTGATTCATCTCCTGAAGGGGGGGTCAAGTGGGAATGGGGTCCAGAACAAGCCGAGGCAGTAAAACAACTCAAAAGAAGCCTCTCACAAGCGCCTTGCCTAGCTTACCCTGTCAGAAACAAGGAGTTCTTCCTGGAGACAGGGTTCTCTAATACGTGCTTGACGGCAGTATTATACCAAAAGCATGACAAGGTCAATAAAGTAATCTCCTATGCGAGCAAAACTTTATCCTCTGTGGAGGAAAAATTCAACGATTGTGAGAAGGCACTCCTGGCAACGGTGTGGGCATTGAAGAATTACCGCCCGTTTATCCAGGGGGAACACATCATAGTGGAGACTCCACACCAGCCTCTGCAATATCTCCAAAGTGATAGAATCCGGGCCGGAAATGTGAGTAATTCCCGAATTACTTCCTGGATTCTGTCAATGCAAGGCTTTCCTGTGGAGGTCCGATATGGCCAAAACAAGAAGAGTCCCCTCATGCAAGGTCTGGCTGACTTGCATGATTGTGCCAGAGAAAACTGTCTCGAGGACGAAAGTCTAAAAATCAAGGACAACATGGAGGCATACCTTAATTCCCCACACAAAGTCTTTGAAGAGGACAAGTGTGAGGGAATGCCCACTGTCTATGTGGATGGATGCTCTTACCATGTTGACAACAACGGGGAGAAAGAACTGGTGGCCGGCGTAGGGAATGCATGGGTGAATGAGTCCCCAGAACCCTCCGCTGGATACAAAATTGGTCCCCGAAGTAGTCAGGTGGCAGAATTGATGGCTGTGCATCAGGCCATCCTCACTGCTGTCCAGCATCAACTCCACGAACTGGTCATAATCACAGATTTGGATTATGTACGGAACGGGTTCGTGGAGCACCTGGTTAATTGGAAAACCAGAGGCATGTTGTGTGCTAACAACAAACCCTTGAAACATGGGAAGTTGATCCAAAACATTGATGATATGGTCACCTCGAATGAGATGACCATCTATTGGAAAAAGATCAAGGGTCATTCCAAAGTAGAGGGACCAGACAAAACTGGAAATGACTTAGCTGATCAGCTGGCCAAAACCGGGGCCATCCAAGGGGATCTAATTGAGATTGAGTCCCTATTGGGGGAAATCCAGGTCACTGCTATCACTAGGTCCCAGACAAATGCTCACAACGACCTTTCAATTGCACAATGGAGTAAGGAGACCCCTGATGCTGATTTGATTACCGCTCAGAAGGGGGATCCAATAATTGGTAAATTTTACCAGCACATTGAGGACCCTGAGAACTTTCCCCTGACGGATACCGATTACACTGGGAAAGAGGACCTAAGAGTGTTGATGAAATGTCCAAAAATGTTCCGGATCCAAGACGGTTTGTTGGTAAGGAAATCCAAAGCTGGCCACGATCAGTGGGTGGTTCCTACCTCATTCCGAAGCCTGATGTTAAGTCACGCCCATGATGCGGCCACCGCCGGTCATAGGGGGTTTCACACAACATTGGAAATCTTAAGAGAGGTTGCATACTGGCCACACATGGGGCAGGACCTCGACCAATACTTGAAGGGGTGTCCTGTGTGTGCACAATTTCAGCCATCATCCCTCACGCACCGTGCGCCTCTCCAAAAGAGGGGGATGACCCTGCCATGGTCAGATTTACAAATCGACTTTGTAGGCCCCGTGATTCGCTCGGCTAGGGGGAATAAGTACATGTTGACTGTGACATGCTTGTTTACCAAGTGGGTGGAATGTCTCCCAGCCCCAAACTGCAAGGCAGAAACGGTAGCCGCCTTGATGATTAACCACATCTTTTCCCGTTTTGGTCTACCTCAAAGGATTGAGTCAGACAGAGGTAGCCACTTCACCAGTGAAGTGATGACAAAGATGTGGGAGATACTGGGGGTCAAAAGGAAGTTACATATTGCTTACAGGCCAGCTTCTTCTGGGGCAGTAGAGAGATATAACCGAACCATTGTGAGCATATTAAAGAAGTTTGTGGCAGATTCTGGGCCAAGTTGGGATATCCGATTACCTCTGGTCCTAATGGCCATCAGATCTACCCCTTCATCTGCAACCAAAATGTCACCATTTGAGTTGATGACTGGGCGCAAGATGGTGCTTCCTCAGCATTTGCTCTACAGGACCCAAGAGCAGACACTGATAAATGCCTCCACAACTCATGAGTATGTGGAGAATTTAAGGAAACACCTTCAACATGCTTTTGCTTATGCTCAGCGGAATCTAGAAAGATCAGCTGATAGCATGAAGACCCACTATGACCTGAAAACTTCCAGGAAGGAATATCAGGTGGGGGACCGGGTCTATCTATACAATTTCCAAAGGAACCAGGCCAAACAGCGAAAATTTTTGCCTACATGGAAGGGACCCTTTGAGATTATAGACAAAATCTCCCCTGTGGCCTACAAGATCCGCATCCCCAAAGGCGGTTTGGCAGAGGGGGAAGACAAGTCGGTCCACATAAACCAGTTGAAGTGTTGCCATCCCAGGCACACTCTGCAACAACTGGAGGAATCCTCTGGAATCCTAGAGGGTACTGTCTCAGATTAATTCAGTTCTAACTTAAAAGATCCTACATATAGCCTATCAAATTCTGTGTTTCTCAAGTTTATGTGTTCCTGTCTCTTAATTTAAAAAAAATGTGCATGTGCATATCTGTTGAGTTCTAAAATTCATATGCCACCCCACTATATCAATGGTGGGGGAAAAATGTCCATGAATAGGTATTGCCGCTCTTCCTTTGTCGTCCTAGGAGAAAGAAAACCTGGAGACGGGACAAGGAGGACGATCCGGAGACCGGGAGCAGAGACGCGGGGGGCCCAGTGTACCGCCCAATACTCCCATCAGGACCGGCGAGGAGAACCGATCGATCCGACTGGATGGAGGAAAAGATGCTGAACTGTGCCATTTGCAGAATTGGAAGAAGATTATGCGGACATACCAGTGCGTGGGTCAAAACCCTTGTGCACCCGACATCCCCTCGACTCAATCCAAGTGCCGTCGGGCGGGGGGGTTTGTTGGGTGTTCTGACCCACGTTTGGACTATTATGCTACAACATTTGGTGCTGTGGGCTTAGGAAATCCAAGATGGCCGAAAAAGCCCACATGTGCGCCAGAATCTATGAAAACCGCGCAGTTGTGCACACTAAAATGGTTGCCTAACTTGCCACCCACCAGTGCGAGCAGGATGGGCCAGGGTGCCATGAGTGAAATGTGTGCCAAAGGAAAAACCGCACTTTAAAATCACCTTTTGTTTCTCTGAATGCCAGCTCAAAATGCCTATTTGCAACACATCCAAAAATCTCACTGAACACCAGCGGACATCTGGCAGAATAAAGTCTTGTGGGCATACAAAATCTGGAAAGAGTATGAGCCTAAAACAATGTTCATCACAAAACTGGCTGAGCTATGCATGTCAGCAGCCTAACTGAAACTGGATTAAAACCACCAAAATCGAAATGTTTAAATTAAATGAGTGACCTACTTTTGAGTGTCACATAGGTTGCAATTGTTTAAATGTCATAGTTTTGAACTTAGAATCAGCATTCTAGCTGCATATGTAAAAATTGTCTTGACTTAAACTGGGGAACAAAAAGTGACATTTTATCTGAAACCTGGCTTAAGGAACTGAATTCTGCCTGACATCTACCCCCACAGGAGTTAAAAACCTGCTCAGCCACTCTTCCCCTGGCCAAAAGGAGTTGTCACCTCTCTGATTAGATTAGGGGTGGAACAGCTACAGGGAGTTGAACAAAGGCCTTTCCTGGACCCAGGCAGAGGGTTTATTAGGGTAGTCATAAATGGCTTCCTCTTGAACAATGGGCCTTCCAGGGCCCAGGCAGATGGTTTAATGCAGGTGTCGTAAAACAGCTTCCTCTTGGCAGAAGCGGGGAGGGGCAGGGTCTCTGAGCTTGGCAGAAACTGGAAAGACTGGTTTCTGTACCATGTGACCTGAAAAGACACACCCCTGTAGCCAGAATATGGTTTTAGAAAAAGATGAATAACTCATAGTATGGACTTGTCATAATTATTTAAATGATGCCATAATTCTTGTGATTTTTCGGTGCACATTTGAAGACGTGTTAGGACCCGGTGGTATGTTCAGGGGGGTTTTAGCAGTTAAGAGGGTATTACTTAAAATGTATGCATGTTAAAAATCTGACACTTCATCAATTAATGTCCATACTCCTTGCGCACATGTGTGTACATTTGGGGTAATGTCCGATATTGCGAAACCAGTTAAAAAGTGCAAATGTCGCCATTTCTGAATGCAAGCTCCCAGGAAGAGCAGATTTGGACAGGGTACACCTCCTGTGATATGTGAGGGGTGCATATGATTTTAAAACAATATGTACCTCTGCAAATATGTATTTGGTTCAAATCTAGATTTGTGTGCAAGTTGACAGGAGGAGTGGACTTTCTGCAGGCTGTAAAATGACATCACTCTGACACAACTTAGCTCCCCCAATCAGGGGAGAAATGAAAGCTTGGCCAATGACAAGTGGAGAGGGGTAGAGCTTAGTGATGCTGCTCACACACCCACTTTCAAAACACATAAAAGCAGACAGACAGGACAGATAGGGACTTTCAAATCCATTTGCTGCGGGACGCTCTGCCGGGAAAATCCATACATTACCTCCATCAATCTCTAGAGAAAGCTGTGCAGAAAGATCCAGACTTCAAATCTATCAATATCCAGAACCAGAGGCAGAGCAGAGCTGACCCAGATCACTGTGAAGTGCAGAGACCAGACCAGAGTCCAGTCTAAAACCTGACCAGATCCGTGGCGAGGCCCATTCTAATTCAAGAATATAGTGTGAGTACCTAGCAAGACTGTGCAGAACCAATCTCTTAGTTAAAATAAAATAATTCAATCTATTTTAATCTAAGTAGAACTGCCTCCTAACTGTCACCTGTCATTTGCAAAGCTGTCACCTGTCATTTTCTAGTTGCTAGCGGTCATTTGTCATTTTGAACTTTAAAATTCCAAATCCGAAAAACTACCTTTATTTAATCGCTCAATCCTCCGTGACCGTTTGTGCTAGAGACTTGCAGTAACTTTCCTCTGAAAGCTGGGAATCGTGGCTTTTCTACGAACCTAGAACCGCATTCCTACCCCCGATACTTTTGCTGCAATCGCGAAAAACGCACTCGCGAATTTGCCGCGATTTGCAAATCTCTCAACGTGTGAAAACAGCAGTTTTCTTGCTTTCAGTTGCCAAAAATTCGTTTAACCTGCTAGTTACTCCTAGATCCTTGCTAAAGTGAGCCTGGATTAATATTAACTTGATACCACTCACCCTGAACCTCTAGAGGGAATTAAAAGCATTTTAGCGTATTTTCACTTCATTGCCAGCACATATAAAAGCATTTTGGGCCTGTGTTGTAAACTTCTGTAGTCTAAGCTTGCTGGGGTGAACTGAATTACAGTTGATTGCATTTCTGAGAACTGTGTGATTTCCTTCCATTCCCTTGCATTGCATAAAGGGGGGGGATTGCCAGAGAAAAGTGATTACATTGTTTTGTTGAACGCATATTGAGTATTTTCTGTACTGCATTTTCATTCCACCTTGCATCCATTTGAAACCTTAAAGTATTGTTGCTATCTTATCCATCCTATAACCACTCATCATTGATTATAAAGAAGTGTGCTAGTGCCAGACTATCCATTATTGATTACTGCTCAGATTCAGTGTGATATTCAATTATTAAATTATTATAAAGTGTGATATATATATATATTGTTTAAATTATCAAATAAACCTTTTAACTTGCAAAACAGAACTACTTCTTGGCTCAGGGGGGTCAGGGGGATTCTAAGAGAGGGGTGTTATATAGGGGTAGTCATCCAGAACGCATGAACTGGACATAAAGATATATCAATAAGGGTTTCCATTCAGTATCCCAGACTAGGCATTGACTTAGCTGTAGTGTTGAATTGAATCCTCTTACAGCCTCTAGCATGATACTTGCTATGACGCTGCTCCAATCAGAATCAATCATGTCATCTTCTCCCTCACTACACAATGGCTCATTGCTACAGTAAAAATTGTAACAAACTGATTTCCTGTTCCTTCGAGCTCTTTGCTTCCTGTAGTTATGTGGACAGAGCAGCAGAGAAAAAAAAATGAACGTGCGTTTAAAAGTTCACTTTCAGAGTAGACCTAATTCTGCAGTGGAGACACATTTCTATTAGTGGGTTATGTTAAATGAAGTTTTATTAGTCAGGTTAGTTATTAATAAGGTTAGTTATTAATTTTCAAATGTGTCTCTTGCAACATAGGCATTTCAGGTGAAAAATAGTGTGCATTTTGAATGTGCACATGTGTGCTTTTAACTGGAAAAATAGATTTGCATCTTATATGTAAAAATCGTTTTTGACTGAATAGCCTGTCTTTACTGTGGGATGTATTTATCCACGCATCCCAGCCCTACCTCAAAACTGTGCAGTACTGACATGGAAAACATCATGATGGACAGAGCTTCCCAGAAAATGCACAGGGAAATGCATGAAGAATAGGCTGCCACTCATTTTTGCCGATGTTATGGGCACAGAAGGACACTGCCTAAAACCACCATTGGACTACCCACACAGTAGTCTGAAACCATTGGGAATGGCAATGCTGATTGCCAAAAGCAAACCCATAACTGTTGGGAATTCATTTTCTTAAATCCCAAAAAGGGGTGCAGTACCAGTACTCACCACTATACAAAAGCCGGTGTTTTAAAACGACCAGATTTTGTAGAAAACTGAATAAATGAACCCAAAGCAAGCCAAAGAAAGACTTACTGAGAGGTGGATCCAATGTAAAGTTATATTCTGAAGTGACTTGAAGGTTTATAGCAAGACTGGCTGAGCTGTGGATTTCAGCAGTTTAAGTAAATTTGGACTGAAAGACACTACAAATCTAAATGTTTAAAAGAAATGAGTGACCTACTTTGTGTGTCACATAGGTTGCAATTGTTTAAATGTCATAGTTTTAAACTTAGAATCAGCATCCTAGCTGCATATGTAAAAAAATGTCTTGACTTAAACTGGGGAACAGAAATGACATGTAGCTAAAAACTGGCTTAAAGAGATTCGAATTTTGCCTGGCAACTACCCCCCATCAGGAGTGAAACTTGAGTCACAGCTGTGTTCCCAGGCCTATCTGCCTTTTGCTGGCCACACTAAGGATATGCCATCTCTCTGATAATTGAATTAAGGGGAGCCCCCACAGAATACAGGAGCTCTGAACAAAGCCCTGTCCTGACCCAGGCAGATGGTTTATTGCAGATGTCGTAAATGTAGCTTCCTCCTGGAAGGACAAAGGAGGGGCACTGCCTGTGAGAGCAAGCTGGCTTGGCAGAACTGGAAAAACCAGAAATTCAACCTTGTGCTGGAAGGAAACCACACCCCTTTGGGGCCAGAACATAACTCTAAAAAGATGAATAACTCATAGTACGGACTTGTGAAAATTATTTAAATGACACCATAATTCTTGTGATTTTTCTGCCCACATTTTAAGAGGTTTTTAGAACCGGTGGCATGTTCAGGGGGGTTTTAGCGGAAAAGAGGATATTACTCAAAATGTGTGCATGTGAAAAATCTGACACTTCATCAACTAATGTCCATACTCCTTGCGCACATGTGTGTAAATTTGGGTTAATGTCCGGTATTGCAAACCAGTTAAAAAGTGCAAAATATTGCCATTTCTGAATGCAAGCTCTCAGGAAGAGCAGAGTTGGAACAGGGGATACCTCCTGTGATATGTGATGGGTGCATGTAATTTCAAACCACTGTGTAGCTATGAAATATGTATTTGGTTCAAATCTAGATTTGTGTGCAAGTTGACAGGAGGAGTGGACTTTCTGCAGGCTGTAAAATGACATCACTCTGACACAACTTAGCTCCCCCAATCAGGGGAGAAATGAAAGCTTGGCCAATGATAAGTGGAGAGGGGCTGGCTAGTGATGCTGCTCACACACACCCATTTTTAAAACACATAAAAGCAGAGAGACAGGACAGATAGGGACCTTCAAATCCATTTGCAGCTGGAAGCTCTGCCGGGAAAATCCATACTTTACCTCCATCAACCTTCAGAGACCCAGACCAGACCAGCAGAGTAGAGCTGACCTGTTAACAGAACCAGAGAGAGCTGAACCGGAGTCCAGTCCAAAACCTGACCAGATCCGTGGCGAGGCATATTTCTAAATATAGTGTGAGTACATAGTAAAACTGTGCAGAACCAATCTCTTAGTTAAAATAATATAGTTCAAGCTATTTTAATCTAAGTAGAACTGCCTCCTAACTGTCACCTGTCATTTGTAAAGCTGTCACCTGTGATTTGCTAGTTGCAAGCTGCACTTGTCATTGTGAACTTTAAAATTTCAAATCTGAAAAACGACCTTTATTTAATCGCTCATATCTCCGTGACCGTTTGTCCTAGAGACTTGCAGTAACTTTCATCTGGAAGCTGAGATCCTAGGCTTTCCTAGTGATAGTGATAGTCCTTGTAGTTCCTCTGTAATCGCGCCCGGCGCACCCGCGAATTTACCGCGATTTGCAAATTTCTTCACGTGTAAAAATCTGCTGCTGCTTGCCTCTCATTTGCCAAAAATTCGTTTAACCTACCAATTACTCCTAGATCCTTGCTAGTGTGAGCCTGGACTAATATTAACTAGATACCACTCACCCTGAACCTCTAGAGGGAATTAAAAGCATTTTAGCATATTTTCACTCCATTGCCAGCACATATCAAAGCATTTTGCCGGTGTTTTCAACTTCTGTAGTCTAAGTTGCTGGGTGAATTGAATTACATTTGAATTGCATTTCTGAGAATTGTGTGCCTTCCTTCCATTTCCTTGCATTGCATAAAAGGGGGGGTGAATTGTCCAAGAAAGTGATTACATTGTCTTTTGCTGAAATCCTATCAAGTTATTTTCTGTACTGCATTTCATTCCACATTGCATCCATTTGAAACCATAAAAGTATTGTTGCTATCTTATCCATTTCATGTCAACTCCTTAGTGATTATCAAGAAGTGTGCTAGTGCCAGATTCTCCGTTGTTAATCTTTATCATATCAGATTAAGTGTGCTATTCAATTATTATTTATTCTAAAGTGTGATATATATACCTATTGTTTAAACTATCAATTAAACCTTTTAACTTGCAAAACAGAACTACTTCTTGGCTCAGTGGGGTCAGGAGGATTTCAAGAGAGGGGTGTTATATAGGGGTAGTCATCCAGAACGCATGAACTGGACATAAAGATATATCAATAAGGGTTTTCATTCAGTATTATAGACTAGGCGTTGACTTAGCTGTAGTGTTGAATTGAATCCTCTTACAAATTGGGGGCTCGTGCCGGACGTTTGGGTTAGATCTACCATTTGTGCAGATTAATACAGCGTGCCAGCTGACCAGATACACATATCCGGTCGGAGCACACGCTGTGTTACGCTGTAAAGCACTTCTCAAAGGAACGCTCTAAGAAAAAGGTCTGTTTTGCAAAAATAAAATACAAACTTCTGAAAGTCAGGACAGAAACCAATCTCTAGAATGACGACTTTAGTAGACATGAAAATAGCCAGAGAGCACTTCTTACATAAGTTATTTAAGAGAGGTGAGTGGACTCACCAGGACCAAACAGGCTGGTTGCAGGCCATCACACCCCAAATCACGGAAACAGGGTCAGATATATGGAGAGACCAGGGTCCCTTACATGTGGCCCTGAGTGAACTATATATGTCCTCTAAGGCCAAGGATGAGCACAACAAGATTGCCAGGGTAGCGGCATATTTATATTTACATATGGGAGCCATGCAGGACAAATGTGCTGAAGGCCAAGATTTGGTGAGTAGGCAACTGCTGGCATTACAGAAGGCCCAATCTGATCTGGACTCTTCTGAGCAGAGGCTGCAGAGGAGCCAGGAGTCAGAAAATGATAGTAGGCAGTATATCATTAAAATAAAAGAGGACATGGATATACTGCAACAGGAAAAGGCTGACCAGGATACTAGATTTCTGGCCCTGCAGAAGGAGCACCAAGACAGTTTGGACTCCTTACTGCAGAGCCAGAAAAAGCTGGAGCAACAATTAGACTTTAACAGGGCATGCACAGAGCAGGTAGCCACCCTGCAAAGTCATCTAGATAGAGTGAAGGTAGAGAGCAACAAGCTGATTATGAAAGACCTGGATACCCAGGCAGAGTTTGATGAAGAACGCCAGAAAGCTGGTGCCTTCCAAAGGCAAAGGGACGACCTGGCGGCACAAATGCAGGCTCTTAGTCAGGAAAGAGACGCCTTAGGCCAGGAAGTCTGCCATTTAAAAAGAAAAATGGAAGAAAATCACCTGGCCCACCAGGGACTGGGTGACCTCCAAAAAGAACACCAGAACTTGTTAGAGCACACCAGGAGGGTGGAGGATGCTCTAGCAAGAAAGGAGCAGGCCAATAGGGACACAGCTCAGGAGGTAACCCTCCTGCAGCAAAGACTGGCCCAGTGCTCCAGGACCAATCAGGAAACACAGAGAGAGAATGAGGCTCTCTGCCAGCACAATGATAGGCTCCAGCAACAGGTAGCGATGCAGGAGAGACTGATAGAGTCTAGTAAGGCCTTAACTGAGGAACTGAAGGCACAAATGCAGGCTCTTGCATTGCAACAGGGAGCAGGGGCGGATAGAGATGAGGTTCGCTGGGAAAGGGAAGCTCTGTAGCATAACCTCAGGAGCCCTAGTACCAGAGGCCCTCATACCTCTCAGTTACTGGACTCTGCCACCCCCATATTCCCTGGCGCACATGAGCACCGGGCCACAGGGATGGCAGACTACTATCCAGACAAAAGTATGGGGCTCATAGGCCAGTACCACCCAGGTATGGAGGGGCGGGCATCCGGGTATGGGCACCCCAGCACAGTGCAATTTAATGGGGAACCCCAGGAGAGTAGGCCCATTAAGGGCATCCTGAAAACCTCTGCCCAGTTAGGTCAGTGGGGGGGGTACCCATCAAATCCTGGCAGCAAGGAGGAATCTGAAGACTCCTCTGAACTGCGCAGGACACAGGAGACCAGGTCCCCACATTCGGCCAGCCATTCCCAGGCTCGCAGAATCCGGGAAAACCTGGAAGAGCAGACAGGAACCTCTGGGAGCAGTGCCTCTGAGTCAGAGGATGAATGGACAAGGGTTACCCGAACCAAAAAGGCCAATAAGGCAAAAAGGGCCTTGCTTAAGGACCCCTTAAAGCAGATTAAGGCGATCAGGAGCGTCATCACGCCTTACCATAAGAACGCTAAGTATTCTGTTTGGGAGCACTTAGAGTTGTTTGAGCAAATGATGGAGACTTTCCATTTGAAGGACAGCCAAAGCTGTATTCAATATGTAAAGTGGACCTTCTCCCCGGAATACTCCAGTTTCTTTGCGGGGCTGGAGGACCAAAATCATTTAAGATGGTCCACCTATAAGGCGGCCATCTTGAAACATTTTTCTGTTCACAGAAATCCTCAAGAGGCTCGCAAGGCAGCCTACAATTTACAATGTGGGGAGGATCAGGCCCCACAAGAATTTGTGCAGGAGTTAAAGCGTGCTTTTGCGCAGACCACCAGAAGGGTGCGCACAGACAGTAGAGAATTCATTAATACATTTTTTCATGCCTTGCCCAAATACATAATGACCCAGCTCGTGAGGGATTTTCACGAGAAAAGATCTTTAGACTGGGTCATTGAACAGGCTACCCGGATCTATGCGGTGCAGAAACCGGTAGATAGCAAAAGTAATGCCCAGAAAAACCCCAAAGCCAACAGCACCCCTGCTGCTGCCAAGGTGGCAGAGGTAAAGGTCACCCCCGTTTTGGATTTGGAGATGGGGGGGCCTAAAAACCTACCTGCACCTAATAATGCTAGGCCCAGGAGGTCCTCGGGCCAGTCACAGACAGGGAGCCAGGGAGGCAGCCCCACAAATGGGGTCCCTCGCTCTCCTGATTATGTAAGTCCCCGTTACAAGGGAAATCGACCCATCCTGGGTTATGTGTGGACTCCTCCAGCCCAAGGGGGGGGATCCAGCCAAGCACCTAACCCAGGGAACTTCCCTCCCAACTTCCCACCGGAGGGCAGAAATTCTCCAAATCCTGGGCAGAACTTTTTCCCCAGGTATCCACCCAATTTCCAACCCCAAAATCATCCATCCTTCTTTCCCCAATTCCCTGAGCCCAGACAACCTAATCCGGGAGAGGGGAGGCCAAGGGTGGAGGGGTACCCAAATCTTCCCAATCCGGGGTATTACCAGAGAAGGGACAGCTACCCTTCCCGGGATCAGCCCAGGGGAGAAAACAGGGCCCCGTATCAGCCTGAGCGGGTTTCCCAGTTAGAGCGCCAGGTTCAAAACATGGCGCGGGATCTGGGTCACATACTGAGGGCTCAGCAGAACCCTCAGATGGGGGTGCCGGCGCAGAACGCACCCAACTCTGGACCTGGTGCTCCAGAACAATGACGGGGGCAGCACCCCGATAACTCACCGGTTCCCAGGGAGGAGGCACAAGGGGAAGGGGGGTGTAAAGCCTTGGAGGAAGCTTCCTTCCTCACTTGTAAACAGCCCCTGGAAACCCAGGAACCGGAAACAAAATCTCTTGCCCCTGAAAGTCTGCCTCCTAAGGAGCAGAGGGGGGGTAGGAGAAACAAAAGACCCAAACAGACACAGTTTGAGGAGGAGGTACAGATCTTCCAATTTGAGGTAGAGGGATCCTCAGAGGATCCTGGGAAAAGGATCTTCTCCTTCAGAGAGGGGGGAACTCCTCCCAAAGAAAAATGGGACCCTAGGGATGCATATCCAGACTGGGGAGATGTGGAGACTGAGCTACCGCCGCCCACCATCTCATCCCAGAACCAACCGCAAGAAAATCCCCTGCTTCAAACCCATCCTGGTGACTGCCTCCAAAAAGGGGGGGGCGGCCCAGAACCAGAGCCAGGGGAACCCACAATGGCTCTGATCTCCAGTTGCCAAATTTTTCTTTCAGATTCCCAAGGCTCTCCACAGAATTCTGCCCAAATTTCTTCTCTTGCAATGTCCAAAACCAGAAAATTAGCCCACCAGTTGTCCAAAAATGTACATTATCTGTGCCCCCTTGAGGAGAAGGAGGGAAGATATTATGCCCCGGTACAAGTACAGGGGCAGGGTACAATTTTGGCACTGGTGGACACTGGATCTCAAGCTACCCTTCTGTCCAGAAGGGCCTTTGATGAACTGAATGCAGGAAGGGGAGAGAATTACCAAATTCCTCTCAACTCACTTCCTGGACAACTGCAGAACTTTGACGGGAAGGAAATTCCCGTCGAGGGGACTGCAGACTTGGACATTAAAATTGGGCGACACAAGTTGAAACACCCAGTTATAGTTGTGACTCCAGAGGGCACCCCTTGTTTACTGGGGAATGACCTCCTGAGAAGGTTGTCACCCCTAATAGATTGTGTAAACAAGGTCCTCTGGACCCAGACTAGCCGACCAATAAAATTAAAACAGAGTGTCAACCATGTTAGTTTAAACGGCACCTGCCACATGGTTGAACAAAAACCTGACCAAGTAGAATTTCACTTCCAGAACAACCAAATTCCAGACGTGACAGTAATAGCAGTAGGACAACAGACTGGTGATGGAGGGTCCTCTCTATTTCTGGAAATCAACCTTCCTTCCAGTTTAAAGTGGTACTCCACGCTGGAAGGAAACACTCTGAAATTCTTTACAAATCCACAATCAGATATTACCACTCCTATAGTCCAGGAAGATGTGAAATCAGCTCAGAGCCTGGCTGATATTCAGCAAATTGGAGAGCAGTTGTTCATCCCTGTCCAGTTAAATGATGGGAAGGACTCTGTTCTCGCTCGAGTGTGTGTGAACAACGGTAAGAGCTTCATCAGCGAAGCCATGTTCCGCCAACTCCCAAAAGTTCCAGCCATTCCCACATTCAAACTGATAGACAAATGGGAAATGGACCTGGAAGCGCCTAATTCCAAACATCTCCTGCCAAGCAGGTGTATGCTCAAAATCTCCATTGGCAACAAGGGCATAGTCCATCATTGTTGGGTCGTGCGAGACGTCCCTGCCGCCTTTTACTTAGGCAGTGACATTCTCAATCGCTTTGCCATTAGTTTGGACCTAATAAACTTCAAAGCTTGGTCCCGATTAGCGGATAATCCCATGGGCTTTGATGATCCAGAAAAAGCATTTAGGTCAGCTCAATTGCTACCTTATGCAGTTGAAATTCAGATCAAAGAGGAAGTCACCATCCCAGAAAGGACCCGACAATTCCCCCTGGAAGTGAAAGCTAAAAGAGGACAACATTTGAAAAACCCTGATGCTTACATACATCTAAACGCTTCTCTCCAACAGCAAGGGTTGGGGGTAAACCCAACACCATTAGTCAACATAGAACATGACACCATTCTAATAGAGGTGGATAACAGCGACTTAAAGAGTATTACTCTAGCCGCAGGCACCATTATTGGAATGGCGGTTGATGACCGACATTTTTCCATAGATTTAGGTAATGAACTGTTAGGGCCAATCCCCAAGGACTGCTTTGACAGTGACAGTGATGACAATACAACACCAGACAGGATGTTTACCCGGCATGGGGGGAACTTCCTGGTGTACACTTCTTGCCCTTATGGTAAGGAAGATGTGACTTGTGACTTCAGGAGAGATGAGGTGATTTTCCAGGTCCATGAGGGCTGCCTTTCCCACCTGAAGCCTCCAGTCCAAATCAGCACTCTGACCAGGGACTTCTCCACCCAGCTGGAGGAGGCCGCTGAAATAGCCAAACCAGAAGTCTTTCCAGGCTTCAGGCAGATGGTGGAAGAGAGAGTCAACCTAGCTGATGCCTGTGTGACTCTGGAACAAAAGCAAAAGTTGAAACAAGTTTTCTTGGATTTCCAAGATCTCTTTGCGGTAGACTCATATGACTGTGGTCGCACTGACATCCACACAACAACAATCCCCACGGACCCTGGCATGACTCCAGTGTTTGTGAAGCAATATCGCTTGCCTCTCGCATCAATGGAGTCCCTTACTGAAATAATTAAGAACCTTGAGTCCAGGGGAATAATCCGTCCCATCCACAGCACCTTCAATAATCCGGTGCTGGGAATATTGAAGCCAAACGGCCAGTGGAGACTCTGTGCTGACCTCAGGGAGCTCAACAAACGGGTCCATACTTCCCGATGGCCTCTGCCCTACATTGACCAAGGGCTGGCCCAGATCCAGGGGTCACAGGTATTCACAGCAATCGACCTGACCAATGGATACTGGACCGTGCCTGTCAGTAGGGAGGACCAATACAAGCTGGCTTTTACCTTTGGGGGCCAGCAGTATACATGGACCCGGACTCCCTTCGGATACCTTAACTCCGGTAATGAGTTCAACATTTTCCTACATAAGGCCATGCACGACCTGGGTGCGAGGGGTAACCTGGCTTATGTAGATGATGTCCTCATCAAAAGGTCATCTGTGGAGGAACACATAGCGGAGATCCGTTATGTTCTGACCCAGTTGAGGGCCGCCGGAGCAAAACTTTCCTTTCAAAAAGCACAGTGGTGCAGAACCCGGGTTAATTTCTTGGGGCATGAGATTACTCCTCAGGGTCTCTGTCCCCAGGAAAAGAAAGTGGAAGCACTTCAGAAACTGAAAGACCCCACAACTCTGCGAGAACTAAGGAGCCTCCTTGGACTGACGAATTACAGCAGAAAGTTCATTGAGGGCTACGCAGAGATCACCAGACCCCTGATTCATCTCCTGAAGGGGGGGGTCAAGTGGGAATGGGGTCCAGAACAAGCCGAGGCAGTAAGACAACTCAAAAGAAGCCTCTCACAAGCGCCTTGCCTAGCTTACCCTGTCAGAAACAAGGAGTTCTTCCTGGAGACGGGGTTCTCTAATACATGCTTGACGGCAGTATTATACCAAAAGCATGACAGGGTCAATAAAGTAATCTCCTATGCGAGCAAAACTTTATCCTCTGTGGAGGAAAAATTCAACGATTGTGAGAAGGCACTCCTGGCAACGGTGTGGGCATTGAAGAATTACCGCCCGTTTATCCAGGGGGAACACATCATAGTGGAGACTCCACACCAGCCCCTGCAATATCTCCAAAGTGACAGAATCCGGCCCGGAAATGTGAGTAATTCCCGAATTACTTCCTGGATTCTGTCAATGCAAGGCTTTCCTGTGGAGGTCAGATATGGCCAAAACAAGAAGAGTCCCCTCGCGCAAGGTCTGGCTGACTTGCATGATTGTGCCAGAGAAAACTGTCTCGAGGACGAAAGTCTAAAAATCAAGGACAACATGGAGGCATACCTTAATTCCCCACACAAAGTCTTTGAAGAGGACAAGTGTGAGGGAATGCCCACTGTCTATGTGGATGGATGCTCATACCATGTTGACAACAATGGGGAGAAAGAACTGGTGGCCGGCGTAGGGAATGCATGGGTGAATGAGTCCCCAGAACCCTCCGCTGGATACAAAATTGGTCCCCGAAGTAGTCAGGTGGCAGAATTGATGGCTGTGCATCAGGCCATCCTCACTGCTGTCCAGCATCAACTCCACGAACTGGTCATAATCACAGATTCGGATTATGTACGGAACGGGTTCGTGGAGCACCTGGTTAATTGGAAAACCAGAGGCATGTTATGTGCTAACAACAAACTCTTGAAACATGGGAAGTTGATCCAAAACATTGATGATCTGGTCACCTCGAATGAGATGACCATCTATTGGAAAAAGATCAAGGGTCATTCCAAAGTAGAGGGACCAGACAAAACTGGAAATGACTTAGCTGATCAGCTGGCCAAAACCGGGGCCATCCAAGGGGATCTAATTGAGATTGAGTCCCTGTTGGGGGAAATCCAGGTCACTGCTATCACTAGGTCCCAGACAAATGCTCACAACGACCTTCCAATTGCACAATGGAGTAAGGAGACCCCTGATGCTGATTTGATTACAGCTCAGAAGGGGGATAAAGTTATTGGTAAGTTTTACCAGCACCTTGAGGACCCTGAGAACTTTCCCCTGACGGATACCGATTACACTGGGAAAGAGGACCTAAGAGTGTTGATGAAATGTCCAAAAATGTTCCGAATCCAAGACGGTTTGCTGGTAAGGAAATCCAAAGCTGGCCACGATCAGTGGGTGGTTCCTACCTCATTCCGAAGCCTGATGTTAAGTCACGCCCATGATGCAGCCACCGCCGGTCATAGGGGGTTTCACACAACATTGGAAATCTTAAGAGAGGTTGCATACTGGCCACACATGGGGCAGGACCTCGACCAATACTCGAAGGGGTGTCTTGTGTGTGCACAATTTCAGCCATCATCCCTCACGCACCGTGCGCCTCTCCAAAAGAGGGGGATGACACTGCCATGGTCAGATTTACAAATCGACTTTGTAGGCCCCGTGATTCGCTCTGCTAGGGGGAATAAGTACATGTTGACTGTGACATGCTTGTTTACCAAGTGGGTGGAATGTCTCCCAGCCCCAAACTGCAAGGCAGAAACGGCAGCTGCCTTGATGATTAACCACATCTTTTCCCGTTTTGGTCTACCTCAAAGGATTGAGTCAGACAGAGGTAGCCACTTCACCAGTGAAGTAATGACAAAGATGTGGGAGATACTGGGGGTCAAGAGAAAGCTGCATATTGCTTACAGGCCAGCTTCTTCTGGGGCAGTAGAGAGATATAACCGGACAATTGTGAGCATATTAAAGAAGTTTGTGGCAGATTCTGGGCCAAGTTGGGATATCCGATTACCTCTGGTCCTAATGGCCATCAGATCTACCCCTTCATCTGCAACCAAAATGTCACCATTTGAGTTGATGACTGGGCGCAAGATGGTGCTTCCGCAGCATTTGCTCTACAGGACACAAGAGCAGACACTGATAAATGCCTCCACTACTCATGAGTATGTGGAGAATTTAAGGAAACACCTCCAACATGCTTTTGCTTATGCTCAGCGGAATCTAGAAAGATCAGCTGATAGCATGAAGACCCACTATGACCTGAAAACTTCCAGGAAGGAATATCAGGTGGGGGACCGGGTCTATCTATACAACTTCCAAAGAAACCAGGCAAAACAGCGGAAATTCTTGCCTACATGGAAGGGACCCTTTGAGATCATCGACAAGATCTCCCTTGTGGCCTACAAAATCCACATCCCCAAAGGTCCTTTGGCAGAGGGGGAAGACAAGTGGGTCCACATAAACCATTTGAAATGTTGCCATCCCAGGCACACTCTGCAACAACTGGAGGAATCCTCTGGAATCCTAGCGGGTACTGTCTCAGACTAATTCAGTTCCAACCATAAAACATACCACATCTAGTCTCTAAAATATTGTGATTTGCATGAAACTGTCTCTTAGTTATACTGTTCTTTTTTCAAAATAAGAATGTAATGTTTCGTTATGATGAAATGCATATGCTGCCCCACTATCTCAACAGTGGTGGAAAAAACGTCTATGAATAGGTATTGCCGCTCTTCCTTTGTCGTCCTAGGAGAAAGAAAACCTGGAGACGGGACAAGGAGGACGAACCGGAGACCGGGAGCAGAGACGCAACGGGCCCGGGGTACCGCCCAATCTTCCCATCAGGACCGGCGAGGAGAACCGATCGATCAGTACCGGATGGAGGAAAAGATGCTGAACTGTGCCATCTATTGGAAGAAGATGAGGAAACATCCCAGGTCTTGCGAGTCCCATTAGTGAAATAGAATGGCCATCGCAAGAGGGGGGCTTGTGGGATGTATTTATCCACGCATCCCAGCCCTACCTCAAAACTGTGCAGTACTGACATGGAAAACATCATGATGGCCAGAGCTTCCCAGAAAATGCACAGGGAAATGCATGAAGAATAGGCTGCCACTCATTTTTGCCGATGTTATGGGCACAGAAGGACACTGCCTAAAACCACCATTGGACTACCCACACAGTAGTCTGAAACCATTGGGAATGGCAATGCTGATTGCCAAAAGCAAACCCATAACTGTTGGGAATTCATTTTCTTAAATCCCAAAAAGGGGTGCAGTACCAGTACTCACCACTATACAAAAGCCGGCGTTTTAAAACCACCAGATTTTGTAGAAAACTGAATAAATGAACCCAAAGCAAGCCAAAGAAAGACTTACTGAGAGGTGGATCCAATGTAAAGTTATATTCTGAAGTGACTTGAAGGTTTATAGCAAGACTGGCTGAGCTGTGGATTTCAGCAGTTTAAGTAAATTTGGACTGAAAGACACTACAAATCTAAATGTTTAAAAGAAATGAGTGACCTACTTTGTGTGTCACATAGGTTGCAATTGTTTAAATGTCATAGTTTTAAACTTAGAATCAGCATCCTAGCTGCATATGTAAAAAAATGTCTTGACTTAAACTGGGGAACAGAAATGACATGTAGCTAAAAACTGGCTTAAAGAGATTCGAATTTTGCCTGGCAACTACCCCCCATCAGGAGTGAAACTTGAGTCACAGCTGTGTTCCCAGGCCTATCTGCCTTTTGCTGGCCACACTAAGGATATGCCATCTCTCTGATAATTGAATTAAGGGGAGCCCCCACAGAATACAGGAGCTCTGAACAAAGCCCTGTCCTGACCCAGGCAGATGGTTTATTGCAGATGTCGTAAATGTAGCTTCCTCCTGGAAGGACAAAGGAGGGGCACTGCCTGTGAGAGCAAGCTGGCTTGGCAGAACTGGAAAAACCAGAAATTCAACCTTGTGCTGGAAGGAAACCACACCCCTTTGGGGCCAGAACATAACTCTAAAAAGATGAATAACTCATAGCACGGACTTGTGAAAATTATTTAAATGACACCATAATTCTTGTGATTTTTCTGCCCACATTTTAAGAGGTTTTTAGAACCGGTGGCATGTTCAGGGGGGGTTTAGCGGAAAAGAGGATATTACTCAAAATGTGTGCATGTGAAAAATCTGACACTTCATCAACTAATGTCCATACTCCTTGCGCACATGTGTGTAAATTTGGGTTAATGTCCGGTATTGCAAACCAGTTAAAAAGTGCAAAATATTGCCATTTCTGAATGCAAGCTCTCAGGAAGAGCAGAGTTGGAACAGGGGATACCTCCTGTGATATGTGATGGGTGCATGTAATTTCAAACCACTGTGTAGCTATGAAATATGTATTTGGTTCAAATCTAGATTTGTGTGCAAGTTGACAGGAGGAGTGGACTTTCTGCAGGCTGTAAAATGACATCACTCTGACACAACTTAGCTCCCCCAATCAGGGGAGAAATGAAAGCTTGGCCAATGATAAGTGGAGAGGGGCTGGCTAGTGATGCTGCTCACACACACCCATTTTTAAAACACATAAAAGCAGAGAGACAGGACAGATAGGGACCTTCAAATCCATTTGCAGCTGGAAGCTCTGCCGGGAAAATCCATACTTTACCTCCATCAACCTTCAGAGACCCAGACCAGACCAGCAGAGTAGAGCTGACCTGTTAACAGAACCAGAGAGAGCTGAACCGGAGTCCAGTCCAAAACCTGACCAGATCCGTGGCGAGGCATATTTCTAAATATAGTGTGAGTACATAGTAAAACTGTGCAGAACCAATCTCTTAGTTAAAATAATATAGTTCAAGCTATTTTAATCTAAGTAGAACTGCCTCCTAACTGTCACCTGTCATTTGTAAAGCTGTCACCTGTGATTTGCTAGTTGCAAGCTGCACTTGTCTTTGTGAACTTTAAAATTTCAAATCTGAAAAACGACCTTTATTTAATCGCTCATATCTCCGTGACCGTTTGTCCTAGAGACTTGCAGTAACTTTCATCTGGAAGCTGAGATCCTAGGCTTTCCAAGGACCCCAAAGCAATAGTGATAGTCCTTGTAGTTCCTCTGTAATCGCGCCCGGCGCACCCGCGAATTTACCGCGATTTGCAAATTTCTTCACGTGTAAAAATCTGCTGCTGCTTGCCTCTCATTTGCCAAAAATTCGTTTAACCTACCAATTACTCCTAGATCCTTGCTAGTGTGAGCCTGGACTAATATTAACTAGATACCACTCACCCTGAACCTCTAGAGGGAATTAAAAGCATTTTAGCATATTTTCACTCCATTGCCAGCACATATCAAAGCATTTTGCCGGTGTTTTCAACTTCTGTAGTCTAAGTTGCTGGGTGAATTGAATTACATTTGAATTGCATTTCTGAGAATTGTGTGCCTTCCTTCCATTTCCTTGCATTGCATAAAAGGGGGGGTGAATTGTCCAAGAAAGTGATTACATTGTCTTTTGCTGAAATACTATCAAGTTATTTTCTGTACTGCATTTCATTCCACATTGCATCCATTTGAAACCATAAAAGTATTGTTGCTATCTTATCCATTTCATGTCAACTCCTTAGTGATTATCAAGAAGTGTGCTAGTGCCAGATTCTCCGTTGTTAATCTTTATCATATCAGATTAAGTGTGCTATTCAATTATTAATTTATTCTAAAGTGTGATATATATACCTATTGTTTAAACTATCAATTAAACCTTTTAACTTGCAAAACAGAACTACTTCTTGGCTCAGTGGGGTCAGGAGGATTCCAAGAGAGGGGTGTTATATAGGGGTAGTCATCCAGAACGCATGAACTGGACATAAAGATATATCAATAAGGGTTTTCATTCAGTATTATAGACTAGGCGTTGACTTAGCTGTAGTGTTGAATTGAATCCTCTTACATTACTTATATGTCCATGTTACTCTGGCAACACATATAGCAATGCACCACACCCATGTGGTGGTTCTGCATAAAAAAAAAAATGCTACCTGTGCAGTAGTGCTGTACTCTGTGCTGTAACACGCCAAATATCCTTACATACCCTCCTTTTGTTTTTAGAACTTGGCTACGATCCAAGCCAATTCCTAAAAACAACTTGTTCTTTTTCTTCTTTTCACAATATAGCAATCCAACAAAATGAATATTCATGTGCATCAATGAAAAAGTTGCAATCAACACAGTATTCATCTGAGTTCATTAGTTTACAAAATGTTCTACATTTGCCTTCTCAGTGGAAGTGGCATTACTCTAAGTTTCGATTTTACAAGTCAATTAAAAACAATAAAATAAAACAACTAACTAAAAAAAATAATTAATATAACAAATTAAAATAAATAATCAAAATAATAAATACGTGGAACTCTATATGTCAGGACTCTTGTCTGCCTCTGATATGTCCCGACCAGCGATGTAATTTGGTTCATTCGAGTACACTTTCATCTTGGCAATCTTGGATCCATAGGAGTCATCTTTTCTGGCATTCTGGTTATCTTGTCTTCACCTCCACCTGGAGGCAGGCATCTTTTGTTCTTCATCCAGGGGACTCCAGGACTCCATCGTCTCCCGTGGCCTCTGATCCCAGAACCTCCGACCAAATAATGTTAATTTTCTAAATCAAATAGAAAAGAAACAAATTAAGTACATAGCACAAAACTAACTTCACCCTTTGCCAAAAATAAAACATGCTTGGTAAAAACATTTCGTTTTTTTTTTTTTTTTTTTTTTTCCTGAAATTAAACACAAGTTAAAAAGAAAACAAGCACATATAAAACAGCATTCAATATTTAATACATTTTCTCTCTGCACACCAACCATGAGCTTCCATTATATATATTTATTTATTTATTTATTTACTTATTTCATATTATATATTTTTACATATATTACAGTGTTTATGTGCAATTATAACAATCAACTTTTTAACTTCTCTGTCACTGCCTCCTGATTGTACCCATTTATTTTCTCTTTTTGTGTGCAAGGGACTTTATCTGTTTCTACATGCTCAAGCTGCCTGATCTCATGTCTGGGATGGCATGGTTTGATTTGATTTACATGGACAAACTGCTCTATTACGTTTCACCTTCATTTTTCAAAATTTTATAAACTACAGGAGAGACCTTATCTATAATTCGAAATGGCCCCTGCCAGGCTGCTAGAAATTTAGAATTTTTCTGTTTACTTTTTCCAAAATGAAACTTGTACACCTGATCCCCTACACTGTATTCCTTTACTGATGTCTTTTTGTCATAATAAGACTTTGCACTGTCAGCAGCTCTTTCCAGATTCCTCTGCACAAAAGCAAATGCATGTTGCAAATGCCTCCTCAGTTCATCAATATATTCATGAACTGTGGATGCACTCACAAGTGTCTGCTCATGTGTTCTGTATAGTAGGTGTTGTGGTAACACCATTTTCCTACCTGTCAAGACCTCATGGGGGCTAACACCTGTTGCTTTGGCAGGAGTTGATCTGATTGCCATCAAAACCAACGGTAAACGTAAATCCCAGCTGGAACCTGCTTCTGCCACAAATTTCTTTAAAATATCCACAACAGACCTATTGCTTCTTTCAACTGTACCTGAAGACGCTGCCCGATATGCTATATGTAGTTTCCTTTTCACACCTAGTTTTTGCCATACCTTACTCATTAGAGTACTTGTGAAATGACTTCCTCTGTCTGACTCAATTCTTTGTGGCAACCCAAATCTTGAGAACACATGGTTCATCAGCAATGTGGCTGCTGTTTGCGCACTACAATCTGGTGCAGGAATGCATTCAATCCACTTCGACATCAAACATACCACACTTAAAATATAACGGTTTCCCCTGCTCGACCTTTTTAAAGGACCTACATAGTCTATTTGCAAATCTGACCATGGGAGAGTTAGGCCTCTTTTCATCAATGGTGCACTGCATTGGTGAAGCAGGTTTAAATTGGGCGCATACTAGACATCTTCTAGTAAATAATTCCACATCTTGGGATATATGTGGCCAGTAAGCATAATCTTTTAGTATTTCTAATGTTTTTTGTGAACCTCTATGGCCTGCAGTTATGGCATCATGTGCATGGTGTAGCATTAGCCCTCTGAATGAAAGGGGTACTACCCACTGTATTTGTCCTGTTATGGACTCTCTAATCATGAGTCCATCCTGTAATCTAATTCGTGTTTTGTTCTTTAATAGCACCCTCAACTCTTCTTTTCCCATACAATCATTTTCTATTAAAGGATTTTGTTCAGGATCTATCAAATGATTATAATAGATTCCCAAAATTCATCATTCTTTTGTGCCTCAATCAAATCTTGATCTGGCGTGTCATGACTCCACTGTACCACTGGTTGATCTACCTCCTTTGGTGCTTTAGAACGTGTTACTGCATCAATTTGTATTTCACCCATTAAATAATCAATAGGTACCAATTCTCCCATCACAGCCCCAATCTTAGCCAGGTGGTCTGCCTTATCATTTCCCTCCTTATCCTCTCCTGGTGTTTTTAAATGCCCACAAATTTTTCTCCAGTATATTGTAAAATTATTCTCTGACACCAATTTGTCTATGGCTTGTATCATTTTTCCATGTTTAAGTGGCTTTTTGTTGTATGTAACCATGCCTCTTGCTTTCCAACCAGGCAAATACTCCACAAAGCTATTCCGTGCATAGTCAGAATCAGTCACCAGGACAATTTCACTGAACTTTTTATCAACTGCAGTAGCAATTGCTTTATAAATGGCTGCCAATTCCGCCACCTGACTGCTCCTAGCTCCAATCCTCATCCCTATACTGGGGACGCCTTCACATTTCAACCAGACATTTCCTATTCCTGCCACTAATTGTTTATTACTGTCATTTGCAATGTGAAAAGCACAACCATCCACATATACAGTTGGCAAATCCTTGCATGTTTTTTCATCAAAAGCTTTGTGTGGTGATTGTTCAAATTCCTGCAAACTAGTTTCCACTTCCATTTCATTTGGTATTTGTTCAGCTGCGCAGTCATGTAAGTCAGCTAACCCTTGAGCAATTGGGTTCTTTTTATTTTGTCCATATCTCACTTCTACGGGAAAACCTTGTAATGCCAGCGTCCACGAAGTGATTCTGGGCTGCGCTAGATTACCTGATCTAATTATTTTACTCTCTAAAAATTGCAAAGGTTGATGATTTGTTTCAATAATCATCTTTTCTCCCTGAACAATGGGGTGGAAATGTTGTAGCGCCCACACAGTGGTTAATAGGGCCTTTTCACATTCATTAAATTTCATTTCAACTTGGGAAAATGCCTTACTTGCATAGGCAATGGTTTTGTGATTCAAATCGTGTTTTTGTGATAACACTGCTGACATACAATGTTCAGAAAAACCTATTTCTATAAAGAAATCCCTGTCCTTTATGGGGTATGCTAAACATGGTGCCTTTACAAGATATTCCTTTAATTTAGCCACTGCATCAGACAGCTCTTTTTCCCATTTCCATTGAGTATTCAGTTTAAGCAGTTTAGTCAATGGTTGAGTGATTTCTGCATAATTTTCAATGAACTTTCTGTTATAGCCTGTCATCCCTAATAAACTTTTTACTCCTTTCACATTTTTAGGATCTTTTAATCTTTGTATGGCCTCTATTTTCTTCTTTTGTGGATTTAGCCCATGTTCAGTCACTTCATGCCCTAGAAAGTTCACTTTTTTCTTGCACCATTGTGCTTTTTGCAAAGATACTTTGGCGCCTGCTTTCTGCAATTGGCCAAGTACATGTCTTATTTGATCAAAATGGCTTTTCAGGCTTTCATTTTTTATCAGGACATCGTCCACGTAAACTATTGTTCCTCTTTCCGCTGCATCAGGCATGGCCTTTCTCAAAAATATGCCAAATTCACTCCCACTATTGATGTACCCGAATGGAGCTCTAAGCCAGGCGTATTGAGTCCTGTCAAATGTAAAGGAAAATAAATGTTGTATCTCCTCTGCCAATGGCAAGCACCAATATCCAGAGGTGAGATCTAATATGGTAAATACATTTGAACCATGTACCTGAGCTAGGCCCTGATCAATGAATGGCAGTGGCCATCTAGATACTGGTACTCTTTTATTTAACTCTCTCAAGTCTGCACATAGCCGCCATTGACCGTTTGGCTTTAACACACCTAAAATAGGTGTATTGGATGTGCTATGAATGGGCCTGATGATTCCCCGCGATTCCAAATTTTTAATAATCTCTGCCAATGATTCTAAACATGCCAGCGGTAGTCTATACTGGTGTACAAACACTGGATTTCTGCTACACCCTTCTGGTAGTGTGGCCACATGTAAATCAGTTAAACCACAATCATAAGCATCTTTTGCAAATACATCCTTAAACTCCATAAATATCTCCCTCAGATTGTCCCTATCCTCATTGCTTTCACACGCATCCGCTAAGGAGATCTGCTCTTCTACCATTTTGGAAAACCTTCTGGTAAGGGAATCTCGGCACTTTCCTCTAACTGTGTGGCTGTGTCTTTTTGTAAAGCTGCCACTTTTAAATATTTTGGCATATCAGCTTCCACTTCAATGGGCTGATTTTCTGTTTCATTTTCATTTAAATTAATTATTATGCAATCCTCTTGATGGCAGCACACTGTCTCATTTGAATCATAAGGATACACAGAATGAATTTTAAATATTCCTTTGGGCTGAGAGTCCAGGTGTTCTGGCAACTCACCCTTGGCATCTACATACTTTTCAGGGATATTTCCGATCACCATGTTATTTAAATCTGCAGTATAATGTGATTTTTGTATGGCCATTCCCAATGGAGAGTTTTCCTCTAAATGAATATCCTGACAACCTTTATTATTTACCATCATTTTTACAGATCCTTCACCAATGTCTACCAATGGAATGTATTCATAATACAGGCCTTGCTGTTTTATGGATTCATTCAGGCATACAAATGCATCAGAGCCTTTCATCTGCTGTCCATTTTTGCATTTCAGTGTTATTGCAAACTGTTTTGTAAATGCAGGAATAATAGTATCTTTCCTCATGTGTAATTCGATTGCATAAGGAACCAGTTGTGCACAATGATAAGCCCTTCTTTTGTCTTCAAATTCAGGTGCCGGACCACCTAGACGTGACCATATTTTTTGATTAAGGAAATCTAACACCATACACATTCTGTGCATGATGTCATTGCCCATGTAAAATTCATTTTGTGCTCCACTCACTATCCATACATTATGGTAAATTGTTTTCTGCCCAATGCTAATTTTAAGCATGCATCTGCCTGCAATTCGGTTTTCAAAGTCTGGACTGTCCAACCCAGAAACATATTGGTTTCTAATCCTAAATTTCGGGATTTTTTCCCTCTCCATTATTTTTTGCAACAATTTCTCATTAATGAAACTCCTTTCATGTCCAAGCGCTAAAGTGGCTTTTATTGTTTTAAAATAGTCATTTATACCAACATGAACCCATGGTTGCTCATCTTCCATGTGTATTTCTGCCAGAGTGGTAATGTGTTTTTCTGAATCTGTTTTAGGAGCAATATTCTGTTTGCATGTTTTCTCTTTTAAATAAAAACGTAATGTGTGCTCATCTATGGCAGTCTGCCAATTTTTCCTTGGGTCCAAGTATATTTGTACAGGTAGTTTTTCATTGTCGCTCTGCATTTTGTCTTGACACATTAATATAACAGTGACACTAGGTATGCAGCTATTCTGGAGATATACCTCCACAGCATCATTTGTTTTGGCAACGGTGTGACATTCATTTATATTGCTGTTTTGTGATTTTAGTTTCTTAGGCCTCAATGGTTTTTTGGTTAAGGACCACAGCACTCCATTCACCCCATCTATGAGAGGAGACAATCTTTTCAGGCAATCTGTCCCCATTAGAAATGGAATTTCACAAATAGATGTGATCAATACCTCTTGTTTCATTCTGTGCTTTCCTATTTTTATGTCAACCTCAGTTACACCTATGATGGGCACCTCCTCCCCATTAAAGTTATGCACTGGACCTTGATTTTCCTTCACTGTGATCTGACTCTGTGGGGGTCTCCCTTCATTGATACTCTTTACCAGCTCCTTGGACATAATTGTGGCCTGTGCGCCAGTGTCAATCATAGCAAAGGTGTGGCATTTTTCTTCTACAGTGATGGGTGCAAAATATCTGTTCTCAACTTCCTCTAATACACATAAGAAGTGTGAATTCTTACTGATTTCAGGGCTCACCTTTCTCAGGTCTTTTTCACTTTTGGCTAAGCACATTGGTAAATGGAAAGACATTTTTCCCTCCTTTTTACCCATTTCTGCACGAGAGACTTTATTCATTTCTCCATGATCAGAGGTTTTTTGGAGTGTGGCCACTGTTCGCCCATCCATCTGGGTAACATCAGAGACCACATTACAACCTTCCAACTGAACATGTGTAACAACATCATTCAGCAATTTGTCATTTTTTAATTCTGTGCATTTGTGATCATTTAGTGTGATACCAGCCCTTTCAGCCTCTTCAAAAATATGTGGCTCAAAGAATTCTTCAGGTGATTGACTTGTACCCTCCTTTTGAGTATTTCCTTTTTCTATCTGTGTTTGGTCATTGTTTTGCTTGCCCAGGGAAGGATCTATAGCATCCCCACTTACTCCCTGTTCACTGGTATTCCCCATGCATGAGTCATTTTTCTTAAATCTGTCCCTTTGTTCTTTTGGAATTCCTAATGTTTCTTTTTCATTTGTGCAAATCTTTACTGTTTTGTTTAGCTCTATGTTAAACCGTACCTCTTTTTTAGAAGTATTTGCACTTTCTGTCACAAGTTCATTTACTGGCACTTTCATTTTTAATCCATTATGCATCTCAGAGTCGTTATGCAAAATTATATCAGAGCAATCTGTCATTTTGGAACTGCAGTTATCATGAGTACTTAGTCACTTTTCGGAAGCCCCCCGGTCATTGTTATGGCCATCAGCCCCCTCTTTGGAAGGTTGTTTTTGCGCTGTATAGAGCTTTCCTATTTGCTCAGCTAACATTTTCACTTGGGCCTCAAGGCACTGGAACCTTTCCATCTCTCTAGAATCCTCTTTCTGTGGCCTAGGTCGATATTGGTTGTTTTCACCCTGATTGGATCTATTCTGATACCTCTCAGGTAATTGATGTCGGTTGGGATGGTTTCTGAACTCTTGATTCATTTGTGGAGGGGAGCGGGTTGCACCCATCCTTTGATTATAGTCCCCTGGTGGGGAATCATTGTACTGACGTGGATTGTAGTTCACGTTTTGTCTCATGTCCTATCTCTCAGATTGTGGGTACTGGCCACTATGTTGATTTCCATTATCAGTAAATCGATCCACATATCGGGGTCTATCCTGATTACCATATATCATGGCGTTGGGATCAAATCTGCTCTGTGTCACCAATGACTGGTAGGGACCATCATTTCTTTGATCTTGATTTTGTCTCTGGTTATTGTTCATACCTGCCATATCAGGCCGATATCCTACCCGGGGTCTGTCCCCTAAATACCTAGGGCTGATGTAGCTCTCTCTATTACTAGGATCATGTGATTGGAACATTGGTACAGGAAATGGCGATCTTTGTTGATTACCCCTTTGTTCAGGTGTCACATTATTTTTACCTTGGCTTTGAGCAGAATCAAGGGACATTTTGGCTGACCTGATTTCCATTACTGTGGCTGAGGGTTCTTCAGGTTTAGGTCTAGTATCTTTCATTTTATCACTTTCTCTACCCTGACAATAGAGTACCTCATATAGTTTTGTGCTTTGATGTACAATCCATTCGAGGGACTTGTCACGGTCAAATTCACGGACCAATTGGGATATGATGTCTTTCTGTAGCCCATAGAAGTATGCAGTTTTAAACTCATTGGAATTTGGGTCAAAAGATACATCAAAGCGAGAAAATGCTCTTTTTAAGTCTTGTAAAAATTGGCGAGGGGATGTATTAGGTCCAGCAGTAATTGTGTAAGCGACTTTCTTTGGCTCCTGCAATGACTGAAAAGGAGAAAAATGACGCCTAATTTCTTTTTCAAACTCCAACCAGGTCATATTCTGCTGTTCATTTATTCCCCTTATGATGCTGGCCGTCGGGGCATCTAAAGTTAAATGAAAATATTGTCTGTACTGTTCCTTAGGTATCTGGAGTGCTTTAAAAATGTCATGCACCGCTTCTAAGTGATCCACAATGCAGCATTCACCTCCCTTTTTAAATGGTTTGATCAGGGCTTTAATGGATTTCATTATTTTTATGGGGCTACTTGTTGCAATGCATGGAATTGCACTATTCTGTGATTCAATCCTGTTTTCAGGTGTATGAGATTGGTGGCTGCCCCCAATGGGAGTATCAAATCCCCCAAGGGCGCTGCAACCAAGTTCAGTCACCGGCCCAGTCACTGGAGCACTAGCTCTTTGGGCAGAGCTAGAATTCACCTCCACTCCATTGAATGTGGTACCCTGCCGCCTCTCCTGGGACCTGGGAATGCACATTTGCTGTTCTAAGTCCTTACACTTTTTAAGGAGTCTGTTTGCTTCATTTTGCAAATAGTTGTTTTCATCACTCATCTTATTAATCACCTCCTGCATGTCGCACATTTGCATTTGGCATTCATTGAACTCTTTATTTCTCTTGTCTCTTTCTTGAATCATTTTAATCATTTCTTGTTCTGCACTCTGGAGATCACATTCTTTTTCACAATGTTCTTTTGGTAAAATCTGCATTTCTGAAACAACCTCATCTTTATCCTGTCTAATGTGGTCCACTAAGGCTTTTAAGTGTACCAATTCTTGCTCAATATCCTCAAATTGTTTCTTGCTTTTGGATAACTGAACATCAAAGTCTCTGCATTTTAATTGCATGTCTTTTTGGCATACATCCAATTCTGCTCTTAACATTTCCTGATTTTTACTTGGCCCATCTAATTCAGTCTTTAACCTGTTAATTAGCTGGGTATCACTCTCCTGCATTCGCAGGGACTTATTCAAAATAAACCATATTTTGCCGCATAGCCATATTAAACAGTCTTTCTCTGCACTTTTATCGGCTGCATTCAATAATCTTGTAAGGCAGACCTGAATTATACTGCCTTCTGCAAAAATATTGTCTAATTTTTCTATCTGCACCTCACCCTGAATGCGGTCACGCCATTCTAAGGTGCTGTTCGACGACCACGTCCCATGTGCAAACAACTTTGCCTCTAAATATTGCACTAGGTCTGAAAATGTGGTTTCCCTTTGTGACATTCTGAAATTCGTTTTTAGTTGCACACTGCTATTATAAAATGGGTTCCCTTTAATGTGCAAATGGCAGTGTGAGACACGCTTGCCACGCCCAGTAGGTACTCTATGATCACTTTCCCGGCCTGCAACGCACCATAAATATGTTGGGTATTTTGTGGATATTTGGGGCTTTGCAGTATTTTCTTACCGCCAAAATACCTTTAGCAATAATCACTCTCTGTATTCATATTGGATCACACATAACAATAATACATTGCATTATTTCAGAATTCAGACCTATTTAGATAATGTGCGCAATAATTTGCGTGGTTGGTTGGTATAGTGGTTGGTTTATTTGTGGCCCCAATATCCAACATCCCTTGTTTTTTATCTAGATTGTTCTTGATCACTAGAGAGACCCTAGGCCTACATTTTAGGGATACCACATTTTCAGTGTTAGTGTTGTGTGCCACCATGGGCTATTGTGGTATTTTTGTGGTAATTTCCACTACCTTATATACGGTATGGAACTATGTCCAGAGAGTCTCTCTTCCCGTTGGCTCATGTACCTCCAACAAGCTATGCTACAAACAGTCACTCACAACTGTCCATACTGAATATAATCATGCACACATCTGTTTTAAAATGACAATTGCACTGTTTAAAAATCTACCCACGTTTAAACCTTTTCCCATGCAAAATGAAAGAGAGAAATAATACACACTAGCTATCTGTTTTCAGATATTTTTGTATTATAGAAATTTCCTTTAAACACAGTTTAACCCTTTTTTACAGAATTAAATGAAATGGTACAACATTATTTGTGATAAAATGAACAGAGAACTGCGAGAATATATTCAATTGGTAACATTAAATATGCTGATAAGGGACTGGGACTCCCTCGAATACACTGACTGAACAGTTTCGCACACTTTCGCACAGCTCCCACACTTCTGTAATTACCTTATCTGTTCAGCATGAGTTTTCTCCGGCTATTCTCTTTCTGAATTTGGCTCCCTTGAAGATTAACCCCAGTGAAAACAAGCGTCTGCCGTTCTCAAACCGGGGTTATTGCCTGGAATTCTCAGCTTTTGCAGCAGGAATGCTTCAGCCAGGAAACAGGTCCTTCTCCCAGCTCTGCAAGATCTCGATTGCTCTCCCCCTCTCCTCAAGCTTCCCCAGCAAAACTCTAATCACAGCCTCTAGCATGATACTTGCTATGACGCTGCTCCAATCAGAATCAATCATGTCATCTCCTCCCTCACTACACAATGGCTCATTTCTACAGTAAAAATTGTAACAAACTGATTTCCTGTTCCTTCAAGCTCTTTGCTTCCTGTAGTTATGTGGACAGAGCAGCAGAGAAAAAAAAATGAATGTGCGTTTAAAAGTTCACTTTCAGAGTAGACCTAATTCTGCAGTGGAGACACATTTTTATTAGTGGGTTATGTTAAATGAAGTTTTATTAGTCAGGTTAGTTATTAATAAGGTTAGTTATTAATTTTCAAATGTGTCTCTTGCAACATAGGCATTTCAGGTGAAAAATAGTGTGCATTTTGAATGTGCACATGTGTGCTTTTAACTGGAAAAATAGATTTGCATCTTATATGTAAAAATCGTTTTTGACTGAATAGCCTGTCTTTACTTATATGTCCATGTTACTCTGGCAACACATATAGCAATGCACCACACCCATGTGGTGGTGCTGCATCAAAAAAAAATGCTACCTGTGCAGTAGTGCTGTACTCTGTGCTGTAACACACCAAATATCCTTACAGTATACATTAACACCTGGAGCGGGTATGGCAGACAATCAGGTTGCTTGGAACGAGGACTCAATCTCACTATTCAAGTGAAAATTTGAGCATGCTCACCGTTGTTTGCACCCACCCACCATCTACTCTCCCTCTGCCCGTCATGCCAGCTGCTTCTTCTCCCTCCTATCCTGTCTGGGCTCAGCTCAGAACCTTGCTTCCCTTTCCATGTAAGCCATATTGGGCGAATATTTGTTTGACACAAAGGTTCATGTGCTCGCCGGAACCTGTTGTTTCAAACACATACACGGCTATTAGCATCCCGGTAAATAATCCCAAGGTGCTGATAACCGTAGTAACCAGCTCCTGGGGACTTTCGAGGCGCAGATGTCCCATGGACCCTGGTGAAACTTGAACTTGGGGCACTCACTACAAGCTGGTACAGCCTTGGGAGCCAGTTATATATGGCTTAAAAGTCAAATGCCATCACTGATTTGTACTAGAGAGTAAATGTCCAGATTCTGATGTGACTCTTTCCATAGAGGTTGGCCGTTCATTCAAAGAAAGGTGAAGGGTTCAGCCCTAGACATGACTCCTCCTTATCTTCACACAGGTATCCGGCTTCCCTTAGCTTAATCAGTGATGAAAGTTACACAGAGCTCTCAGGTCACAACGTGAGCGTCTCACCTTTCTGCTGTACTACATGTGCCAATGTGCCAGGTATGTGTTGAGGTACAGGCTTCGACTTGCGTTTCTGTCTCTTCACGCCATGGAAATCCATGGTGCTGACACTCATGTGATATAATAGGTTATTTATAATGCGCTTAATACCCAGAGGTTTCTAAGCGCAGACCCGTGGATCGAACCCATGTTAATCCGTGTTGTCTTGCTACCAAGGTGAGCACGTTGCCGCTGAGCTATCCTCCCAAGACAGGGCGGCTCTCTCACACAAGCAGTTGTTAGATGACTGGGTCTGAGTTCACGTGAAATTTAGAGCCCTGGGGATAAGGCAAACCAATCCCGCATGTTGTTTTTGTTCCTTTACAGTAGCTTTGTAAAATGTCCTGCAAGGCCACCGTACTACTCCTTTAGTGCTCGCTACATTCCCTACAGTGGGTCAGTCCATTGCCCCGTCTAATGCATCCAATGTTGACTGAGGGAACACATCGCAGCTCACTAGGTGTCCTCGGGTTGCAGTCGTGCTCAGCCACGTGACAGCCAACATGGTGATCACATGGCTATCCAACATCTAGAGCGGGGGCTGTGGGCCTGGCTAGTAGCTGAACCTAGCACAGGGCCTCATTCCTTGTAAGTGTATTCAAGTAAATACACCCGCTTTAATGGATCAGATGTACAGTATTTATTGAGTGGACTTTCCCGCCTTCCCACATCCTCTTAGCATTGCTTGCTCTCACGTAAGGTAATGACCGATGTCAACCATGTACATTTAGCGACGTATGGTAAGTGACTGAGCTGTGATTCCTCTTTGAGACTTTCCATTTCTATTGGCTCAGCAACGTCTTTATTTTTTGGGTGACCAGCAAGTGGATAACAGAGAGACGCACTGTGTGAACCTGAGAACTGCAAAGATAAACAACACAACTATGTTTGGACACACTCCCATGATCGTGCTGAGAATGGGGGTCTGCAACCTGTGGCTACCGAGATGTTTTTTTACCATGACTCCCATGATCCTTCATCTTTGAGAATGATAACTTGGGCTAATGGAAGCTGTCCTCCAAAATATCTGAAGAGCCAGAGGTCCAACACCCATGGATTAGAGCAATTTGATAAGTCGCTGTGGATAAAGGGTACAGGACCAGGTTGGGCCAGCATCTCTCCCGGAGGTAAGACATCTTCATAAACACACAGACCTCTCTTCACAATGGGCAAAATGGATAACCGGATGTCACGCCTGAATTTTGAAAATAGGACATTTTAATGCTAGCATGAATAGCGGTTGAACCCATACAAAACAGGCTTCCAAGCCTAACCTGCCTCCGTTTGAGACAACATTTTAGAGCAGTATTGTCACAACAGGAAACAGGAAGCGATAGCATTCAGACAAAATGTGGCAGTATAGCCTGCACGGTGGGACATCCGCTGGTCGGGCTGGGTGACCTGGCTGCTGGTCTGACGGGGCTGAGGACTGAGCAGAATGTGTCATAGTGGCAGTGGTTAGGATGGGGTTAGCCTTTCAAGCAATTCTGGTGAGGAATGAGGGCGTACAGGTGAATTGTTGCTGTAACAAGATACAGATCACCAGGATACCACACAGTTGACAGACCAGTGGTATGGATGTGGATGAATCTATGGAAAGGAAGCTCTCATGGGGCTTCTGACAGGTCCAGATTATCCCCACAATTTCTGATTAACGGTTGTCATAGGGATCGCTAGTGCCCTCCTTGACCTGCCTTGCACCTGCAGTAAGGATGTTGAAACCAATAAGTGCCCCTCTTCTTAATTTAACATCTGGAGACCATATACTCAGACTTGCAAGAGAAAAGGGGATTAGCGTCCAAGGTATATGAGGCTGGATATTCCTTACTTCACAGACTTAGTTTGATCAGCTAGGCAGGATTTCTTTTTAGCGAAAACAAGGCTGAGGGAATAGACGATTGTGCATTCAACGCTTTTCACAACAAAGCTATAGATTGTCAAGAGAATTTAACAGACTTGTGGGCTGCTGTGAAGTTTATGGAAAACAATCTTGCATCCTCTGAAAAAGACAGCAGAGGTAAACAAGTTCAAGGAGAACAAAACACCAGGTGATTGACGGCGTAACTGGTATGTGAATTGCTGTGCTGCAGTGGATGATGTAAATTGTTTGTGGAGACTGTCTAGGACTACTAGACAGCGATGTTTATTATTATTATTATTATTATTATTATTATTATTATTATTATTATTATTGTACTTATTGAGCTGGGACCAACTTTGAGAAGCCAAGGGAGCACTTTGAAACTTATAGGAGGATGTATACAGGAAGGAAAGCAGTTTGCAAAGTATCAATACACGGTCCTACAGAGCTAACAGCCATTGGGGACAGCCATTGGGGAACAGGACAGGTCAGGCAGCAAGGGGTCTACAAGCAACATGGGGGGTAAACAAGGCGAGCAGATAACCCAGTCTCAGGTTATTTTAGAAGAGCTGTTCCATGAAGAGGAGAGTCTTAAGTTCTTTCCTGAAATGCAGAAATGAGAGGGAAAGTCAAGTTGTTGATGAGGAGGAGGCTCCAGAGCCCAGGGGCATTACCAGAGAAGGTTTGCCTTCTGGTTCTTTCATTCTTGACCCAGCATAGTTTAAGTGAGTACATGTCCTTGCTTCTGGTTGTCAGTAGGCCTCTAGAGATGCTAAGCTTCCCAGCAAGATATCATCACCTTGCTTGGTTGAGCACCACACGCCAATACACAGTGAAGTTGGGGAACACATGCCATATTTTACAGCCTTACCTATGACACTGTTGCAGCCCCTCATCTTCTTCCTTGACAGCCTTCATGGGTGGCCAGTAGCCTCCACGTTTGCATCAAATCCATATACATGGAAGATGTTCTGCAGATCATCCATATAGTCTAAACTGTCCTCATCACAATACCCTCCGCACCATTTGAAGGGCAGCCAGTAAGCCAATAAATACCAGGAACATGCACGTGCTGATGGAGGCCCAGCGTGGAAACCAAATACCTACCCGAGGATGAGCGCAGGCAGGACCTGAGTACTTGCACAGCCACAGCCCCCGTATATTGCTTTGTAGTTCCCCATATCTTTGCTTGCAGTTAATGTCTGCCAGAGAACTTCAGGTAAGCCGCATGAACCATTCACAGAGCAGGACTAACTTCTAACTCTGCATTCACTCTGCAACCCATGCACAAGCCACCTACACTCTATGTGTTCCTCTCCAGCCAAATAGAAGAATATGGTTCTTCACTTTATTACATAATGTCCTAGAAAAAAATCTAAGTATCCAGTTACCAAAACTCTGATGACGATATCCTGGAAAAACGAAACGACAGCTAGTCTGATAGAGATCCTAACCTTTAACTATAGCCTTGAACTAAGATTCTCCCTCAGTGCCTGATTCGTTTATAGACCATTTATTTAAGTTTTAACATACTTCTTTTTTTTGCTAAGTGAAACACCCAGTGACTGCTTGTAAATGGGCTGATAAAGATGTTTTGCTTTATTAGGTGCAAACTGCCCAGAGGTCATCACGTAGGCGGATGGGCCTATTAACCATGAACAAATATATATTTTCAAGTTTGATTAGATTCTTTCAAAAACTTATTAAACCAACATGGATGTAGGGGGTAATGAGGGCGGGGGTAATGAAGGGGTATTAATTGGCTCAACTTTGAACCAGGACATCTTGTTTACATGTAAGTCACCACAGGTCTTTAAAGAAAGAACTGTACACTTATTGTGGACGTTTCTAGCATTTGAAATAATATTATGTCTAAGCTACAGGCTTCTGACTTATGGTCTGGGACATCTGTAGTGGATACCTGTGCATGGATTCTTATGAAATGCTCAGCTTTAAGCAGAGGTCGTTTTCATTGTCCTGAATCATAAAACACAAGAGGCCTCATCACGAGTTGGGTGGTATTCCTGGTGTAATATCCGATATGAGCTATTTGCGTTAACGCTGCGATGTGTAGCGTAAACAATGCCAGATCAGGAGTTGTTGTGCACGCGCACAAGGCCTTTGTATTAACGCCAATAGCATCCGGGGGATGAAGTGGCAGCGAACCCGAAAAATGCAGAGCTCATTACACTACCGTCGTGCTGCCATGCTAATAGCGCGTGGGAAACGCGTCACCACTGGAAGGGGAAATAAAGCTGTGGCCATTTTGGAAATCACAATCCGCCAAAAATCGCAGCCCCTCAAGCCATCCACACTTGAAAAGCCTGAAACATGTCGCAGGAGCATACCAGGGGCAACTCAGCCTTGGACAGGGTCAGAAAACCCAAGTTCTCTGACCAAGAGCTTGCTATACTTGTGGAGGAGGTCATGGGCCATCAAGAAGAGCTGTATGGGCCTCTGCAGCACAAGTCAAGTGCACAGCAGCAAACCCAGATCTGGAGACAAGTGAGCCAGAAGGTGACAGTGGTGGGCTGTGTGCCCCGGTACAGGGAGGACTGCCGGAAGCGGATGAATGACTTGCAGGTCTGTGTCCGTGGACTCCTGGACTGGAGGAGGCCCAGCACCACCACCACAGGAGATCGCCCATGGGAGGAGCAGATGACAACCCTGATAGACATGGGCACAATTTAAGGAGTCGGCGGACCAGAGGCTGGCACCGGTACCCAGGAGCCTGCAGGTGAGAACGCCCCCCGTCAAAATGCATGAATATGTTAGTCACACCCTTCCAAATCCAGTGTGAATGTATGTGTTTGCAATGTGTGAAGCATCACAGCCACCCACGCATGCTCCATTGTACCACCGTACCATAGCACCCCCAGGCATCATGCCAAACCTGAAGATCCACCAATTTATCTATGTTAGCCCCAAGGGAAACAGATCCATGGCCAGGCCCCAGCAAATTGATGTGTGCGTGTGTATCAAAGCCCCCCCTTACGTACAGCACCATGGGAGCTGTGCATTCACACAGACAACTAAAGATGACACACCAACATGTCCCAGCAGTATCCCTTCCCTGTAGCACGTTCCAGCAATCACATCATAGTGAACAACAAATATTTAATGGCCCGGCATTATATAAAATGTGTGGTAACACATTGTAAAGCATGAATAGATTAAGCAAATATAAGCTGCCCTCACCTCATAACACACCCTATTTCCCCTACAGGCACGCAGTGATCATCACAGGGCAATGTAGATACGGAGGAAGCAGGCGCATCCAGCCACATGCCCAGACATGCATCAACCAGCACCACCACGCAAAGGGACCTGCCTGAGAAGACAAGGCGCAAGACACATCCCAGGTCACCCCACCGCAGACCAGCTAGACCGGCTGAACATACACAACGCTGCACAGTGTCACCGCCTCAAATTCCGATTTGTGGACGTAGCCACCAGTGGTACAAACTCGGATGAGGGCCACACATTCACTGAGGAACAACACGCTGCACCAATTTTCTCACCCAGCCAGAGTGCCACTCAGGATATGGGCACACCCCAAGGGACCCCGGAGCAGATTCCTGTGCAAACACACACTCCCCATGTCCATAACCGTGTAGGTCATGCCCACACACCATTGCCTGATGCAGACACCCCTTATGGCAAAGCTGAAGGCAGTCCCACCAGAGGTGGAGCCACGTCGACCGACAGCTCCACTAACACCCCGCGCACCTGTCATCCCCAGAATCAACACACCTGACAGACCCATAGTCACCAGAAATTCTATAATGGAAAGGCTTGACATCATGGAGGAATGGCAGCATAATACCTCCTGCCTCCTGTTTTTTCCACCAGCTGTAATATCGCTGGCAGGTTTTGCAGTCGTGATCCGGCAGAGCGGTTTTGCTGGCGTTAATACCATTACCGCTGGATTTAAGGGTTACCACAATAATCGTGATGACCCTCATTGTAAAGTAAAGTTTTTCAGTTGATTTGTATGATCCAGATCCTGTTTTGTGTTGAGATTGGTGGAGAGGGGGCATGGATTGGAATTGCTGATTCTGCCATCCAATTGGCTCTCTCATGCAAAAAAAATGGGTGCTTCTCCGTCAATATCTGATTTCTAAGCTGGCAGAAAAGTCTTGCGATCCTGTAGAATCCACCAAATTTGAGATCCTGCTGGTGGGTTTCATATTTGGTTGGATGCCTTTGCCTATCTCCTGTGACAAAAGGTATTAAGTGGCACATAAACTCGAAACCTCCAGGATTTTCATGATTGCCAACCACCCTCATCAAAAACTATTCAATATACTAACAAGGGTAGAGAATCCATGGATATGTAAACAGGATGCAGTCCCCTTCTTGCAAATACAGGGGGGCTGGAAAATGACAGTTGTTTTGCAGACATTCCACAGCATTTTGTGAATCATTAGTGTTGAACATTCCATTGGTGATCTTGGTCATAACGCAATTTTATAGTGTTTAAGAAAGAGCAATAAAGGCCTGGGAGCCCCTCTGCCGAGAACAAGCACGGCCAAACAACTTGTTCTAAGGGAAGATGCCAATTCGGAGGGTCTACAACCATGTTTTATTTATTTATTTGTTATGTTATTTATTTATTTATTTATTTACTTATTTATTTATTTATTCCATTTATATAGAACACACAAGCCCTCAGGCATCAGGGCGCTGCCATCTAGTTACATGTGTCCCATTAGCTGGGGAGTACTTGGAACAAGCATATAGGATGGCACATACAAATTTAGAGCATTTGAGACATTTAGCATAGTAGTAATGGTAAGGCCAAGATTATCCATAGAATCAGGGACAGAGATAGTACTGTTGCCATGCTGGGGACTACTACCATAGGCAGTGATGGCTCAGGTCATTTGGATCAAGTGAAAAGCCAGGTTTTAGGTCTTTTTTGAAAGTCCAGGTAAGAGTTTTCGGCCCTTAGGAGTTGCAGAAGGGCATTCCAAAGTTTTGCCGCAAGGACAGGGAAGCTTACTCCTCCTGCTCTTGTTCTTTTGAATTTGGGTTGGATTAGCCTGTGGGTGTAGGGAGTTTTGGTAGGCCTGCCAGTTAGGTGGAGAACAATTTTCTTGGCTACGTATGGTGGGGTCAGTTTGGATATGCACCTGTGTGTAATGGTGAGTGTCTTGAAAAGGATTCTCTGTCGTATCGGAAGCGAGTGTACCGCTTTCCTGGCCTCAGATATGTGGTGGTATTTGGGCAAGTTCAGTGCTGCCCAACGGGCACTATTTTTAATCATCCGGAGCTTATGTTCCTGCAAAAATGACATTGCAGTAGTCCAGTTTGGCACCTATCACTGCTTGTGCTATAGTTAAGCAGTTGTCTTTCGATAGGTATGGTCTGACTGCAATGAGAGGTTTGGTGGCATAGGCTGCAGATGAGGATATGGCATTGACTTGGCAGGAGAGGGAGACAGTGGTGTCTAAGTTGACCCCAAGGGTCTTTATAGCTGACAATGTGGCGATTCTAGTGCTGTCTTTGTTGAAGGCGGTGTGGTCTACGCTTAATTTGTTTAGGATTGAGAGTGGACTGACCAGAAGTAATTCCGTCTTTTCATCATTAAGGCATAGGCCATGGGTTGCCATCCATGCCTGGATAGTGGAGTATGTGGTGTTTAGAAGAGCAGAGTCTTGAGAATAGTTACCTGATAATAGGAGAATGATTTTTGTATCATTTGCGTAATTAGTGTAAATGCTGTCCTGTGCGTCTAAGAGGTCAAATAGTGGTTGTTATACAAGGTTGGAGAAACACAGGAGCCTTGGGGTACTCCACAGTTGATGGGAGTGGGTGCTGCACTGGCATGGTCTGAGAATACTCTCATTACTTGACCTTAAAGAAGGAGGAGATCCATGTTGCTGCTTTGTGTGAGAAAGTGGATGCAGAGGTGAGATGGTGACATAGCATACTGTGGTCAACCATGTCAAACGCTGCGGATAGGTCTAGGAGGAGCAGCAGAGGTGGTTTACCCTTGTCTCTGATATCATCCATTTGGTTTTTTAGATGCAATAGGGCCGGCTCAGTGCCATGGCCTGGACGGAATCCAGATTGTTTGACACCTAAGATTTTGTTGGATTCTAGATGGCGTTGAATCTGGATATATGCAGCTCTGTCTAAAATGTTGAGGAGGAATGGGACTGTGGTGATGGGTCTATCAATATTAGGGATGGCAAGCTGTGGTGAAGGTTTTTTTAAAAGCGGTAGGACCCAAGCTTCTTTTAGCAGGGAAGGGACTATCCCTGTAGAGAAAGAAGCATTGATGAAAGTTGTGCTGAACAGAGCCAATGCTTCAGCGCAATCTTTGATCCGGGGGGCTGGCCATACGTCTCCTTTACATCTGGGCGGCTCAAGGCTTTTCAGGATGTGCAGTGTGTCCAGGGTGGTTATATTATGAACTGTGAACTAGGGGGTGTCAGATGATTCATTAATGGTATTTAGACTAATGTTTGTGTTTATTGGTGTGATTTTAGTGTTGTCATGTTTTTTGGCTATTTTCATCTGTAGCATGTCAATTTTATGCAGCATGGCATTTTGATTACTGGTGCACTAGGCCAAGTCTTTGTTTTCAGATGAGGCTGAGGGATAGGAGATTTCAGTTCTCTGAGGATGGCGAACAGCTCCCGCGTGTCAGAGTTGGCATTGGAAATTCTGTGGTTATACATGGAGGCTTTGGCCGCCGTGATGGCGTGTTTGTATTGTTTGGCCACAGTGTTAAATTCCTGTTTGGAGATGTCTGTTTGCGAGTTGTTACAGTAAGTTTCTGCTGTTCATCTCTTTGATCTAAGGTCAGAGAGCTCCTGGTGGTACCAGGCATTGATGTGGGCTGAGGGTTTGGCCTTCTTGTATGTTAGCGGGGTGATGGTGTTAACGCCATCTGTTAGTGTGCAGATGTAGAGCTGGGCTAAGACTTGAGGATCTGATGTACACGAGGAGTCCAGTTTGAGTGGATGCAGGAAGGTAAGAATGTTTCTTTGGTCAGTTTTTTTCGAATTGCGGGCCCTGAAGGACGGCAGTCATTTGGCAAGAGGTTTGGGAGCTTTAGTTGTTTGGATGATAAAGGAGGTTATAGCTCACTGTATTTCCAGGCATACACAACATTATGCCTGGAAGATGTGCCTTCGCTCTCGCCATAACTTTGCAACATAGCAATTGCACAACAAGGAAACATAACTGATTTGCATCATGCAGGCAGGAACATAGTATCCCATTATCTAGACTTTTGCTGGGATCATCCCATGATGTGAATGCCAGTCCATGGTGTCTGGTGTCAAATGCAGAGGGATTATCTTGCTTCTTCAAACATGTATACCAAGACAAATGAGGTCTGTTCTTTTCCTAATTGTGAAGTGTGCAAATTCATACTCCACGTCACATAGTTATTGTGATAACGAGTAGACTTATCATGCATGTATATCCGACTAGATGTTTTGTTGTGTACATGTATGCATTGGTCTCAGCTACTTTATATCAGAATCTGTGGCCCGTGTATGCATTGTAATGTGAAAGGACACTATCAAATACCGGACAAAGAACAGCGGAGGCTACAGACTTGATGCTGCGACATGAAGATATAAGCCGCTTCCTTCAAAGACACAGATTCCAACATAAGGACTTTCTGTTTTTCAAAGTCATAGCCTTTTAAATGTTCTCCTAACCTCCATTAAAGGGAGGTTGTCCATGAAGATTGCGGGTTAGGAAGTCGCATAACTTTGAGGGAGATAAGAGTGGATTAAATATGGAGCGTGAAGGAAGACGGGGAAAGGCTGAATTATTTAACTCGTATCTTGGAGCGCTTCATATTCAAAGAAGATAGTGTGTTCTCACAAGTTAAGCAGGGAATGACAAATGGAAAAGAGCTTTCATGGAACAAATACATGTTTCCGATGGATGTGGACAGGCTTTCAACATCAAATAATGTTGAGAGTTGCTAGGACGATTTTACATAGTGTAGCATGTAGGTTTTCCTATGCAAGAACTTTATACAACAGTGATTTGCAAGACCTCTTTTCACTGATCTGATACCACAGAAGTGTGCAATCAAACTCACTGTACATACATTGTTGTGATATTATTGCAAGGGAAACCTGCTTCTAGTGTGGTTTGAGGTGAGGTGTAGTGTATGGTGCGCTGGTGGTTGTGCTATAGAATGGGATGGATGGGTTGCTTGGAAAAGTAATTTATTTAAGCAATGAGCCCCGAGCAGGGAGGCATTACTACTTCAGGTAATGCCCTGGGGCCCATAGTTATGGGCCCAAGTGAAGGCCCCTGGGGCATTACTTGTAGTGGTAATGCCCCCCCCCTTATTATTTTAACTTATTGCTATTAGTGCCCTGGCCCGTAAAACAGGGTACTAAAAGCATTTTTTTTCTGTTCCCAAAACAATTGCCACGGGGAAGGGAAAAGTCTGTTTGCCCTTTCCATGCCGACCATTAAAAAAAGTTTTAAAAACAATAACCACCATGGAAAGGAAGAAGGGACTAGTTGTAGTCCCGTCTTCCTTTCCATGACGGCCTGTCGGAGATCAGGACAAAAAAAGTACTGAAAAAAAGATACGTGGGAGTGGGGGCAGTTGGGAATTCTGAAGATGGGTGAAGGAGGGAGGGGAGGGGGGAAGACCCACACTAGCCTTGTTCCCTGGCAGGGGAAGATGGCGGCCTCCAGCTGTGTGACATCTCAGAGCAGGGGGATTACCACTGGTAAAGCCCCCGTTCTGAGCCTTCTCATTGGCTGAGTGGCTGCCACTCCCTTCCCGGGTACTAATGTGGTATAACAAACCTAAGAATAATACCACACCATGTCTGGTGCTTTATTGGGTGTGAGAATTGAATGGTAAGTCGACAGCATCTCATGGAAATCCTGTTAAAGGGATGTTTTGCATTGTGAGCATTAAAGACATTGGGCTTCATTATGAGTTTAACAGTGCAGAAAATGGTGGCAGTAAAGTGGCAGTAATAATGTTCAGGAAACTTTACTGCGACTTTCCCACACCACTAGATTAACCTTTGGAAGTAAAATGGAGGAGATACCTCCAGCACGTAGCTGAAGATATCTCCTCCACTTTAAATGCAAACAAAAAATGAGGAATTATCACTGGCGAAATTACCACCCACTGTAAATCCTCCAAATCCCCTATGAAGTCCTACAGACTCTGAGAATGGAGATCAACATGGACATTCTGCCACTCGGAATCGGGCGGATTTAGCTAAATTACGAACGGCAGTAACAGTATGTCCAACAATGGCACCACCATTTTAGATGCCACAATATCCATGAAATTGTACATTTCTAATGCAAGTTATCTGCTTCCCCCAAACACATCAGAGGATGTCAAATAAAATATCAAAATCAATAATATCCCCAAATAAGGCCTCCTAATATTTTCCATGACCACGCTGGCATTAGAAGAAATACAGATGGAACCCTTTTGAGCTTCTGATTTTAATGGATTGTTGGAACATGCCAAGCAGTGGTCTACATGGCTGTCATCTAAGACATTGATACGGGCCACCATATATTTCCTTGGTGGCCTCCTTCTGTGTTGATGTACAAAAGACCTTGGTGACTTTTTGGGAAAATGCGCACCCAGGTGAAGTTGCGCAGCCCGTCAGTGGGCGAGGAAATTTATCTGCAACTTAAAGTACATGTTCCATTCATGTCAGATATAATTAGGTTTTCGGGTTTGCGTGGAACACCCACCCCTTTTGCATCTTCCCTCCTGCCAGACCGTCCTATTTACCACCTTAGCTTGCACTTTTTTCCAAACCAGTGATAGAAGTGCACTGAAGACGTAGTGGAACACATTTTTCAAGTGTTGCAGTTATAGTGGTTGACAGCCAATTGAGTTGAAACTTATTTCAGTTTGGCTGTTATTGTTATACGGTGGTAAAGTGGAAAAGTTTGCTTTAACTTCGTAAAGAACAGTTTCAGAATGGTGAAAATGGTTGCAAAAATTAGTGGAGCTGTTAACAGTAAAACATAAATGTAGTGCAACACCGCTCCGGATCGTTCCCGCTCACTTTGTCTACTGTGTAAAACCACTTCCACCCAAACATCTCAAACCATGCCGGATCCCCTCTGGCAGGGCCTTCGAAATGGAAGAAGAGATCTAGGTGGAGTCCCTAGTTCCATCCCCATGGCAGACATGTCTTCCTCTCTTACACCACTGAATCCATGGGCTGTGCGCTTGCTGTGCCTCATGGGGTTTGACTCAGGGTGCCAACAATTCTCCCCTCTTTGGATCATTAACAGTTTGAAACATTCCCTGGCCCTTTTTAAAGGCCCTCAATTTACTTGGGATTGTTCACTTGGATTGTTCGGCTCCATTCTCTGCTTTTTGTTGATGTACACCAAAGAGTACATTTGTGCATCATTTTGCCTCCATTGGCTTGCAAGCAAGCAATCTCGGGAAGCAAAGAAACACATTCACAGAGACCGGAATCAGTTTAGCACATCATGTGATATTTAAGTACCCTTATCAAATAAAGGAGGCAAGAAGGCCGATCAATAAAACAGCTGCAGGATCTGTGTGAATGCAGAAAGTATTGAAATATGTTCTGAATGTCTAGTAAAACATTTGTACAACTTAAAATCGATGTGATATTTCACCTGGTGCATGTTGTTTATCAAGCAAAAAGCAACAGAGGATATTGAAGAGATCCCACCCATATACGGGTAACATATCTTTGTATTGCTAGTTTCAAGATCAAATGAGGCTCTTCCTCAGTTAGTAATAGGAATAATGACACTATCTAAACATGGGGTCAGGGCAGATTGAATGGATATTACAGTGTGTGAAGAGCAGGATGTGTAGTTGAACACGGGAAAGGGTGTGAGTTTGCTTAAAGGACATGGCTTGCCTTTGGTGTATCTGGGAATATGCATCAGGTGAGTTAACATTGATGGTATTGAGAAGACGTGTGAGTGCTCCTCCTGTGATGGATTTGAGAAGGGAAGATAGCGTCTTCATTGGAATTAGCGCATGGGCAAAGAGGATGATATTCAGGGCTTCCTGGGAAACTGTTTTTAACTTGCCCTACTTGAGGACGAGCTGTCCATGCACTGTGTGACTTTGTTAATTCTGTCCAGGACACACTTATGTGTGGGCTTGCGCCTGTTGGTTGACTGGGAACTGGGGGGTTCAGGTAGTGGATTCATGCAGTGCTTGGTAGCTTTGTGGAATGCTTTGCTCTTCTTTGCTGCTTCAGTTATGTTTGATGTGTAGTGGTTGGATTTGGCAAAGGTGATCAATTAATATCCTGTGAGTTACAGAACTGTTCCCTGGTGGTGAGGTCTCAGAAAAGTGAACATGTACTACAATTAAATTTAAAAAAAAAAAAATAATTTTTTTTTTAAAAAGTGAACATATATGTGAATTATTATTTTAAGAATGTTGATGGGAAATGTAATTGTAAGTGAATTTAAATGGACGGTCAAAGAGTATGCTGAGGTCTTTATATTCCGGTGTAGGCTTAGAATAGCTTTCAGGGAACTCCTTTCTGAATTATATGCTTGCAGTCAGGATGGAGAAAAGGAACTTTGAACACTAGGGCAATATTCACTTTCACACTTTTTTTCTGCTGCCTTAGGACAATTATTTGTAATCCTGTCTTTACCTCTAAAACAGAAGCCTTCAAACTCTGGGGCATGCCACCCCACCCCATTGGGGGTGCCACCAAATCCCCACGGCTCACATGGTTGGACTGGAGCATAAAACTGTCTCAGGCACCAATGAAAATGTGTCCCACAGTTGCAAATGGATATTCATTCCTTTAGTCAAAGACTGCTTGAGTAGTACCCAAGGGGTTGTTTTTTGTTAAAATGTAAGCAAATTGTGATATTTATAGAATAGTTATTCAGCAACAATGGTCAAACCTACTAACTGCAGAGTGAAGGAACTCATCAAACTGGCCCACATTGGCCAAAAAGGTGGCTGTTTTTGACTGGCACACACTAGCATTTTGCATTTTTGGTACAGGCATTGCCCTATTGGCCAGCTTATCCATAATGGGCAAGGGGGTGTCCACCCAGTGGGCCCCTTACCCATTATGTAGGAACCGAGGAGCCAGCCAGCCCAGTGAAATACTGAGCACACCCTCAGCTGTTTTTTCCAGCTGAGGGAGTGCTCCTGGGCTGGCTGAACTGTCAAAGGGAAACTTTGTTTCCCTTTGACAGTTCAGTTCCCCAGTCGCACATGCTCACTGAGCCATGCAAGGCAAGGGTGTTTTGCTTTGCCAGCCTTACATAGCTCATTGGAAATGCTGGCTGGGGCACTGCATGTCTGTGTGTGCGAGGGGGAGCTCATGAGCCTCCTCACACATATTGACAGATCAGCCTGGAGAGGGGCATTTTAGCACCCATGTGCAGGCACCTGCAGAAGGTAGGTTTATGTCAATTTATTTTGTATTTAAATATGCGTATGGATGCGTATATTCTTGTGCTATGAATAAGTGTATGGTGATGGGTGCTCGTGTGAAGGATAGAGTGATTGCTGTGTGAATGTGTGTCTGTGTGTGTGTGTGTATGTGTGTGTGTGTGTTTGTTTGTTTTGGTCCGTTGAGCTGATTTTGGTGATTGGGGGTTGAGGAGGGAGAAGGGTTACAAATGCCTTTGTTGCACAATCCCCTACCCACCTGCCAAAATCAGCTACCCTTCTGAGGCGCTGTGGAGTCCAAGGAACAGGGAAGGTATCTTTTTACTGGACATCTATCATAGATGTCCAGTAATAAAATATAATGCTTGCCCCCACAGCCCCAATTGCAAACTGTTTTGCTTTTTATCCATTTTGGTTTTGCTCTAAAATGCAACATTTTAACCTATTATTTAAAAAGAATTCACGGGGGGAAACCCACCAAACCCCCCCTTGATTGCTTTGTGGCTCCCGCGTTGCGCTCGATCGCTATGGCATACCTGGTGCAAAAATGTATGCCCTGCCACGTAAAAAATGTACCAGCCACCACTGGTCCTGGCACTGTGCTGGAAGCAGGATGGGCGGGAGCCATGGGATTGTGGTGGGAGCGGGGTTTGCAGAACCCAGGCTCTGTGGTGGGGTGGCAGTGGGATGAGCGAGGCCAGAGACTGTGATGGGAGAAGGTGGGGGAGCACAGGGACTATACTTGGAGTAGGGTGTGGTTACGGCAGAGTCATTTGGATGTATTGTTCATTGGGCCGTTTTGGGGGGGGGAGGGCGGGCCTGCCCACATTTTGCTCGGGGGCCCAGGCCTAAAAAGTTTGAAGACCACTGTTATGAAAGCATATTCATGAATTGCTAACAGAAGACACTTCAAGCGAATTATATGGAAGTGTGAATATTAACTGTATTAAGGGTGCACACCTGTGCTGGTTATATATGGGGAGTGACCTTGTCAGACCGTGATCCACAAGAATGATCATTGATTGTGCTAATTGTAAAGGTTGAACTTAATTAGGTCCTAGCAACTTCCACTTGTTTGGAAGTCAATGTACCAAAATCCAATAAAACTCGCTGATAAAAGGGTGTGGTAACACAATTTTGGGGTGGCTTGAGGATGGTGTGCTGTTCATTCATGTGTACACTCTGTAGTGCTGCGCATATTAAACTTCACAATAGAGATTCAAGTCCCCGGTCTGTTTTTCCCACCAAATGTGTTTACTGTGTACAGCAGGTTGTGGATGAATGCTCATCAAAAAGAATGTTGAAATCTGTTTTGAAGTCCGAGGTAGCATCCCGTTGGATGTGGGTTTCCTCTCTGTTGTTCCTGGAGAGGTTTATGGAAGAACAACAAGATGTACTGCTGGTTTCCATTCAGCCACTTTGGGTATAGGGTGTGAGGTAAAGCTGTATCAGGAGGGTGGTGTGGTCTTTTGGCCCAGTAGTAAAGAGAGGCCTTTGTTATTTCATTTGTGATGATGTGGATACTAGATGAAGATTCTCAGCTTTGATCTGAGTGAGTTATATGATGAGCTCTTTAATGGCCAAGGAGTCAAGTTGTGTTTTTCAGGTTTTCTGTGTATCATGTGTAGCTTTAAGTCACCAGCAATTCTGTTATTGGAAGGTTTGATTAATGACGTTTGATAATATCTGTAAAGGGAGATGTGTAAAGAATAGGGGAGGCACTTGGAAAGTAAGTATTTTAAGTTTATTATAACAGGGCCCGCCTTGCCCATCCACACAACATCACTCCCAACGGCTCTCTTAGATCATGCGAACCAAGCTCCAAAGGAATACACAGAGAATGGTTTGCGTGCCTAACATTCTAAATACATCTCGGAATACATCTCTACATATCTTCCTCCTTAAATAAACAAGCACTCTTTTTCCAAACACAAATTTAGAATTTTAAAATAACATCACTAAAATATATATATACATTAAGTGTAGCATATGAATTAACTACGTACATTTAGTTGTGAATAAATGTTAACTTAAATACATGTAGAAATGAATGTACTATTGAGTTTTACTAATTTAAAACCAGTCTAACTATATTAAACACTTTTGACCAGTTAAAATACCTTGACACATCCCTTCATTATGACATGGTCTTTCATCCAATCTGGTTTAGACCTGAATATCTGACAATCACTGAACCTGTCATTAACACCTCCCCCTTGAACATTTCCACTCTTTTCACCTCCTATCCCCATGCTGTCATTGGAATCATCATCTTTTATTGCATTTCTGTCATTAGAAGCATCCTTTTCCAGTCTATTGTCCATGCCATATGCTTTTGCAATTTTTCCTTTAGACCAGACTTCTCCTCCCTCTAATATGACCACACTCTTCTTAACTGCAAAAATTCTCTTGGGACACATATATTTGTTGTCTAAACATTTGTTCACAAATCTGGGATTCTTTACATACACCATCTCTCCCACCTTCCACTCATGATCCTTCACTTTTTCACGAGCATCAAAACTTATTTTATTTCTCTCCTGGCTCTCCCTGATACATTTCATTATCTGTTCTCTATTTACTTGAACCACACGTGCTACTCCCAACCATCCTGGACACAATTTTGTCCCTGGTTCCCTTCCCTTGAGAGAAACAAATGGTGATATCTTTGTCACTGAATGCGGAGTATTGAGATAATTCCACGTCATAATCTTTAACATCTCCCTCCATGGCTGCTTTACCCTCATAGCTAATTGCAAACCTTCTTTCAAAAACCGGTTAACTCTCTCCACTAGGCCATTTGCCCTCGGGCGATATAACGCAGTTCTAATATGTCTAATGCCATAACTGCTGAGAAATGTCTTCATTGCCGAAGACACAAACTGAACTCCATTGTCTGATACAAGTTCAGTAGGTACCCCTTCTTTGAAGAACACTTTTTCTAGAAACTCTATGAGTTCTCTTGCCGTGACTTCAACCCTTTTCCTAGACCTTTTATGGGTCCTACAATGTCCACAGCTACTTTAGACCATGGTTTCTCAGGTACCACATTTGGAGATAAAGGAACTTATCTTACTACTTTTGTTTTGTCGCTCATTTGACATTCCATACACTCTTTCACCCATCTCTTTGCCATTTTATCAATACGTGGCCACCAATAATTGTGACGTAATTTTCTTTTCATCGCCCCTTCTCCTGGATGTCCTCATGAGCCAAATCTAACAGATTTTCCCTAATAGCCTCTGGAGGAACCACACAACATCCTCTCCTCAGTCTGTCTCCTTGCAAATTAAGTTCTTCTTTAACCTCCCACCATGTGTCAAATCTCTTATCCAACACTTTCTTTTGGTGCCAACCTTTCACGGTCCACTCTTTGATAAGTTTTAATTCTTCATCAGAATTTTCAGCCTGTAACCACTTCTCTTGAGACACGGCCTCACTAACTTCTGCCACCACAGAGGCTTTTATCATTTCTTCCTCAATGTTTTCTTTGTCAATTATAGGCATCCTAGAAAGGCAATCCGCCACTACAATTTTTTTCCCAGGCAAATAACTCAGGTCAAAATTGAATCCTTGAAGGCCCAAACCCCACCTGCTTATCCTGGGTGATCCCAAAGCCCATCTGCCACTCTCAAACAACTGAACTAATGGCTTATGATCAGACCTAACTACAAAATGCCTGCCCCACAAATAATATTTGAAATGCGAAACAGCCCAGAACATAGCTAAAGCTTCTCTCTCAATGACTGAATATCTGGGTTCCGCCCCTCTCAATGCCCTTGATGCAAATGCAACAACTCTCTCTTTATTCTCTTTATCAAATTGCACTAATGTTGCTCCCAAACCCAACAAACTAGCATCAACAACTAAAACTGTTCTATCCGTAGAATCAAACTTTCCAATTGAAGGTGCCTTGCTTATGCATTCCTTAATGTTCTCGAAAGCCCCATTACACTCTGAGGACCATTCATACCTTATCCCTTTTTAAGTATCATTCTTAAAGGAGCCGACACCATGGCAAAATCTTTTATGAGTCTGTGATAATACTCTGCAAGACCTAAAAATGACCTCACTTGGTCTTTGTCTGTAGGAATGGGAGCTCTCTTTACAGGTATTCTACTCTTTCCACCGCAATTTTGCACTTCTCTCTCTTCACAGTCAAACCAGCTTCAGATAACCTAGTTAACACTTGTCTCAGCACTACATCATGTTCTGACTTTGAGTTTGTAAACACCAGCATATCATCTTGAAACACTACAATGTTCCTCATTCCTTCCATGATCGTGTGCATTACTCTTTGGAACACGGCCGCTGCCGAAGCAAGGCCAAATGGCATCCTGCAATATCTAAAAGAACCAAAAGGAGTGATGAACGCCGTCAAGTGCTGACACTCTTCCTTCAAAGGAATCTGATGCTAGGCTTGAGACAGATAAATTACAGAGAAGACTCTTGCATCCTTGAGTGTCGATAACTTGTCACTTATTATCCGCAACGGGTGTCTATCCACTAGAATGTTTCTATTGATGTCTCTCATGTCTACACAAAGTCTTATATCTCCATTAGGTTTGGCTGCTACCACCAACGGTGACAACCATTCAGAACTTTCGCTTTCCTCAATAATCCCTTTCTGTAATAAGGTTTCAGTTTCTGTTTTAAGTTTCTCCCTCAAGCCATGTGGTATTGGTCTCACTTTGTGCACTTTTGGGATTGCACCTTCCTTCAATCGGATCTCGTGCTCAAAGCCTTTTAGCATCCCTAGGTTGCTTTGAAAAACCAAAGGGAATTCTTCTTCCCACTTGTCCCGGACCTCAGCAACTGAAACTGGTTCCTCGACGCTTGCTTGTATCTTGATGCCCAGTTTTCGCTGTTCTTCCCATCCTAACAGTGACAAACCCTCTTGTGTCACATATACTTCAGAATCACAGCTTCTACCTTTATATTTAATAACAGCCTGAAACTTCCCTAACGATTGAATCTTGACATTTCCATAGGCATACGGCTCTATTGTGTGCTCCATCAATTCACTCACTTTCTTTTTCAAACAAACTTCATAAGTTTTCTTTGAGATCAGAGTCCATGGAGAGCAACTATCTACTTTTAATGTCACTACTCTTCCATTCACTAGAAACACATCAGCTGGTGCTGTACGCCTTCTAGATACTTCTGATATTTCCAAAACGTGCTTGCCTTGAGTTATTTGTACATTATCTGCATTCTCTTCTTGTTCTGAGACTCTTGTAGCTGAACCTATACATAGTACCTGACCTGCTTCCCTGCATACTCTAGCAAAATGTCACTTTTTCTTGCATTTTAAGCAAAAGACGTTCCTCGCAGGACAACATGTGCTGGTGGAGATGTGGCGATTGCTGCCACATTTATAACATTTAATTTATTTGGTCAAATTCATCTTCCTAAATCCTCTCACAATTGCCACTTCAGCATCTTGCTTGTAATTCTTCATAGTGGACATGTATTTGTGAGTTTGCTCCATTCCTCTGGCTGTCTCTATTGCTACTTCTAGTGACACATCTTTAGTCAACAATCTCTCTTGTATCTTCAAATTATTAGTACAACGTACTAGTTGATCCCGAATGAGTGAATCTGCCAACACACCAAATTCACAGGTGTGACTCAATGACCTCAATGCTGCTACAAAGTTCTCCACTGGTTCTTGGGGATCTTGTACTCTGCAAAAGAATTTAGGTCTTTCAAATGTTATGATTTTCTTCGCTTCAAAATGAATTTCCAATTTCCTTTCAGCCTTTGTATATTCATCTATTTCTCCTTGCCCTTCCGAAGGAGGCTGGGGCAATCCATCATAGACACTCCTACCTTCTGTGCCTAGATTATGCAAATGAATTGCTTCTTTCCTTCCCGCAGCAAATTTATCTGCTCCTATTGCCACCAGGTAAGTGTCAAAAATCTTTTTCCATCTGTCCTATCTTATTGGAGGCACACCTGGCTCGGATAGGAAGGGTTGGGGTGGAGCCATGTTGGCTGCTGCCATGATGAAAATAGTTGTTCCACCGTAAATAGAACCTTCTTGTCAGTATTTATGTGTCTGACTAATTTTCAATTGCCCCTTTTGCAGTGTCCTTTAATTGCCTTCTCTATGGAATCACTTGTATGCCCTCCCTGCAGAGCATTCTGTTCCTTAATTTATAACTTGTTTTCAAGTGCCTGCTTAAAGTTTTCCAGCGTTCAAGTCGTTCTATCTTCTTTGGGCCGGTTGGGCTTGCTTTACAGCTTTGTTGTGGGTGGTTCACTGTTTATTTTGATCCGCCACTCTGAGTCCGCCCGTGCCTCCCCCGTGCCTCCTCACCTCTCTTTTCGCCTTCTTCTTGTTTTGTCAGGGGAGCGCGGCTGACTCTGCAGCCCTGCATGGCCCCACGCGGCTGTTCAAACTGCGCCTATGCTCCCCATGGCCCCGGGCCGTCAGTCTTCCGCCCTGGCGAGGCCTATGAGGGAGGGGCTAGATGGGGCTGCAGCCGTTCACTGGGAGTCGGTTGAATCCTCGTCGCGGACCGCGGCCTGTGCAAGTACCGTGGTGGGCCCCGTATCCTCGTCGTCAATGTAAAGAATAGGGGAGGCACTTGGAAAGAAAGTATTTTAAGTTTATTATAACAGGGCCCGCCTTGCCCATCCATACAACATCACTCCCAACGGCTCTCTGAGATCACGCGAACCAAGCTCCAAAGGAATACACAAAGGATGATTTGCGTGCCTAACATTCTAAATACATCTCGGAATACATCTCTACAAGATGCTATTGGTCTGAGGTCAGTGGTTGATAAGGTGGAAGGTGGCTGTCTGTGTGCCGAGGATAGGGAGTGGTAGCAGAGCAATCCCAGAGATTAAGACTTGTAGGTCTTGTGGGGTGCACGTTCATGGGGCCTTGTGGATGACTGTGAAGCCTCCTCTGGACTTTCCTGTATTGTTGATGTGATGTATCGTGTAACTGGTGAGCATGAGGATCGCATGGATTTCAATGGAGTTGGGATAGCAAGGTCTTGCTTCGTAAGATACAATGCAACCTGTGTTAGTTGAAGGTGCCATTGTTGTGTGTAGCATGCAGAATTGTAGCATGTGAAGGTATGCTTAGGTAGCTGGTGGCTGATGGATGTGTGATGCTAAGTATGGCACAGACACATTTGTGAGGGTTAGAGGAGCGTGGTTGATTTGTGCAGGTTTTGGTCTCTGAATATGTGTGTGTGGATGTTGAGTGCGTGTGTGCTGTGATGCACAGACGGGGCATGTCTTTCAATATCATTTCAAAACACACGCAATTCCACTTCCTGTGTCCTTTGCGCTCTTGGAAATTAGTGTGTGCTAAACAAGTGTTTGTTTTTTAGCGAGATGCAAATCGTGAGGCAAGTCGCTTCCGTCAGCCACTAGACTGTCATCTCAGTACCACAACACCTGAATCCAGCAAAGCAGTACACCCTCCCTTCTCTCAATCTACTAGAATTTTGCATCAGCATCCTGTAAACAATGATCAGGGATGTTAATGAATATGGAGACGCTTTGTTAACAGTTCTGATTTTTACCACACGCTATATATGTTTAGATCTTGTATGTGAAGTGCTCTCCACAACATAGGGCAGACAGCAGCAGCAGGCACAGAATCCCAGGAGAAATAGGTCGGTCCTGTTTGCCTGTCTGACGGAAGCTGGACCAGTGACAAGCTGTATTTCAGCTGAGTTGGGAAGCTGGGTGCAACCATGCAGAAACTGAGTGGAAAGTTAAAAGAAGGGTTCTGTCTCATTTTAGCTGCCTGTACCCCTCCCATGACCCTTTCACTCTTTGTGCTGCTAGCTGGGGATTTGGAGCAGTCAGCACAGACATAGTACTCGCTCTTACGAAAGTGGCTGCAAGATTAATGACCTTGCCAAAGCTCAGTTAGTTCCAGCACTGCCACAGCGGATAAATTCAGCTTTCCTGACGCAGTCATGTGGGATCTGTGTAGATGCGGCCGTGCTCTTACACTAGTTGTTTGCCAATGTTTGCCTTTGTGATTTCTCCTGTCTCTGAGTTTATGTTTGCAGTTTGTGTTTGCATTTTTTCTGTGTATGGGTTGTTGATGTTTTCCGAAATAGGGACAGCAAATGCATTTATGATGTGATAATTTCATATGCAGAAATGTAGCTTGCTTCTATACTCCCCCAATTCAGTTTGATGAATACCAGCACTCGGCTTAGGGAAATTGGGACGTTTCCTGGAATGCCTGAAAGGCTGATGGGACTTCCAAAGGGCCTCATCACAAGCTGTGCGGTATCCCGGCGGTAATACTGCCAAACTGTACTGTAATAGCTCTGGATCATAGGTTGGGTGTTAACGGTAAATCCCCATTCCCCATTGGGCCCATTGAACCCAATGGGGCATTTTTAGTGCAAATACTGTGCGCTAATACAGCCAGCAGTAATTGTGCCAAAAATAGGGCAGGGCCTTATCATGAGTTGGGATGTATCCAGGCTGTAATACCGTCTGACTGTAATAGCCTTAGCACCCACCGGTCCAGCGGTATTACCGCCGGATCACGGGTTGGGCCTTAACGGCAATTCCCCATTCCCCATTGAGTTCATTGGATACAGTGGGCATTTTCAGTGCTAATACTGCAGGGTAATACAGTCGGCAGCAATACCGCCGAAAACAGGGCGCTACACGGGATTTTTACCATTATTGCCGCATTTTGAAGGCTACCGCACAACTCGTGATAAGGCCAAAAGTGTCTGCATCATCATGCAGGACTTCGGTCATAATTTTGGCAGGTGCTTAAAGTATGTCTGGCTGTAATATGCATCACATTGAGATCACCTATGAATGATCGCTCAACTTTTGCACGGGACAGAATTTGGTTTGGTACCCTTTATGAGAACTAGTGTCAGGTTATCTAAACCTTTTCCCTGTTGCAAAGCAATTAATCAAAGCAATTCACCATCACTGTTCATGATTCTGTAATAGAGCATGGAGTGAAAAGATTGCGCCCCAATTTATGATATTAAATAACATTTTCACTGTGGCAAACATGAAGGTATCCTGTTGCAATGTTTGCTGCTTGTATTAAAAAATGCATTCAGAAAAGAAAATATTTCACTTTATGTTATGAAGCAAACACAGTACAAAAACATCCTAATCCATTTGTGCCTTGGGGCAAATTATTTTAGATAATATGAATTGGGGCAAAACATGTTTGCTCTATTTCGTATTACCTAAGCAGCAAAACTGATATCATACTGTCTAATATTTGCATCCGTTATAAAAAATGAGTCAAATGCTTTGATAATATCGATCGAAGCAGTCAGGTTGTGTCACAATCATTATTTATTGTTTTTTTATTTGCCTCCTTTTATGCCCTATTGAAATACTTTTTAGATAATCCATATTGAAGCTAAACCAGTGTGTTTAATTCATTATTACCTATGCAGTAAAATTAGGGTCAGAAATTGGATTATTAATCATTTGCAGTGGAGCTAAACATTGAACAAAATGCTTAGATAATATGGAATGGAACAAACAGGTTTTTACACAATCTGCATTCTCCCAAAACATTTGAACAGGACAAAAATAAATATGACTTGTTCGGTTCAGTTTGCTGCGTAAAATGAAAAAGAAAATTATTTACAGCATTTCTTTTCATGTTACTCATGCCATTTGGTAAATAAAACAGTATGCTTAGTTTTTGCCCTAACGATTATATTGGACGGATCAGTGCTAAACCTGTTTCCTCTATTCACTAGTGGAAAAACTGGCGCTACATGAATGTGATCCTTTTATTTGCACAAGGCCAACATGTTGGATAATCTGCCCTGAGTGGGGTCAGATAATTTAACATTTGCACTATTTTGGAAATCCTTACACAATATTAAATGGATAAAACAAGTATTGTCAAAATCTGTATTATCTAAGTACATTTGCACTAGGGCAAAACTGAATTTGACCGTGTATTTTTGTATTATAATTGCTGTATTTATAAAAAAAAGGAATGTGTTTAATATTTCTTTTCAATTTTCGCAACAAACAAAGTAAAGGAAAGATACTTTTTAGTTTTTGCCCTAGTGATTTTTTTATAGATATTATGGATTTGGGCTCACCTTGTTAGTTTAATTCGCTATTATATAATCAGAAAAATTGGTGGTAAACAAATGTGCTCTATTTTTTGCACAAGGGCAAAGTTTTTATAATATGCCCCCAATTTGTCAAACTTTACTGTGTGCAAAATAATTGTTCAAATAAATTTAGCACCAATTTTGCTGCTCTGGTAATCTGGATTGGAGCAAACAGGTTGTGCCCGAATCAGTATTATCTAAAAAATGTGTTTTTAGATAGGGCAATTAAGAAGCAAACTGTTTAATGTACCATGTTTGCTTCATAAGATGTAAGGACATTTTGGAAACACATTAAATGGGCCTGATCCCAGATGTGGTCTGCGGGGAAGGTTGTGCCTTGTGGTAGAGTTAGGCGTGCTCTCCGTCCTGCCTTCTTTGCAGGGGCGCGTTATCTTTCGTGGGCGTGTGCGGTCCAATTACTTCACTGACGCCGGCCCGTTTGATATTGTTCAGGTAGGTTTTATTGCTGTTCTTTAGTATTGTAGCTATCCTGCATGCCTTTTTTGTTTTAAAATGTCTCTTTTTCTTCTCAATGGGATTGTGCCATCGAAAAACACTTACGTCAATCATGATTTACAAAAGTGTTTTGCAATGTCGGAATCCCGTTGAGAAACACTTTGTAAATCAGTCCCGTTACCTTTTATATTATGCAAAAGCAGTCGAGTTCTGTGTTGCCTTAGTGCAAACTCTTTCGGCTAATATGGATTGTGCCAAAACCTGTTTGCTATATTCTGTATTAGCACAGCATTTGCTTCATGTTTGCATGTGCACAATTTCTAGATAATCTGGTCCTGGTTCGAAATTCTAAACTAATTTTCTCCTTGTTTTTGCACAACAGCAACTTTTTGATAATCAGATACCAGATGTCAGATTGGCTAACATTTGCACTAGAGCTAAACATTGAACAATTACTAAAATAACACAGACTGGAGCTAATGGGTTTTGTCATGTTCTGTATTATATAAGAAGGTTTGCACTAGGGTGAGTATGAATCAGACTTTTTTGTACTATGTTTGCTGTATCACATAACAATAAATGTATTTGTTACATTATAGACTCCCCAGCACTTGAGGGTCTATCTGCAACCCTATAGTCCCTTCTCTCTGCAGTTATGAGCCACCTGCTGACTGCACGTGTGAGTTAACTGCACTTAGCCTTCCCGCTGCCCCCTGGCACTTCTCCCCTTCCCTCTTCCCTGCACTTGCGTCATCTGTCTTCCCCGCACCTGCGTCGTCTGAATGACACAAGGCCTTTTGTAAGTTTGTTATTTTGTCCTCCCTTGTGTCTCCCTCCTTGTCTTGTCGTGCCTAGAAACACTTGTGTACAGGCGCATTATAAATGCATCAATATAACACATCGCATTTTCATGCTATGGAGCAAACATAGTAAATTACTTTCTTTTATAATAGTGCGGCTTGGAGCTAAACGTGTTGATTCCATTTTGTATGTTTGAAAAAGAAAAGTTGTTGCTAAATTAATTTGATCTTTTCTGTGCACCCATTTTGATAATCTGGCCCCAGATTATCAAAAATAGACACTTTACACTCAGGGCTAGTGTTATTTTAACGCCGTTTTCAGAATGGTCACTTTAGAGTGATTATCAAAGATTGCCCTGTTTTGGAGCAAGCTGTGGTGAGAGGGGAAATAACCCTATTCTATGACAAGACAGGAGGCTCGCATTATGCTTACTTTCTTTATTACTGCCATGATAGCTTTTCAATTTATAACTTTTAAAACTTTAACATTTGTGGTTTAATAAAATCTTCTTCCTTTGAGTCCAATTTAAAACTAAGACTCCCATGATCCTACGGGGTCTGGTAGTCCTGACCTCTCCTCCTGCACCTATCAGCTCGCAGGTTAGCCTATAAGAACCCTCAATCCAAGGTCCTTTCCTCTTTTTTTTTTTGCTGCCTAAGAGATAAGTACCGCACATTCTACTAATACAGCTATAACAGTCTAGATTGAGAGTATTTGTAAAAACTGTAGAGCGTTGGTGGTGCGCGTAAGTGAGCGCGAATATACATTAAAAAATTAGTACCATTAATAATGAGCTTTACTCACTCGTTGAAAATGATGCGTGGGACTAGGCCGCGTATTCCGGCGTAGTATTGCAGGTGAGTAAACTAGATAATTCAGGGTAGAAAGGAGGCGGGCCGGCACCGCAAGCGAATGCGCCTGCCTCAGGCAACCGTACCTGCTCCTTAATGCGATACGGCTGCGGCGGTGAACACGGCGAGCGGCAGGACCCAGGGGAGTGGGAGGAGCTAAATCTCCCGTCATCCCCTGAGGTTCGCTCACGCTCGTCTGCGCAAATATCATTGCGATCGCGGAGCGCAGAGAGAAAGCAGCCTCACAGTACCACGGATGATAAAAAAAAAAAAAAAACGAAGAAAGGGGGATAATTCAATTATAAAGGAAGGCTTACAAGAGGATGCTTCCCTAAAGAGCAGCAACTACGTGCCCTGTCAGTGTTACAGCCTAAAGGAGAGGTGTCTAAACTGCTTAACCCCTTCTTCTGACAGCCTAGAATTGGCCCTGCCAACACCAGAAGATGGCACAATGTAAGAGCCCCTGTGTAACTCCTTCCACCTCACAATAGTGGTCAGAGGAAGAGTGGGAAGAGGGTCCTTATCAACAGGACACAGACCTCTCACAGAGTTTTAAACTGGTACTGGGAGACTCGCTGACAAAATCAGTCTCACAAGGTGTCCAGCCTATTACGCAGAGACTGGAAGTTTTAGAGGCTATAAGAGCAGCAGGCACATCTTGCCAGGAAAAGAAGGGCAGAAAGTCCAGAGGAAGAGCTGTCAGCCAGACTCCCCTCAGAAGGGTTTGAACCTAAGGGGCGGAAAAGCAAACACTCTTTGACCCCCGAGCACCTTTGAAAGGGAGGATACTGCTCCCCAAAGACTGGGCGACCCTGTCGCTAAGCTAAAAAGAGCCTTCCAAGAGAAGAAGAAAGAATGCCAGGACAGACCCGCTACCCGCTACCCCAGGGGTGAACAATCCAGGGGACAATGATGAGGGATATATGCCCGATGATGAGGGAGGTGAAGAGAACGACACCTGTCGGCAGGCCGAGGAGGATGTCGACCCTCAGGATGTGGATAACACCATGAATATGTTCAACCCAGAGGCTATCAGGCACCCAAAGTCTTCGGAGTGGGTCCCGTTGCCCAGAGTGGCAGCCTACATAAGAAAACCTCTAGATAGAGAAGTACGGTCACATATGCACTCAGAGTGCCCGAGACCAGAGTTGCCGGGGAAGCTAGCACACATGCCTGAACTAGACCCCAAGATGGTCACCTTTGTGATGAAGACAGCGCGAGATATCAGGAAAGGGGTCGACTGCACTTTGCGAGGATGCCAAGACAAGCTCCTCGACATTGCAGGTCCATTAGCAAAAATGATGGACCTAGCAGAAAAAGCAAAAGACACCGGAACCCCGGTAGACATTCCCGCCCTTAGCAACTGAGCCCTGTGAGTGGTTTGCCTCCTGGGCAACGCAAACTGTGCACCCTCGTCTGAAAGGAGAAGAAGCGTCCTATTAAAAATTGGCAGTAAATTGAGCGACTTAGCCTCTTAAGAGGCAGGTGAAGGAGCCAGGGGCCTATTTTTCGGCGAGGCATTCGCAAAAGAAATGTCCCAGTTTGTGGCCAGATATTCAGCACTGGAGAGAGCCCAGAGTTCAATAAAAAAGATCTTTCCCGGTCGAGTATTTTCTGGGAGTGGTTGGTCGGTTCAATTCCCATCGCAGAACCCAGGGGCAGCGCACCCAAAACTGGGAAGGAAACCAACAGGCTACATTCTTCCCGACCAGATCCAGGTTTCCCAGAGGTCATAGAGGGAGAGGATCCTATTGTCAACCCAATACCTCAGATGGTGAGTACAGTGAGCATGAGAGTAGGAGGGAGAACCCAGTTTCTGAGCGCATGGCAGGCATTGTCACACGATGCATGGGTGCTGCAAACAGTATCGGGGCTACATCTAGAATTTTTGGGGTACCCCATCCAGAGCTCAGAACTTACCCTATTCAGGTGTCAGGCGAGGAAGTAGTGTTGTTACACAACGAGATGCTCAAATTAGACAAAAACGCTATAGAGAGAGTTGGACAAGGAGGACCAGGGTTCCTCAGCAACATGTTCCTTGTACACAGAGGGGACAAGATATGACCTGTTATAAACCTAAAAAGCCTGAACGAATGGCTCGTATACAATCACTTCAAGATGGAAGGTATCCATCTACTCCGAGATCTCCTTGGGGCAGGAGACTGGTTGGCACGCCTGGATCTCAAGGACGCTTACCTTACAATCCCGATAAATCAGGAGTTTCAGAGATATCTATGCTTTCGGTGGAACGGAGAGACATGGAGCTTCACATGTCTTCCATTCGGCATGGCGTCAGTACCTTGGGCATTTAGCAAACTGATGAGACCCGTAGCAGCGGACATAAGAGAGAGGGGATTCAAATGATTATTTAACTGGACAACATTCTCGTACTATGTTTAGACAAAGTAACTCTCACTAAGAGCGTTCAGTGGATCTTCACACTCTTGTCATCTCTCGGATTCTTGGTGAACTTGGACAAATCCCAGCTGGTATCCATCCAAAAACTAGAATTCCTAGGGTTCAATATAGATACGATCAATGCAACTCCCGAGCTCCCTCATCACAAAGTGAGGGTGATAAAAAAGGAGCGCAGACTAGTGATAGCGAGAAGAGTTATTTCACATTGGACCCTCGCCAGGGTAGTGGGTCTTCTAGCAGCCTCAAGTCAGGCAATTTTTCTGGGCCTGCTCCACTATCGAGCACTACAAAGGCTCAAAATAAGGTATCTGCAGGGAGGGCTCGGTTATCACCAGCTAATAACCCTAGACCAAGACTCTCTCATGGGGCTCCACTGGTGGCTCTAGAATATGGAAGCCTAGAATGGCAGAGGTAAAGAAACAAGGACAGCATTAATAACAATTCTTACCTGGGCAAGCAGCGAGTCCTGGCAGCACCCTGCGATTATCTTACCTCGCCCATCTCCGGGTTTCACTGCAACCTGCAAGGGAGAAGGAACAAGGTCAGCATTAACAAAGCACTTACCTGGGCAAGCAGCGCTTCAATCGCTCATCACTCCGGAACATCACTGCAACCTGTACAAAGAAGAGAAGAGAACACAGGTTAGCAATTAACACCAATAAATAGCGCAGTGCTCCGCGCATCAATAACTCACCGTAGTATTTGCCATCAGGGCGGCAACTCTGAGATCGCAACCATCCTGTGAAAACAAAAAGAGACATTGTTAGGGAACAGTGTTTTGGAGCAAGACGCCTAGAAGACAGAGAAAACGGAGGGAAAGAAAGATACAGACTAAAGACAGAAAAGGCATTATAACTCACCTGGAAGACAGCAAGCAGAGTCAGAGTCACAGCCGGTCTGGACCCTACATAAGGGCACATGGACCACTGAAGCAACTAGGTCCATGGAACACCTGCACAAACCATGCGCCCCTGCACAGAGACGCAGGACGGAGAGTTCAACGCACAAAAACCTAAGGTGAGCAATAACCCCAAGGGAGGGGATTTGGACCAGATTGAGGTGGGAGTCCACCCATCACAGAACCAGAATCTTAACCCTCCATTCTCCTGTTATAGGCGTTACCCAATGTCTGGCACATAACCAAGCAGAGACGGGTCCGGGATAGCGCTTAGACCTCCATCCAGTATCGTGTGGCGCCCCCGTGTATAACAGGTGAGCGTAACAGTATGGGTTTTCAGATAGTTTGCAAAGTGAGTACAGAATCCAGAAGGAAGAGGTTAACAGTGCGTCTAAACTTTACATCTTTGAAACCTGCCCCATAAAATGTTGCCACACGTTTCTCTACTTAAGCAGCCCTCCAGCTCTTTGCTCTTGCAGTAAGTGAGCAGATGTAAGTGGATCTAGGCCTTGTGGCCTGAGCCCCACCCACCTGTCAATCACTTTAAACTGTTGGTGCCTCCATGTTTTGCAGTCATTTTTCCCTCCTTATGCAGCCCACCAGCTTCTTTTCCTTTGTATCTGGTGAGCAAGTGCAAGTGGATCTTGACCACATGGCCAAAGCTAGACCCAACATCTTAGGTCTGCCTCTTCCTTTCTGCTCGTAACTCTTAGATGAAGGGCATCCCTCACCAGGGCATCAGAAGTGAAGGGCAGATGAAGAAAAGGATAATTCCTGTTTGGACCTGTTCGGACCGGAAGGTCCCAGGGCCTGAACCCCTGCTCAGACTCCCGATAAGGATGTGCCAACATGTGTTTTCTCCCTTTGTCCCCACAGGCCATCTCTACCATCACCAGGCAACACTACCATCAACAACATCGCCCTCCTCAATGGACTCCACAATGCAGCAATCTCACCCTCCCACATATCAGCCCAAAGCCCATCAACACCCCCTCACTGTCCACAGCACAGCAGTTGATGCTCGCCAATGTCTTCTCAGCTATCAGCCATGCAGCAGACATTGAAAACCACATCACTACACAGAACCTTGACACCATCTTCATCACTAAGACCTGGCTGACACCCACCTCCACCCACCTCCTAGATGTCCTTCTCCCTGATGGCTACAGCATCCAACAGAGAGACTGGCCGACCAAGACAGGTGGAGGCCTCGCAGTTGTCCATAAGACCTGGTGGCCCTGCACCAGACTTAATTTCAACAACATTGGTTCCTTTGAAGTCCTCTCCTGCCATTCCACACTCTCCTCGACAGACACAGTCACCTTCCATCTCATGTACATACCACCCAAACCCAACACCGCCTTTATCAGAGACTTATATGACAAGGCCACTGCCATGTCCCTCACACATATCAAAAACATCTTCTTAGGTGACTTCATCCTCCCAGACAACAAGGCCACCAAACCGATGAATGAAGCTCTTTTCGGCCTTCTTGACACACTCAGACCCACGCAGCAAATGAAAGACCTAATCATCACCACCATCCACCATAGCTCTCCTCATAAGCTTAACTGATCGGACCACCTACCCGTGCTTTTCAACATCCTGCACACCACCCCAGTCAAGCACCCTAGCAGAAACCCATAGGAAAAACCGTCAGGTACTTCAAGAACTTCCCAGTGGAAGCCCTCATGGAAGACCTAGTCAACGTGCACCTTAAATGGATCGGAATCCCCCAACTGAACTGCAGCTCTCTACTGAAAGCACTCAACACAACCCTTTCACCCTCAATCGACTGACACCTCTGAAACAAAGCACCTGCAAACCGAAACCATCAGCCCCCTGGTACATTCAAGAACTAAACCACTCCAGGACTGCATCAAGAAACTCTGAGCAAACTGCTGACAACTAATCAACACAACCAAGGCCTCCTACTATCAGACCAGCATAGAAGAATCTGACAACAAATGAAGATCCCTCTTCAAAGTGGTCAATCACTTCATCAACAAATTACCCGCCCCTGCTATACCACACTCATGAAATATTCCAATACCTTTTTTCATCAACAAAATCAGCAAGATTCACCAGCACATAGAGACCAGCTCTGCATCCACAAACCCACCTCATTTCCCTTCTCGCAAAATCTCCACACCCTGGACAACATTCAAGACATTCTCATCCGAGAACCTGGCAGAAACTCTGGCCACCCTCAAACCCACATTGTATACAGATGACATTCTCCCAGCCTCCATCCACAAGACCCTTGAAGAGGAAGTGCCAAGTGTCATCCAAACTCCAGTCACCCCCTTCGAAGTACCAGGTACGTTCATGCCAACATATGTGATGTATGGAGAACAGATAAACCAGCAGAGAGCCGCAGTCGGGCTCTGCCTAGTGCCTATCAGAGTGATAGCACCTATTGAAGTACTGACACCTAAGGAAACCTGGACAGTAAGGTACCCATTGAGAAAACCATACATACAGGCGAGACAAAATGACGTTTGTTAGAATGTAATACCCGAAGAAGCCAAGAAGATACTAAGGGAAGAAAAATGGTGACCTCATAAGAAATCCGACTGATGCACATATAGAAGAGATAATTACCTAATATTACTGACAAAGGGCCTCACCACGAGTTGGGCGGTAACGCCGGCGCTAATAGTGCTGGCATTTTCTGCCCTACCGCCAAACCCACCAGCGCTATTAGCGCAGGATCATGGGTTTGTGGAATTGGAAATCCCCATTCCCCATTGAGCCCACTCGGGAATGCCCCATTCCCCATTGGGCTCAATGGGGAAATTTCACGCTCTTACCACCGCCGGATTTTCCGCCGGCAGTATGAGCGCAAAATTTCAGCAGATTTCCCCCCCAGCTAAGAGCCGAAGCCATGATTTGGCAGACCCTTCAATCCGACGGTAACAGTGCTACCGCCGGATTTAAGGGTTACCGACAAACTCGTGATGAGGCCCAAAGAGATGAAATACCATGGATAAGTGACATCTTGAGCCTAAGGTGAAACATTTGATGTCAAGATCCTGAAACCTATGCCATATGCACGATGAAGATATTCAGTAAGTTTAAACATGCACAGATGCAGGAAACCGCAAGAAGCAAAGAAATTGTGAAGCTTGCTTATGCTTAGCAGTAAAATATTTTGTGGCAAGCGCCAACTATACATATATACCTCAAAAGCACTTTGTAGATGAGTGAAAATCCACTACGCACATGAGCAGAATTGAACAGAGGTTACTAAGGGTCTCAAGAGGAGAGTGCTGCAGCAAACAAATCGAGAATTAAGACGGAGAGAAAACCAGCTGAAGGTACCCATGCCAAGAAGCCAAGGTCATATAAGGCTGGAAAAGGCCATTTTTGGATACAATTAAAGAGAAAAAGAACAGAGTATCCTGTTCAGAAATGTCAAGATAAGCCACAGATGGTAGAAGGCTGGCAGAATTAAATAAAATACATGAAAATACATGCAGAAAAGGTCAATTTCATGGTGTCCTAAACACGTGACCAGACAGGCAGGAAGGGATGAGACTTTCACACCCACACATGGATCCCTGCCATACCCATACTCCTTAACTTTCTCAGACCAAGAAGCAGACTGAGGCCAAACTACAAAGAAGTAATTGACACATGACCACTGAGGTGATTATTGATTGTAACATAATTGGCGGGAAGCTGGGGTGCAGACAAATTCTGCATGCTGTTAGATGTGAGTGGAAAAGTATGAGTGGGGTTGATGCCAACCCAATCATAGTGGACCTTGTAATCTAGGGTCCTATAGAGAGTAGAACCAATTTAGTGGCGTTTGCAGTGGTCATTTTAAAGGAAGGGCTTAGTTGCCCCACCTGACATTGATTAGCCAATCCCCTCTCCCCGTTACCACATACAGTTATAGTAACTATGTTAAAGTTACCTTGCTATAACCAATCACGTTGCATGTTAGGTTTTTAAGATTACACAAGTTTAAGCGAGAAGGAAGATCGAGCAGTTGCTGATGTTCATTGAACTCCCTGTTTTTTGTACTTGTCATTAAACAGACTCCTTTTGCCAAACTATTGAGTTGTCATAATTATTTGGTACAAGAGTACGAATCTGCATCCCCATCTATCTGGAGGGTGCTGCTACTCATCATAAAAGGCTGTTTGGAGACCCCCAGTCACATGGGCGGGCTGGGGTCCATCCAGTTCACTTGGTAGCAGAGATTAGATGGTTAGATTAGATAAGACACCCATTGGCCGTCGACATAAGTATCATGAGTCCTGTGCCATGCGGCTGAAAGAACTAGATGCTCCCCTTAGATAGTAGTTAGTTTAATTAAAAACCCTGCAGGTTAGGTGTGAAGGGAGCTTTGCTTTCCCCCAAGAACCCCTTCCCACTTCTACGAGCAGCGGATCAAACGAGCAGCACGGAAAGGCCGTAACGAAGGCAGTGATCCCGAGCGTCCGGAGAGGTAAAACATGCGAACAGTGAGTGAAAAAGGCTGAATACTTTGTCAAAAAGTTGCATGCCTTAAAAACAAGTAAATGGAAGGTAACGGAGGGAGGTGGGACAAAAAATAGCATCAGAGTAAGAGTATAATGTATATATAAGGGGAAAATATTGACTCAAGGGTGGCAGAGCAATATAGAGAGATACCAGGAGTGGCCGAGATAGGTGTATACGCCCAATTTCCTAGGTTTTAAAGAGTGCTAGAAGAAGCCTTCATTTAAGGTCCTGAATTGGTAGGATGACGTAGAAGACCAGATCGATTAAAGACGATCTGAATGAAATGGGCTTAAATTCCATGTCGGAATACACATTAGGGGCAGGATGCATCTGAGAAAGCAGATGGCATGACATGTGTGTGGCCGGCCGGAGTCTGTCTGTCTGTTTTATGTGTTTTGATAGATCTATGATGTCATAAGGTAAACACTTTTTTAAATAGCATGAACATTGCACAATTGTAATGATATGATGTTGCATGGCATGGATTGATGGTTGTAGTTAACAAAAGTAAAAGTGAAATTATTGTTGAAAAAATGGGATTGGAGCTTGCGACGATTGGTGCTCACTCATATTGTTGATCTTGTTTGTGTAACGTAAAGCATAACAAAGTGTTATATAAGGAGAGGATAAACAGGTTAAGCATGGAAGACATTACCCCATTGATGCACATGTGCAAACATCAGCCGAAGCATGCACCCAAGATTAAACAGTACAGTGCAGAATGGGTTAAAGGGCCCCGCAGACAAAATGTTTATGCCATGGCCCCAGGGCGGATTGCTATCTATGACGGTCCTGCAGCACATCACGACGTATTTGCACGCCAAGTATACTGGCAAAAAATTAGACAAACGCCTAGCTAGTTTTGAATTTTGGAAATGTACCAAGAGGAAAAGGAAGAGGAGCCACTGTTAGATTGGATACTGAATATATGCACAGAGGGGGGTGAAGAGCCTTCTGTGCCACCAGCCCCATCCAAAACAAAAAGCGAAGCAAGTAAAGACGAAGGATTATACACATTGAGAGAATTTAAAGCAGCCATGGGATATAGCAACCCGTCATATGAGTCGCCTACGCAAAGTAGTGACGAAAGCTCAGAGAAGGACATAGAAAGAGATATTACCTCCAAAGTCCTGAAGGACAAGGAGAGACACGAAAATGGAAAAGGAGACCAAGCACAAGCAACTACAACTCTATATACGGGAAGAGAGGTAAAGAGATGGAAAGGAGATGAGGATAAGACTGAAGAGATGGCTTTCACACAGAATGGATGGGAGGTCAGATTTTATTGAAACTCTATGGTAAAATGGTAAAGGCATTGAGGATATGAGACAAAGGGGAGAACAAGATGAATTAGAAAGGAAAGAGAAGGAAAAGCAATTGAGAGACAAAGGGGCTACGAAAAAAGATAGGCAGAAATGAGAGCAGTTATATTGCGATGAGCAGGTCAGAAAACAGGAAAAGGCAGAGGAACAAAGCAAAGAACAGCTGATGATCAGGATACGATAGAACAAAGAAGGATAGAAGAAGAACAAAAGATAAGGGAGAAGAGAATAAAAAGACGAAGAGATGAGGAAATGCAAAGGGCAAATGAACAAAGAGATGTGAGGAAGCAAGAAGAAGACAGGGTCAGAGAGGAAGCGAGGAAGCGTAGAGAGTTTGATGATGACATAGAACGCAAGTGAAGACAGAGAGCACATGATCTAGAATATCTGGAAAGAGAGGTTAAAAAACCTGATACAGTAGTAGATTGGGAAGATATAGAAGAATTCTTTCCTGAGTATGATTTAGTACCAGGCATGTCTAGAGCAAATATAGAAGATGACTTTGACACCCGATGCATCAGAGAGATGATCGATAGCATATACGATGAGATGGGGCTAGACAAAGTACCCAAAAGGGAAGGAGAGGATGACTCTAAATAGAAATGAGGAGGATGAGTGAAGTTGCACGAGTTGGGCACAGACAATATCGGATGCAGAAAGAGAAGAATGTGAAGAAAGAAAAGAGGAGAGAAGACACAAAAAACGCTTTTCTAGGGGATAGTGAATAAGATGGTTGGATTCTAGTGGGTCTGCACCTAAGTCATTGGAGTTAGCCATACAATCAGATTGGCATGAAGGAGTATCATACTGTCAGAGGGGGGTGTCTCCACCACCCTATATGAGTAGACTACGGACTTTGCCAGGTAGGCAGTGATGCAGGAATATTACCCCTGCAGTAGACAGAAAAATGATGAGAGAGGAAAAGGAGTGTCATGTGTCACAATTCCCTTTAATAGAAAAAGGAGGAATGAGGTCACAGTATATACCTTGGCCACACATGGACAGAGAAAACCTGAAAAATAAGCTCCCAGTGTTAACATCGGGAGATGGAAAATGGATACATGAGTTAGAAAAAATGACGGCAGGGAACACGTTAGCTATAGGGGATATTAAAAGTCTTTTAATCACCATACTTGGTGATAGAGCTGATGATGTGTGGGCACAAACAGGTTACCCTGGAGTGATTATAGTTAATACTGCGCATGACAGAGTGCCATTTAACAATTGCAGAACCGCGGTCTGGAATGCGCTTCGAGTGCTATACCCAGACACTTCTGATATGGGAGCTATAATGACACGCAAGATGAATGAGTCAGATGATCCGTTGCTTTACATTCAGAATTTCCAAGACGCTTGGGTGCTGGAAACTCATGAATCTTGGGGGAAATCTATACCCGTGTTATACCATATTATATGCCAAATGGCTGCCAGAACAGGAACAGACGCAGCTCAAGAAATTGGTAAGGATTGAGGCTAAGCCATGGTCTGAAATACAGCTGACCATCAAGCACTATTGCAGATTGCTGCAAGAAAAGAATCGCAAATAGGTGAAGAGGCTAAATTACTGCAGAGAAAATGATCTAAGTAATCCTTTGAGGGGGCAATGATAACTAATACAGATGGATCAAACATGCAGCAGGCCAATAGCCAAAGACAGTTTGATCAAAGCAGTAACAGGTTTCACCCAAGAGGAAGAGGCTTTCGAGGAAGTGCAAGGCGGAAACCAGGACATGAAAAATGGACAAATAATGACATGTTGGACGTGTGGGATGACAGGGCATCTAGCACGTACATGCAGAAGTCAAGGAATGGTGCAAAACGACCATTTCACAAGAGGAGGGGTGGTGAATCCATCTGCGTTCTCACATCAGGGTGGTAATAGAGTTGCGCAGAATCACAAAGTACAGCAGCAAGCGTCAAGAGTACAGCAAAGCTTGCAGCCGCAGTAGAATGTGACACATTTTCTACAGAAACAGTCTCAACAGACCCCAATGCAATTGTTACAAACACACAGGTAACAGAAACAGGACAGATACTGATTCCTGGAATAAGAGATGCCAGAAGTGACAGGGGGAAATCCATTCACTCAGAATGGGACAAGATTATATATGGACTAGGACAGCTCACTGGGAGACCTGATGTGTTCTATCCTATCTGTGACACCGAACCCTCATGAGGAACCAAGGGTAGATGTCTGTATAGGGAATAAATAAAATTCTTTCTTAGTTGACATGGGTGCGACACGCTCGTGTATACATGAAGGCAAGTTTTCTTTGTCCGGCAATGCCATAAATACTCAGGGCTTCACAGGAGCAACAAGTTGTGTTACTTTTACAAAAGAACTTCCAGTTTCCATAGGAGAATATGACCTGAAAGTGCCACTGCTATATTCGAGGCAGACACCAGTGAATATATTGGGTCAAGACCTAATGACAAATTTAAACATGACAATCTCATTCACAGAGAAGGGCATAGTATGTTCAACTCCAGGAATGCATTATTTGAACGTGTGCGAAATGATTAGAGCATACGCAGGACAAATGGCTATGAGAACTATTCCATTAGAACCCGAAATATTTGCATATGGAGTGCATATATTAATGTCATGGCTACCAGGCCTTGCAGACAAAACAATGAAAACCCCAGATGAGTTTCTGTTCAGACCAAGAATATCTATGCACGAAGAAAAGGGACACGTGTTTCCCTTAACAAAACAATCAGCCATAGTGCGAGGAGAGATGGCTTTGCTTGATGGTTGTGATGATGAAGGCAGACAATGGAGCGCAGTGATCACCATTGGGAAGGGTTACAGATTGACTGATGTCACTGATGACGATCTATTTGAAGACCAAATAGGCGAAGATGAGAGGAGAGTTGAGGTTAATCTCATTTATTGGGTTAAAATGATCAAAAGAGAGGTGCCTCAGAGAATGATGTTGGTACAAAAACGTCCTGAATATTTTGATGATGACATGGCAAAGATGCCTGTCTCAGTATGGACTATATTCCCTTATGATGTAGGCTTACTGAAAGGAGTCAGAGAAGTGAAGATTAAATTGAAGCCAGGAGCAATTTTACAAAAAACCGCACAACAGTATCTCATGTCTAGGGAAGCAGATGAAGGGACATTTAAGACAATTTCTGCCATGATGGAGCAGGGCACCTTAGTGACGTCAATACTTCAGTTTATCCAATAAAAAAATCAAATGGAGGGTCTTGGTGTTTAATCCAAGATTTACGACTCTCTAGTCCCGAACCCGTCCACAATCCTATGTACTATACCCTTTGAAGCAAGGTTTTTAATGGTGATTGACTTAAAAAATTCATTTTTCTCAATCCAATTGCACAAGGACCCACAAGATTTGACATTGTTTATGTTCAGACAAGTTTGTTTCAAAAGCACGAGGTTGCCTCAAGGGCATTGTGAGTCTACTTCGATTTTCAACACGGTCCTGCAGATGGACCTAAGCAATATTGCATTAGAGAATGTTGTCTTGCAATATGTGGATGACATTCTAATTTGCAGCACAACAGAGGAAAAGTGCAGACACAGCTCTATTCAGCTATTAACTATACTGGCTGAGAAAGGATATAAAGTTGACAAAGTGAAGTTACAATATTGTTACAATATTGTCAACAAGAAGTACTGTACATAGGCCAGCTGATATCACATGAAGGAAAGAAGGTTACCCCTGAAAGAGCTGAAGCCATTTAAAAAACAGCAAAGCCACACACGATAAAACAAATGCAGAGTTTACTAGGATTATGTAATTATGTCAGGGCATGGGTCTTTGACTACAGTTCTTACACCAGGCCCTTATTACAAGCCTTAAAAAAAGCACAGGTAACGAAAGAAAAAAATGTGTGGACCAAGACCACGGAAGAAGGGTTTGTTGAAATAAAAAAGTCAATTTGCACGGCACCAGTCTTAGGGATCCCCAATTATGCAGAGGAATTTTTCATGTTTTCACAGAAGAATGGCATTGTTATGAAAGCAGTACTCATACAGAAAACCACGTTGGGGTACAAGCCCCTTGCATACTACTGTGGGAATTTAGACCCAGTACTGAGGGGTCACTTCCCAGGCGAACAAAGTATGACTGCTGCAGAGAGAAGGCTACAACCATTGTGATGGGATGCCCAATGACGTTATTCATCGAGCATGCATTATTTGCCATTTTAGAGAAAGCAAAAGGCACATTGACATCTCAGAGAGCTTCTGCTTATGAAGTGGTCACATAAAATCCAATGATTAAAATAGTTTGATGCAAAATAGTGAACCCAGCTATGTTTATATCAGAGCCAGTCACTGAAGGAGAGCCAATACAGGATTGCACGAACTGTGAAGAATTTTATGATGAGATTCCCAGAGTGAAAGAAAATGCATTGGCTGAAGGAGAAATCGTCTTCGTTGACGGTTCTTCCAGGATCAATCAAAATTATGGACAGAGATATACAGGTGCCACTGTGGCGAAACACATGGCAAATGGGGAATTTTGAGTACTCATTAGTGCATGATTACCCTCACATTATTCAGCACAAGCTGCAGAATTATTGGCGTTGATACTCGCAATCAAGAATCACACAGACCAGGAAGTGACAGTGTACAGTGACTCCGCCTATGTGACGTCAACAGTGCCTGCAGGCCTAGCACGCTGGAAAAGGAGGGGCTACCTCCTAGCAGATGGCATGCCAGTGCAGCACGCAGCATTATTGGACAGGCTCATTGAGGGACTACAACTCCTAGTGGGCACAGCAGTCATGAAATGCGCCACCCACAAGAAAGGGACAAATTTAACCTCACGAGGAAATCAAGCAGCAGACATGGAAGCCAAGCGTGTGGCAAACAAAGACAAAATAATCATGAGTGTGGAAATAGCTGATGTGGATGAGAGAATGATTGTTGCACGAAGTGAGCTGGAAGTCTATAGTAATATGGTAACACTCAGTTAATGGAACTCCAAGGTGAAGCACCACAGGAAGAGAATAACTTATGGAAGCGACGAGGGTGTTCTTTAAACCCATGCGAAAGCTTGTGGTGACAAGACAGCACTGGTAAACCAGTGATGCCTATAGCCTTATTGAAAATAGCACTGGAACATTTACACTAGCCAGCGTACATGACAAAGGAGAATCTAGCAGCAACAATTGCAGAAGACTGGTTCATACCGAACTTGGCAGAGCATGTGGCCTTTTTTATGGTAAACTGTATAGTCTGTCAGCAGTTCACGGCTGGACATACACTATGTGTGATTAGAGGAGTTATCCCAAGGCCTAATGGGCCTTTTCAGCACTTGCATATCAATTATGTCGATAAGATTCAAGTATGTAACGGGTACCGGTATCTAATTGTTGTGGTGTGTCCATTGTCTAGATGGATAGAAGCAGGTCCAAGTACACACCCAGACTCTACCTGTGAGGACAAATTCCTGGTGAAGGAGGTGTTTCCCAGATGGGGAGTGTGTGAAGTGATGAGGTCAGACAATGGTCCTCATTTTGTTAGTGCAGTATTTGAACAGATTAGCTTTCTGCTTGGTATAAATCACAATTTTTCTTCGGCGTATCATCCTCAAGGGAATGGGATATGTGAGAAGCTCAACGGCTTGTTAAAGGAAAGGACAGCCAAGTAGAAGCTTACTCTGAAGAAGGGATGGCTGCACAGTCTTCCACTGGCACTGTATGGACTCAGAAACCAGCCTGGTTCAGACCATCATCTCACGCCGCACAAAATCGTGATGATCAGAAGGATTTGAACGCCATTAACACCTCAAAATAGAGCTAGATATGATGCTCAGCCAACAGGAGAAGTGTTAGGATTGGAAATGCAAAACTACTTGAATTGAAAGACATTGTGTCTCACTGTAATTTCAGGACAGCTGCAGCGATGACAAGAAGGGTGTAAGGCAGTACAGAACACAGAAGGAGATGCTTCAACAGACAAGGTTCCAGAACTAAATGTTCCTCCAATGATCCCTCGGGACATGGTCCTGGTGAGAAATCACACGAGAAAAAAGTGGGACAAGCCAAGGTTCAACAAGCCTTTTAGAGTGGAGGATGTCACACCCTATGCAGTCAAGTTACACGGAAAAAGAGCTCGGATCCTCTTGGGTGACATCAAGCCATACATCGGAGAAATCCCTCTGCCTGCACACCACCACAAAGAGACTACAGACAATGGGAAAAAACCACAGCATGTTCAAATGAGGTCCATGATGAGGAAGAAGGACGTATGACCAGCCAAGTAAAAGACAAAGAACATTTGTTTAAAGTTGTGGCTTAGTTCTGGACACTTCCTATGAGCAAAATAAGGGAAGAAGGACATACAAACACGGGCACTTTGTGCATCCTAGTTACAGGGTGAAGCAGAAGAATTGCACTTATAAGGCTACAAAATAGTTTGTTGACTTTGAACTTTGGACTGAGGCACACTGAAACCTTGATAAGAAAAGATATGCCAAATTTTGATCGAGGATACATAAATTGGAAGAGAATACAGTATTCTGATTCTTTTGATACAGAATCCCTATATGGACTTACCTATGCTGTCACGCAATAGTGACCTCACCAAAGACGTTCTGATCTATTTTGAATGAGTATTGAGGTCATACCCATTGTTGGTGGGAAGGCTCACATGCATAACAGAGTTTCTTCAAGATCCTGAAAACGAAAAGACAATAAGGAGGCTGCTCACAGTGATTGCAGAGCAGTTTCTTTTGCTCCCGGAGTACAGTGAGGACAAGACAAATGTCCCTGTCACAAGAGAATAGCAGACTAGCCAGTAATGTATTTTTCACTTAATTGAAGACTTTCCAGAACTTGTGGGGAGACATGCCAATGTCGATGTCCTCACTTTCATCAGAGACCCAGCGAACACTGCAGCTGAGTATGCTCTTGCATGGAATCATGATGCAGGTCGAACTTTCTAGTCAGCATCAGAATCATAGAAGAGTTGAAACCTTCCTTCAAGGGACAGATCTTGAAGGTGTTGCCATGGACTTCACTTTTGTTTATGCTGACAAGGAACCAACATGTCGTCTTTAGTGAAAGAGATTAGAGGCATAGACTGGGAATTGGTTTACATGGAACATGCAAATTAGGATTTGCTGAACTTATTGCCTCACTTGGAACTTTCATTTATAGAAAATGAACTGTTTCCAGAGATAAGAGAGAGTCTATTATTAAGACAAAGAGAATAATCAGTCCAGCATGTGTGACCTGAAAGCAGAGGCAGCAGAATCCAGATAAAGTGACAATGTTTAGCATGTATTAAAGAATTTGTTTTGCTTCTTTAGATGATCGAGATGGGAAACCAGAGCAGCAATGTTGTCCTCCCTCATGAGGCGAGACATTCATATTGGCCAAGGAACAAATGCTGTAAATGAACCTATGAATGTATTATTTACACATGCACAGTATTCATTTTCATACTACTGTCATTGACGATTATAACTGCATTTTTCATTGGTGCACAAAGCGTTCAGGTTCCCGTGTACACATCAAATGATGTATGCATGAAACCTATAAAGGTACCTAGACCTTACATAGTCATTCCAGTTCCTAGAAAGAATGATCGAGTGACTGAGCATGAGATGGATGTGATAAACAATGACACACACATAACACTTATGGTAACAAATTAATTGAAACGCTGGAGACATGATCAGCAAAGTAAACCCAAGAGAGGGTTGATGAAAGTTACACTTATACAAAAAATGAGTACATACAAACACGGTTTAGTGTCAATGACTACAGAATCACATTCCAGAAAATGGGGAGAGCTTGGACAAAGCTCAACAAGAAGCTTTTTACCAAGGGTTTTATAAGACACATGGAAAAGGAACTGCTAAGGAGACAAAAGACTCTAGAAAATGAACGGACAGAGACAGCACTGACGAGCACGCCTGATCCAGAGATGAACGGGTCAAGCTCAAGTCATGCAATACAATCGCATGCAGAGATAATGGTAGAATCAATATGGACATTAATAAACAGAGCCAAAATGAGACAGGAGGACAAGGAAAGGCTTACCAGACCTTATCCTACAAGAATAGTACATGTGGACACGCCTAGATCATTGATGGAGATACCCGAGTATCCTCCAACACGAAGAAGCAATACAAATGTGTGCAAGGATGTGGTTTTAGCAAACTACATAAAGACCTTAAGAATTAGAAGAAGCACACAAGAAGACAATAACGAATTGAACGATTACCTGGACAGCACAGCACACTTGGAAACAACACAAGGTACCATCATATGAAGGAAGTTGGAAGATGAACTACAGAGGAAGAATGCTTTGTTTGTGCACTCCTACCATAGAGCATGGGGAAGTCAAAAATCTTCCTAGCTGTTGAAATAGATGTGCAGGAAGCACACTGTCTGTCACATATAGAAATGTGCAAGACCAGAGGTTAGTTCATGGAAAGTGATGCTTCTCTCAAATGGGCAACTGAAAAAACATATCCAGATTAAGATGATTATGTTCAAGACATAAAGACAAGAAACAATGCCAAAATGAAGAATGTAGTGATCAGATATGAAAAACCTGGAGTAAAAGGAGCAGAGATCAGAAGAGAAGTGAACAAGAAATTGGAGATGCAGGAAAAATTCCAGAAGAAGCTTGAAGATGGAAGAACAGAGGTCAAATGCAAATCTGGGCAACTGTGTTTTCACCAGACGGATGGGAAAAGGGAGTAATGATCTGCAGAGCATGGGTAGTGATTGGTTGTTACCAGGCTACCATTAACATAGTGCAAAATGGATGCACGCCATTATGGCCCAAGCTTGCTAAACTATTGACATGGGCCGAGGACAGAGGAGGACCCTTGCAGATAATACCATTGGAGATCCCAAAATTCTGCTTCAGAAATAATGGCACAAGAAAAATGGGAGGGAATCAGGAATGTGGTTGAGTCTTTGACGTTCCAGGAATGGTACATGGTACTGCAGTGATCATGGATCTCTATTGGGCATGTGGATCCAAAGCATATATCATATTGCCAAAAAATTGTGGAGGTATATGCACATTGTTGAATGTCCATGTTCCAGGGTTGGTGATTCCAAAAAGTGATCTGAACATTGACAATTTCCCAAAAGCAGAAGCCCACCTAAGAAATAAAGGATCTAAGGAGCTTATGAAGAGAACGAAGAGGGAACATTATTTCTCTGCAAAATCTATAGAAGCTTTCGATGATATCCCATATGAACATAGACTGTTCAGTCCGACTTCTTCAGTATTCACCTTTTTCTTGATGCCAAGAGTTCAGGTTGGAGCAAATACAAAATGGTTGCAGATAACCAGATGGGAGTTACTGCAGACCATCAACAAGACCATAAAAGGATGTAATACAATTACTGAAGAGTTAAGAGCAATCAGACTAATGACACTCCAGAACAGATATGTCCTAGACATGATCACAGCTATGGATGGAGGTGTTTGTGAAAAAATTGGAGAATCAAGTTGCACATTTATACCGTCACATGATGACGAAAATGGAACCTTAACAGAAGCCATAGGTATGCTGACAAAACTACAGAATCAGATGATAGATGAAGTTGACAAAGTCGACAATGACAGTTGGTTTGGATCACTGTTTTCATGGGTTCCTCAATTGATGGCAGATGCATTCAAGTTCCTAGGAGCCCCTTTGGTGATGATATTGCTTGGATTTTGTGTGATCAAGCTAATAATCTCTCAGTGCCAGAAAACTGCAAAAAAGGACATAGCGATGGAATTCATGATTGATGTCGAGTCAGGATGGAAGCCTAAGGACCTGACTGATGAAGAAATAAGATTCTTTGTGAAGGCCAGCATTTATGCACCAGAAGGAACAAAGTACTGCTATCCGAAGAAACATAGAAAATATGTAGGAAAGGGGATCTATTGCAATCCAAGTGGAGAATGTCAACTAAAGACATGGAACAAAGATGAGCACATAAGAACAGCAGGACATTTGAAGGGAGTCATAAAGATATGGACCCCAAAGGAACATTTCTGCAGACCTAGATGTCTAGATCCAGAGGAAGAATCAAAAGTGAATGCAAAGAAATAAGTGAGAGTGGTGGATGAATCGCCCAAAGGGGGAGTTAAGAGGAAGTGCCAAATGTGATCCACACTCCAGCCACCCCCTTCGAAGTACCAGGTATGTTCACACCAAAATATGTGACGAATGGGGAACAGATAAACCAGCAGAGAGCTGCAGTCGGGCTCTGCCCAGTACCTATCAGAGTAACTGCACCTATTGAAGTACTGACACCTAGGAAAACCTGGACAGTAAGGTACCCATTGAGAAAACCATAACTACAGACGAGACAAAATTACATTTGTCAGAATGTAATACCCGAAGAAGCCGAGAAGATACTTAGGGAAGATAAATGGTGACGTCTTAAGAAATCGGACTGACGCACTCATAGAAGATATAATGACCTAAAATTACTGACAAAGAGACGAAATACCATGGACACGTGACATCTTGAGCCTAAGGTGAAACAGTTGATGTCAAGATGCAGAAACTTATGCCATATGCACGATGAAGATATTCAGTTAGTTTAAACATGTACAGATGCAGGAAACCGCAAAAAGCAAAGAAATCGTGAAGCTTGCTTATGCTTAGTAGTAAAATAGATTGCGGCAAGAGCCAACTATACATATATACCTTAAAAACACTTTATAGATGAGTGAAAATCCACAACACACATTAGCAGAATTGAACAGAGGTTACTAAAGGTCTCAAGAGGAGAGTGTTGCAGCAAACAAATCAAGAATTAAGACAGAGAGAAACCCAGCTGAAGGTAACCATGCCAAGAAGCCAAGAAGCCAAGGTCGTATCCGGCTGGAAAAGGCCAACAGTGGATATAATTAAAGATAAAAAGAACAAAGTATCCTGTTCAGAAATGTCAGGATGAGCCACAGATGGTAGAAGACTGGCAGAATTAAATCAAATACACAGAAATACATGGAGAAGAGGGTGTCCTAAACATGTGACCCGGCAGGTATGAAGGGATGAGACTTTAACCCCTATGTATGGATCTCTGCCATACCCATGCTCCTTAACTTTCGCAGACCGAGAAGCAGACTCAAGGCCAAACTACAAAGAAGTTATTGACCCATGACCACTGATGATTGATTGTAACATAATTGGAGGGAAGCTAGGGTGCAGACAAACTCCCTGCATCTGGCTGGTTGTTCTGCATTCTGCTAGATGTGAGTGGAAAGGTATGAGTGGGGTTGATGCCAATCCAATCATAGCGGACCATGTAATCTAGGGTCCTATAGAGAGTAGAACCAATGAGAAGGAATGGCTTAGTTGCCCCATCTGATATTGATTATCCAATTCCCTCTCCCCGTTACCACATTGAGTTATAGTACCTATTTAAAGTGACCTTCCTATAACCAATTACGTTGCATGTTAGGTTTTTGAAGATTGTTCATCAGTGATGATGAGTTTTTATATAAATACTGTGTTTTTTTCTGAAATTAAGTGGAGCTTAAGCGAGAAGGAAGATCAAGTGGTTGCTGATGTTCATTGAACTCCCTGTTGTTTGTACTTGTCATTAAACAGACTCCTTTTGCCAAACTATTCAGTTGTCATAATTATTTGGTACAAAAGTACAAATCTGCATCCCCATCTATCTCGAGGGTACTGCTTCTCATCTTAAAGGGTTGTTTGGAGACCCCCAGTCACATGGGCCAGATGGGGTCCATCCAGTTCACCATCCCCACTGAAGCTCTCCTTCCCTACCTGGAGATCACCAATATCTCCCTAACTCCAGTACCTTTCCGATTGACCCTAAAAACAAGAAAAATCCTCTGTATGCTAAAGAAACCCACTCTGGATCCTGACAACCTAGGTAACTATTGCCCCATCACCCATATTCTCTTGCTAGGTAAGATCATTGAGAAAGCATTAGCCGCACAACTGCAGCAACACATCAATACCAACAATCTTCTCCAAACCTACCGATCCATGTTCAAACCCAGATGAAGCACAGACACAGCAGCCTCAACATCCTTGGTGATGGCCACCCCTGCCTCCTAGTTCTTCTCAACCTCTCGGCTGACATTGAATAAGTAGATCACCAGGCACTTACAGACACTCTACACTGGTGCATAGGGATCAGTAACCTTGTCATATGTTGGTTTAAGTCCTACCTGCCAACCACCAGCCGTTTGTTCAGATAGACTCTTCTAGTTCACCAATGATTCCCATCACCTGTTGAGTCATGCAGGGATCCATCCTCTCCCCAGTGATAATCAATCTATACATGGAGTTACTGGGAACCCTGCTAGCTGAAAACACGTTCATCCACATCCACCAATACACTGTCAGCACACAGCTATACCTCAAGATTGATGACATCAAGGACATACATACCCTCCAAACCTGATACAGTCTTGGACGCCCAGTGCTTACTCAACCCCTCCAAGACCAAATTCCTACTCCTCACCAATGATGCCGAACACCCAGACATACAGTCCTGGCTACCAATCACGATATCTGAAAGCTTTACACCTGAGCTCACTTCCTACACCAAGTCCCTTGTGTCCCATATCAACAAACACCTCTCCTTCAAGACACACATAGCTAAGAAAACTCTGACAGCTTGGTATCAGGTCTCCCTCCTGCTCTACATCCCTCTGGGCAAATTTAGATCCACTGTTCAATGATTGGTGCTATCCTGCCTGGATGGGGGCAATGCAGACCTCAAAGTGTTCCTGTCATACTCCCTTGTATCCCTGAGAAGTGTACTACACGCGGCTGCATGCCTCATCAAGGGTCTACGCAGATACGACCACATCACCCCGGCCCTCATCGACCTTCACTGGCTCCCATTGCACGCACAAATCACCTTCATTGTATATAATTGTTTAATTGTGTATTTATACAGCGCTTATACACAGGTGGAGAGTTTCAAAGTGCTTCAAGGCGGGAAGGGAACACAGGAGTACAGTAATCATTCTTAGGCCTTGAAGTTTCTGAATGAGCTAACAGAAAAACTAGCATAGTAGACCTGATGGCATTTCTCCTAGTGCAAGTGCATGAAGTGTTACAGTAGCGACCAAACTACTGAAGGTGGACAAAAAAGGGGGTTACAGGAAAGACAAACTTACTAGTCCTAGTCCATTTAGGTCCGGCATGCATACAGACAGATGTGCGAGGAAGGGGGAGAGGGGCCTTTCTTCATCATCTATAAGGCAGTCAACCTCAAGTCACCCAGCAACCTCAAAGGAAACTCAGCATCTCTGGCAGAGAGCTCAACACCAGAAACCAGGACACATGCATACTTGAAATCTGCTACTGTAACAAGGAAAGGACCAGAAAACACGCCTTCTCTGCCTACTCTTCAAGACTATGGGACTCCTCCCAGTCAGCATCAGACTCGCCCCAACACTCCTACAATTCAGAAAAGAACTCAAGACCCACCACTTCAAAGAATTTCTCCTCCTCAAAACCAGGACATCACATCACCCCTCTCCCCACCTGACTCGCTACATGCTGCCCGCCCCTCTCTTCCTTGCCACCCATTGCAGCCTTACCCATCCTCTGCGCCCCTCTGCATCCTACCCGCACTGTATATCTGTTTTGTTTTACCTCTGAAAAGTGCTCTGTTATGCATCTGTATAGTTGAATAACTCTGCAAAGCACTCTGTTGCTTCTCAAAGCTAAGTCTGTGCTCAATATATACAATAATCTTAATAATAATAATAATAATAATAATAATAATAATAATAATAATAATAATAATAATAATAATAATAAATATAATAATAAATATAATAACTAATGATATCAATATGACAATTAAGACCCAGCTTTATTAAGTTTTACACAAGGTCTTATTGATTTAGAGGCAATAATATATATCTAGAAATGGTTTTCCATTGATTCCCATGATATATTGCTTTCTCATTTTTCATATATCCCTCACAAATCTTCTTGTGAGACCTGTATACTCATCAGTTAGTTAATTGTTGGAAAACTCCATCTGCTATATTAACTCCTTTGTGAAAACATTTGTCAGTTGTTCGAATTCCTATGTGTGAAAACACCAGGGATTCACGTATTGAACTTGATAATTTTCCTTGTGATGAAATAT